>NC_060139.1:534167429-534811736 GCF_021461385.2 Schistocerca piceifrons | reverse complement strand
GATTTTTTCAGCCGGTCTTCCAGCGTCCATTCGAAGGACATATCCAAACCATGCTAAACTAATTTTCTATTAATCTTACAATGTTAGCACCTCGTATGGGGTAGTCGACCTCAGCATCAGTTCTACATACATAAAAAAATTGCGTCACCTCGTTTCCCACAACTCAAAGATAGACGTTGACTGTGGATGTTTTATCACAGACAGTCCCTATGACTGTTCACGGATGGCACTAAACTCGACTAAAGATGTAAACAACCATGCATGAGCAGCGCCCATTACAGGGAGGGGGTCCGACAGCCGATCAGTCCCAGTCATTTTACCAGGAAGGAAGTGCAAGGCTCATGTTGTCTGTAATTCAACCATGCCTAGACGGTCAGTACCGAGGATCGATAACGTCCGCATTGTTACTATGTGCGAGGAAGGGCTCTCAACACTGACATGGAAGAGATAAAGAGACAGAAACTGTCTATGACGTGCCTCGCTCAGACCGCCCAAGGGCTACTACTGCAGTGGATGATCGCTACCTACGGATTATGGCTCGAATGAACCCTGACAGCAACGCCAACATGTTGAATAATGCTTTTCGTGAAGCCACAGGACGTCCTGTTGCGACTCAAACTGTGCGCAATAAGCTGCATGATGCGCAACTTCACACCCGACGTCCATGGCGCGGTCCATATTTGCAACCACGAAACCATGCAATGCAATACAGATGTGCCCAACAAGCCGAATGGACCGCTCAGGATTGGCATCATGTTCTCTTCACCGATGAGTGTCGCAAATGCCTTCAAGCAGACAATCGTCGGAAACGTCTTTTGAAGCAACCCAGTCAGGCTGAACGCCTTAGACACACTGTCCAGAGAGTGCAACAAGGTGGAAGTTCCCTCCTATTTTCGGGTGGCATTATGTAGGGCCGACGTACGCCGCTGCTGGACATGGAAGGCGCCGTAACGGCTATACGATACATGAATGTCATCCTCCGACCGATAGTGCAACCATATCGGCAGCATATTGGCGAAGCATTCGTCTTCAAGGACGACAATTCGCTCCCCATCGTACACATCTCGTGAAGACTTCCTTCAGGATAACGACATCGCTCGACTAGAGTGACCAGCATGTTCTCCAGGCATGAGCCCTATCGAACATGCCTGGGATAGACTGAAAAGGGCTGTTTATGGACCACGTGACCCACCAACCACACTGAGCGATCTACGCCGAATCGCCGTTGAGGAGTGGGACAATCTGGACCAACGGTGCCTTGATGAACTTGTTGATAGTATCCCACGATGAATACAGGCATGCATCAGTGCAAGAAGACGTGCTACTGGGTATTAGGGGTACCCGTGTGTACAGCAATCGGGATCACCACCACTGGTGGTCTCGCTGTATGGTGGTACAACATGCGATGTGAGGTGTTCATGAGCAATATAAAGTGGTGTTGATCTCTCTTCCGATTTTCTGTACAGGTTCCGGAACTCTTTGAACCCAGGTGACTCATCTTTTTTGGTGTGTGTAAATCATCAAACCGCCGTTGCTATCTAACTGCCCCATAGATCTTGCGCAAAACTCCGTTGAAATATCCTCAGCTCATCTCATCGGTACAACCAACAAATGGGAAACTTTGACATTAACACCTGGCCTCATCATGACACTACCTTTCCAATTTCAGCTGTCTAGTAAATCGCCTGGAGGCCAGTAATTTCTTAAACGTTTGGAAACGTCTATTACCACCTACAATGGACAGTTATTTTAGTTTACATGTAATTCGTCCACTTAACATTACATTTCCGATTTTCGAAGTTCTGTAAGAGTTCAAAACTAAGGCCTGTGCTGATAGTTCGTTCATGTTATCTCCCTTCCTGCTAAGATTCACGTACTTACGTTTTCATTTCATTGATAGCAAAGCTTCTAGGATGTGTGGATTCTTTTACCTTAACATACTGTTCTATAAAGTGGTTCTTCGAATGGTTTCTCCGTCAGCAGTATAGATTGTGCACTCCATGGAAGTCGATTATGAGCCACTACTACAATAAGTCATATTATACAAATGTTTTACAACAGTATGTACCAGATGCAATCGTGGGGTTTAACTTGCCGTCACCCCTACTTTTAACGATCCACAGATGTCAGAGTTAAGTAATATACCTCAAATGCTTTAATATTATAATGATAATGCATTTACATAACTTCCATGAGATTTGAAGTCAGAGAAATACATCGTTTGAAAACATTTGTACGGGACGGAGAGGAACGCCGACCCCCGATCGCATCCCCTCGGATTAACGACGAGGGATGGTGAACTGGCTAGCCTGGATGCTGTTTTAGGCTGTTTACCACACCCAGCTAGATGAATACCGGGCTGGTACCTACTTGCCGGCTCCGTTACCCGCTACGTAAAAATTTAAAGAACATTTACAAGCAGACAGAGGCATACACAAATTCCATCCCGGGGGAATAGAGGCGTCAGGACGGGACTGATCGCTAAATGTCATCAAGATATTCCAAAACCCATAAAACAATGCCGACCTTGTCGTCAAGTGGGAAAAGGCTAGGAAAAACAGTGTGCACTTAATTATGAGAAAGCATTAAAACTGAACACGTGTGTGCAGAGCAAAACCTAAGCAACCATGTAACTGATGAGAATGCTATGTTTCGAAATGAAGCCACTTGGACCTGCGCAGGAGACTGGAGACTTTTGTAAAGGAATAAATTTTAGAAATGAAGTTTTATAAGCTAATGTGTGCACAAAACTATTTCTCCCCTTTAGTGCTGTATACTTGTTTCCACTTAGGCTCGGGAAGACTGGTATTTCCGTTATTTTATCCCTGGTGGAGCGCCGTCTTTCCCCTTGCCTGCCTTACCTAATTTCCCGCCGTTTGCCGGACTTGCGAACCTTGCACGATTTTTGTTGGCAGCAGTTTTAACAAAGCCGTGCATTGGCCTTGTCGAGGCTGGAATCTTTTCTGAAGCCAGTGAGGCTAGAAATCAATGCACGTGGGACGACCCTCACGAAGGCACAGTAATCGGGGTTAAACAAAGCTAGTGATTTCTAGCTGTTTTCGAGTCTCTTCATGTTACTTTATCCTCCGCATGTTAGCTCAAAAAAGTGATTTTACAAATGTTTGGAACTGTTCACTGGGAACTGAAAAACTGCCAAGTCTTGCGAGGACCTGCTCAGAATATTGGGAAAAACAGTTTTTCCAGGACACAACCAGCCAATGTTATTCATCCGCTGCTCGTTTGCGTTCAGCGTACCACTCTTGTTCGTCGGTAGGACAAACATTTTACTGTAGGGTTCTCATGTTCGCAGAGAGAAGGATGTAACACCGAAATGCAGTGAAAATTTTTTTTGTCTTAATGTGTGTACAAAGGCTTAAACGTTTTCTTGCGTCGAAAAAAAATGTTTTTGCATTTTTTGGATCTGTACACCTGCAGTAATTATACTGAATATATAGAGAAATTCTATAGCATAAAAACGAGACATTGAAGCAGACACGATTCTGTAACTCCAACAAAACTTACAAACCGGTGCAGAAAGGGAAGCTCGTCTCTACGGTCGTTGTGAATGTATTCAGTTCTCCAGACGACGTAAAGCAATGTACAAGTTCCATGAACAAATAAATGTTCATGAAAGTATAAAACTGTACCGAATCAAGTATCACAATAATTCCGTTGGAGTCGCGTTACGGTGCATCTCTCTCTAGGTCTGTGACGGACAGTCGGCTGGTGGAAGTTCCGAACGCCAAATGGCGTATCACCTGGCGTTAGACATTTCCTTTCGTTATCAGCTGATTCTCAGTAGCTGCGGAGGAAAAATGCGCACGTCTCAGTATGACAATACGCGAAATTCTTAGAAAGGGTGGCTACGTATTGCATTCCACAAGCCCGATTAAAATTAAGTTTACCGAAGAGCATACAGCGAAACAAGTGTTTTGATAACGCATTAAGCATGGTTACAGCTTTTAACTGCGGAGGCATGAAGTTTTCGATGCGTATTACATGTTCTCTGTGATTAAGAACATCAGTCCTTCTGTATGGAACGACATTCTCGATGTCCAACCTCATCGTGTAGTGTAAGGCGAGGCCCAACGACGCCGTTTAATAATCAATGTCTCAGTGACTTTCTCGACATAACTGCAAAAATCTTTTGGTCTGATATGCATATAATGTATAGCAAAGTTTATGTCTGTCGAGACGTGCATTCCACTTACCGCTCAAACCTAATGAAGTCCTCCGGGGGAAAACCTAATTGCTAGGGGCTATTTTTTGGTAACTTCTGGCTGAACTCTTGGATTATGCACTTCTAATATTTACTGACATCGAATTCTCCGTTCTTGCAATTTCACGGGCTCTTATGAAGCGTACAACGATTCAGAGACCTGTTTTAAGTATGGATTAATTACAGAGGTAAACAGAATTTCAGTGTGGAGTGTGGATTCTGTCACGATCAAAATTTCTCTCTGGTTTTGGAAATAAGATTTATCGTCCCGTCACCAATGACATCATTAGAAAGGCGCACGCACAGTCTCATACTGGAGAAGGATAACTGATCTGAAAACAATATTCCAGCTTCGCGTTAAACGTCAGGGAACCACACTGTGCCGGCTGTCCGCTCACATCTGTATCTGCCGCGCGGCCGAGGATTTGAAGGAAGTCTGTACTGTTCCCTGTGGGGGAATGGTCGGTACACTGTTGTGAACACTCATTCTTAAAGCACACGCGCAGCGGACGGAGTGGGTCTCTGGAGTAGTTCGAACGGAGAGTGAGGTTGTGGCTTGGGAAGGGAGGATCTGTTTTTGAAAGCCAAGAGTGTATTCTGATGAAGGGTGGGGGCTTCAAGCCGTCCGTCTGACGTATTTTTGTGCGGGAAAGCCCGAGTGTGGAAAACACGATTTGTGGCGGATGTTTAGCAAGTGTGAGGAACGTTGTGTGTTCAGCAGCAGTGAATAGTGAGGAACTGTATTGTGACTGTTTTTCGTTAGGTATGTACTATGAAAGTATTACACTTCGAATGGGGTACGTCAACTGAAGTTATATTTTGAATATGGTTGGTCGTGCCAGTTTTACTTGTCAGTTGCAGTTTTGGCTCACTTCATCGAGCCCTTTGGAAACTACAGTGGGCCGCTGTAGTGACTCAGACATCCTGCCAACAATAGGTTGTATCTTCGAAGTGAACGGTTCGTATGTCGTTCCAGTTTAGTTGATGTCTGCCTCTGTTGATCATATTTTAACGCAAACGTTATGCGCTCGCACTGAATGGCTGTGGCAATGAAGGATAGCACCCAAGATAGTCTCAGCTGAACTATTGTATGCTTCATTTAGAAAATTGAAATGAATGTGCCACATCAGTTGCGGGTATCTTAAGCTGCTTCTTGTGATGATTAATGTTACTATTGCTACGGTGTGATTAACACGAGTTCTGTCGCAGCTTCCATCTACAGTTATTTGTCTTCCTTTGGATTAAGACATGCTCTAAGTTGTGCACTACGTTGATCACGTCCTGGATAAGGTTTGGAATCTGAACAGGTTAACGTTGAGCCCGTGTCTCGGATGCAGTACCATCTGTAAATCCAGTCTTGCTTTACAGAATTTTAAAAGTTTTAGCATCAGGTGCAGTTCTCTCAGTAAATCTTTTTATTGTTCAAAAAATAATTCATAAAGTTACTAAGGCTTTCATTTCGTCAAAATACTCCGTAAGAATATTGTATTCAAAAGAAATTCAGCCTTTAAGAAAAGTTCATGCGTGTTCCTAGGTAATGCGTAGATACACTGCAACCAACGTGTGAAATGGCTCAAGCCCACCACGTTATCCGCTATGATGCCTTGTATTTTCTTTTAGTGTCAAGTGATTTAATGTAAGATATAGACATACAAAAATCCTGCCATACTGATTTGAACGTTGCTCCTTATCTCAGCGCCATTATTATTACTTTAAGTTCACACAATATGTTTAAATCTAAGGAACTGATGCAAGACAGACATTTCTTCATTCTGTGTCATTGTCAGTTACCTGCTATAAGCGTTTTGACTAACGACTTTACCGGTACTTGTGTTACGTCGTGAAGTCAGCTAAGCGGCACCGCTTTCCATTGCTGGGTAAGGGGTACAGCGCATTTTTGCTGCATAAGGGCTGCAGCGCATTCTGGTGGGAACTTTACCCAAGTTATTTTTAGCTAATCAGCCCTCCAGTTCATATTTCATTCAATTATCCTCATATCAAATTCAGGTATTGCTATTGCTTTGCTGTCTCTCTGGTACTTAGTTCGAATTTCTGGGAAGTAACAAGCCCCATGTCCCAATGATTAAAAGTAAGATGCGGGGGCTTTATAGTTCAAAGTGCTCTGGGTTCTTCAAATTCTGGAGTACCACTGCTGCTCACAGAAGCGGCTCGCTTGGGACTTCTTATCTGTCATTAAAGTCGCTGCCTGCGTACTAGTATCTACGGCTTTGAGCCGTAACAGTACCACAGACACCGATCGTGGCATTAGCTGGCAGAGCACCGCAGTATCTCACCTTCGCCGTTTGTATTGGGCGAGCAAGGTGAGTATGCAGAATCTGGCCCCAAGCGAACGGCCTGGGGCAGCTGCGCCAGCGGTCAAACAGTCCGCCAAGGCCGCAAGGTACCGGCGTAATTGCCTAACATTTCTGCTAAGCTCCACTCTGACGGTCACATGTACTTACCGCCGGACGGCATGGCAACAGTAACAACACAAACCGGTAACCGTCTACAGAACTAATGCTGTCACGATCGTCTGAAGTAAGAACTCTGAGAAACTGCTGGTTCTGTGCAACGTTTGACAAAAATTATGTAACTATTTTACCCCTTAAGGGTTAACACTCATACTGAATATTAAGGTATCATTAGTAAGAGGAGACTCCATTCCTTTTATAACCTCGCTCTCAGTTTCTAAAACACGGCGGTTTCCAACGGAATTTTGGAGAATAGCTTTGTCATTGTCGACAGGTTCGTAAAACTGAGCATGCCCTGAGCGATTCTTGTTCACTATACTATTCAGCCGAGTACAATAATGAGTTCTAACACTACGCTGTGTCTCACGGATCCAACATTGTTTTTAACGACACGTTTGTCTGACTGCCTCATTACGTACACAGTCCGTTTCGAGGTTTTTTATAATAAGTAGCCGGTATGCCACGAACAGGTTACACACCTGAGTAACAAACCCTGAACTTTCGGCTATACTCACTATACTTAAGATCAAATAACCCTACGAAAGAAAATTTTTTAGCAACCAAAAAATCTACCAGGATGTAGCGTTGCACATACAAGCTTTCCTTAAGCTTCGTCAATTCTAGCTCTCATAGTAGGAGGAGGTATTTGTTTAACACGGGTAACAAATTATATCTAAACAGCAACACCGTCAAACTATTACATACCCACTGCAGTAACTTTAATTTTGTGATAGCAATATCAGAGCACCTCACAGACGTACACAACAGACTAATAATGTCAACACGACAAGCGCACTGATGTTCCTATGATTAACTGGAGATCCTTCCAATGATTGTTTTTTCACCAGCCCATGCAATTCGTTCTCTACGCAACATAAAATGTCAACATCAGTTGACACGCACACGCTTTCTTTCTTACTTTTCGTAACTACACTATTTCCTAATAACCATGAGCAGGTAAGTGTGCTACAGCGCCGTGCATTCGGAAGGAAGGTTGAATATCTGCTACTCTCAAAGAAGTCATTAGTAACGCTATCCCTAAGAGAAATGTGAGTGAAAAATTTACTTTTAAGTAGATCCAGGAACCACAAAAACAAAATCACTTTCATTGGGTCTCCCATCTCAAAAATTTAGTTCGGAATTTTAACCAGTATGATATTCCATTAAGTGTGTAGAAAGCAGACGAAACTCAGCTTTCTGGCGGCGGGGGAGGAGCAGGGGGGTGGTGGGAGGATGTAAGTTTGTGTGGCTGGTGAATGTAGGAATGACTTCCTTGGTAACTGAACTATCCATTCTTTACAGCATTTATCCACCAGAACTTGACCGCCTTTAACGATTCCATGTTGTCCCCAAGTCAACTTGCTATTAAAGCATTGCGCATTATTGACGGTGTCACAAAATGAGAGGCTGTCGTAAATCCTGAACTCAATTGTAATTTTTAAGTTTTCTGTTTGGCATTGCGTTTTACTGGGGAGAGAGAGAGAGAGAGAGAGAGAGAGAGAGAGAGAGAGAGAGAGAGAGAGAGAGAGAGAGAGAGATATTTTAATGTATTTGATAGCGTGTTATTTATTCCAACTCCGTCTATAATGTACATGTCATAGTACATACCTAACATTTCAAATTGTTCAGAAGACAAAGCAAAAGAAACTGCGTCAACTGAATCATCTGACAATCTTGAGATTAGAAATTTGTCAGTGCAGATGACGCTACTCTGTAGTTACAGGAATACTCAAGGAAGCTCGATAAGATCATTACTGTGAACACTAATGGATAGCGTCAGAAGGTCCACGACAGTGTTTGCCGAGATGCGGTTGTCCGTAAGATATAAACGTCAGAAGCCTGGAGCAAGGCCTGCGGGAGGATTGATAAATGGTGCAGGAACTGGCAGTTGGCCCTCTACGTAAATTACATAAATCTAACATATCGCGCGTATATAGAAGAAATCCGTTACTGCGTACAGTCACACTAATGACTAATTACTGGAAACAAATTACCGTAAAATATCCATGAGAGACCATCCAGAGCGACCTAGCGGAATGACCACATAAAACAAGTAGTACTTAAAGTCGATGACAATTTAATCTATCTACAAGAGATGCAGCTTACAAAATATTTGTTGACCGATTTTTGAGTACTCTGCGTCAGTTTGGTGCTCTTACCACCAAACTGGTTTAAGAGAAGATCGAACGAAGAGTGGTGCGTTTGGCCACAGGATTGTTCAGTTGACGCGACGGCTTTACGAATACTTTCGAGAAATTAGTGTTAGACGTTACAAGGGAGGCGTTTTACATCATGCAGAGGTCTTCTATTGAAATTCAGAGTATGTTCCTGCAAGAGCCTCGCAAAATGACGACGGATAATTCGAGAGATTAGAGCTGGTACGGATGTCTACCAACAATCATTCTTCTGACGTGCCATTCGCGAATGCAAAACAGGTAATGGGTGCATGGTGAGGGGGTGACATCAAATGGTCGTACCAGAAGTACCTTCGCCACAGACAGTTATATGACTTGCAGAGTATTGATGCAAGTGTAAGTTTTCTGATCTGTGACGTTAACGCTGAAATCTGAGTACGCTGGTTCCAAGAGCAATGCCGCGTCATCTCTCCGCAGGCTGAGCTTTGTTCCATGACGCACTGCGCTTTGTGTACGGGGAGTCCGGGTAAGGACGGGAGGCAACGCTTAGTCAGTTCGTAACCTAAGCGTCACTACAAGCGGTTTCTACTGGCTGATGTGTCAGGCGACAACGCCGGTGCTCGTCGTGTGTCCAGGTTACTAAAGAACAGCTGATGCTGTTGTTTCAGCCTGTACTCCAGATTTTGTGCGGTGCATTGCACTGCGAAATGCTGCCTTCTCTGAAAAGTTCGAGTGAGGCGTAACTGCTTCGCAGCATAAAGTGGGGGGGGGGGGGAGGAGGGAGAGGAAGGGGGGGGGGGGGAGGCACGAGATCGGAACGCGGCTCGGCCGGCCGGCAGCGATGGAATTCCCGGCCAGTGTACGGCGGACGGCAAGAACAGAACAGAGCAGACCGACGCAGCCTTGGCGTGGCCACGCCCGACTCCCCACCGGCGATCGCCCCTGAACTTGCGCCGAAGGGCAAATTACCCAGACGTTCGGCTGCTCTCTTCCGACTTTCTCAGCATCACCACCAGGCTACCCATGAATCCACTTGGTGCAACCGACGGCAGTGATCATCAGACGCGAATAAAGGTAACCTAATAAAGAACCCTACAGTAAATGGTTACAAAGTAAGGGATTAAAGTCCTAAGAGCGTAACGTTGCTAATTCTTAAGTGACAGTGACAGTTTGCCAGCCGGGAGCTAGGGACCTGGGGAGCTGGGTTCCCTAATACGGTTAACGTGTGATGGCCTGGCCCAATTGAGTGATCTGCCAAGGCGACGGTATTTCCCGAAGAGTGGCTGCAGTTTCCTGGCACTCTTTGTGAAGATACTTGGGAGAGTGTCGGCAGATAGCAGCACTCTGTACTCTGAGCTCTAGCCGGTAATGACCAATCACACCGACTCCTTTCTGCTCTGTAAGCAGATTGGCCGAAATGTCGGCGTGTGAATATTATAGGTTGGTTGTTTGAGGTTAAAGGGACCAAACAGCAAGGTCATCAGTCCCTTGTTTCAAATAGACTCCATTCTGCTAACGGGACATCTCAGAAAAGTCAGAACAATAAAACGGAAAAAGGGGAAACGTAGAAGGGCAGTCACGTTGTCAATAGTAAAAACAAATGAGGGAAGTTGGCAAGAGAACGAACCCAACACTATGCTGAAGCAGCATAGGCAAGACCACCTGTGACTTAAAAGGTACAACGGCTATAATGCAGAAAGTACGTATGGGAATAGAAAAACTAACCAAGCCTTAAAAAGAAGAGGTAAAAACAGAGTAAAAGGGAAAGAAAAGAGGATTCCGGTCAGGGAGGTGAATCGGGAATCTCTGAACACTGCCTACAGTGGGAGACACCCAAACACTTACCGCCCTGCCCCAACACCAGAGGGAGATTAAAAACTTTAAAACTGAGAATAAAAACCACTCTCCCGGAGGAAACCTAGAACCAGAGAGACCATCCGGGAATCGTCAGCCAACATCAAAGGTAAAGTGTGGGGGAGTCTGTACTTAGCAGTGAATATTATATATTCATTCAACCAGCTACTTGCGGGCTCATACGCATGGCACAGCTGAAATCGCGCATGAGCAGCACCTTGTCCTGCTTCTGGCTACTTTGTTGCTGTTTGCTGTGTAAAGCAGTGAGAGCAAGCAGCCGGCAAAGTTTCTGGCGCTCTCAAGTTGCCAGATTCGCGCATGCGCACAGCTGCCGTAGTTAAAGTTGGTTTCGACCCACGTGACTCGTTTTGTTTGTGGCTGTTTCTTCAACCTTGTGGAAGCTGTTGCACTTTCCGTGTTCAACTATTTCCTGTTCACACTTCACCGTTAGTTGTAAAGTAAGCATTTTACGTATTCTTATAAAATAACATTTAGTTGAAGCACGAAAGAACTGCAATCGGTTAAAACTTTTGAACTTTTACCATTTATTGTAGATGTCCAGCAAATTTGGATCGGATTTTCTGTCGAGTGACAATGAGCTGTCAATTTTACACGTTACATCGTACTGAACATAAAATTCGAGAATGTGTCGCCGCAGTATAGTGACACTGAATTAATGGAACACTTCTTCGTGCTGCGTCATGTGGCAGAAGTAATAAAATTCAGGAACTCTAACCGTTCTAAGTATCCGGCAAGGGGAAATGGAAAGCCGCTGCTGCTCTTTTTGTGATTTTCTGGCCACGAAGCGGCAAGTTTCAGAGACTTAGTACACAGATTTGTGTGTTGGTTCTTTGCTGTTGCTACATCTATCAGCTGTTTATCGACGTCTAAGCGCGGGAACTCAACCAGAAATAGGACGAGAAGAGTAAACAGAGCAAACAACATACATGGGTGTCTGTCACCACAGATGGGCACGCGCAGTAACACCTGCTTTTTAGCGCTTGAAAGTACCTCTCTGGCAGGTGCTTAAATAAACCTAATATCGAGCTATGGGCAGCTAGCGAAATCGACGAGTCGATCGGTGGCAGTGGTACGGTACATGAGGCCGGTTGAGCCCTCTGGGGCTTAGCGGGTATGGAGGCGTATTTTGGAAGTTCGTAGTCAGAGAGCAATAAGATTGATTGTGTAGATGTGAAAAGATCGGAAGTTCTCGGAAGAGCGTTCCCCTTCGTGGGCGTGGTAAACGTCTCAATGACTTGTTTTCGAGGTAAGCGTTTGATGTTAACGGGCGTACATGGACTTCACTAAGAGGCAGCATAACAGCGCGCGAACAGCGGGTTTGCTAGAGGCGTTGTCTGACGGACAAAGCGAGCTTGGCAAAGTATATTACAACAAACTGTGCTTTTCTTCAATAGAAATTTGAAGTGTGGAATTCTCGTGTACGCCCTTCACCTCTTTAAATTTAGACTGCCTTCCTGTGTTGCTTACAGATGAAATGGTAGAACCCTGTTTGTGACCGTCCAGAGACAGGTAAAGGCTGTTTCGTATCCAATCCAGTGGTCGCACTTTGGAGTTGTTGAAGGTAGCCCAACGGCTTCAGGTCATTGAATAGTGGTATAAAAGAAGTGAATGTTTTAACTCTTTCTCTCGAGTCCAAGCGAGGCTGACGACCCTTTCTTGGCTTTATATCGTAGGCGTAGCAGGGCCTAGAAATTTTGTAGGTCTGTCAACAAATGCTTGGAAGTAAGTTTAAGGGGTAATACGTCACGTGATTTGCCTCGCGCACCGCATGGCGCTAAGAGGTTGATTCTGGCCACATCCGCGACAGGGCTTCAGACGCTAAGGAAGCTCCGTGACGACGGACGGGGGAGGGGGGGGGGGGTTGGCAACGTTACAAACGTCTTTCAAAAGTCATTTTTCAACGCTAGCTGTAACATAACGTTTTTAAGTACTCGCTATTCCGTTTTAAAAGCTTCCTAAGTAACAGATCTGCCATACAGAAAAAGTTACAGAAACTTCTTCACAATCCGGCCACTGAAGTCTCCAGATTGCAACCGGTAAAGAGTTCCTTCGTCTGTTACTATTAGTCCACCTTCTCGCCACGGCCATCCTGAAACCCACTTAAATATATACGACACACTATGCATAGTCCAATACTCAATTTCGCTTCAATTATGTGACTCCAAACGTTCCTATGACAAAGAATTCCATCGGAATCGTCTGCTTTGTTACCTATTGAATAATTAAGATAAAGCTACCTGCACTCATTACTCCCGATCTCGATCCGTCGTTACTGCACAATATCCTCAATCCACGGTAGAATCACACCATCCGATCAAGATATAACTTTACCGTACTTGATAATACCAATTGTCGGTTGCCGGTGCTTGCTACGTTGAGAGTCACGCTACAAGCTTGTCTCCGCCGTTGCCGCCTACAGAAGCTTCGCCTTGGCGACCTCCAACGGCGGTATTGTGCAGTGCTGACCATAAAGTACGCTACCCACCATCGCGACCAGGTACTGCTGAGATAATACCCCGAATTACTGGAAATCTTATACGACAGGACACACAGCGCTTGCTACAAATTTTAAGCGTGTTTCTGTATCACACGTCTGACAGGCATTACTTTCAAATCTGGGCCGTACAATCTGACGTAGCGGCAAACCCCTTGGAAAGTTTTTTCCCAGAACAGCGGGATGAACTCCAGAACCACTGAAACGCAATGGCCGCAGGAAATAACAAGGTGTGCTTCTCAGCGGTATGAAAATCGCAGCACTAATGGATGCAACACATGCGGTGAGCAGGTTCAAAGACCAAGAAGCAGCAGTCCCACCATTAGGCTACTTCCCAGTGCCTTGCCAAAGCGTCTAAGGGAAAACCGATACCAGGCGCACGGGGGAAAAAACACTGACATTTCCGCTGCGGAAGCAAACAACGCAGACAGCTAGCTAACAAGGAGTGCGCAAGTGAGATATTACTTACAGGAAAGTATTGCGGTGAAAAACTAAAAAAATGACCAGGGAACGAAACAAGAGAATGACTAATGAGTTCAGTCGACCTTTTGAGAAATCTTACTGGCGACAGCGCATACGGTCTGTACTGTCTACGGCAAACTTTGGCGGACAATGCGGCAGTAGGTTTTCTTTTTTTTGTTTCTTGGGGAGGGGGGAAGGGGGGGGGGGGAAGTATGCGGAGGAGAGTATGTGGACAACGGCGGGATTCGCAGTGCTGTCGGGCAACTCAGAAAGGAGACCTGCCTACTTGCATATGGAGCTTTTGGTTGCCATATGAACATGTTCACTCGGCTGGAAATACACCGTGGACCGACCGGCCTCTGCGACTTCTGGTACCGGAAGGGAAGAAAGAGCAAAGCTGAAACTCCCTTCGCCGCCAGGCACGGTGCGTGCCTTTTTTCTTTTTGAATGCGAAATGAAAGTGCGGCAGATGCTACTCGGGGCGCTGTGTGCCACGTTCTCCGTTCCTCACTGTGCTCTCATTTTAACGTTTTTCGTTGCAGAAAATAAAGGAAACAACTGCAGTAGTTTCTTCTTCAAGCTTTTACTACTTTATTCAGTTTAAGGACCAAAAATTTATCAAGATCCATTGCAAGTATTTGCCTGTTTAATGATTCTGCTATAGCTCTGACGCACCCAGACGGGCGAAGATCATGGAATTCTTAAGAAGTCACTGAAAATAATTACGATGTAACAGTCCGGAATTGAGCCATTTCCCAACCACATGCATAATTAATACGATAGAATGGCGCCGTGTTAGCTCATTAGCTTGATGTTACGGCATGAGCGAACCTTTTACACATGGAAGCTATTTTCTGGTTTTTGCAATACGCCAAACTGCATTTGTTATCTTTTCATGAAATAGTCTAAATGAAATCCTGTAATAAGACAAAGAACGTACGTGTGTGTGTGTGTGTGTGTGTGTGTGTGTGTGTGTGTGTGTGTGTGTGTAATATCTTTTACTGTTCCTCTATTCAAATTAGTTTGAATTTAGTGACTACTACGACCATGCCGATGATGAGTACATGTTGGGAGTTTTAATGATATACTACAGTCTGCAACCTGCATACTTAGCAGCAACTTTCCAATGAATCGAGGCAGGATAAAACAAATGATAAAAATTACTGCACATTAGAAAGCGAACACACACACACACACACACACACACACACACACACACACACACACACACACACACACACACGGATAAATCTGCAATTCAGCAGTCTTGAACCGAAGTAAACCTTTAACCCGTAAGAGCATTTAATACGACACCTATCATTCGTCACCTTTCTGCCCGTATTAGAAACGCGACATTCTGACTGGGTAGAAGTAGCGAGGTTAAGTATTAGGAACGTGACAACCAACTTACAGGGCATCACACTATTGAATGCATACACGAGGGAATGCAGCTTATTCCGTATGACGTTTAGTATACATATGCAAACAGAAAATGTGCAAAATGTGACATCCGAAGAGGTGCAACGAAAATCAAGAAGGTAGATGTACTGGCGGAAGTGAATCTGTGCGGACTGGTCTTGAATCGTGCTGCGGATAGCTCAGTCGGTAGAGCACTTACCAACGAAAGGCCAAGGTCCTAGATTCAAATCCCGGTACGATACAGTGTTAATCTGCCAGGAAGTTCCACATCAACGTACACCCGCATCAGCGTTCACTCACATCTCACTCCACTGCAGAGTGAAAGATTCACTCTGGAAAATCAAATCGATCCAAAACCACAAAGCAGCAGTAAAGAATGGAACACCCGTTCCAAAGTGCACGATATCTTAAGCGCCTCGTTCTCAATAGCCTGAACTAGTTCAAGCCAGGGGGAGGAAGGGGGGCAGATGGGGTTGCTACAAACGTTGGCTCTCAGCAACCATCCCACCCCACCCGATTAGCCCAATAAATCAAAACTGGGGACTAGTAAGCGTAGTTATTTTCAATAACTTATTGGCGAGATCAACAAAACTGTAAACACACTGTTCTTTGCACACGAACCACTTCCAGAACTATTTGCGCTAATGTGGAAAGAAGCTTTCGGTACTTTCATTACAGAGAAGAAATCTGCAAATAGAGAAGTTTCGATTTCTACAAACAGAAGAAATCAGTAGCATAATTACCGAGTCCCTACGGAGCTCATCATGATGCGCTACACTGTACTAAATTGCGGGGCGACATGTGGATTTTGGTTGGCGCCTTAAGAAGCAGTGACAGGAAATGAAACGATGGATCATATGCAGCACCAAGGCGGCCACCGGAGCCCACAACGGGGGCGTTGTCACCACAGCCGCGAAGTGCGGCACAGTCTGTAAGGCACAACGCGCGCCTTTCACGCCAGCGAACAAGTCAGCGCCTGACGGTCTACGTCCGCACCCCGTGCCAGTCACGATACATATAAATATCTTACTAGACACTACCAGCGACTATCTGCTTACAGACTACGCCGCTTACAACGTAAAGCTGAACGAACTGTTCCGAAACTGTGCACGATTTACCGACGATGTCAGTGGGTACAAATAGCTGAAGCGCCATTATTCCCATGAATCAGACAAATTCAACCACTGCATGGATAGTGTAGGTGCTGAACCAGCTCCAACCGCTGACGCAGATAAAACGTGCAACGTATTCTTTGGACTACAATTAAAGTCAGAAAACTGCCTGGCCATAGAATTCGCGTGAAGACAATGTGAGGCGTCTCTGGACTTCTCCCATTTTCATCCTTCTTCCATGCGAATTCTTGTTCATTTACTTTCCGATACGATTTTTGTTTACTGACATGTCGCTCGTATTGCGCACTGATTACGTGAGTGGTTAGGCCGTAGGTTGTAGCACTCTAGATAACTAATTTCTCTGTACTTAATTTAACGTTTCATACCGAGTGATTGTAACTACAGTGCAGCTACGCAGAGCTCCAGTCTGGGATATAATTATCCTATGGCAATGAAACTTTGAAGATATTACAATTCGTTAATCCAGAACCTATTTACCTCAGAAAAAAATTCAAATTTTGGCCACCAGGTACAAATCAGACGCAGTGAATACAAGAAAGTCTTTTAGAAACGTTTCCGTATTTAATGGATTACGAACAGGGCGTGGGCAGAAAATGTCAGACAGATGAGAATGCCGTAATATTGATTTTATTATCAATCGCCGTACAGTGCCACATTTGCACCTGGTGGCCAAAATAGGAACTAATTTTTTCCAGTGTAATTCGGTTCCGCATTAACGCATCAGCAGATGTTACTAAGACTTGCTGCCATACGATAATTACGGCCCACACCAGACCTCTGAGTAGCTGCACCCACCCAATATTTACAGTAGCTATTTAATGTATCTGACTTTGGGGCTACGGGAATTCCCCGAGCTTGACACGGGCTACAGCTGACGCTTTCGCACGCTCTCAAGGACCCAACCGTCACTCTAAATGTTTCCGCTGTAGTGGACCCCACAAACAGCTAAGCAACCCTTTCAGCACCAATCCTGCCGGCGCTCTGGACAATGGGACGAAAGGACTGTCGAAGGAGCCTTTCAACAGCCCAAAGGGAGACCGCTAATGGTAGGGTTAGAATTTTGCCTGTTCGTAAACTTCCGGTGGAGTCTTCAGTTGGCCACTTGCGGATCTCCCGCTGAACTTGGTCTCTAGACTGTTCCACACATGGGTCTGGAAAATTTCGTAACTCTGACCTTCCGTAACAACGCAGTGTGAACCTTACATCAGAATTTCCTATACGTAATAATTTCCAGAATTTCCTACGAACTAGCCTGGATGTGGGAACATGGTTACACCGTTCTCGCTTCTGAAAATAGGAAGCTCATTGGCGGAGACATTAACTTGAGTGGAAGCTAGTGAAATCATTTCCAAATCCTCACTGGAGTACTAGAGCCCTTTCTGGGATTGGTTGAGATCGTGCCGGGTGCGTTTCTGAGGTCTGAAGGCTGTCTAAAATTAGAGGCATCCTCGATTGGAACTTTTGGCCTGGACGGGACTGATGGATCGGCGCGCGCCAGTGCTTGCTTGACTTTTGCGTTCTACCGAGTCGTCTAACACCAAACTTACTCCAGGACTTGCAGATTTTTCCGCATCTGTGATCGGTAATCATGAAGATGATGTCCGCGGCTCAATCGTAACCACAAACCACTGCTGTACGGTTCAAAGCGACCTGATGACAGCCGCATCAATCGCAGCCCCGGTAGGCGGCGAGTGCGCAGCGTAGATCAAACTTTGGAAGTCTAAACAGTGTGATTGGGAGAGAACTTCATCTACTGATGCTATCAGCTTGTGCACCATACGCTCTACGCGCTTCAATCGCTATTATGTATTTGCTATATCGTTTAATTTTCTGTTTCAAGGGAATTTGTTATCTATCCCCATAACCACGAGTGTTTAGTTTTGTTGTTGAGCTGATTCACACGAGTTCAAGCGCCTTTTGATGACCTTTCCAATCTTTCCATTATTTCTTAGGCTTGTACGCTCTGTTCTGATTCACACTGTTTTTGTAATTTTTATTACAAATCGTTATATCATGGTTTGAATTCACAGATTGTCCTTTTTGTGTCTAGGCACTAATTCAACTGTAACAGTCCAGCATCATGCTGGAGGCGACCCTCATAAATATTCATTTTTATCTTATTCTCTTTAAGTAAAGTCACTGTAAAATTCTTATTTTGCTCTGTCCCTATGTTTCACGAACACACACATTATTCATATCATATCAACCACTTCGCTTCCGTCACTAAGTTACTTATCTAATCCAGTGCCCCAGTTCTCCAACCGTAAGCAATAGGCGAGGCCCTTCATCTACATCATACTCCGCAAGCCATCAAATGGTGTGTGGCTGAGGGTACTTTCGGTACCCCTATCTGATCCCTCCAACTCTGTTCCACTCGCGAGTAGTGCGAGGGAAGAATGATTGTCGGTAGGCCTCTGTATTGGATCTAATTTCTTGAATTTCTTCTTCGTGGTCAATACGGGATATGTATGTGGGGGGAAGTAATATGTTTTCCGACTCCTCCTGTAAAGTACTGACCCGAAATTTCCAAAGTAAATCTCTGTGATGCAGAACGCCTCTTTTAACGTCTATCAGTGGAGTTTGTTTAGCATTTCCGAAACGCTCTCTCGCCAGCTAAACGATCCCGTGGCGAATACCGCCGCTCTTCGTTGGATCTTCTCTATCCTCTATCAGTCCTACCTGATAGGGATCCCAGACAGATGAACAATACTCTGTCTAACAACTGGCTTATAAGCCACTTCTTTCGTGGATGAGTTACATTTCCCTAAGATTCTTCTGATGAATCAGTCTAGTGTCTGCTTTTCCCGCTATCTGTTTTATATGGTCATTCCACTTACGGTCGCTCTGGATGGTTACGCCTAGATATTTTACAGCAGACTGTCTCCAGCTGTCATCCATAGTGTAGCTGTACAGTAGTGGATTTCTTTTCCTATGTATGCGCAATATGTGACATTTATTTACGTTCAGGGTGAACTTCCAGAGCCTGCACCATTCGTCAATTCTCTGCATATCGTTCTGAAAATTATTACCATCTTCTGGCGTTGCTACTTTGGTATAGACAACTGCATCATCTGCAAACAGCCTTAAACAGCATCCGACGCTTTCTGCTATATTATATATATTGTGAACAGCAACGGTCCTATCGCAGTTCCCCTGGTACTCCGGATATTACCTTCACATCTATCGATTTAGTTCCGTTAAGAGCGACGTATTGAGTTCTACCTGCAAGGAAGTCTTGAACCAAATCGCAGGTCTTCTCCGATACTCCGTAAGCTCTTATTTTCTTTATTAAACGGCAATGCGGGATGGTGTCAAGTTGAAGTTATTTTACGGCTATTCTAGTGCATGGCAGTTGATTTTTTGAATTTTCTTGTGCTGTTGTCTTGAAAACTTTTGAAGTAGGCTATTTACGTGATAGGGTAATCTATCGTTTTATATTATCTGGTTTGAGAGAATCGGCACTAAATCTAATTTCCATACCTAAAGGGCACCAGTTGAGATACAGACTGTGTTCATAGCACATTCAGGCGACCGCAACAGGAAAATTACAAAAATATCTGAAAGCGTTCAAGCAATATTTTTCTGAATACGAGAATGTGTATGCGAAACCAGTGAAGACTTATGCTCTGGCCAGTAATTTTCTGATCGTGTGACTTTATGATCATATCCGTGAACAGATATCTTGACTGTCGTGGCTCGGTACATACGCCATATCTAGCTGTGAGCTACTGCAGGTGCACCTGAGTCATTTGGTTAACAGCAGCGCACTGTCTAACGACGATTCCTTTTTACGAGCTTGTAAAATGAGCTACTGCGGACGTAAACGTTTACGGCAGCGTGTGCTATTTTCAATAAGCACACAGGCTTATACTACAAACTGCATTGCGCATCTTGGCGCCGCCTTTACATACCGCAAAAGGTAATTCAGCTATTTATTCAAAATCTGACTCCCTGTTCGTGATTGTACAGTATTTTATATTACCAAGATCTCTGCGTTGGAGTGGCACTTTTTTAGCAATGTGCTGTTTCGGCCTCATTTGACAGTTGTTGGAATTGCTACCAGAACCTACCTTTTTTTTTTTTTTTCACGCTCGTAATGTGGCTTGAGAGCTGTTAGGAAAGTATGGTGACCGTATCCACAAATAGCTATCCACTGATCCCGTTCTCGCCACCGTGACAACATATCGTTGCATTAACGGGTTTGATAGTTCGGCGTTACACTGAAAACAGTCCTAAAGCCCTAAACGTGCCTTCGGGTCACAAAGGTTTCACTAGCGTGGTTCGCTCATTTATTTGCCTCCACTGTGATGCTGACGAACTGCGTGCACATCATCACACTGAACTATTACGAGTTATAACGAACGTTTACGTAAATGTAGTAGCAGTACTGTTCTAAAACAAAATTGCATCATATCAGAAATATAATCGTGACATTACGCTACAATTACAAAAGACCGAAGATAAACGTGGAAGATATTTTATGGCTGAGATGGATTCAGAAAAAGTCGTATAGCCCCTGCGAAAAATGAGAAAGTGCTTTATCCTTCCCGGTATCGATCTGCAAGTTTCTGTGCATAGTGATGATTAAATATTTTTAGGACGAAGTATTTCGTGTCATTAAACCATTGGAATAAAGCAAGTAAATATGGGTTTGACGTCTGTCGACGATGTCGTTAGCAACTGAGCAATAGCTCGGACTGAGGGAAGGTAGTCGGTAGTTTCCTCCTCAAATGACACGTCCCGACATACACCTTAAGCGACTTCGAAAAACCATGAAGCATCTAAAACTATATGACCGAACGGGGATCTGAAGCACCGTGAACCCGAATACGAGTCCAGTGCTACCACTGCGCCACGTCACCCGATAATTATCAGTGGAAACAGTGAAGCATTTTTCAACATTACCAATGATCATCGGAGCAAACAATTACGACATTATGTAATCATTGCAGGACAAGGTTTTTTAATAAAATAACTGACAAGGGCATCAGGTAAACCGACTGCGTAAAATCCTAATGCTAGTAATACTGCATGTAGGAAGAATTTGGACCACGCCCATTTAAAGTACTGTTAGAAGGGATAGAGCAGTAGAGCGCTAGACAACAGTTTGAGTTTATACAGTCCAGTGGCACCATCATACGTCTGCAGCACATTTTGCATTAGAATGCTAATAGTTTACACCATTATTCGTTATTAACTAAGACGACTACACTCGCAGACATAGGCGGTAAAATTACTTTTAGTTTGCACATCAAGCAATCAAGTAAAGCTATCATTTGGTAAGCGAGACAAAAAACAATCTTAATTGATTTGCTGATCCGTTGCATTTCCAAACACACGACGAAGGAGTCTGGTCCTCCGAAGTCGGTGATCTGATGCGGGGAAAGGTAAGTACCGCAATCCTGTGCTATTATAACGTTGTCAATGGTATTCATGAGAGCACTCACCTAGTAACACAGACAGAGGCTATAACCCAACTATTTTATAAAATAAATTGTACCATAACATAAGAGCTATGGCCGAAAAGGAGCAGGAAAAAAGGGTAAGATGTGGAAATTGACATCGGGAGCATGGAATGGGGCACTGCAAAAGGAGTGAAGTGTCTAGCTGAGCAGCGAGAGCTTGTGACTAGTGACAGTCTACTTGCCGTCAACGCGCACGCTCGCCAACTTTTCCGTGACGAAGGTGCACTTGCCGCCGCGAGGAGGATAGCGCCGGAAGCCGCTAATGGCGACCACTGCCGCGACGACTCGGAAACACGCCCTACACACTCCTCTGCGTCCCTACGAGGATTCCGTCCAAATGGCGCTCCGCCTGTGGGGCAGATCGCGGGCCTCTGCGGCCATTAACAGCCCGAGCACTCAGACTGGAGCACACCGTTGTCTCGGCCCACCCTAACGACAGTCATTAGAACCCACACAGAAACGACCCGACCTGCTACAGTGTTCCAGCGAAGTGACGCGAAGGCGCATCACGGAAGACCTCGAGTCGGATGTTAGATAGCTTTCTTGTTAGCTCGATGACAATGTGGCATAATTGTCAGTCCCACTTTAAACTGTCCTAAGTTCGATTCCGCAGTGACCTTTCTCAAAATATACTGCCACGTTTTTAAAAGAGTTTTCAGAAAATGATTTATCAATTAGGATCAGAAATAGCTATTTTGTAATTTTTAGTCTAGCACACTTAATACCTTCACTTTCATCTCCAGTGCATATAATGCATTCACTGGCCTGATGCTTCCCTTTTTTATTCTTCCAAGTTCGCCACTGTGTGTTCCTCGATCTTTAATAGTCTGGGAGGGACTGTAATAGTCTTGAAGATACAGGTCTGGCCGTCCTCGCTCTCCTTTGTGGGAGGCAGGTAGCTGCGCAGCAGTCAGTAACAATTCTATTATTGCTATTGCATATCTAGATTTCGGCTACAAAGCCATTTTCAGTGCATCTGAGTTTCAATCTAACAAATTCGTATTAGTGCATGTCACCATACGGTGTTAGTGGTGTATAGGCAGAAGGAAAGTTCTGCCTGTACAACAGTAAGATCGTATAGTGACACGTACTACAGCGGTTTGTTGGATTGTAACTCTAATGCACTGAAGATGGCTATTTATAGCCGAATTCTAGATATTCAAGAGTACTAAGAACTAATGGGATTGAGAAATGCTGTGTGGCTAGACTTTCTTATAGGTAGTTTATCGGGGGTTAACCCTACAAGTGCAATCCAGGGTCCGTCTGACACTGAAGCTAGTTACAAAGCAAGCGCCATCGAACGTACACAGCCCGCTGCCATCGATGTAAATTCAGCATTGAATGCGACCTAGTAAAGATGGGGACGTTTGAAGTTGTGAGACGTTTAATTTGACGGAAATGACGTAAATTTATGTGAAAATGGCAAGTATAAAGACGTTTCATTAATGTATGATGCTACACGGGAGGCACTGTTACAAGAATTTAATCGTCGAAGTGACTTTCCTGATGAAAATGATGGTCCCACAGCTGTTACGGGCAATGACGAAACTGATTGGTCTGACGAATCTTCAGACAGCGATGAAGAAAATAGTCACCACGGTAAGGATTGTCACTGCTGGAACACAGCTGTCCCTAATAGTTCAAACCTGCCAGCTGTCGGTAACACTGTAGTCCATATTCCAAGAGCATGGAAATAATGAATGCATTTATGAATAATTGAGAACATCTCAAAATACTGTATTTGAATTATACGTGCTTTTCGTTAAATGAATAACACCATCTAATTAAACTGCACGTCCTTCAGAGCGGGATGCATTCAAGTTTTATCAGTGAAAAGCTTCCACGGCAGTCTTGTTTGGGTCTAGCTTTAGATGCATTTTAACTAATTTTGACTAAGTACATAACAGATGAGAAATACAATGTGTTTAGTATATGAGATCCAACTTCATTAGAAAATATTCTACACGTAAGCAATTTCTCCAGGAAATAGAGGGTCACAGTTCGTGTAACAATTCCAGAGATATACAGGGTTAGCGATTTATTTTGATTATTAATTAATAAGATCGGTAAATAAGCGGCCCTAGGTGTTGCCTCACAACGTCAATATTGGCTCTGGAGTAAACAAGCTCGGCGCCCTCAGCTCTAAATACTTACGGTAGTTTCATTGGCAAGCTGGTCATATATGGGGGAGGGGGTAGAGGAGAAGCACGCGGGGGGTCATCAGCAGCGGAGATATGTGGAGCAGGAGGAAACGTGCAGTGCAAGCGCTCACTCATGACTCGTCTATATTGTGAGCCCGGCGTCCGTACAGTAATTTAAAGCATGGCCTGGACTGCCGAGGGAAGCTGAAGTTCAGCATTCATCTCTTCTGTCCGATCGCCCGAGGTATTACAAGTTCGATACACTACGATGCCGGAAAAGGAAGACTCACACTATCAGCTTCATCACGGTACTACGTACACTGAAAATTACTCAACGTGAAAAACCATCTAACACGTTAATTTATATAAAAAAGGCTTCGCCTTCGCAAAACAAGTTGCAAACTCCGTTTTCCGATATCAGATCACAAACATTTTGTGTGGCAAGATTTTCAGGAGTCCGGGGTAATGGCTCTTCCACAAAATGTACGCTCTATGACTGTGCTTGCGATGACTTGTGTCGCAGCGAACGTGTAACTGTAAGCGAGAAGCTGACCATTTTTGTTTCGGTATTCTTTTGGGCTACAAGTGATAATGGTCGTCGGCTCTGAAATCTTTGTTGTGGTGGCAGGCCTGTTTCTTAGCCCCACGTCTACGTAAATGGTAGTAACTGATCTGTAGCGTAGCTTAATGTTGACATTTGCGCCGCATAAACTGCAAAGTAAATTCAGAAAACCTACGTCAGATATTGGACAAGTCTCCGACGAGTATTTGATGTACTTATGTACTCTATCAAAAAAGAAACGGGGATGGCTCCACTAGGAAATATTTACCTTTTCTGGGACCCAGATTGCTACGCCACCCTCCCGTGTTGCAGTTCGTGGTGTAAGCTAGGGAGAAAGGTGGCTATGAGCTGGCGTAGCCAACAAATGTGACGTCATTGGGGAGCAGTTCGGAACTAACACAGGGAACGAGTAATCAGCTGTTACGTAGATTTGACGTTACTGTGTCTTGTACCTTCGCTTCCACACATGCTAAAGAATCCTTTATTTTAGTGCATACCGTACATACTTCTTCCGATTACAACAGCTTTCCTTTTGTTTTCGGATAGCGCCACAATGACAAATCTGACGTAATTCTGCCAATGGGTTCGCTATTTTACATACTATTCCAATTTATCCTGTTTACAACCGCTATCTCGTATTCTACATATTTTTAGCATAATTGTGGAACACCCGGTATTTCAAAAATTACACCGTTTGTCTACATTTTAGTGTCAGTTTATAATATGTCTGTTCTGAAGTAGTTTAGGGAGCAGTTCTGAAGTTTTAAATTAATGTTGTTCAGCGTCCTTAGCCAGATTCGCAAATGTGGCTCGTAGATTCAAGTGCAACAAATTTTTCCATCATCGATCTTTGTAAGTTTCACTGTAAACTGAAAGTACACTAAGCGATACGATTATCACTTGTTTCTGACCAGATGCAAATAGCTGAACTTTATGGCGTCTACATGTGAAGGCCACACAGTAAGCCTCGAAAACCGGATATAAGCCTTGAAAACAGGATATAAGCCCCGCACGAAGAACAATTGGCAATAGAAAAACGCATTCTGATTGCATAATGTATATTTTCTATCTGAATACTGAATGCAATTCAACTGCGATAAAGACACATAAGGAAGGAGTTGTGACCAGCGCGAAGATATGATGAAGTGAACACTGTGCAACTGTTCCCTATTTGCTTTTGTTCTATGTGAGGGTTCGAAGCGATCCATTCAAATTATCGCGCATGCACTATTGGGGTCAGTAAACGGAAAATTGTTCATTTTCACTAAGTAAACAGATAAGTATGCGAGGGGAGCTTTCTATTTCGGCTGCAGCTTTCGCACTGTCGCCAGCGGACCAACGGTTCACTGACGAATTGCTATTAACAGAGCTCCTGAATTATACAGTATAGTGACTTGTTCTCTATTTATAATACCTCAGTATTTTTACCTTTGCTACAATTTTCACCACATTTCGCTCTTTGTTTAAGATATGATTTACTGAAAATGCCGAGCAGGTACGGATTGGAATTTGGTTTACGGGTTAAACATTTCGAAAAGCGTACCGCTATTCGGTGCTATTTCTATTGGAATTATTTTGTATAGACACCAGTCTCACGCCCACCGAGGTATGGAGCAATGTATTAGTGTACCACAATAATATTGCACCTGTCAGTGTGGGCGTTTCGGTTGGCTTATTGCGAGTTTTTATCGTTATATTTCACGATCACATGAACCACTTGACAGTATATGCATAAGTCTTAAAATTTTTCACAATGCGATCCGTTTTCCTTAGTCACTGCTGTACTTTTTGACAATGTCAGCCCGTGATTCCGATAACGGCCACGGAAGGCCAATTGTAATAACATCGTTGTCGGGTAATAAGGTAGTACGGCAGTTCTGTATTTCCCAACGACTTGGTGGTGTAATATGCAGAGGTGCATTCGTCCGTAACTTTTTCATAACCAAACGTCTGAGTGGAGACTGATATAGCAGCAATCCAGCAGCCACTTTTAACAGAGGCTTCTAATGATGACTTCGCTGCCCTCCTCGTTGGTCGCATGTAACACTTAGCTTTGTTCACAACAAAGCAAAAACCGGCTTACAAGAACTCAAAGTACAGTCTTTAAACTGTGAGCTACACAATACACTGCAAAAATGCAATCGACGTAAGGTTGATACGAGATCTCTGTGGCAATTGGCTACTTTACGAAAAGTGTGAAGTCATCCACATTTAAGTCTTCGTTCTTCCCGGTCGCTGTTCGAGAGTGGAACGGTAGAGAAGTAAACGTGATTGGATGAAACTTCTGCCAGACAATTGTTAATTCACAGTAATCATGTAGCGGCTGATAAGGAAATGAAAACGAACATCTGAACATTACATTCTACTAGACAGAGAGCGCGCCGAAAACTAAACTGTATTAAGAAAGCCAGGACCGCTACGTACGAACTACGTTTACTCACGTTCGCGTGACTGGTCGGCATGTCGCCGGGGTCCAGTGGGTGTTTGTGGTTCGGGGCGACGTAGCAGTAGACGCAGCGGCAGCGCTGCTCAGTCATCGCAACGCCGAGAGACAACACGCGGACCGCACTGTCGGCTGGCGCGCCACGGACTGAACCGGCAGCCTGGCGCACAGCTGGTGTGACGCACCCGTCCGGCCGCTTCCCGCGCGCACCGCTTCTACGAAACGACGCCGCGTCGAGCAGCTGCCGCCTCGCGTTCACTGTGGCCACGCGCGCACTCATCCTCGTGGCCAGCCCAGTCGCACCACACTTCAGCCTCATCTATATTTTCGACAGCGCCGTTCGAGCTAATGCCCATCATTTGACTCGCCACCTGATCGGAGTGGAACAAAACATTGCGCACAGTGTTGCCACTCTTGGCGAGCTTGCAGTCTTAGCTCATTCGGCCGCGTTCCCACTCGCGCACACTCAGTAATGCCAACTCGTGGAATTTCCCTGGGCTTCTCGGTGGATTACGCAGCACAATTTCGTCAGGCGATGTGGACGTCAGAATTTACAAGAAAGAGAGTAGCGCTTTTCCGCATGGTGAAGCCCCTGCATAGCGAGTCATCATTGTTACTATAGAGGGAGAACGGTTAAGAACAATAATACCTTTACTTGATAAGAACCGACCAAAAGGCGGCGTGTCTCTCCTGAGAGCCGTCACGTGCTTTTTCTCTGCTGTTTGGGCAGATATTTTCAATTGCGTACTTGCTATGCGTAGCTGGAGTCATCCCTAACAGATAGTGCTCATGACGTCGTTCATGCGGCTCCCAGTGTCAACGGAAATCGTCGGTTTGTTTTTCGTTACAAACAAAATGATTTTAAAATTGGAATTTTCCGAGCCCATTCAATAGACCGGTCCGAAATTAGTCTAGTGCTAAATTCGTTTTATCGATATGTATTAACAGGGATAGTAAAATGAAAAGAATAACCAGTACTCCACCTGGATGGGCCCGCCCTGGCCCGGCGCCCACTGCTATCGCAATGCAGAAGCAGCGCTGTCTGGTAATTGCTAGAGTACATATTATTTGTCGTGTTTTACTGTCCTTGTTAATATATAGCGACAATACCAATATCGCACTAGACTAATTAATGTTGATCCGTTCAATTGAATTGGAACGTAGAATTCTGCTTTAAAAATCATTTTGGTTGTAACAGGAAACAAACAGAAGATTTCCGTCGATAGTGGAAGTGACGAACACTGTTTCTTTGGGAGATATAGTAAATATCTGCCGAAACATCATAAAAAAGCGGCTGGCGACTCTTAGGAGAGAGACCCTAGTGGTGCACTTTAAGTACCCTCTGCACACTTCGGATGCAGCCACCAATTAACGCTACATCTTAGGTGCGAATGTGAGGTTTTCTAAATGCTTGCTTAGCGTGTATTGAGAACGGACGTCGATACCAGCCCGATGTTCACCTAGCGGGGTAGGAAAACCCGCCTAAAAACCACATCCAGGCCGGCATATACATCAGCCGTCGTTCTTAATCGCGAGGCTGATTCAATCCAGGTCAGGCTTGTCATCCTGGTCAAAGAAACAGCGGGTTAACGCGATAGGCTGTTCGGGAGGTGTCTCATACTTTAACAATTATTTTTAATAAAAAGTTGCGCACAGTGCTACTAAATGCGGAATGGTGAGTATACATTTGCACAGGACAAACATTTACATAATCAAATGCGGCGCTAAATAACTTGCTCCACGGAAAAGGACTCCCAGAGGACAAAACCTTAGCTCTGATCGCAGAATCGAGAGATAAACTCGGAAATAAAGAACATCGACAACTAGCAAAAAATTAACTCTCCCAAAACCAACGAAATGTCCAGTAGATTTGTAAAATCCAGTACTTTCCAGTTTTCAAATGGTCCACGAAGAGAGGATATTCTTTAAGTAACTAACAGGACACTGTTCCACGAAGAGCTCTAAATTTCCTTATCTCTAAGAATAAAGATGATCCTACGACGAAGAAGCCTATAGCGTACGCTGACGAAATTTGGACCCATTATTCGAAAGGCCGTGATTACTTTCCAACACTAGTACTAAACATCACCACGTCGTGCTGATCGCTTGAACGAAACTAATTGCTAATAACATCTCAGCCCAAAGGCTGGTCTGAATAACAGTGCTTTGCTAGGCATGTTCCTTGCTGCGATTTACCTCATTCAGCTAGTTCTAGCGGAGGACCTACAATTTTAAGCGGACTTTGAACCACGGTGCATTTCAGCATTTGTCACACTGACAAATCAATGCCATATGTAAAAGGCGCGCTGAGTGACAGGATGAGATCTTAGCACTGACTGCAGATTGAGAACCGGAGATTGAATTTGTCATCTGGCGCTACCCATTAACCCACCCAAGCCAAAGAAAAAAAATGAAAAACTGAAACTGATTTCAGAACTATCTGATTCCAATAAACTTTTCATGTGTTGCGTTTTACCTTCACACACTGAAAAATAAAGCACAGCCGTCCCTAAAGCAGACATTTAGTCTTGTTTAAGAGGAAATAAGTACCTATTTCCAACCAGAGATCACGAATCAGAACTGTTAGTTCTAGTAAAAGATAATCCATTGCAATGCTTGTACTAATTTGATGAAAAAAGAGTTTCCATTCTGATCCTATTGTCTCCATATGATATGCTTCCTCAAGAAACGTAATGAACGTGGGCTGTACCATAGAGAAACACAGGCGAAAATAAACAGGCATCCCTTGTGTCGCCTTCCAGTTGGAAGATCAGAACATGAAAAGCTATTCAGACAGGAAAGAAACATGGTCGTAGCTCACACGGGGAAACGACGAATACGGAACGAAGATGACATACTGGAAAGGAGATGCGCTGATAAGTACTGCAGTGGAGGAAACACAAGCAGGAGTTCTGACCGTAGTAGAGAGGGCCCTAATTGCGCACAAACATCTCAACTAGAAATGACTTTCGCCACCAAGTTTAAAACTCTTGTTGGCGTTAGCAATGCGCTCAACTTTCGAGAGCAGCCTTTCCAAGAACAAATAGAACACCGTTAACTGTAAGGCAAATATAATATTACAGAAACGAACATGCGAGAAAAAAAGTTAACGAAAAGAGTGCATACATCTGATAAGATACTTCAAGATAAGCAGGAAAGTACCGCACAGCTAATAAGGAAACCACAAGTAACTGATACTTCGCTTTATCGTCAAACATACTGTCGACAGTTAGATAGCTCGCAGTTAATGGGAGTGTTGTCAGGAGAAAGTTGTTTATCAAGAACCATGGAAACGGCCGCAGTCCATCTCGAAAAAGCAAATAAGGATTAGCAACGACTACGCTGTGTTCGACCCGCCGCCCTCTAGTATACGAAGCTAGTGTCTTAGCATTGCGACATCCCGTAATGAGGCACATGACTGTGGCGATGAGAAGGATGCTGAACACTTCGTATGCTACTGTCTAGAACTGTGCAGGTCAAGTTAGTGGGTACATATTCATAATGTACTCGGAAGACAACATTGATTTGTGTCTCTTCCGTTTCTTCCAATTCATTTCAGATTTCCCAGCGCTGATGTATACTCCTTGCCTTTCTCTATCATCAATTTCTGTATTAGGATGTTTTCTTATTGCAATGTCAATCGCTGCTGAGGTACAGCTGTGTGGTAACTACCGTCGTCAGTCTACTGTTCTGCTGTTTACTTGTTCAATGTAATTACTCATAATCGTCTTCAGATAAACTTTACATTTTTCCCAAAGGACAATAACAAACAGGCTAATTTCGCAAAATGTTACATCTGACCCCGCGCGCTTTTGCGTAGAATAACATTTCTTTTCCACGAAGTACTAACTATTTGAAAATCACTTTTACTCGTGTAGTCTTCACGTGTCATCATATTTAACATTCAAGAGGATCTACCTCGAATTGCCGTCATCTTTTAAATGAGAAACTGCATCCGGCAGACCGCAACACCATACCAAAACATCCATTAAAGTGTCCGCAAACTCTTCACACAGCTCAAATGGCACTGACGTGTTACGCCGCCATGACAATTGTACACAACTTCTGCGCTTGTATTACAAAAATTATATCCAGCAAATAAACTTGTCAAACATTCATTACGTCAAATGGAACTCTGTTCACAACTAGCTCTCGCTCTCTCTCTCTCTCTCTCTCCCCTCCCTCACCTCCCCCCCCCTCTCTCTAAAACAACACACACACACACACACACACACACACACTCTTAATTCGGTTAAGCAGCGAACTCGAGAGAAGTGTTTACTTACAGCAAAGTGTTCTGGTACAAGAGAAAGCAAAACCGTGTATATTACAGTATTTATCTGCGGACGAGACGCTAATGTAATGAATCTGCGTTTAGTTTTGCTGACGAGAGTGGTGCAGTAAAAGAGAAACGAAGTAAATCTGACCTGGCCCCTGAAGTAATCACTGTAATTGCGGTGTTGAGCGCACAGTTTCAAAGAAAGTTTAACGCCGCCCAGGCGTCAGCCAGAAAAATTTCCACTCCATGTTGTGAGGACCAACACTAAAACGTAACAACGTAACCGATTCGAGTTTATCTTCTGCCTCTAATAACCTCATCGTGGACGGGACGTTTAACACCAATTTACATTTCTTTCTTTTTTTAACTGCGAAATCTACTGTTCAGTGCATGGCACTGGAAACTTCGTACCGATGTTAGTTATAGCCACTCTCTTTCTTATCCCATTTATGTATCAGCTACACTCTCTCTCTCTCTCTCTCTCTCTTATTCCAGTCAAGTAAGAGGCGGGGGTAAAATTAACTTATACCTACGAAGGAGCCCTGATTCATTTTACATGAAATGTATTCGCAGTTGCGAAGATGGGCAACCATCAGCTGTATAATGGAATGACGACAATGAAAATTTGTGCCTAACCGGGACTCGAACCCGGATTTCCTTCTTATCGTGAGCGGTCGCTTTACCTTTAGGTTACTCATGTCCAGACCCAAGCTTCCGCACGTCGTCAGCCACGTGTCTACAACCTGTACTCTTACATCCATTATGTATATTCCCGTACAGGGGAGACATTTTACTTCAAAGTCGCTTGCCTGAGCACTGCAATATCGTATTGATTTACTTTATCCTGTTGACCCATACGCTAGACGTACGACAGCACAATTGTTGCATATTCTACCTCTAATACCGGTATCCAAATATACTTCAGAGAGTTCCGAGAGAAGGATTCGTTGAGCATTTGTTACACTCTTATTTGAGCATGTGTTGCACTTCCGTATGTGCTGCACCGCCCTTTACGATCCTTATGCACTACACTTTTCCACATCACCTCAACTAATTCTTTCATCTGCATTCTCTACTCTTCATTTCACGAAACTGTTCCGTTTCGTATCACTTCGTGACAGGCGCAGAAAGTTACCGCTTCTGTTGTAGATGGACATTATTAGTCTTCTCTTTTGTTAATGAGCACTACCTTGCATTGTTTTCAAGGGAAGCTGCCATTCAATAAACAAAGAGGAGATGATACCCAAATCGCTGTGTTTTCTTACTATCAAGTGAAGATAATTTCTTGTAGACGATAGCATCGTCATCGAACCATTTTGGAGTGCTGTCGAGGCTAAATGACAGTTAATGTATGATACAGCTGAAAGGGATTATTACGATGGGTAGTTATAAGGAGTTAATTATCACCTCGAGAAAATAAATTTACGTAGCAATTTGACTGTTTGCAGGTTTGCGTGCCATTTTGTTTTAGCTACTCCAGTGGTCTGCTTCGGTAGTGTCACGTGGGAATTTCATTAGCTTCACTCATGTAGCTGCACTTCAACTGCGTTCGGAAAAGCAAGCAGCAGATCTTCTCCCGTGCAAGATTGAAGTGCGCAGGTGACACACCAGTAGACGCTGCATGGTCTGTTTTCTCCGCAGTCACTGTTTGTGGTATCCACAGGGAAGCGCCATTTCTGGAGGTTACTCCGGATCTTCCTACTCCAGAACGATGACGGCTGAGTGACCTCCACGGTCCAGTTCTGTTCATGCCAACGGGGGAGCGTTTCCAAAGGAAGGCCGGGTGAAGTTATTCTCAAATCGAGATATTCATAATTGTTTCCTTGCTGTAGCTGCTGCTTTTTGCAAGACTGAAGTGATCTTAAGGAAACTGGACCCCAACCTCGGGGCGGCCAGAACATGACCCTGCAATGGGTGGCTTTCCCAACGAGCCTAATTTGTTCTCTCCGCGTTGGTAGCTGTGTTGCAGCAAATATCTGGTGGTGCTATGCCGGTGAGTTGATCGAGTTAACAAGTGGCGCATGCTTCAAAAAAGCCTGTCATAAGTCTACTCACTCCGTTTAGCACCCTGACAACTAAATATGTGTGGGTAGATTCTTATCAGGCTAGGCACACAAACTGTGCATCACTGTAGCATGTTGCTAGCGCTTTCGTTCTTGAGTTCGTGGTGGAGAGCCCTACGTGCTACCAGTGTTGTTGTGAAGGATGTTATTTCTGGCTTCTATCTCCAGTCTCGTATTCTTGTAATCCTGCTTGTATGTTAAGAGTTCGATCCAGAGTGACTTCCAGATATTTTGGATAGTTTTTTTTACTAACTGTATCCATTGCCACGTGATGGTAAGTTGTCACCTTGTCCGATTGCATTGTCCTTTACTCTCTAATGCCAGATCATCGGCTTACTACTTGTGTTCGCGGGATGTGGTTGGTCATTGCTACAACTGTTAAATAACATTCATGAAAGAACTCTTCCTTGTGGTACATCATTTCTTCGACGTCTCAGTCGACTACGCATGCCTAACAAAATCTTCTGTTTTGGAGTAAACTTTGAATAAGATGGGTGAAACTATAATCTTTCGTTATCCTGTCGATTTTCTGTGACAGTGCATGGTGACTAACAGTGTCACAAGTATTCGTCAGGTCGGTAAAAGTTACGTGTGTAATGTTCCGAGTCATCCTCGGTAAATTGCCTGATTTTGAGGACCTAAAACGCGCAGCTTTTTCCTGCTCTTGCTGTTATATTAGGAATAACTCTACAACAAGAATCAAACGATTCAGCAATATTCGTTCGAAGAATTTGAGCATGTGGCACAACAAGGATATTACCCTTCAGTTTTCTGACGACTTTCCAGTTTTTATGGAAGTTATCACAAGTAATTTCCTCTATGTTTTGAGTAAATTACAGGCTTTTATACGTTTGTTGAAAAGAGTCAAAATCAACTGTCTCTTTTCTTCCTGATGGATCAGTATACAGTTTTGCATAGCATCATTTGCAAGAGCCAATCTAGGAAGACGGACTACGCGTATTTATGTTTACTGTTTACAACATCCCGTATTTGGAAAAATGTAAATACTGTTCGATCTTATAATACGCTATAGGGTCCAGCAATGGCAGACGTTAGGTATAGACTGATCAATAATTAGACTGAGGAGAGAAAAGTCACGAGACAGAGATTTGCGCACACACACACACACACACACACACACACACACACACACACAGATGGCAGTAGTATCGTACACACGGTACAAAAGAGCAATGCATTGGCGGAGCTGTCATTTGGTGCTCAAGTGGTTCACGTGGAAAAATTTCCGAGGTGATTATGGCTGCACTACGGGAATTAACAGACTCTGAACGCGAAATGCCGGCCGTTGTGGCCGAGCGGTTCTAGGCGCTTTAGTCCGGAACCACGCGGCTGCTACGGTCGCAGGTTCGAAGCAGGTTCGAATCCTGTCTCGGGCATGGATGTGTGTGATGTCCTTAGGTTAGTTAGGTTTAGGTAGTTGTAAGTCTAGAGGACTGATGACCTCAGATGTTAAGTCCCATAGAGCTTAGAGCCTTTTGAACCATTTTTTAACGCGAAATAGTGCTTGGAGTTTGACGCAAGAGACATCCCATTTCAGAAATCGTTAGAGAATTCAGTATTCTGCGAACCACAGTGTCAAGAGTGTGCTGCGAATAGCAAGTTTCATTCATTATCTCTCACCACGGATAAGACAGTGTCCGACGGCCTTCACTTAACGACCGAGAGCAGCGGAGTTTGCGTAGAGTTGTCACTGTTAACAGACAAGTAACACTGCGTGAAATAGCCGCAGAAGTCAATGTGGGACGTACGACGGACGTATCCGTCAGGACAGCGCGGCGAAAATTGGTTCAAAAATGGTTCAAATGGTTCTGAGCACCATGGGACTTAACTTCTGACCGAGCGAGGAGGCGCAGTGGTTAGCACACTGGACTCGCATTCGGGAGGACGACGGTTCAATCCCGTCTCCGGCCATCCTGATTTAGGTTTTCCGTGATTTCCCTAAATCGTTTCAGGCAAATGCCGGGATGGTTCCTTTGAAAGGGCACGGCCGATTTCCTTCCCAATCCTTCCCTACCCCGAGCTTGCGCTCCGTCTCTAATGACTTCGTTGTCGAAGGGACGTTAAACACTAACCACCACCACCACCACCACCACCACTTAACTTCTGAGGTCATCAGTCCCCTACAACTTACAACTACTTAAACCTAACTAACCTAAGGACATCACACACATCCATGCCCGACGCAGGATTCGAACCTGCGACCGTAGCGCCGGCCGGTGTGGCCGTGCGGTTAAAGGCGCTTCAGTCTGGAACCGCGTGACCGCTACGGTCGCAGGTTCGAATCCTGCCTCGGGCATGGATGTGTGTGATGTCGTTAGGTTAGTTAGGTTTAAGTAGTTCAAAGTTCTAGGGGACTGATGACCACAGCAGTTAAGTCCCATAGTGCTCAGAGCCATTTGAACCATTTTTTTTGCGACCGTAGCGGTCGCGCGGTTCCAGACTGTAGCGCCTAGAAACGCTCGGCCACCCCGGCCGGCCGAAAATTGGTGTTGTTGGGCTATGGCAGCAGACGACCGACGCGAGTGCCCCTGCTAACAGCACGACATAGCCTGCAGCGTCTCTCCTGGTCTCGTGACGATAATGGTTGGATCCTAGACGACTGGAAAACCGTGGCCTGGTCAGATGAGTCTTGATTTCAGTTGGTGAGAGCTGATGGTAGGTTTCGAGGGTGGCACAGACCGCACAAAGCCATTGCCAACAACGCACTAAGCTGGTGGTGGATCCATATTAGGGGAGGCTGTGTTTACACGGAGTGCATTGGGTCCTCTGGTCCAACTGGTTATGTTCGGCTACTTGAGATCATCTGTAGCCATTCATGGACTTCATGTTTTCACACAAATATGTCACGTCACCGGGCCACAGTTGTTCACGACTGGTTTGAAGATCGTTCTGGGCAGTTTGAGCGAATTTCGCCACCCGGATCGACCGACATGAATCTTATTGAACATTTAGGGGACATATTCGAGAGGTCAGTTCTTGTACAAAATCCTGCACCGGCAACACCTTCGCAATTATGGACGGCTATAGACGCAGCATGCCTCAGTATTTCTGCAGAGGACTTCCAACGACTTGAGTCCACGTCAGGTCGAGTGGCGGCATTACGCTGGGGAAAAGGTGTTCCGCCACGATATTAGGAGGTACCCCGTGACTTTTGTCACCACAGTGTGTGTGCAACCGTTGCTTTATCGTTCTAATAAACAGATGTACTGTACTTTGCGTTCCTTCCAATCACGTGAGACTATTGGCTTCGAGAGAGATTCTCGACAGATACGAGCTAAGGAAAGGGTTAACGCAGCAGAGTATTCATACGTAAATCTAATAGCGATTCTGCCAAGGCCAAGCGCGCTGTGCGCTTGAGGTTAATATCAAATGTTTTTGAATACAGAGAGTGCTTGTTCGAGTATCGAGTTTGGTAGGTTGCGCGGCCTCGAAGCTTAGGCGCCGGTGGCAGCTGGGTGGCTACGGCTGCGGTTATCGGCGCTGGCACAGCAGAGCTCGGCTCGGCACAGGGAGTGGCTGTGCTGGGTCTGGGGTCGGCTGACGCCGCGGTATTGATCTGGCGACACCCTGACACCCCGGCGGCCTTCGAGGCGACGCGTCGCGGCTGGGGCCCTGCTGCACGCCCAGACACAGCGCAGCTCCGGAGATGCGCTCCAGCGGGGCCCTGCAACCGGGCCTTCACGACAGGATGCTGGCAGTCTCACGGGCAAGCACTCGCACTACAGCTCAGGGTCCACTGCGAAACAGAGATGCTGGCCGTTGCCACGCGTATCCTATAATGTTCCAGTGCACTATCAGTGTGGGAAAGTGCGCTGCTATCGAGTCCTACTCTTAAATTCAAAACTAGCAGTAAATTAGCCGTCTTTAAGTTATAGAAAACGTGATATTCTATTACTAGGGAATATTTAAAAACTAACATTGCAAAAAGTCTTCCGAATATTTTCTTATTCTGTAATAATATTTTCATCGGGGAAGATCACTTTGGATTCCATAGAAATATTGGAACACGTGAGGCAATACTGACCCTATGACTTATCTTAGAAGAAAGATTAAGGAAGGGAAAACCTACGTTCCTAACATTTGTAGACTTAGGGAAAGCTTTTGACAATATTGATTTGAATACTCTCTTTCAAATTCTGAAGGTGGCAGGGGTAAAATACAGAGACCGAAAGGCTATTTACAATTTGTACAGAAACCAGATGGCAGTTACAAGGGGTCGAGGGGCACGAAAGGGAAGCAGTGTTTGGGAAGGAAGTGAGACAGGCTTGTAGCCTTTCCCCGATGTTATTCAATCTGTATATTGAGCAAGCAGTAAAGGAAACAAAAGAAAAATTCGGAGTAGGTATTAAAATCCATGGAGAAGAAACAAAAACTTAGAGGTTCGCCGATGACATTGTAATTCTGTCAGAGACAGCAAAGGACCTGGAAGAGCAGTTGAACGGAATGGACAGTGTCTTGAAAGGAGGATATATGATGAACATCAACAAAAGCAAAACGAGGATAATGGAATGTAGTCGAATTAAGTCGGGTGATACTGAGGGAATCAGATTAGGAAATGAGACACTTAAAGTAGTAAAGGAGTTTTGCTATTTGGGGAGCAAAATAACTGATGATGGTCGAAGTAGAGAGGATATAAAATGTAGACTGGCAATGGCAAGGAAAGCGTTTCTGAAGAACAGAAATTTGGTACCATCAGGTATAGATTTAAGTGTCAGGAAGTCATTTCTGAAAGTATTTGTATGGAGTGTAGCCATGTATAGAAGTGAAACATGGACGATAAATAGTTTGGACAAGAAGAGAATAGAAGCTTTCGAAATGTGGTGCTACAGAAGAATGCTGAAGATTAGATGGGTAGATCACGTAACTAATGAGGAGGTATTGAACAGAATTGGGGAGAAGAGGGGTTTGTGGCACAACTTGACAAGAAGAAGGGACCGGTTCGTAGGACATGTTCTGAGGCATCAAGGGATCACATATTTAGCATTGGAGGGCAGCGTGGAGGGTAAAAATCGAAGAGGAAGACCAAGAGGTGAATACACTAAGCAGATTCAAAAACATGTAGGTTGCAGTAAGTACTGGGAGATAAAGAAGCTTGCACAGGATAGGGTAGCATCGAGAGCTGCATCAAACCAGTCTCAGGACTGAAGACCACAACAACAACACATTCTGTAATAGCTAAACAAAGAATTAAAACGTGTAATTATTACTTAAAACACAGGGAGCGAAGGGCTATTTACCACGTGTACAGAAACCAGACGCCAGTCATAAGAGTTTAGGTGCATGAAAAGGAAGCAGTGATTGAGAAGGCAGTGAGACAGGGCTGTAGCCTAACGCCGGTGCTATTCAATCTTTATGTTGAACAATCAGTAAAGGAAACTACAAAAAAATTTGGAGAAGGAATTAAAGTTCAGGGAGAATAAATAAAAACTTTTGAGGTTGCCGATGACGTAATTATGTCAGAGATAGCAAAGGACTTGGAAGAAAAGTTGAACGGAATGGACAGTGTCTTCAAAGGATAATATAAGAACAACATCAATAAAAGCTAAACAAGGATAATCGAGTGTAGTCAAATGAAATCAGGTGATGGAGAGGAAATAAGATGAGGAAAAGAGACCATTAAAGTAGTAGACGAGGTCTGCTATCAGGGCAGCATAATAACTGACGACAAGAAAAGCGTTTCTGAAGAAGAGAAACTGGGTAACATCAAATATAAACTTAAGTGTTAGGAAGTCTTTTCTGAAGGTATTTGTCTGGGGTGTATGGAAGTGAAACATGAACGATGAATAGTTTAGACAAGAAGAGAATAGAGGTTGAAATGTGGTGCTACAGGAGACTGAAGATTGCATGGGTAGATCACATAACTAATGAGGTGGTACTGAATAGAATTGGGGAGACAAGAAATTTGTGGCACAACATGACTAACCGATCCGGAAGTGTATGTGTGTGTGTGTGTGTGTGTGTGTGTGTGTGTGTGTGTGTGTGTTTGTGTTTGTGTGTGTGTGTGTGTGTGTGTGTAGGGGGGGGGGGGGGAGGGGGAGGGCTAAAAATCTTAGAGGGAGACCAAGAAATGAATACAGCAAGCAGACTCAGAAGGATGTCTGTAGTAGTTATTCGCAGATTAAGAGGCTTGCACAGGATAGAGTTGCATGGAGACTCTATTAAACCAGGCTTCGGAATGAAGACCACAGCAACAATATTTACCTCCGGAAAATATGGTTCCTAATTTAGGGTTTCCTAGCTACGCGTTGTAAATAAACACTAAAATTTGATTAATTAATAACATAGCGTTTATTCGCACCAAACGTTTGTTTCAAAGGTAAAGAGTGCTGTATAGCTGTTGGTAGCTCTCCAGACGTTTCAGCCGTAATAAGTTTTCGGATATGGAGCAGCTACTACTCGGTCAAGCAGCTCGTCAACTGGCATGACATGGCTGGGTGCATCCCGTTTCGGTCCTTCCGTCAAGGAAAAGTCCCTGCCAGTACCAAATCTTCAAAATGGTTCAAATGGCTCTAAGCACTATTGGACTTATCATCTGAGGTCATCAGTCCCCTAGACTTAGAACTACTTAAACCTAGCGACATCACACACATCCATGCCCGAAGCAGGGTTCGAACCTGCGACCGTAGGAGCAGCGCGGTTCCGGACTGAAGCGCCTAGAACCGCTCGGCCATATCGGCCGGCACCTAACTAAGCTAAGGAAATCACATACATCCATGCCCGAGGCAGGATTCGAACCTGCGACCGTTGCAGCAGCGCGGTTCCGGACTGAAGCGCCTAGAACTGCTCGGTCACAGCGGCCGGCCCTGCCAGTACCGTATGCAGTTAGCCGCTCTAACCACTCAGCTACTGATGCGGACAAGTTACAGACCGAGAACTTCAAAACTCAGTACTTTCTGAACAAAAAACACAGATTAATTACGAGACTAAAATATTGCCCCACGCTTCTACACACTGGGATTCTGTTATAAAACAAGCAGTAGAAATTAGAATATGCGAAAACAATATCAACTGGGACAACGGCTGTATTCTCACTGGTGCGGTGAAGCGAGCTCTCCATGCTGCGAAGAGAAAATGAAATGCGCTGGCATCACTAGCGCAAATATGGGCACAATATCTAGCAGTATCACGTAATGATGACGTACGCTGGTCTATCATAAGCCGTCTACAGGTTGCAAACGGTTACCATAACAATAACCTCTACATTCAGTAAGTCTTTACAAAGACGATGGACGATTTAATCGAAAGCTCGAACTTGTACACAGTTCTGATGTTACAAGCACACCGAGAATGTTTCATATATCGTACGGGGAGGGGTTGGTCAAAAATACGGGCAATACAGCGGGAAATCGATTCCTGGACATCGATGCAGATGCTAGCCAAGCCTACAGATTTTGCTGTTGGTTCAAAAATGGCTCTGAACACTATGGGACTTAACTTCTGAGGCCATCAGTCCCCTAGAACTTAGAACTTCTGAAACCTAATTAACCTAAGGACATCACACACATCCATGCCCGAGGCAGGATTCGAACCTGCAACCGTAGCGGTCGCGCGGTTCCAGACTGTAGCGCCTAGAACCGCTCGGCCACCCCGGACGGCTTTCGCTGTTGCATCTGACCACGAATAACGTCCTTGTAACGCCCTCAATACATCGCAAGTGTCATTCGTGGCCATAACAGTGTTCTGTGTAGTTGTGAGTGCATTATGTCGGTCGAAGCTGAGTGAATTCGAACGTGGGCAAACTGTTCGTGCTCGTATTGTGGGCTCTTCCGTAACCAAGGGAGTCGAAGCGTTTGGTGTTTCAAGAGGCACCGTATCGAAGATTTATACCGCCTGTAGGGAATGTGAAAAACATCATCCGCTAAGTCACAAAGCGGACGAACGAGTGTGTTGAGTGATGGTGACGGACGGCCATTCATGAAGATTGTGCCAAAAAACAAGAGAAATGTAGCTGCAAAAGTCACTGCAGTATTAAGCGTCACACTCGTGAACACTGTCACCACCAAAACAACACGCAGGGAGCACCATAAGCAGTGAACTGCATGGTGAGCTGGAATTCCAGAACCACACATCAGTGATGCCGATGCCAGTAAAAGAAAATGTGGTGCTGAAACCATAAAAGCTGGACTCTGGAGCAATGAAAGGAAGTCATTTGGTCGGATGAGTCTTGTTTCACTATGTTTCCAACTTCGGGCCGAGCTTACGTTCCAAGAGTGAAACGTGGCGGGGGTTCGGTGAGTATTTGGGCGGCCATATGGTATTCCAGGAGCTCCATGGTTATTCTGCAAGTTCTCATGACTGAAAAAGGATTTTGTGACCATTTCGGCTGATTAGGTCGATCCCATCGTACAGTGTCTCTTCCTCAATGGTGACGCTATGTTCCAAGAAGACGGGGCTTTTGACCACACAATTCGCATCGTCCAGAACTGGTTTTGTGAGCTCTAGGATGACTTGTAGTATCTTAACAGTCACCAGATCTCAATATTATTTAGCCTTTGTGATCTACTTTGGAAAGAAGGATGCGTGATTGCTGTCCATCTCCATCATCGTTAGCTGAAAGTTCGATTATTTTGTACGAATAATGATATAAGATTCCCCTGAAAACCGCACAGGACTTGTATTTATCCATTCCGAGATGACTGGAGCTGTTCTGAATGCCAAAGAGTTTACTACAACGCATGAGGAATGAAAATGTTTTATATTTTTGCTAGCATATTTTTGTGCGCCCCGTGTATTACGATTAAAGTGGTTAAACGCTACCAATTATTACCGATGAAATATAACAACCGCTACCTCCGAAAAACGGATTCTATTCAAGAGCGGCATTATTGCAGGAAGATCTGCAGCGGATAGGCTCTTGGTGCAGGGAGTGGCAACTGACGTATTGCGAATACATAGAAAGAAGGATCCTTTATTGTATGATTATATGATAGCGGAACAAACACTGGTAGCAGTTACTTCTGTAAAATATCTGGGAGTATGCGTGCGGAACGGTTTGAAGTGGAATGATCATATAAAATTAATTGTTGGTAAGGCGGGTACCAGGTTGAGATTCATTGGCAGAGCCCTTAGAAAATGTAGTCCATCAACAAAGAAGGTGGCTTACAAAACACTCGTTCGACCTATACTTGAGTATTGTTCATCAGTGTGGGATCCGTACCAGATCGGGTTGACGGAGGAGATAGAGAAGATCGAAAGAAGAGCGCCGCGTTTGATCACAGGGTTATTTGGTAAGCGTGATAGCGTTACGGAGATGTTTAGCAAACTCAAGTGGCAGACTCTGCAAGAGAGGCGCTCTGCATCGCGGTGTAGCTTGCTGTCCAGATTTCGAGAGGGTGCGTTTCTGGATGAGGTATCGAATATATTGCTTCCCCCTACTTATACCTCCCGAGGAAATCACGAATGTAAAATTAGAGAGATTCGAGCGCGCACGGAGGCTTTTCGGCAGTCGTTCTTCACGCGAACCATACGCGACTGGAACAGGAAAAGGAGGTAACGACAGTGGCACGTAAAGTGCCCTCCGCGACACACTGTTGCGTGGCTTGCGGAGTATAAATGTAAATGTAGATGTAATCATCGTGGGTCTGTTTAGTCAGCGCGAAGAACCGATGGATAACTGTTTAGCGCGCCGTTAATGCCAAGATAATGAAGGATGGAGCACAAGCTTTGAATAATCAAGAGTAGGGTAGGAAACCGACTGTGGCGTTTTCAGAGGAACCAGCCAAGAATTTAGGAACTTAGGAAGACTACAGATAACTCAAATCTCGACTTTCGGACGGCCGTTTGGAAACGGATCTTCACGAAATACAGTCTTGTACGTTAACCACGCTACTATCTAGATCGTTTAGATAGAAATTAGCAGTTAGCGACAGATGCGAGTTAACGAAGAGCTGCCCATTGTGTGCGAGGATGCGAACGGGACCTCGGGCAGTCGGACGAGCGCTGGGAGACCCACAGCCAGTGTAGCGCACGCTTCGCTTTCCAGACGGCTGGCGACGCCACACGTGTCACGCACGTGTGAAGCGCCCTGCGGCGCATCCGAGCCGAGGGGAGCAACGTCCCCCACATGTCACAAAGGCCCGCTCTCCAGCGCTTCCTATCACAGCTCGCAAACTCGCGGCCGCGCAATATTCGCCTGCGTAACGCGGGTGCCGGCCAATGGTGAAGCACAATTTTCATAATCACCACACTACGAAATTTTCAACTGTGCGTTGTCAAATACAGGTAAATATCTAACGCTTTTTTTATTTTTAAGAGAATGTTCTCTGTTGTCCGTCAAAGCCGCCAGTAAAGATCAGCAGTCAGCTCTACGGTCGGGGAAAATTTTTATCACACAGCTACATTGTACTGCAATAACAATCTGTGAAAATCTCGTAGCCTTGAAGCCATACTGTGGAAACGGTGCAGTCCGTGGTAAAATCTTGCGCAAAAGCTCCCAGCGTACTGACGCTTTGTCTCCATTTCCAGAGGGAAGTCAGACAACAATTCATTGGAACCATACTACAGGACTGCCCGTAAGCAGTCACGTATTAGTCGTGCAAAGACTAGCAGTACTGCATAGCCACCTTCCGTTCTGAAATGCTATCGAGAAAGCATCTGCAGTTATATATACGATCGGATGCTGTAGAAATTCAGCAACTCTACGTACCCGAGTGGGGCGTCAAAAACTGTCATGAAATGATGATCAGAAAACCGTGAAACTCACTCACTCTAAATGTTACCAACGGTGTTTTTTTCCCGTTGTTAGCCATTCTGTATCACTGCTGAGCGGGCCTCTCTAAAATGCTTCCAGTGGTTTTATTTCGCGATGCAGCTGGCCATAACGCTCTTCCATAGTTTCTCTATACATCCAGCCATCCAATGAATAGTCTCTTGATACCCCGTACATTCCCACCTTACTCCTGCCACATGTGATCGTGACTTTACAAATAATGAACGAAGGAAGATGGGACTTAAATGGCCACTGCATACATGTCAGATACGGCTGCTGCGTGAGAGATAATAACTTCGCATATACTAACCAAATGTCCCTTAGCGGCCAAAACCACTAACATGTTGACTCCGTTTGTCGCTGTCTGAAAGTTTGTACCGAAGGAGCATAACTCCAAGAATCGATGCTACGATGTACGAAACTTTTCATCGGAGCTATCGCTGTTAAGATCTTGACTAAATACTAAGTTTATGACGTGAGCGTCGTTGTTTTACACCAAAACGTCATGTACTTGTTTTCACATATAAACATGCCGTCTCATAACGTCGATGTAGTTATGATATTTTCTATGTATTGAGACGTTCCCCGTGTTTAAAGAAGACGCTACTATCTTACCATCGTCTCTTTACTAAACCATTATTACGTGAAATGTCTACACAATTCCTTCAGATCTCTCAAGCTTACGCTTGTTCTCAGTTATTGTTGAAGATAAACTGTGATATGAGATGAACAGTTGTGAGTTAATGTTTGAACTGTTAATCATTTGGTCAAAGAAATTTTTAAAGACGGCAGGTGCAAATGTACCACTTCCCTTATCACACTTACGTGGAGAATTTATGCACCACCAGTCGTCATCACTGAAGATAATTATAGCTACTTAATAACAACGATTCATGTAGGGTTGCGCATCATTTTCCTGTGAGAAATGCCACTAACGTCAATCAAGAGACGCACGTTCTTATAGATCAGACAGAGCTCCCCCTAACCGTAATTCAACAACCAGCTTCATATCGTCTCATGACAAGCCTTTTGCATCAATTTACACAGATACTCTCTCTGATTACCTTCGGACTAACATTACAATGTCAGGTTAATTCTCTTAAAATTTTATCACAAACCATAAGGAGCCATATTAGCAACGTAAATCTAATATGACCTTTCTTACAAAAGTTTCTTCACATATGTCACCCATTTATTTACAGGTGAAAATTCCCCAGAGCCCAAAAACCAACTATAGTTATAGACACAGCTGCGAAATTCTGACTTCTGAACTGGATTAATCAACCTCTTTCAGTGTACGGTGGAATCTGACACAGGGTACAAAATCGCATTTCTCTCTCTCTTTCTCTCACGAGCACACGCAAGCACTACCAGAGCAGACAGCAGCTTTTTGGGTTAGTACCGGCAGTTCGCCATTCAGCCAACAATCTACACAGGTTACACTCCTGGAAGTTCTAGACGACTGACTCTTCTAATTACGAACTGTCTTCGCTTTGGTGTTCATGCCAACAACGTACCTCCCGGAATAAGCTGCTTGTTACATGACGCAGCGGAAGCGTCCAGGGCCCTTGCCTGCACCTGCCAGGCGCCGAAACTTATATACGCTGGAGGCCATTTTTAACGATGTCTTCAAATGACTGTTGCCTTTACACAGTACTAATAATAAATACCATTTCTAACAAACACCCTCTCTCTACTCACAGGCTAAACTACTGTAGCCGAGGTTGTTAACGGTGGCTAGAGCGTTAGCGTTCGGCCAGAATGGAGTAACATCTTCAGAATCTGTAAATGGAAATAACTGCCATCGCCAGCAATTGGCTGGTAATTGAAAAGAGATGGTAGCACGCAGTTCCTGAATACCAGACTATCCGTCAATATCCTGTTGTAAGGATCCTGTATCCTTACAAGTCATATTACCTTCTATTTTTCACATTTTCTAACCTTATTCTTTAGTTTGGTTACATACTGAGTAAGGATAGTCATGCATCAACAGCTGGTTAGGATGCATCCAGCAGCAAAAGCCAATCGGTAACTGCTGACAGTGCGCGTCGCGTTGCAGTAGTCCTGAAGTTCGTGTACAGAAATTCATGTTTCGTAGCATACAGGACTTTCCTAAATCAAAGTGTAGCTTAAACTGGTTTTTGGAGCACGAAGAATGCCAACAATAATAACATTTTGTGATCCATAATTAACTGTTGTCATTTGAAACTTCCTAGCAGATTAAAACTGTGTGCCGGACCCAGGCTCGAACTCGGGGCCTTTGCCTTTCGCGGGCAAATGCTCTACCAACTGAGCTACCCAAGCACGACTCACGCCCCATCCTGACAGCTTTACTTCTGCCAGTACCTCGTCTCGTACCTTCCAAACTTTACAGAAGCTCTCCTGCGAACCTTGCAGAACTTGCACTCCTGAAAGACAGGATATTGCGGAGACATGGCTTAGCCACAGCCTGGGGGATGTTTCTAGAACGAAATTTTCACTCTACAGCGGAAGGTAGGAGACGAGGTACTGACAGAAGTAAAGCTGTGAAGACGGGGTGTGAGTCGTGCTTGGGTAGCTCAGTTGGTAGAGCACTTGCCCGCAAAAGGCAAAGGTCCCGAGTTCGAGTCTCGGTCCGGCACACAGTTTTAATCTGCCAGGAAGTTTCATATCAGCGCACACTCCGCTACAGAGTGACGATCTCATTCTGTTGTCATTTAATTCCTTGACTGTTTGTTTCGCACCATGCTATCGAAGGAACACATATGATTCGCCGACTAGAGAAACGGGTGTGGAGAGGCGTAATGAAGCACTGTACTCGTAGCTAATATCGTCGTGGCAGTTGTTGTGAAGGCATGTGATAGAGATCTACCCGTCGCATGGGAACGTTCAGCACGGTGGCTACGATCTCAGCGAGGCGACAGCTTTATTCCGGCTACAGGTTTGTTCATTTTGCTTTCATACTGATCAAAAACACGAACCATGACACTATGTTCTACACGCTGCCACCAGTCACCAACACTATACAACTACACTCGCATCCGACATGCAGTTCGCTGATTTAGTTTCTAGTCGACAAGCTCACTTCACGCACAGCGACATATGATAATACACTGACGGAAAAAATAGCAACACCAAGAAGGAGTTGTGCGACATAAGCGAAAGTTGGTAGGCGTGTCTCTACGTCTGAAAGATCATGTCTATTCAAATTTCGCGCCAGTCACATACGAGTGACATTAGTAGTGCCACTATGAGGCTGCAAGTATGTTTGCTTTAAATACAAGCTGTAATGGTCGTGAGCATTGTCTTTGAGAATGGACGCGGTGAAATGATGTTAGTCAAGAATGCCTTTAGGGAGACAAAGACGCTACAATTGCCGGCCGGTGTGACCGAGCGGTTCTAGGCGCTTCAGTCTGGAACCGCGCGATCGCTATGGTCGCAGGTCCGAATCCTGCCTCGGACATGGATGTGTGTGATGTCCTTAGGTTAGTTAGGTTTAAGTAGTTCTAAGTTCTAGGGGACTGACGACCTCAGATATTAAGTCCCATAGTGCTCAGAGCCATTTGAACCGTTTGAACGCTATGATCAACATCTCACTGAGTTTGAAAGAGGTAGTGTAATAGGGCTAGGAGAAACTGGATGTTTCTCCCGCGATATTGCGGAAGGACTCGGCTGGAAAGTAGCCACTGTACATGACTGTTGCCAGTGGTGGTGACGAGAATGTGCGATGGACGGCCACGTGGCATTACCGAGAGGGAAGGCCACCGCATTCGGCATATAGCTCTGGCGCATCGTACTGCATCTGCAGCAGCAATCTGAGCAGCAGTTGGCACCACTGTGACACAACAGACTGTTACAAATCGTTTACTTCAAGGACAGCTCCGGGCCGGACACCCTGTAGCGTCCGTTCCATTGATCCCAAACCACCATTTTCGACTTCATTGGTGTCAAGCGAAAGCTCTTGAAAAGCAGGGTGGAGGTTTGTTGTGTTTTCTAATGAAAGCTCGTTCTGCCTCTGTGCCCGTGATGACCATGTGTTGGCTAGGAGGCGTCTGCAACCGAACGGTCTGCGTGGTACACACACTGCACCTACACCTGGAGTTACCGTCTGGGGTGCGATTTCGTACGACAGCAGGAGCACTGTCCTGGTTATCCCACGTACCCTGACAGCAAATTTGTGCGTCAAAGTGGTGATTCGACCTGTTGCGCTGGCAATTCATGAACAGCATTCCAGTGGGTATTTTCCAACAGGATAACGCTCGTCCACATACCGCTGTTGTAACTCAGAGTGTCGATCTATTGCCTTGGCCTCCTCGATCATCAGATCTTTCTCCAATCGAGCACATATGGGACATCATCGGACGACAACTCCAGCGTCATCCACAAACAGCGTTAACCGTTTCTGTACTGACCGACCAACTGTAACATGCATGAAATTTCACTCCACAACCTGACAGCCGGCACCTGTGCAAGGCAATGCATCCACGTTTGCATGCTTCCACTCAACATTCTGGCGGTTACACCAGTTGTTAATGTACCAGATTTTCACATTTGTAGTGGCTTCTCTCGCGCTTACATTAACCCGTGATCTTGCAATGTTAATCACTTAAATATGTTACCTAGACAAATGCATTTCCGTAATTGCATTATTCTACATTAATTAATTTGATGTTGCGATTATGAACTATACTACCCCAGAGTACGCAATAACAAATACGAACGAGGAAGCAAGACTTATTCGGGCTCCTGTTGTTTTTTCCTAAGCAACGTAGCGAAATGACGTGTCAGCAGTTTCATAATATCCTGGAGATCCACTTGCGGAGAGCCCTATCACGATGCTTTTCTTTCCGTTTCCTCTTTCCTTCTTTTTATTATCACACCACTTCCAAGTTAACATTCTCCGAGGAGTTTTTCACACACGACATGAACGACAAATTTATATTCTTGCAACCGTTCTGTTGGGTCCGTAAATTTTTTGGCGACACGGCATCGTTTGGACTAGTTTTCTGATTTCAGCTAGCTTACCGCAGATGCGTCGAAGCCTCGTGATTGGAATCCTTATCAATAGGAAATGTCCGGCGCTTTAAATTTGTTTGCAAAGTATATACGTTAAGGTCGAATAGGAGGCAACACAACATTCGCTTACGTCAGCTTGGACAATCATCTCATATTCCACACACAAGCGAACTTCATCAACACAGTTAAAACATTTTCAATCCTTCTCTGCCAATGTGTATATGATCTCGAAAAATACGAGAAAGTTGGTTTAAACTGTCCTTACCGAACACTAGAGGGAGTCCTTGCCCTGTTATCAATGTGATAACTCTTTCGCTTTCATGGTTAAAGTTCAACTTATAGTTCATCAAAATATAAGAAAACTGATCCAAACTGACATTAGCCTGTTGTCTCCACGTCTGGAAACCAATACTCTCTCGAGTTTTCTGGGGGTTTCCGTACTAATAACTAATAGGGCAACAGCATGCAGGCACGTTACCAATGACCGAGCTGCAAAAGAAAATGTCTTTGTGTTGATATATCCGATGATCCCTGTACGCGCTACCGCTCAAAGACCTCATACGTCTGCGATGATAGTCAGATGTCGATTAATGATTTCTAAGGGAGTCAGTTGATGTAATACAGTGGGGAGGGATTAATGGACTTAGTGAAGCTACTTTAAACGTGACAGTATCTTCTGCCAACAAGTTTCCGTATACCTGCTATAGCTCGCTATCTCAAGTGCTGCAACAGTTTCATCCATGCTGATGACAATGACGCGCTAACGTCTGGACTTTTTAGTCCGCTAACAACTTATCGACGATTTATAAGTAACATTATTTCCTGTGTATATGACCACTCTCTGCTACACATGTGTTCAGCAGCAGATAATTAGTATTAACTCTGTGATATAAAAACGAACATTTGAATGTCTTACTCTAAAAGTTACGCGTACAGATAAAAAGTAATTGCCTCACAAGTATCGACTATTGTAGTACAAGCATTTACACAGATGTAGATAAATTTTAAACAGACTTGTCGTACCGGTTTTCGGCTATATGTATAGAATAAGGCAATCCACCGTTCTAGGATTCTGAGACTTACGTGATCACTCGTCTCAGTGCCACATTTTAAGAGGGCGTCCAGCAGTGAAAAGAAAGTCTAAAGAATTCTTACAACAACATGAGAAAATAATTTTCTGTATGCTCGCTCTAAGATTGTTGTGTAACGACAAGATACAATAGCGAATGACAATTAATGACAAGGTTTCCAATATTTTATAGAGAACGAATAGTGAATCCTTACTTTCTACGGTCTCACTGTGTCGTGTAAAATCAATACCACACAGCTGGAGGTATTATAACCTCAGCGACCTCAAAAACTTTCGCTATCCAATATAAACAAATCTGGAAGAAGACGAACAATCTTGGCCGCTAGTTGTAACTAGCGTTTCATTTGCAACAGTACATATTAGGTGACGCATCCTCTCCAAAAATCACTGAGACTATTCCGTGAGAGTGGTATTCTATACGAACAAGAAGTGTAGCCGTTTATCGTTTGACATCTATAACATGTACACGCTACAGCCTGTGTACCACAGATACATCAATTTTAACATCACAAACATTTCATACTTGACACATACGTCATTTGACATAGACCTACACAACATACGCCACTGACGATGGGTGGGCAATTACGGATTACATACAGCTCATGACGTAGAGCAAGATGTCTTTTAAAGATAATTAAAAGCTGATGAGTAGCAAGCATACAGGATTTTTCACTCTCGTCCCTGTTTCGAGATAATATACAACAAGCTGTAGGTTTGCTGTAGATTGTAAGGCTTTTACCAGTAAAACGAAGTCTCTGATTCACCTTTCCGACAACTTTTTCTATGTGTTGGTTCTAACTTAAATTATTTATAATTGTGATCCCTAGGTAATTAGTTGAACTGGTGTAACCGAAATTTAGCAGAGTCCTTTAAGTACTCATGTGGAAGACTTCACACTTTTCATTATTTAGGGTCACCATTGCCACTTTTCGCATCATACACATATCCTGTCTAAGTCATTTTATAATTCGTTGTGATCTACTGACGACATTATTAGACGACAACATCATTGCCAACAGTCTAAGAGGATTTCTCAGATTACCTCCTAAATCGTTTGGATACATTAAGAACGGCACAGTGCCTATAAAACTTCATTGGGGAACCCGCGATATCACTTTAGTTTCAATAGATCACTTTCCGTCAATTACTACGAACTGTGACCTTTCTGACAGGAAGTCACGAATTTTGTCACTCAACGAAGATGGCACTCCATATGCAAGTAGTGAATGGTGTCTTAAGGAAATCTAACAATATATAATAAAGATGCGTCCCACAGATGACACTCATTACCTAGATCGTCGGTAATGGCACACTTCGAAGTTCGGAATCCGAACAACCTGTACGTGGGCGCGTGCAGAGGAGCGACCAACCAATACTGCGCAAGTTAAGTCTGCGGACCGGGATATAAAGTGCTAACGGATTGGTCCGCAAACCTGAGCCACCAATTTCCGATGGCAAATCAGCAGGAAGCGAACTGGCATAAATTATTTCTGCGCACATCCGATTAGCGCCGCGCCCAAGTCGTAACGCCGGCGCACCGTACGTGCGAGAGCTCGAAATGAAATACGCGTGGCATAAAGCGGATTAACAGCCCACTTGTATTTAACGACGGCATAAACAGCGCGCAAAACGCGCCGCCTGATCCGACAATAGCGGCACCAGAGTCCAGGCTGACACACCGTAGGCTTCACGGCACGCGGTGCCCAAACTGAGGCGCACCGATCGAATCACACCGGTACCAAGTTTGAGCATCTGTTTCGGTGCGTACACGATTGGAGACCTGTGTGAGTCCAGTAGCGGCATCAGAGTCGGTACTGTCTGATCACGTCACCGGCTATCAATCACTGGACCCGACCAAAATCGTCGATACATCTATGGCGTTAGCTGCCCCCAGTGATTTCAGGAGTACCTTCCGAAAAGGCACGTGCCAGATTCAAGAAAGAAATACAAGGAAAGAGGAATTATTTATAAATGAAGTATGTCACTTAAAAACCATTTGTCCAATTAACGGTGTGCTTCGCGGTGCTAAGCCGATTTGTAGTTCCCATTTTATCCACAATTAGTTGTCTGGGTGTGTATTTATTCCAGTCTTCTGTTAGTACACCTCCTCGTTGTCCGTCTCTCTGTCCATCTCTACCACCCCCCCTCTGTCCGTCCACTTCCTCCATCCATCATTCTCTGTCCTCTCCACCTGCTCCTACCCCTTCGAATTTCATCTCCTCATCCCGATTTCTCTCTCTGTCCGTCCACTTCCTCCATCCGTCAATCTCTGTCCTCTCCACCTGCCCCCACCCCTTCGAATTTCATCTCCTCCCCCCCCCCCCATTTCTTTGTCAATCTCCTCCTCCCACGTCTCATAGCCCACCTCGTCCTTCTTCCCCCTTCCTCCCCCCCCCTGGTTCATCTCGTCTCCTTTCCTTTCTGTGTCGATCTCCTCCTCTCTCTGTCCACCTCAACCTCTTCCCTTCTCTGTCTGTTTTCAGAGCCCCCTCCCCCCACTTCTCTGACTATCTCCTGCTCCCCCTGCCTCTTTCCACCTCCTCCCCTTTGCTTTTCCCGTCCCCTATCTCTGTTCATCTCCTCCTCCACTTCCTCTGTTTCCTGCACCCCCTCCCCGCAGTTCTCTGCCTCTCTCCTCCTCCCCCTGTATCTGTCCACCTCCTCCCCTTTGCTTTCTCTGTCCATTTCCCCCTTCCCTATCTCTGTTCAACTCCTCCTCCTCCTCCTTCTGTCTGTGCCTATATCCTCCTTCCCCCTTGCTGTCTGTCCATCTCCTCAACCTCCCTTTTCTCTCCACGTCACCACACTCTCCAGTAGGAGGCTGGTGATTCTTACCCCTACACAATTTTTTTCCTGGGGTGTAGGACGAGTATTCTACCTGTAACTTAGCCCGCATACACACATCTCAAAAATATTTTACATTTATTTAACTAATTTCTCGCGTATCTGTACACATCTTCACCTACATCTCTAGCCAGTCTTGGCCTGAAATTCCATTTTCACACAGCTCAATGTTTATAACGTCGTATGTTCTGAACTGCGTGCTGTACAATGATATAATTTCGCAGATGCATCCAGCGATAAATGTGCCTACCGTCTGCAAAATGCGTTAGGAGCAGAGTTAGTTGTAAAGGAGTAATAAATTAAAACGTCATGCAGGACATGACAGTTTCTCACCCATCTCAGTGTTTGATCTCCTGAACCAAAGTACAGTACGACGATGTAATTTTTCTGTTTCACTCTGTGATATATGCGAATATTGTATGCAAAATGTGTCACCAATACTATTAGTAGTCAAGATGTAATAAATTAAAACGTCGTGCTTCGTGTGAGAGTTTTACAGCATGAACAGCGAAAATGTAGTAAGCGATAAACTTTTTTCCTTTCATCATGTTGCAAATGTGTGAGTGCCCTCATTCTCAAATACTGGGTGATTAAGGTATTGGTACTCTCGCGTCGTGGACAACAGTGCTTTTTCACACCCACTCATTTGATATGTGGGCGGTTCTTCCTTCCACAGTCATTCTTCCTAGACAGTAAAAGATATGTGTACCAAGTTCGGTTTAAACGGGTGCAGTGGTTTAGGAGGTGATGTGGAACATATATACATACACTTTGTGATCAAAAGTATCCGGACGTTTTTCATATTAGTTGCATTGTGCTGCCACCCACGGCCAGGTAGTCCATACCAGCGACCTCAGTAGTCATTAGACATCGTGAGAGAGCAGCATCGCCCGCATCTCGTGGTCGTGCGGTAGCGTTCTCGCTTCCCACGCCCGGGTTCCCGGGTTCGATTCCCGGCGGGGTCAGGGATTTTCTCTGCCTCGTGATGGCTGGGTGTTGTGTGCTGTCCTTAGGTTAGTTAGGTTTAAGTAGTTCTAAGTTCTAGGGGACTGATGACCATAGATGTTAAGTCCCATAGTGCTCAGAGCCAGCCAGAGCAGAATGGGGCGCTCCGCAGAACTCATGGGCTTCGAACGTGGTCAGGTGATTGGGTGTCACTTGTGTCATACGTCTGTAAGCGAGATTTCCACGCTCCTAAACATCCCTAGGTCCACTGTTTCCGATGTGATACTGAAGTGGAAACGTGGTGGGACACGTACAGCACAAAAGCGAACAGGCCGACCTTGTCTGTTGACTGACAGAGACCGCCGGCAGAGAGGGTCGTAATGTGTAATAGGCAGACATCTATCCAGACCATCACACATGAATTCCAAACCGCTTCAGGATCCACTGCAAGTACCATGACAGTTACGCGGGAGGTGAGAAAACTTGGATTTCATGGTCGAGCGGCTGCTCATAAGCCACACATTACATCGCTAAATGCCAAATGACGACTCGCTTGATGTAAGGAACGAAAGCACTGAACGACTGAACAGTAGAAAAACGTTGTGAGGAGTGAAGAATCACGGTGCACAATGTGGCGATCCGATGGCAGGGTGTGCGTATGGTGACTGCCCGGCGAACGTCATCTGCCAGCGTATGTAGTGCCAACTGTAAAATTCGGGGGCGGTGTTGTTATGGTGTGGTCGTGTTTTTCATGGAGGGGGCTTAAACCCCTTGTTGTTTTGCGTGGCACTATCACAGCACAGGCTTACATTGATATTTTAAGCACCTTCTTGCTTCCCACTGTTGAAGAGCAATTCGGGAATGGCGACTGCATCTTTCAAGACGATCGAGCACGTGTTCATAATACACGGCCTGTGGCGGAATGGTTAGACGACAGTAATATCCCTGTAATGTACTGGCCTGCACAGAGTCCTGACCTAAATCCTACAGAACACCTTTGGCATGTTTCGTAACGTCGACTTCGTGCCAGGCGTCACCGACCGACATCGATACCTCTCCTCAGTGCAGCACTCCGTAAATAATAGGCTGCCATTCCCCAAGAAACCTTCCAGAACCTGATTGAATGTATGCCTGCAGAGTGGAAGCTGTCATCAAGGCTAAGGGTGGGCCAACACCATACTGAATTCCGTTATTACCGACGGCGGGCGCCACGAATTTGTACGGCATTTTCGGCCAGGTGTCCGGATACTTTTGATTACATAGTGTACATACATACATACTTACATACATACGTACATCCATTTTTATAAGTTGTATGAATATGGATATATCAGCGTCCGACATTTTCTTCAGGTGCTGCGAGTTGTGCTGTTACTTGTTCTCACTGTCTGGACTCCACCAAGACAGTGAACTTCTGTTGGTCTCAAGCAGATCTTTATAGCTGATTTCGAGTTCGGCATCATGCGCGCAACACGCCCTTTGATGCTCTTTTGTTTTTCAGAGTCTTCGCTGATATTCCTTGAAACGCACGTTCTCTCAGAGTATCACAGTTATGCTAGATGTTATGGAGAGGGAGATCTTAACAAATTGAGTGCTGGACCCCAAGCCTTGTTTAAATCCTCCTCCATTTACTAGGTTTCCCGACTTTTTCATTTCGACAGACTCCTTAATTAAGCTATCCCAGAAAACTGGCGTACGCTCCACAATACTGGTCTCATCGAAATTCATTTCATGATTATATTCGGGACAGTGTTCGAGCGACAGCTGATTTGCTTGGTTGTTTTAGCCGGATGAGTCGCTGATATTCCTTGCATCTCTCCTCGACTGTTCTTATTGTATGGATGATGTAAAGCATGCCACTCGCATGGAATGCTGTACAGACCTGACTTTCGCACATCTAGATCGTCTTTAACGTTATCAGGTTTTTTTTTACAATTTTTGCTGACTGGAACGATATGCACTGGATGCTATGCTTCCGCAGACGTCTACCTAACTTTGCGGATATTAGGCTAGCGTAAGGCAGATAAGCGATTCAAGGTTTCCCTTTCCCTGTCTCAACCTCTTTCTCATGCGTTCTTGAGTTTGACTGAAAATGTCGGCGTCATTTCCCTAAACCGCTCTCGCAAATGCCAGGGAAGGTTCCTTTGAAAAGGCCACGGCCGATTTCCTTGTCTATCCTTTCGTAATCAGAGCTTGTATTCTGTCTCTAATGACCATGTTGTCGACGAGTCGTCAAACTCGAATCTTCCCTTTCTTTTTGCAATGCCCGCTCAGTTTGACGATCTGAGTACCCATAACTTCGGAAAACTATTCGTTGGTGTTGCAAATTGTGATACTTTCCTTGTCTGAAAGTGTTCCGAGTTCTACGGACCAAGCTTTGATAACGAATTTCTTTGTGACGGACAGTAATGTCTCGGGGCGTGGACGTGGAGGTCAGTTGCGACGGTTTTCTATACCGTATATACTGTGACTCAGTATCTGAACAAGTCGCATGCGTCGCCTCGAAATATTGTACATAAAATGGAAACAACAACTCAGATTAACTCCCGGAACCATACCATTAATCAATCAAGTTCAGGAAATCTCGGGAATCGCTTTTGTCTGACTGGTTCTCCAGCACTGCCAGTGAATCTCGAACCGTTAACAAGATGGAGTAACGTGAGAGATAGTGAACTCTAAAATAACGAGAGTTCAATTCATCTCGCCTTTCATCGCTCTGTGCTAGCGCATACAAGAAATCGTTAAAACATCTGACGAAGATAACAAACAATATGGCGCAGTTAAATAAATGACTTTCGTTCGCGAACTGTTACGTTCTAATACTCACCCGACCATCCCGATTACGTTTTCTGTGATTTCCCTAGTTCACTAGAGTCGAATGATTAATGTGAAAAGAAAACCGTGGACTTCCTGAACCATTATTTTCGAATCCGGCTTGTACTTCGTTTGCAATGACCTCGTCGTTGGAACGATAAACCTCAATTTTTGCTACCTTCCGTTTCTTCAGTGGACTTAGGAACTGGTGGCTTAAAAACAAGACGGGATAAGAACTTAAAAGTCGTTTTTCAATACAGTGGTACCATCTCCCTTCATTGTATTTACGTAAATTTTCATCATTACGTACGTATTTCCTCATAACATATTATGATCACTGTTGGTACACTGGTACAACTGTAGTGAAAAGTACTGTTCTGTTCATCAAAGGGAAGGACATAGTGATCAGAGCAACTATTCTCGCGGTGGAAATGTTACGAGGTAAGATAAATGATAGTCTGTTTATACTAAAGTACTAAACAATTCTGTCACCTCGTTAAAGTAGTTTATTTAAAGGTAGTTATTTAATTTTTTTCTGTTTCCTTTTTCTTCAATCTATTATAGCAAACACAACTGATTTAAGTCTATGTACTTTGCTTTCGTGGTATCTACAGCCACGCACACTTTTTCCCTTCAGTGATAAGTAGCTCAAGGATAATGTCGCAATTCGTGCTGCAGCCAACAAACACGCGTGTGAACTGGGCGACGGACTAAACCACGCTACTGAATCACTAAACCGAGCCGAGACGGTGTGTCTTTGTAGGAGACGGGGAGTGTCTTGTGGTGACGTCACGTCTCCGTCGGGACTCGTCTACATTTCACACGTGGCTGAACTTACCAATCGACCGTAGCGGGCCCCAAGTAGACGCGTTTAATGAAGTTCCACGTCCGTATTAGCAGTGCGAAGTCCAGCACGATAAATTTTAAGCGACAGACGCAACAGCAACACGTGACTGATGTACAATGCAAAGCGTGGAGCTATTTTCCATTATTGCTCCCGACAACAAATATTACACGACCGGTCGCCACAACGGTAAGAAATACTCTGTGCCGAAGATGATAGGGACGACGTATCGCGAATATTAATATTTTGTTGAAAATGTTGACTGGTATACTCTCTTTCAAATTCTGAAGGTGGCAGGGGTAAAATACAGGGAACGAAAGGCTATTTACAATTTGTACACAAACCAGATGGCAGTTATAAGAGTCGAGGGGTATGAGAGGGAAGCAGTGGTTGGGAAGTGAGTGAGACAGGGTTGTAGCCTTTCCCCGATGTTATTCAATCTGTATATTGAGCAAGCACTAAAGGAAACAAAAGAAAAATTTGGATTAGGTATTAAAATCCATGGCGAAGAAATAAAAACTTTGAGGTTCGTTGATGAGGTTGTAATTCTGTCAGAGACAGCAAACGACTTGGAAGAGCAGTAAAATGGAATGGACAGCGTCTTGAAAGGAGGGTATAAGATGAACATCAACAAAAGCAAAACGAGGATAATGGAATGTAGTCGAATTAAGTCGGGGGATGCTGAGGGAATTAGATTAGGAAATGAGACACTTAAAGTAGTAAAGGAGTTTTGCTATTTGGGGAGCAAAATAACTGATGATGGTCGAAGCAGAGAAGATATAAAATGTAGACTGGCAATGGCAAGGAAAGCGTTTCTGAAGAAGAGAAATTTGTTAACGTCGAGTATTGATTTCAATGTGAGGAAGTCGTTTCTGAAAGTATTTGTATGGAGTGTACCCATGTATGAAAGTGAAACGTGGACGATAAATAAGTTTAGACAAGAAGAGTATAGAAGCTTCCGAAATGTGGTGCTACAGAAGAATGCTGAAGATTAGGTGGGTACATCACGTAACTAATGAGGAGGTATTGAATAGAACTGGGGAGAAGAGGAGTTTGTGGCACAACTTGACTAGAAGAAGGGATCGGTTGGTAGGACATGTTCTGAGGCATCAAGGGATCATCAATTTAGTACTGGAGGGCAGCGTGGAGGGTAAAAATCGTAGAGGGAGACCATGAGATGAATACACTAAGCAGATTCAGAAGGATGTAGGCTGCAGTAGGTACTGGGAAATGAAGAAGCTTGCACAGGATATAGTAGCATGGAGAGCTGCATCAGACCAGTCTCAGGACTGAAGACCACAACAACAACAACAACAACAACAACAATAAATTGTACTGTTGATATACTGGCAATATCGATATATTTTCCCGGGATATTCGGATTTCGTAATTATGTTTTCTGTATACCACACCGAGCACTGTAATTAAGAAATTACTATTTTTCAAATATTTTAATACATGTTGGGTAAAAAGTTCTCAGTAAACTTGCTGTTCCGGGATAACTTCAAGAGCCTGCACGCCGGTCAAGAACGTTAGAGCAGAGATGGCTGTGAAGAAGACTCAGCCAATAGTACGCTGACCGACACGCCTCTAGGACGACACCGAGACAGCAGCGGCCTCTAGGCGAAGAGAACATAAACGCCGCTCCGCCTGGCCGCAGCGCAGCCATTTGGAGACTAGCCGTTTTACGATATCTACAGCAGCGACTTAGAAACTGTACTGTTTCACTTGTATTAGGAGTTGTGTATACTGGAGAGATTGCTTATATTTCATGTCGTCCTTTGTTTGCGACATCCCACTGTAAATTTCTCAAAGAACTGTCATTTATCTTATTGTAATAAAATCTCATCAATACGATTTGCTTGAATTGTTGGCTAGCGATCCCAGAAAGCAGGTTTCCTAGGCACCCCATATTCGGCGAGTAGGCAGAAGACAAAACTTGCTGCGTCAAATATGGTTAAAATCTCAAGCTTCCGATGACAGCCTCCATCATCGTCGTCAGGGATTATGTCTGACTTTCGTGAAAGGAGGCTCCCACTTTTATGCCCAAAGGACAGCATCTGATTGACAGGATTACGTCATGATACCGTCACGGAAATGGCGCCTCCTGAGGTGGCGTCCTCTACGTCACTTGCTGCGTCACCAAATGTTCAAATGTGCGTGAAATCTTACGGGACTTTACTGCTAAGGTCATCAATCCCTAAGCTTACACACTACTTAGCCTAAATTATCCTAAGGACCAACACACACACCCATGCCCGAAGGAGGACTCGAACCTCCGCCGGGACGAGCCACGCTGCGTCACCATTCGCATCGGGCGGTCTTCCTCTGTGCTCTTTCATTATCAAGTGAACGCTACTATGCATTGCTAAGTGAATGTCCGGTGCCTCTATTGAAGTTATTATCACAGAATATAGTTTCCGCTGGTTCTCTGATCAAAGAGTCCCAATAGTTCGAAGAGGGGGCCAGAATTCTCTCACGTTTATTCAACAAGTTCAGCCGCTGCTACCCCATTGTCTCCCCCCTGATCACCAACCCTGATATGCTGACGCGCCTTCACAAACAGGTACCTCCGTCCCTACACCTCCACAGACTCTATGTACTATCCCAACGTAACTTCAACCAACTCTCTCTCCCAGACAATCAGATGAGCCCCGATATTTATCCTTCCTACTAACTTTAACTATTTCCCCCATTTCCCACTTCTGGTCAGGGCTTCTCTCTCCTTTCCTCTCCATCCACCCCCAGCACTTTCTTCTTGCACTGCTCTACCCACACGACACACTAATCCTCACCCTATGTCTATCTCACCGACTGTATTTCTCACTATCGCCCTGAGCTCCAACATCCCCTCTTCACAACTTTCCTATCTAACAGACCCACACCCCTCAGCCCTAAGGAATATACTCTCCTCCAGCAATGCCCGGGTTCGAATCCCAGCCAGGTTGGAGATTTTCTCTGCCCGGGGATTGGACGTTTGTGTTGTCCTCAACATTTCATCATCATCATTTGTGACTGTGGCTAGATTGGACTGTGTACAAATTGGACGGTGTAAAAATTGGGACTTTGTACGGGCGCTGATGACCGCGCAGTTGAGCGCCCCACAAACCAAACATGATCATCCAGCAATGTCTCTCACCCTTGTGCAGGTCCTTCTAATCTTACGTGAGAATGCAGTGCTTCAGTGTTTTCACCCGAAGAATGTCACCTTCCTGCGAAGAGTATGTATTTGCGTTGTTTTTAACTGTCCATCTTTAATTTTAATTTAAAGTAGAGAACAGGCCCAAATTTTGTCAGTATTTTTCGTTGCAAATTTCTGAAGAGCGGAGTATTGTACCGCTGACAGCCCATCCCCCAGCCGTATGGAGAGAGGAGCACGAGATTATAATAAAGGAGAAAAAAGACGCCGCTAATCTTACTCTATCCGCAAACTAGATTCCAATATCCCCATTGTCTCGTGTCTGGTCACCAGCCCTGGTATGCTGCCCTCCGTCATTACACTTACACACGTTTCATCCTATCTCACCGCAACTTCAACCAACTCCCTCTCCCAGACAATGAGATCCGCCCCGATATTTATCCCTCCTACCGACTTTAAGCCTTCCCTAACTATCTCACACTACATAAGGGGTCCTCTCTAGTTTCCCCTCTCCACCCACCCCATTTCTTTCTTCTTGTCCTACTACCCTCCCCACACACCGTTACTTCTTCTCGCCCTCTGTCCTTCCCACAGTCTGTATTCCCATTATCTGCTTCATCTCCTACCTATCATTTCCATAGTTTCCCCACTTGACAGACCCCTATCTTCTTACCCACACCCCCTCAACCTCCATGGAACAAAATGGCTTCGAGCACTATGGAACTTAACATCTGAGGTCATCAGTACCCTAGAACTTAGAACTAATTAAACCTAACTAACCTAAGGACATCACACACATCCATGCCCGAGGCAGGATTCGAACCTGCGACCGTAGCGGTCGCGCGGTTCCAGACTGAAGCACCTAGATGCATCCAGCGATAAATGTGCCTACCGTCTGCAAAATGCGTTAGGAGCAGAGTTAGTTGTAAAGGAGTAATAAATTAAAACGTCATGCAGGACATGACAGTTTCTCACCCATCTCAGTGTTTGATCTCCTGAACCAAAGTACAGTACGACGATGTAATTTTTCTGTTTCACTCTGTGATATATGCGAATATTGTATGCAAAATGTGTCACCAATACTATTAGTAGTCAAGATGTAATAAATTAAAACGTCGTGCTTCGTGTGAGAGTTTTACAGCATGAACAGCGAAAATGTAGTAAGCGATAAACTTTTTTCCTTTCATCATGTTGCAAATGTGTGAGTGCCCTCATTCTCAAATACTGGGTGATTAAGGTATTGGTACTCTCGCGTCGTGGACAACAGTGCTTTTTCACACCCACTCATTTGATATGTGGGCGGTTCTTCCTTCCACAGTCATTCTTCCTAGACAGTAAAAGATATGTGTACCAAGTTCGGTTTAAACGGGTGCAGTGGTTTAGGAGGTGATGTGGAACATATATACATACACTTTGTGATCAAAAGTATCCGGACGTTTTTCATATTAGTTGCATTGTGCTGCCACCCACGGCCAGGTAGTCCATACCAGCGACCTCAGTAGTCATTAGACATCGTGAGAGAGCAGCATCGCCCGCATCTCGTGGTCGTGCGGTAGCGTTCTCGCTTCCCACGCCCGGGTTCCCGGGTTCGATTCCCGGCGGGGTCAGGGATTTTCTCTGCCTCGTGATGGCTGGGTGTTGTGTGCTGTCCTTAGGTTAGTTAGGTTTAAGTAGTTCTAAGTTCTAGGGGACTGATGACCATAGATGTTAAGTCCCATAGTGCTCAGAGCCAGCCAGAGCAGAATGGGGCGCTCCGCAGAACTCATGGGCTTCGAACGTGGTCAGGTGATTGGGTGTCACTTGTGTCATACGTCTGTAAGCGAGATTTCCACGCTCCTAAACATCCCTAGGTCCACTGTTTCCGATGTGATACTGAAGTGGAAACGTGGTGGGACACGTACAGCACAAAAGCGAACAGGCCGACCTTGTCTGTTGACTGACAGAGACCGCCGGCAGAGAGGGTCGTAATGTGTAATAGGCAGACATCTATCCAGACCATCACACATGAATTCCAAACCGCTTCAGGATCCACTGCAAGTACCATGACAGTTACGCGGGAGGTGAGAAAACTTGGATTTCATGGTCGAGCGGCTGCTCATAAGCCACACATTACATCGCTAAATGCCAAATGACGACTCGCTTGATGTAAGGAACGAAAGCACTGAACGACTGAACAGTAGAAAAACGTTGTGAGGAGTGAAGAATCACGGTGCACAATGTGGCGATCCGATGGCAGGGTGTGCGTATGGTGACTGCCCGGCGAACGTCATCTGCCAGCGTATGTAGTGCCAACTGTAAAATTCGGGGGCGGTGTTGTTATGGTGTGGTCGTGTTTTTCATGGAGGGGGCTTAAACCCCTTGTTGTTTTGCGTGGCACTATCACAGCACAGGCTTACATTGATATTTTAAGCACCTTCTTGCTTCCCACTGTTGAAGAGCAATTCGGGAATGGCGACTGCATCTTTCAAGACGATCGAGCACGTGTTCATAATACACGGCCTGTGGCGGAATGGTTAGACGACAGTAATATCCCTGTAATGTACTGGCCTGCACAGAGTCCTGACCTAAATCCTACAGAACACCTTTGGCATGTTTCGTAACGTCGACTTCGTGCCAGGCGTCACCGACCGACATCGATACCTCTCCTCAGTGCAGCACTCCGTAAATAATAGGCTGCCATTCCCCAAGAAACCTTCCAGAACCTGATTGAATGTATGCCTGCAGAGTGGAAGCTGTCATCAAGGCTAAGGGTGGGCCAACACCATACTGAATTCCGTTATTACCGACGGCGGGCGCCACGAATTTGTACGGCATTTTCGGCCAGGTGTCCGGATACTTTTGATTACATAGTGTACATACATACATACTTACATACATACGTACATCCATTTTTATAAGTTGTATGAATATGGATATATCAGCGTCCGACATTTTCTTCAGGTGCTGCGAGTTGTGCTGTTACTTGTTCTCACTGTCTGGACTCCACCAAGACAGTGAACTTCTGTTGGTCTCAAGCAGATCTTTATAGCTGATTTCGAGTTCGGCATCATGCGCGCAACACGCCCTTTGATGCTCTTTTGTTTTTCAGAGTCTTCGCTGATATTCCTTGAAACGCACGTTCTCTCAGAGTATCACAGTTATGCTAGATGTTATGGAGAGGGAGATCTTAACAAATTGAGTGCTGGACCCCAAGCCTTGTTTAAATCCTCCTCCATTTACTAGGTTTCCCGACTTTTTCATTTCGACAGACTCCTTAATTAAGCTATCCCAGAAAACTGGCGTACGCTCCACAATACTGGTCTCATCGAAATTCATTTCATGATTATATTCGGGACAGTGTTCGAGCGACAGCTGATTTGCTTGGTTGTTTTAGCCGGATGAGTCGCTGATATTCCTTGCATCTCTCCTCGACTGTTCTTATTGTATGGATGATGTAAAGCATGCCACTCGCATGGAATGCTGTACAGACCTGACTTTCGCACATCTAGATCGTCTTTAACGTTATCAGGTTTTTTTTTACAATTTTTGCTGACTGGAACGATATGCACTGGATGCTATGCTTCCGCAGACGTCTACCTAACTTTGCGGATATTAGGCTAGCGTAAGGCAGATAAGCGATTCAAGGTTTCCCTTTCCCTGTCTCAACCTCTTTCTCATGCGTTCTTGAGTTTGACTGAAAATGTCGGCGTCATTTCCCTAAACCGCTCTCGCAAATGCCAGGGAAGGTTCCTTTGAAAAGGCCACGGCCGATTTCCTTGTCTATCCTTTCGTAATCAGAGCTTGTATTCTGTCTCTAATGACCATGTTGTCGACGAGTCGTCAAACTCGAATCTTCCCTTTCTTTTTGCAATGCCCGCTCAGTTTGACGATCTGAGTACCCATAACTTCGGAAAACTATTCGTTGGTGTTGCAAATTGTGATACTTTCCTTGTCTGAAAGTGTTCCGAGTTCTACGGACCAAGCTTTGATAACGAATTTCTTTGTGACGGACAGTAATGTCTCGGGGCGTGGACGTGGAGGTCAGTTGCGACGGTTTTCTATACCGTATATACTGTGACTCAGTATCTGAACAAGTCGCATGCGTCGCCTCGAAATATTGTACATAAAATGGAAACAACAACTCAGATTAACTCCCGGAACCATACCATTAATCAATCAAGTTCAGGAAATCTCGGGAATCGCTTTTGTCTGACTGGTTCTCCAGCACTGCCAGTGAATCTCGAACCGTTAACAAGATGGAGTAACGTGAGAGATAGTGAACTCTAAAATAACGAGAGTTCAATTCATCTCGCCTTTCATCGCTCTGTGCTAGCGCATACAAGAAATCGTTAAAACATCTGACGAAGATAACAAACAATATGGCGCAGTTAAATAAATGACTTTCGTTCGCGAACTGTTACGTTCTAATACTCACCCGACCATCCCGATTACGTTTTCTGTGATTTCCCTAGTTCACTAGAGTCGAATGATTAATGTGAAAAGAAAACCGTGGACTTCCTGAACCATTATTTTCGAATCCGGCTTGTACTTCGTTTGCAATGACCTCGTCGTTGGAACGATAAACCTCAATTTTTGCTACCTTCCGTTTCTTCAGTGGACTTAGGAACTGGTGGCTTAAAAACAAGACGGGATAAGAACTTAAAAGTCGTTTTTCAATACAGTGGTACCATCTCCCTTCATTGTATTTACGTAAATTTTCATCATTACGTACGTATTTCCTCATAACATATTATGATCACTGTTGGTACACTGGTACAACTGTAGTGAAAAGTACTGTTCTGTTCATCAAAGGGAAGGACATAGTGATCAGAGCAACTATTCTCGCGGTGGAAATGTTACGAGGTAAGATAAATGATAGTCTGTTTATACTAAAGTACTAAACAATTCTGTCACCTCGTTAAAGTAGTTTATTTAAAGGTAGTTATTTAATTTTTTTCTGTTTCCTTTTTCTTCAATCTATTATAGCAAACACAACTGATTTAAGTCTATGTACTTTGCTTTCGTGGTATCTACAGCCACGCACACTTTTTCCCTTCAGTGATAAGTAGCTCAAGGATAATGTCGCAATTCGTGCTGCAGCCAACAAACACGCGTGTGAACTGGGCGACGGACTAAACCACGCTACTGAATCACTAAACCGAGCCGAGACGGTGTGTCTTTGTAGGAGACGGGGAGTGTCTTGTGGTGACGTCACGTCTCCGTCGGGACTCGTCTACATTTCACACGTGGCTGAACTTACCAATCGACCGTAGCGGGCCCCAAGTAGACGCGTTTAATGAAGTTCCACGTCCGTATTAGCAGTGCGAAGTCCAGCACGATAAATTTTAAGCGACAGACGCAACAGCAACACGTGACTGATGTACAATGCAAAGCGTGGAGCTATTTTCCATTATTGCTCCCGACAACAAATATTACACGACCGGTCGCCACAACGGTAAGAAATACTCTGTGCCGAAGATGATAGGGACGACGTATCGCGAATATTAATATTTTGTTGAAAATGTTGACTGGTATACTCTCTTTCAAATTCTGAAGGTGGCAGGGGTAAAATACAGGGAACGAAAGGCTATTTACAATTTGTACACAAACCAGATGGCAGTTATAAGAGTCGAGGGGTATGAGAGGGAAGCAGTGGTTGGGAAGTGAGTGAGACAGGGTTGTAGCCTTTCCCCGATGTTATTCAATCTGTATATTGAGCAAGCACTAAAGGAAACAAAAGAAAAATTTGGATTAGGTATTAAAATCCATGGCGAAGAAATAAAAACTTTGAGGTTCGTTGATGAGGTTGTAATTCTGTCAGAGACAGCAAACGACTTGGAAGAGCAGTAAAATGGAATGGACAGCGTCTTGAAAGGAGGGTATAAGATGAACATCAACAAAAGCAAAACGAGGATAATGGAATGTAGTCGAATTAAGTCGGGGGATGCTGAGGGAATTAGATTAGGAAATGAGACACTTAAAGTAGTAAAGGAGTTTTGCTATTTGGGGAGCAAAATAACTGATGATGGTCGAAGCAGAGAAGATATAAAATGTAGACTGGCAATGGCAAGGAAAGCGTTTCTGAAGAAGAGAAATTTGTTAACGTCGAGTATTGATTTCAATGTGAGGAAGTCGTTTCTGAAAGTATTTGTATGGAGTGTACCCATGTATGAAAGTGAAACGTGGACGATAAATAAGTTTAGACAAGAAGAGTATAGAAGCTTCCGAAATGTGGTGCTACAGAAGAATGCTGAAGATTAGGTGGGTACATCACGTAACTAATGAGGAGGTATTGAATAGAACTGGGGAGAAGAGGAGTTTGTGGCACAACTTGACTAGAAGAAGGGATCGGTTGGTAGGACATGTTCTGAGGCATCAAGGGATCATCAATTTAGTACTGGAGGGCAGCGTGGAGGGTAAAAATCGTAGAGGGAGACCATGAGATGAATACACTAAGCAGATTCAGAAGGATGTAGGCTGCAGTAGGTACTGGGAAATGAAGAAGCTTGCACAGGATATAGTAGCATGGAGAGCTGCATCAGACCAGTCTCAGGACTGAAGACCACAACAACAACAACAACAACAACAACAATAAATTGTACTGTTGATATACTGGCAATATCGATATATTTTCCCGGGATATTCGGATTTCGTAATTATGTTTTCTGTATACCACACCGAGCACTGTAATTAAGAAATTACTATTTTTCAAATATTTTAATACATGTTGGGTAAAAAGTTCTCAGTAAACTTGCTGTTCCGGGATAACTTCAAGAGCCTGCACGCCGGTCAAGAACGTTAGAGCAGAGATGGCTGTGAAGAAGACTCAGCCAATAGTACGCTGACCGACACGCCTCTAGGACGACACCGAGACAGCAGCGGCCTCTAGGCGAAGAGAACATAAACGCCGCTCCGCCTGGCCGCAGCGCAGCCATTTGGAGACTAGCCGTTTTACGATATCTACAGCAGCGACTTAGAAACTGTACTGTTTCACTTGTATTAGGAGTTGTGTATACTGGAGAGATTGCTTATATTTCATGTCGTCCTTTGTTTGCGACATCCCACTGTAAATTTCTCAAAGAACTGTCATTTATCTTATTGTAATAAAATCTCATCAATACGATTTGCTTGAATTGTTGGCTAGCGATCCCAGAAAGCAGGTTTCCTAGGCACCCCATATTCGGCGAGTAGGCAGAAGACAAAACTTGCTGCGTCAAATATGGTTAAAATCTCAAGCTTCCGATGACAGCCTCCATCATCGTCGTCAGGGATTATGTCTGACTTTCGTGAAAGGAGGCTCCCACTTTTATGCCCAAAGGACAGCATCTGATTGACAGGATTACGTCATGATACCGTCACGGAAATGGCGCCTCCTGAGGTGGCGTCCTCTACGTCACTTGCTGCGTCACCAAATGTTCAAATGTGCGTGAAATCTTACGGGACTTTACTGCTAAGGTCATCAATCCCTAAGCTTACACACTACTTAGCCTAAATTATCCTAAGGACCAACACACACACCCATGCCCGAAGGAGGACTCGAACCTCCGCCGGGACGAGCCACGCTGCGTCACCATTCGCATCGGGCGGTCTTCCTCTGTGCTCTTTCATTATCAAGTGAACGCTACTATGCATTGCTAAGTGAATGTCCGGTGCCTCTATTGAAGTTATTATCACAGAATATAGTTTCCGCTGGTTCTCTGATCAAAGAGTCCCAATAGTTCGAAGAGGGGGCCAGAATTCTCTCACGTTTATTCAACAAGTTCAGCCGCTGCTACCCCATTGTCTCCCCCCTGATCACCAACCCTGATATGCTGACGCGCCTTCACAAACAGGTACCTCCGTCCCTACACCTCCACAGACTCTATGTACTATCCCAACGTAACTTCAACCAACTCTCTCTCCCAGACAATCAGATGAGCCCCGATATTTATCCTTCCTACTAACTTTAACTATTTCCCCCATTTCCCACTTCTGGTCAGGGCTTCTCTCTCCTTTCCTCTCCATCCACCCCCAGCACTTTCTTCTTGCACTGCTCTACCCACACGACACACTAATCCTCACCCTATGTCTATCTCACCGACTGTATTTCTCACTATCGCCCTGAGCTCCAACATCCCCTCTTCACAACTTTCCTATCTAACAGACCCACACCCCTCAGCCCTAAGGAATATACTCTCCTCCAGCAATGCCCGGGTTCGAATCCCAGCCAGGTTGGAGATTTTCTCTGCCCGGGGATTGGACGTTTGTGTTGTCCTCAACATTTCATCATCATCATTTGTGACTGTGGCTAGATTGGACTGTGTACAAATTGGACGGTGTAAAAATTGGGACTTTGTACGGGCGCTGATGACCGCGCAGTTGAGCGCCCCACAAACCAAACATGATCATCCAGCAATGTCTCTCACCCTTGTGCAGGTCCTTCTAATCTTACGTGAGAATGCAGTGCTTCAGTGTTTTCACCCGAAGAATGTCACCTTCCTGCGAAGAGTATGTATTTGCGTTGTTTTTAACTGTCCATCTTTAATTTTAATTTAAAGTAGAGAACAGGCCCAAATTTTGTCAGTATTTTTCGTTGCAAATTTCTGAAGAGCGGAGTATTGTACCGCTGACAGCCCATCCCCCAGCCGTATGGAGAGAGGAGCACGAGATTATAATAAAGGAGAAAAAAGACGCCGCTAATCTTACTCTATCCGCAAACTAGATTCCAATATCCCCATTGTCTCGTGTCTGGTCACCAGCCCTGGTATGCTGCCCTCCGTCATTACACTTACACACGTTTCATCCTATCTCACCGCAACTTCAACCAACTCCCTCTCCCAGACAATGAGATCCGCCCCGATATTTATCCCTCCTACCGACTTTAAGCCTTCCCTAACTATCTCACACTACATAAGGGGTCCTCTCTAGTTTCCCCTCTCCACCCACCCCATTTCTTTCTTCTTGTCCTACTACCCTCCCCACACACCGTTACTTCTTCTCGCCCTCTGTCCTTCCCACAGTCTGTATTCCCATTATCTGCTTCATCTCCTACCTATCATTTCCATAGTTTCCCCACTTGACAGACCCCTATCTTCTTACCCACACCCCCTCAACCTCCATGGAACAAAATGGCTTCGAGCACTATGGAACTTAACATCTGAGGTCATCAGTACCCTAGAACTTAGAACTAATTAAACCTAACTAACCTAAGGACATCACACACATCCATGCCCGAGGCAGGATTCGAACCTGCGACCGTAGCGGTCGCGCGGTTCCAGACTGAAGCACCTAGAACCGCTCGGCCACACCAGCCGGCTCTCTATGGAACAATTTCTCTCCTCGCACAATATTTGTCACTCAGTGCAGGTCCTTCGGAAATAATGTGAAAGTGCACTTCTCCAGTGCTTTTTTCATAGAAGGATATCACCACGTCGCAACTGCGTTTTTTAAATCGTAAATATTTTTCGTCCTTCTAGATGTCCGTTATTAATCTTTTTAATTTAGAAGTAAAGAGTTCTCATATTTTTTCAATTATCTTTGTTATATCTTTATGAATGCTCTTGGCTGAAGCGCAGAGTACTGTACCGGTGACAGCCCAACCCCGCCCATTGGGGGCAGGTGGGAATGAAATCTCACAAAAAAACCACCTCAAATTTTTTCAAAATTTCTGTATTTCAGGTGATCCTGATGATAAACTTAGCGATCGGCGACTGTCCGTTTAGGCTACCACATTCGCCACATTCGCAAGGACTATTACAAATACATAGCACTCTCTGGTCGAGATCATCTTTACAACGTCGCAACATTTCTTTAGTTTTCCTGGTTAGGCGAAACACCAATCTGATTCGTTGCCTATTTACGGATCTACCCTATTTAACTAGCTGCTGCACCACAGCTGCTCTTCTTTGGACTTTTTCGATGACCTTCATCAGTTCTAATCGGTAAGGATCCCATACTGCACGACAGTACTGTAGCAGAAGATGGACAAGTGAAGTGTAGGCAGTCTCTTCAGTAGACTTGTTGCATCCTTTAAGTGTTCTGGTAATAAAAAGGAGCCCTTGGTTTGCTTTCGCCATAACATTCTCTATGTGATCGTTCCAATTTAAATTGTTCGTTGTTGTAATCTCTAGGTATTAAGACAAACAGACAGACGTTAAATTTTTGTGATTCACCATTTAACCGAAATTTAATGGATTTCTTTTCGTGCTCATGTGGATGACCTTACACTTTTCCTTATTCAGAGACAAATGCCACTACTGGCACCATACACATATCGTGTCTAAATCATTTTAGCAATTGTCTTTAATCTTCTGATAACTGTACTACACGGTAAACGACAACATCATATCCAAACAGCTTAAGAGGGTTGCTCAGATTGTCCCCAAAACCGTTTACATAGATTCGGAGAGCAGAGGGCCTATAACAGTTCCTAGTGAAACGCCGGATATCACCAATCACCAATCGATGATTTTCCGTCGGTTACTACGTACCGTGACCTTTCTGACGGGAATCACGAATCCAATCGCTCAACTGAAGCCAGACTCCATAGGCGCACAATCTGAGTATCAGTCTTTTTTATGATGAACGGTATCGAAAGCTTTCTGGAAATCTAGCAATATGGAATAAATTAGAGATCCCAGTCGACAGCACTCATTTCCTCGTGCGAATAAAGAGCTATTTAGAATTTAAAGTTTTGTATTAAAAGTAATAATCGCGCTTTTCGATGCACTGAAAATCCGTTAAACTGAAAATATCGATATTTTACACGCAATACATCTTCAACATCTATTTCATCCATATGATTGATCGAGAAATCGATATATCGTTTTGGATTTAGGAATATTCATGATGTACATACCGGCTGGACTGTTGCCCCGCTACGATCACTTAAAGATGACCATTTGTAATGTGTAATACTCTCTGGAATGAGGATTAGTTTCTTCGGTGTACAGTCCTGAGATACGGGAGAGTCAGTGATGCATCGTCACGGGGTCTGTACCACCAACGGCAGAAGCCTGTGACCGGCACCCCCGTTCGCCAGTGCCTGTGTCACGTGACGGGGGGCGTAACCGGGTTAATTTCACGCAGCCGCAGCAGCAGCAACAACAACAACACGGCGCTCACGCACCGCTCTGCGCGCCGAAGGCCGCGCTAAAAATAGCTCGCTGCGGCACGCAGACGTCGGGGTCAAGCGCCGAGAAACACCACCAGCTGCCCACTACTACCCGTTTCGTCCTTTCCGGTACCCAGACATTATTCAGAGTTATTCTCGTTGCTCCGAGTACTGCCCGTCTGCTGCTCTGAACATCAGTGGGTCACCGCCTTTCGCAAAACACAGATCTTTACTTTCACCTACATACGTGAAGACAGATATACACCTTGTACAATGACGCTAATATCTGGAACACTGGTATCTACGCCTCTTCTATGCCTACCTGTTCTCTCGACAACTGGCTCTCCTCAGCTTAGGCGACAACTACAGACGACTGCCGAATGGAACAAGATCAGCCAAATCTCGGTCTACAAAGATGTGTCAATAAATAATACAATGAAGTCTTCACCCCACAATAGGCTTAAATCTAGAAAACCTATCTGGATCCACACTCCACCCACCTGTACTTGGAAAAACAGTGGAAATCAAAATAGTCATCCTTTAGAACCACAACTAAACGGGCCACACACATCCTGCCAAGTCACTTCCATGAAAGCATTTACCTCGGAAATCATGGTGTCCCTGAACAGAATCAGAAGAGCGCATGCCAGAACGAAAGCTACGTTCTGTAATTGGACAATGGCTGAAATTCTCAATGGGACTTCAGCGCTAAGGAACAAACAGTACAACACATACTAATGGAAGTGGCCACACAGGAAATTCGAAGAAACTTGGAACAGGAAATTCGAAGGGATTTGGAAAGATCTTCTAGCAGCAACAACTGAAGCTATTAAATGGCTGAACTCACTGGACACCGCACTGTAGCAGACACACTGCAAAATGAAGTGCTACATGAAAATTACATTTTAATTAGCGTTTAAATGATATAATCACCCTTAAACATTTAGTATCCATTAAATTTTATTTACAATACAAATAAGACACATACTACAAGTCTTTTTTTGCCAAAGCTGTATAATTCTTTTACATTAATGTTTTATATTTCAATATGGGAAATTTATTATCTCTGGAGACGCCATACAATAAAATAACCTGCATATGTTTCGGTATCAGAATGAATGTTTTATCTGCAGCGGAGTCTGCGCTACTGTGAAACTCCCAGTTTATAAAAGCTGCCCTGTAGACCTTGATTTGAAAGCGAATTCTTGCCTCTGGCGGGCCATGCTGCCACCAGCTGAACTACAGGGAAACTCGAGCGTATACAAAAAGACCGTAGAGAATAGTCACTTGCTCGTTTAACTAGCGGGAGACACATTCATCGAAAACCCCTAACTGGCAGAAGCTCGAAAACACGAGACTGTAAATCTAACGAGAACCTGTTCACAAAACCTTTATAACCTTCGTTCGTGGCAGAAGCTAGGAAAATTCTTAAGCCTCGTATGCGTCAATCACGTTGAGACTGTGCAATTACAGTTAGGCAAAGAACACATCAAACATACACACTTATTCTTCTCATGCTTCACCCGTGAATGCGATGGAAATAAATAAAAAAATACATGGTTCTAGTACGCTCTGCCACGCAAGTAACAGTGATTCGCAGAGCCTTATTCTGGTACTCTCTGGCACGCAAGTGACAACGATTTGCAGAGTTGTTACTCGCAGTCTTCTTTCTTCCAAGAACATCACTCCAGTAAATATGTAGAACAACTTTCGCGGAAATTGGAAAATACGATACACTTGCTGAAAGCTTGAAATTCACAGTGGCCAGAGCTTGTATAGTTCTACATCTACGAAAGCTACTCATGAAGTGTAAATAATCACTTAGAAAGAATAAAATTAGGTAATTAATTTTTGTTTGTGTTTGTTTGTAGGACACACTGAACCCACGCGGCAGGCACACTACCGTAGCACGTCGCTCGAGGAGCGACAACATAAAAGTACTGAGCGAGGCGGTGCAGCACTTAGTACACTGGACGCGCATTCCGAAAAAAGACAGTTCAAGTACGTGCCCTGAAATACAGATTTAGATTTTCCGTGATTTCCTCAAAATGGATCCAGGCAAATGCCGAGGTGGTTCCTTTGAAAGGGCACAGCCCAATTCCTTCCCCATCCTTGAAACATTCCGAGCTTCTGCCTCGTCTCTAATGACGTCATACCCTATATCCCTTTCTAAACAAAAGAGAGTATCGCACGGTAATTCTTTCTCGGTATCAGCGGAAATGTTGCAGCTGTCAGACCAATACAGGAGGCTAAAAAGAATCATTTGGATCAACCTAACATGGCTCCAATATTTCCCTCTGCTAGCGTACACAAATTACAGCACCACAGTCGACTTTATCATTGATCCGCGTTGCCTTTGTTTTGACTTCTCATGGCGCGTGTTTCGGTACTTCGGCGTGGAGATTTCAGTGTGTACTAGGACTGCAGATGTGCATCTGCGAACAAACAAAACATTAATTTTCGTAACTTTATATTTTCCACGTGATAATTAAAACCTTATGATTACCCCTCGAGCCGGCCGGGATGGCCGAGCGGTTCTAGGCGCTTCAGTCTGCAGCCGCGCGACCGCTACGGTTGCAGGTTCGAATCCTGCCTCGGGCATGAATGTGTGTGATGTCCTTAGGGTAGTTAGGTTTAAGTAGTTCTAAGTTCGAAGGGACTGATGACCTCAGGAGTTAAGTCCCATAGTGCTCAGAGCCATTTGAACCACTACGCCTCGAAGTTACAGGATCAAACTCCGGCTACCCGCTTTCCGCTTTCACACTGTGCGCATGCTGTACCAGTGCCTCGGGATCGCTAATATCGTGTGTTGAAGGTAAGGAGAAAGATTAACTACGGGACTAAGACCCTTTAGCGTAAGCAATTTTCTGTCTATCATCAGTCTATGCCCAGGCCACGATGGCAAGCGGTGGCATATAGACCACCAGATGACGCGTGGATGATATCGCTAAAATTCCAAGCCTGTCCATGTGGATGCAGTTATGGCTCACAACCATCTAATAAGACAAATGTTGATGGTGTTGGGACAGCAACCAGCCACAGATTTACTTTAGTTCCTTTATTCAAAGGGTACCGTTACCGGTTTCGAACCGTTATGATTCATCTTCATACGGTTTACAACATACTTTCCTTACAACAAGTGGTGCGTCATGTTTTTTTAACAGATTAATTGTCGTGAAATGTCGGTTTGGAGTGTTTGTTTTCATAACATTCGTCCAACAGATGTGAATACATTCTTATCGTTGCACATGCAAATTTTCTTACTGAACACTTTATTTGTCACAGAAAAGATTTCTACCACACACCACATGTTTTGATACTTACAAAGTGCACAAGTGTTGGTGGAAGGCCGTCATCCCACTAACTGGTCGCCAATTGCAAGTATGTACGGCGTACAGTTAATGGAGTCTCGTCTTTGTAACGCCTGCAGCCGCGCAGTTGCTACTGTGGCATTGGCGCGAATAACTCAATGACGCAGAGCACGAAAATGTGCCTCGCCCTTACCACGGCCTGCGACAGACTTCATTAACCTAGTACACACAATGGCATGCCACATTGTTTGTGAGAATGCTGTTATAATTAAACAATGGCCACTGCACACATTGCACCGCCGTAAGTCAATAAGACAGGTTCTGTGTTAAAAATGTGTTGCCTTTGTCATTATTTCTCTTTTGCTTCTCTGTATCATTTTCCTGAAAGATATTTGGACATTCTGCACTACAAAATAGATACGTTAGGATGTATTAAGCCCAATCACCACACTGCGACACGCTTGTTGAGAGGGAATCACCACAGAGTTGGCGAGAGAAACGTGGCCTAGGCCGAGCTAACTGTTTCGGCAAGTTTTAAGATGAAACCATGTTACTAACTGCGTTAATTATTGCGGAATGATCCGCCTCCCCACTATTACCACGATGTTATTGTGCAGTCATGCAAATTTACCCGAGCTATCCAACACTGCTGAAAGTGAAAAGTAGCTGCCGAATGTAGATAAATTTAGAACTGTTTCTTGAGTATTATTCGTCCCCTGGGCCTCTTAGCAGGTTGGATCAACAGACGAGATAGAGAATATATCCAACGAGGACCGGCGCAGAGAATATCCAACAAGAAGCAACGCTTTTCGTCACGGCATCGATCAGTACGCGCGAGAGCATTATGGATATGATCGACAAACAAACGTCAGTGGCAGGAGCTACAAGTGAGACATTGTGCATCACGGAGAAGCTTACTGCTGAAATTCCGAGAGCGTAAGTTTCAAGAAGAGACGGATAACAAATTACTTCCTCCCATACACATCTCGTGAAATGACCACGACTAGATAATTACAGAAATTAGACCTCACATGCAGTCATTGTTGGCATACACCATTCTCGAATTTAACAGGATAGAGAGGACTTCCCTCCGCCACACACCTTAGGATGGATGCTCAGTAGAAGTACACCTAGGGGCCCCGACACATGAGCTACCCATCGCTTCGTAACTCGGACGTATGTGGACAAATCGCAAACGATCGGTCGCTGGTCGCTTGGAAATCGGAGGCAATCTGATGGATCGCATGCGATATGTGGAGGCAACACGGCTGCCTGGCTAGCTAGCAGCGGTGTCCAGCAATAGAGCTGCAACTCGTTTCTCTGTGTACTAAGTAAGCGCGGTTGTGCAGTTTTGTTTCGTTTCGCTTCGCCCACGTTGTGTAAGAAATTTGCGTTCGAATTTATAGTTATACAGGGACCACGAACTACTCTGAGGCGTGAAGTGGAAGGCGGAGTTGCCATTTATGTTAAGAAATAATAGAAAATACACCCTTTAATTTTCCAGTGATTAGAATTTTGAAGATTGTGCTATAGGCTTATTATTTTGAGTTATTTATGAAATAATTGTATCCATTATTGAAGTTTTTAACTTCTAAAATGAATGACATACGTACCTACTGTAATGTTAAGCGGACATTTTATTTTAATGTTCAGGGCCAATCTGTTATACAGTTATACTCAAATCGCTCGTCATTTCATATAATCTAACAACCTTCACACAATTTATAATAAGAGTTACGGCAAGCATTCCTGCTGCTATTGACAACGTCTCTATACACACTTTCTCTGCCTCGTGATGACTGGGTGTTGTGTGATGTCCTTAGGTTAGTCAGGTTTAAGTAGTTCTAAGTTCTAGGGGACTGATGACCATAGATGTTAAGTCCCATAGTGCTCAGAGCCATTTGAACCATTCTATACACACATTGAGTAAATTGCATAAACAGTGTAAACACTTGCAGTCATATTAAAAGAATAATGAATAAAAAGGGACTGGGGCCTAGTAAACGCAAAACGAATTGACATGGCACACTCGAAATTGTACACAACCCATTTTCCGACAGCGAAATATGTAATATATCCTGTGAAGTAACCTATATTTCCCAAGAATCACAACCCATTTGGCGAGTGAGAAATGTAATACATTCTGTAAAGTACCCTACAGTTCCCACGAAAAGCATTTCAAAGCAAGTTTATTACACTATAATTCTCGAGGTATTTTCGTTCTGTCGTTGCAACTACAAGAAAAAGAGTTTTTTTTTCGTTGGACGCGTTTCGCTTTACTGAGGTAAAGCATCATCAGTGGTGGTGATCTCTGCTTGGCTTCTTGTCCATAACGGGAAATGCCATCTGCTAGCATCTTCGGTGTTTTCCTTCGTTAGCCACTGCTACTTGTATCCTAATTTTTTGTTGTTCTGGATAATTACGCATTTCTCGCGTTTTAAACAGCTCACTCTTTCGCATACCATTGCTTTCTGTTTATTTTATACTTCTAAGTATGTAATGCCAGAACGAAAATATCGTCGGGAATTGTAAAGCAACTATGGACAATGAGGTCACAGAAATGAAGAAATTGCAATTCCCGTTTCATTTAAAATTTGTTTTCTAGAATTCGTGGGGATGCGGGAATCAGTTGCAACTGCTGTTAAACATAGTAGTTCATTTTCCATAGCAGAACTCCTCGAAACAATGACGCTGAGAATACTCACTGAAGTTATTTGGCAAATCGCGCTTGTGGGATGTCGATGCGAGCGACAGATTGCAAGCGATATCACATGCGGCGCGTCGTTGCGATCCGTCATTAGTGTGTGAGTCCCTTTAGAGACGTCTGCTAGCGAAAGGAAATGTTCAGTCGACAGCGTGGCAAACCTGAGCTGGCCCAACCAGCTCTCCATCAACATTAACTTATACGTCCGGCGAAAACAGGGACAACTCGCAACGCCCCGCTTCGCGAAACTTGGGTGCCCTTGGCACAGGTTTTTGTACGAGGTTCTGCCTGAAAGGGATGGGCTGCGGGACAATGGAAGACGAGCGGCAGGAGCAGAAAAACCCCAGCCAGTTTCCGGGCTGGCGACCCACCCCAGGCCACATTACAAAGCACTCGGGCAGGTTAACGTAAAAAAAAAAGTACGTAGGCGCGATCACGCAATGCGGGCACGTAGCTTCAGTTATTCCACTCGGATTCCACTGCTGCCGTATACCCTGGTCTTGCAGCAAAACGCGTACTGAGAGCGATCGTCTTGTTACTTATAATTACTGCGCTGCGTACACCGTCAGCAGTAATGTGGTGATTAAAAATGAGTTCCTGTCTCAGGACAGCTGTCACGCTATCGAGCTTCGGTCACTGACTTTCGTTCACCGAGGAACGTGAAACCGTCACCGTCCCGAGTGGCGCTGGCAAATGAAGCACATTGCGCAACTGGGAAGCGAACAACTGTTCTGTAGCTTGTGGGCAACGTTTATTGAACACATTTGTACACACAAACCCTTTTATCATTGGTCGAACACAGTTGCGTCAACGTGTTTGTTTATACAGGGTGTCCAATTGTTAATGGTCAATATTCAGGGATATGACAGACACGCTCATTTGAAGCAAAAAATTTCCTCTTAACATGTGTCCTATTCCCAATGGTTTCCGAGATAGAACATATTTAGTGGACACATTTTTTGGCTAGTGGCACGCACTGATTAGAAGAAGGTTTCAGGCTGGTAGGACATCTGTTGAGAAAACAGGGAACAACTTCCATCGGAGCTGCAAAGGGTACAAACTGTGGAGGAAGGCAGAAATTGGGATACAACCAGCAAATAACTGAGGATGTAAGTTGCAAATGCTACTGTGAGATCAAGAGGTTGACACAGAAGAGGAATTCGTGGCTGGCCGCATCAAACCAGCCGCAAGATTGCTGGCTAAAATAAAATAAAAAACAGGAGCGCACATATGTGTGTTATCCACCCAACCTCTTTGATATTTTACTCTAGTCCAACCTACTTCCTCGCTTTCAGCCTCTTTGCTCGGTATGTCATTCTGCAAAAGGAATAGGAATGGACCCAAAACTGAACCCTGTGGGAATCCCTTCGTGATTTCTCCTCAGCCGCTCAAATTTTCCTCCTCTCCAGTACTGTTGGAATTATTCAGCACAACGTTTTGCATTCTGTTTGTTACGTATGATTCAGATCACTTGTAAGTAAAACCATTAATAAGTAACGAAGTAACAAGGTGACCCAAAAGTCCGTTACCAATTGAAAAAGCACTCATCATTCACGGAGCAATGTAGATAGAGAGGTGCGCAAACACGAAAGAAGTCGACGTCATTACGAAATGCGTCCAAACAGGACCAACATGCTGTTGCTCTTTTATTGGCTGCCAAAGAACAAACACTGGTAGACATCCATAAGAGAATGAAGAACGTGTATGGGACAGCATTTTTGTTGAAAACTAACGTTGTGGAATGGTGCGCCAAGTTCCGTACTGGTCGCGACCCGGCACAAGACGCTGGTAGGTCTGGGAGGTCAGCCTCATCCTTTACAGACAACAAGCTGGCGGTTGATAGTGCCCTATATTCCTGCTCTCTCCACGCGATTATCGCGCCTCCAGTCCCTTAAAAAGGGCCTTGGACGGTCGACGATTGCTGTCGGACGAGGATGTGCAGCATACAGTTAGGGACTTCTTCACGCAGCAGGACACCTTGTTTTACCAAACGGGTATCTTCAACCTGGTGCGTCAGTGGCATGGCTCAAACGGTTCAAATGGCTCTGAGCACTATGCAACTTAACTCCTGAGGTCATCAGTCGCCTAGAACTTAGAACTAATTAAACCTAACTAACCTAAGGACATCACACACATCCATGCCCGAGGCAGGATTCGAACCTGCGACCGTAGCGGTCGCTCGCTCGGTTCCAGACTGTAGCGCCTAGAACCGCACGGCCACTCGGGCCGTCGTCAGTGGCTTGATTGCCTCAGTGCTCACAGTGTTTTTTCCTGACTGGCATACCGATTCTGGACTGTACGGCCTTCGAACAGAAATTTTTGATAACCCCCTATTATTCAAGTGAAAAAGACCAATTTACTCCTTAAATTAATATTTAATCACTATGCTATAAAAGTTATGTAGAAATTTGCATCAAAACATTATACAGCAAGTAAGTGAAATATGATGTAGCACCTCAGTTCAGTTCATTTCATATTACTTCGATTTATTTAACTATTTGGTATGATCCTTGACTCGAAGGCAGACTAATAATTTGGAACTTGAACTACAGAGGGCTGTTTATACCTATAAATGAGAACCTAATTGGAGAGGGGCCTGAGGAAAAAACGAAAGTTGCCTCCTTTTGAACAAATATAGTATGTAAAGATAAACGTAAAGCCTGTGGCGCAAGCTCATGACCGTGTTTTTGGCCTAGTGCAGGTAGAGTTCAAACTTTTCGCTGCCGCACTAGAAGGAGGGAGTTCAAATGGCTCTGAGAATTATGGGACTTAATTTCTGAGGTCATCAGTCCCCTAGAACTTAGAACTACTTATACCTAACCTAAGGACATCACACACACCCATGCCCGAGGCAGGATTCGAACCTGCGACCGTAGCGGTCGCGCGGTTCCAGACTGCAGCGCCTAGAACCGCTCGGCCACAGCGGCCGGCGAAGGAGGACGACGGCGGGTCCATCCTATAGCCTCGGCCGCCCTTTACGCGCGTTCCGGGACTCATTTGACAACAGGCTCGGTCAACCTGGAGCCGTCTTGCAGGGACTGGATGGAGGAAAAAGTTCCCACTCCTATCCGGGATTGGACCCGGGACCCCACAGGGTAGGACTCTAGTGCTCTACCCACTGGAGCACTACAGCCACAAATATAGCACGTAATCGCCAACCTGTATTTTATCACTAACTTGTATTTCATTGTTACGGGACAGGTTTCGTCCATAGGTGATACCCACAAATTTACTTTTGGAGTTGAAAATCTTTAATTACGAACTCAACGTAACAATAGAGAAACGAGATCGACAGAACGCACATACAGGGCAATAAATCTTCTGTGTCAATGAACTTGCCTGATAACTACCAACGCCCCGCCACCCCACTAAAAGGTAAAAGCTAATGGCAGGGACAAGGAAAAAAGAAAACATGGGACGGCCATGGAGGGAGTCGGGGAGATAAGGAGAAGGGATAGACCCCTTGTGGGCGGGTCTTGGTTGCCGCCACCCCAGATATCGATAGTCACGATGCGATCTCAGCCCCAGTGCCGACAAGGATACGTTTTTATTCGTACGGTCCTCATTCTCTGCCCTCCCCTCCTTGGAGAACATCGCAACGCCATGGGGGACAAAAAACGGTGAAGCGGGGAAACAGATAGAAGGAGCCGATGGAGAGTTGGTGGGAGGTTGGGTTGCCACGGGAGAGAAAATGTAGTTCTTCCAAAATGTTCTATTGCAACTAAAATGCCTCAAGCGTCGAGGATCTGCACTGATGCTGTACTTTGGTGTTGTCGACCACAGGTACATCTTTCGTATGTAAATTACTAACATATGTCAATGATATTCAGCAGCGATAATGATTCTAATACTGCTACATATCCTTATCCTTCTCGTTGAAAACTCAATGTTACAAGTCGTTCCTTGTGTGATTGTACAGGGTGATTCGAAAAGAAAGAACAGATTTCAAGATTGTTTTTATTACAGGCGAACTATAAAGGATAGAAACACATTGCGCATGTCACTGGTGAGAAGAATGTTCAAAGTTTTCATACAGCTGCGCCGTTAATTGTTTGTTGTAACATGGCTACTATACCACAAGATAAATCATTTTGTGTGTTGGGATTTGCACGAATTCAAGACCTTGCTCATGGCTTTTCGCCACACAGGTCACCAGACGTAATGTCTTGCGATTTTTTTCTGCTGGGTACATAAAAGACAGAGTCTTTGTCTCACCTATCGATATGTCAATGATATTCAGCAGCGATAATGATTCTAATACTGCTACATATCCTTATCCTTCTCGTTGAAAACTCAATGTTACAAGTCGTTCCTTGTGTGATTGTACAGGGTGATTCGAAAAAAAAGAACAGATTTCAAGATTGTTTTTATTACAGGCGAACTATAAAGGATAGAAACACATTGCGCATGTCACTGGTGAGAAGAATGTTCAAAGTTTTCATACAGCTGCGCCGTTAATCGTTTGTTGCAACATGGCTACTATACCACAAGATAAATCATTTTGTGTGTTGGAATTTGCACGAATTCAAGACCTTGCTCATGGCTTTTCGCCACACAGGTCACCAGACGTAATGTCTTGCGATTTTTTTCTGCTGGGTACATAAAAGACAGAGTCTTTGTCTCACCTATCGATATGTCAATGATATTCAGCAGCGATGATGATTCTAATACTGCTACATATCCTTATCCTTCTCGTTGAAAACTCAATGTTACAAGTCGTTCCTTGTGTGATTGTACAGGGTGATTCGAAAAGAAAGAACAGATTTCAAGATTGTTTTTATTACAGGCGAACTATAAAGGATAGAAACACATTGCGCATGTCACTGGTGAGAAGAATGTTCAAAGTTTTCATACAGCTGCGCCGTTAATTGTTTGTTGTAACATGGCTACTATACCACAAGATAAATCATTTTGTGTGTTGGGATTTGCACGAATTCAAGACCTTACTCATGGCTTTTCGCCACACAGGTCACCAGACGTAATGTCTTGCGATTTTTTTCTGCTGGGTACATAAAAGACAGAGTCTTTGTCTCACCTATCGCAGCTTCTCTCCTAGATGTGAAAATGGAATTATTGTAACTGCCGGTTCAATAAACAGGGACCTGTTGAATCGTGTGTGGAATGAAATGAACTAACGTTTCGACGTTTCTCGAGCAACGCATAGTGCTCATGTTGAGTGTACGGTATAGTGTCTGTGCGACATAAAACTTTGAACCTTCCTCTGTCCAGTGACAACCGCGATGTGTTTCTACGTTTCATAGTTTGTAGTAAGCAATTTATATATATCCTTTGTTTTTGATTCACCTTCTAGCTTTTGATGTTACTTACCGTATCAAACAAGAGTACTGTACTTAAAATATAGCTTTTGATGATTCTACATACATCGAAACAAAATTTCTTCGTTTTCCCTCTTTATCCGTACACGCATTGGTAATGCTTCACGAAATTTCGTGGAAGCTGGCATTACAGTTTCGACGTATCTAAAAACCACATTTTCTTGCGCAGATCACTGTCGGCCTTTGCAACACGACTGGCATTTGTTATCTGCAACTAACAAGATTTGTTTTTTAATCTGTTGTATTTTTAGGCAGCAAAAATATAGGCCTAAACTGATGTTTCTGATATTTTCTTACTCTTTTGTACGATAATGGAACTACTATTTACTTTCTACTACTTCCGTTAAAGACTGATATGTTAATTATGTTTATGGGGTTTTATGATCTTCATTGCGAAAAATGTTCTTGTTTGTTAGTTGTGGAACGTGTTGCTTGAGCTGCAATTTCTAAATTTTTTAATGTGATAAATATTTTGCCTTAAGGATTTTTTCACGATATTACAACTGTATTAACAGCATTCACAACAGGGACTGTTTCAGTGTTTCTACATATTCTTCTGTTCTATCCTTTCGTTGTCTGCACTCAGGGGCAAGTATTTCTAAATTCCTTCTCTTCATTCGATCGAAGGCATTTTTATTTGCTATCAAATGTATCCCAAATGCGCCAGGAACCTCATGAATTTTAGAGATTAGTTGTTGTACTGGCACATTAACAAGAAAGATGAAGCATGACTTAATATTCAGCCCGGAACCACGCGGCTGCTACGGTCGCAGGTTCGAATCCTGACTCGGGCATGGATGTGTGTGATGTTCTTAGGTTAGTTAGGCTTAAGTAGTTCTAAGTCTAGGGGACTGATGACCTCAGATGTTAAGTCCCATAGTGCTTAGAGCCATTTGATTTGAACTTAATAACAAAGGAAGTAAGAAATATTGCCAGCTGAAGCTAAGAGGTATGCTTTAGAGTCCACGTGTCGTACACAGTTTTAATCTGTCAACTGAGATTTCGATACATTTGTAAAGTGCTATACTCAGATTATTTATTGTAATTAATTAGTACTGTATTCCTAGATCGATATCTTGCCCTATGATTAATTGACCGGTTTTCAATGTTCTCCAGCTTTGAACGACGCACAGTTTGTTACTTTTCTGACACAAACGATTAGTGTCCAGTTATTGCTACGAGTCTGACTGGTATTTAGATCACGTTTATCACTGGTTTTATCTTTACAAGAGGCTTATAGCGCTAGTGGTGGCAGGCTGCACAGGAACATAACAATGGCATCTATTCCATGCGGAGCACTATGCCACTGATGACGTTCCCAGATTTCAACTAACATGTGTTTCTCTGCCATAACATTAAACGAGGCGGAAAGAAGTGTCGCGCATAAACTAGTCGTTCTATATTCGTAGTCATTGCTTACCCCGCAGGAAGCTCAGCAATCAGTATAGATGATTCCTTCCCTACCATTCTCCAAATAACCTAATGCGCCCGTATCTAATGATTTCAAGGCGCTTTACTTGAACAGCTGTAGAGCCTCACAGATTTTGTGAAACGTGTCTAATTAACAGTCTCTCTGACAATGGTAGGACTGCCCGTAACATATCCTATCCTCTTTGGCGACGATCGTAAAAAAAAGACAGCGAATGGTTTTCGCATCGAGAATTTGACACGCCATCAGTAAACACTTTCCCTGATGACTGTTCTTGCAAACAACATAAAATGCATACTGAACAAACCGGGATGGCAATTTCGTTTCCGTTCTAAAGACCTTCGCTCGGAATAAATACCACCGCCACTTCTATAAACGATATGTGTTCCCATCGGCTATATTTTTTGTTAAAAAAACGGAAGGCCGTATTTGCCTTTAAAAATATGACCGGACATGTATCCTCGCTATCGGCATGATGTATTTTAATTTCCCACCATTAATTTTTTTCCTCTGACGCAGTAATGATCATGGAAATTTTATTTGTGGTTGCCGGGGGGTAAATAATTCTGCAGGAATGCCCCACCCCTTCCCTCGACGTTAGCCGCACCCCCGCACGCCGGCCCCTGTTTTGTTTCCGAGCCGGCCGATAGCGGCCGCATTGGCTGCGACCTTTCGCTGTGTTGGTAGCACTGTTTCCGGTGGGCTGGGCGCCAGCTGCGTACACCTATGGAAGGTGAGTGGGCGGGGAGAGGGTGGGATAGCGGGTTCGCAGCGGCTGGGGGTGGAACAAGTGCAACACGGCGGGAAGTGGGGCCGGCGGGGGACTCGATCAGAAATGAATGCCACTGTTCGTGTTCGGAATTTTGTTAATTAAATGGCGACATCAAAGGAAATTATTTTTTCGCTGACCGACAGCTGCTTTTGTTGGCTGTTGGTTATAACGTCCGAGAACGGTCTGCTCAGTTTGCAAAAATCGCGTCCAGAGGATAGGCTGTAAAAGCGCGTTGCAGGTACGTTTCTCACATACACGTGAATCAAGCATGGCCCCATTCTTTAACAACTAGTTCCTGCTTAGGCGCTCCTCTCCTCCAAAACCCATTATATTTGCTTCTAGAGAGACAGGCAGCTTTCCTTGGCGTTGTCACATTCCTGGGTAGTAACTCGTGGTTTTTTGTCGGATTTGCAGCCGCAACCTCAAATCAACGTGACAGAATATTTCAAACAATGGAAACTCCAGGCTTAAATATTAACAATATTAGGAAACGGATAGTTGCTACTCACCGTAAAGATGACCTGCTGAGTTGCATACAGGCACACACGACCATTAACACAGAGCGGCCGAAGGTAGCGGTAGCTTGTTTGAATGCGTGTGTTTTCTCTGCTGAAGAAGACTTTGGCCGAAGGCTGTAATGTGTAACAGCCTTTTCGTTGTGCCTGTCTGCAACTCAACGGCCATCTTTACGGTGAGTAAAAATCTATCCTTTTGTTAATATTGTTGACCTTATATTTCTGCGCTTAAAATGGCCAACAAAATCGTATGTGACTATTCATACAGCTAACAGTTTTTTTCTGAATATTTGAGGTGTAAACATAAAACAAACGGTTCTGCTGATACATCCGGAGAGATCTAGATACAAGAGCTGAAATATTCTAGTTACCATAGGGCAATACAGAAAAGAATGTTAATTTCTTTTTTGCCTTACACGTAGAACAAAGTTTAAGCGAAAATGTGTTCAGACTTAGATTACTACTAGTGTGTGAATGTGTGTGTGTGTGTGTGTGTGTGGAGGGGGGTGTTATTTTTTCCGATAACTTGTTGATTGTGATAACTCCAAGGAATAGTTATGAACAGGTACAAAAACGCGTAAAAAATTTCATATGTCGGTTTCATATCATGGCAGAGGGTGTGTAATCCATATACAATATATGTGAATTAACAGCGTTCGCAAGAGGATTCGGAACAATTTACCACGGTCTACATTCTGTGTTAGGTCCCGCAATTTGTTTCTACAATATTTTTCTCAAGACGTATTGTGTTTTACTAGTGGATTTATATATATATATAACGCTGACTGTTTTATACTCAAGCAATAACATTTATCACGTGTTTGCTGATCATTCCCGTTTAATATTATTTCTGAGAGAAAGAATAAGTGGGATTTTCTCTCCTGTGTCTGTTTCTGTTAACTGATCCGCCGATAAAAAAAATTAATAAACTGTATTTCGCTCCTCAAATACAGTTTCCTTTAGTTCGGCTCAGGCAACACAGAAGTGTTCGCAAAATGCAACGCTGTTAAGTGCTTATTTCAACGTACACGAGTAGCGTCAACTTTTACATATGAAGACGCATGATTGTAATGCAGCGTTCGTAGTCGCGGAGATAGCGTTCAATATAACGAATGGGGTGTGTTGCGTTCACTATACTCCTAAACTACACGAATTTTCAGGTTATATGAGAGTTAATACAACCGCTAATACGAGGGGCGTTCAGTAAGTAATGTAATACTTTTTCCGAAAGACGGTTCGTTTTATTCAGAATTCCAATACACCATATTACTCCTAACGCTTTTGGCTACAAAACCCTTTTTCCAACATAGGCTCCAGCCTTACGCCACCTTACTCAGAGGGCCTGATATAGGCTCCAGCCTTACGCCACCTTACTCAGAGGGCCTGTCTCTCCTCCTACTGGAGCCAGAGTCTTGCTACGTTCATAACCTCCCCATCATCCACCTACTACTTCCCTCGGAGCGCATCCTTCATTGGGTCAAACAGATGGTAGTTGGAAGGTGCGAGATCCGGGATGCAGGGTGAATAATCAAGAACAAGTTTGCGTGACCTTGACTCAATGTGCTGTTTTTCACTGCTACGTCTCCGTAGACACTGTGCAGGGGTATTTGAAAATCTGCGATGCTCTGGTTTCCGCCAAAAGAAACTCGCTGACTGCTGTGTGCTTGAAACGCACCGACGTTACTGAAGTAGAAATATTCTACGACGGCCCACAACAAATTCCGCCTTTCTTCAACCGAAATTGGGAGAGAAAAAATGCATTGTATCAGTTACCGTGCGCCTTTCTAACCATGCAAAGCCAAACCGAAATAAACGCTGTAAATAAATTTCATGAGTTCAACGCTATGATTATCAGCAACGATAGTAAACCAATTAGTCAACAGCGACATAACCATATACAGAACCTACAGAACCTTCTCCTGGTTAGCGTCTGCAGCGCTCTCCAGCTGCAGTTGTCAGCTGTATCTGGTTGACAAGTAAGTTTGCATACGAAAATGAACATGCATAAAATCGCTACATTAGCCCTATTAAAACGCATATTTTGTCCTCTCTCCTCCATATTGAGTTACACATAAATAAAAACTTCACTATACATGAGGATGATGTAAGGCAGAAAGAAAATTTCCATATGGAGTGATTAAGGACAACAACTTTCAGGTTTTAAAAATCTCATCACATATAGTAAGATACTAATTTATAGTAAGCCTTACACAGACGATAAAGATTAATTCATCATTCCCACCTTTTGGCAAAATCCTACAGTGGCAAAATTTTTAGAACATGTGGAATGGAAGACTTGAAACAAGAAAATGCAAAATCTCCTACTGCAAGTAGTACAAGCTCTCTTCTAGGAAAGAAAAAAAAAAAGATCGAATCAGTGACGTAGAAAGCAGTCCTGTAATTCGTTGGACCATGCGTATTTCCTCTCGTTTTCACAAAATTGAACAAACTTACTCCTGAGAGGGAGAAAGCTCTTTTTCAGATACGTAACGTCTAATATTACAGAATATACTACTGATAAATTAATAAAAAGTTCCAGAATATTTTAGAAAACGTGAAACTAAATAATAAAATAAATTGTAATAGCTGGTCACGAACCGAGTACGTATGAATTCACACCTCTCAACCTGTCCACTAGGCTACAGCGAATTGGTTTTCATTAACTGACGTTTAATTACAGCACACCAACAAACAAAATGTTTTTTTTATTAAATCTTTAATGCGCCGTTGCGTTGAAACCGCGTTTTTCATAATACGCATGTTATAATAAGAAAACAACCAAATATGAAAATTCTTTAATCAGCAGTATGGTATCTCCCGTAATTTTATAACAACACGTCGTATTACAGCAAGGAGTTTTCCAGAGATTCTCTACGTGCTGTTGCTGTGAAACAGCAGATTTCTTAAAGCTGTTATATAAAAGCCATCAAATACGGGCTCAACTACAAAAGACGTAATGAAACATAGCTTCTATCAAGTTTTTCTCTGATGTACAACCAAATATTATGTTGCATCTCATTGGCCTTAACCCTCCCCACGAAGCAAAAATCTGACGTGTCTTATTAAGTCTTTCACGCTTCGGAATGCTCTGGGACGTGATATTCCACGTTGTGATGTCACAAAACTCCACCAGCTCCTCGTCCACGAACGCTTTCACGTCCCATTTCAGGACGGAAAACAATTTTATAGCAAAATGATGAAACTTTAAACAGTTACATTAGAATAAGAACATTAACAGACTTTAAGATGTTTCTCAAAACAGGTTTTCGAAAACAGTGGTGGTACATTTTGTGTACCACCACTCTTCAAGTTACATGGCAGTACTGGATGCAAGATTTATTCTTGCATAAATACAGGAACTTGCCAGGTGAAACACTCAAGCAACGTGGTAGTTTTGGAAGCGGAACTTGTTTTTTTCCTTAGCAAAGAGGTACCTGGAACGCAGAACATCCACTTGGATGAGAGGACTTCTGAAATTGTCTCCCACCATAGACAAAAATAGTCGTAACTCGTGCAGCTCATCATAACTATTCTCACCCGGCTTTGGTATGCAGCTGACACGTAATCTCCATCGTCATCACTACGGGCGGCATCTTCGTCTGATGAACACTAATCTGGAGGTATATCAGAATGGAGAATGCCATCACCCCATCTTTTAACACTTCCCTACAGCGATTCTTTACCAACTGAAAATTAAAATAATGTCTCAAATTACATACTGAAGTTAATTTACACTTTCATGCAGTTTTACAGCGTAAACGATGTACCAGACGTATAATCCTTTTCGAAGTTCCACGCAGCATCTAACGTAGTGGAGGAACGTTGATGCATGTTGGTACATATTTTGAAGTCTGAGTGATTCATGAAATAGTCGTCTTCTGCAGATCTGTTGTTGTTATTGTGGTCTTCAGTCCTGAGACTGGTTTGATGGAGCTCTCCATGCTGTTCTATCCTGTGCAAGCTGCTTCGTCTCCCAGTACGTACTGCAAGCTACATCTTTCTAAATCTGCTTAGTGTATTCATCTCTTGGTCTCCCTCTACGATTTTTACCCTGCACGCTGCCCTCCAATACCAAATTTGTGACCCCTTGATGCCTCAGAACATGTCCTACCGACCGAACCCTTCTTCTAGTCAAGTTGTGCCACGAACTCCTCTTCTCCCCAATTCTATTCAATACCTCCTCATTAGTTATGTGATCTACCAATCTAATCTTCAGCATTCTTCTGTAGCACCACATTTCGAAAGCTTCTATTCTCTTCTTGTCCAAACTATTTATCATCTATGTTTCACTTCCAAACATGGCTACACTTCATATAAATACTTTCAGAAACGACTTCCTGACACTTAAATCTATACTCGATGTTAACAAATTTCTCTTCTTCAGAAACGCTTTCCTTGCCATTGCCAGTCTACGTTTTATATCCTCTCTACTTCGACCATCATCAGTTATTTTGCTCCCCAAATAGCAAAACTCCTTTACTACTTTAAGTGTCTCATTTCCTAATCTAATTCCCTCGGCATCACCCGATTTAATTCGACTAAATTCCATTATCCTCGTTTTGGTTTTGTTGATGTTCATCTTATATCCTCCTTTCAAGACACTGTCCATTCCGTTCAACTGCTCTTCCAAGTCCTTTGCTGTCTCTGACAGAATTACAATGTCATCGGCGAACCTCAAAGTTTTTATTTCTCTTCCATGGATTTTAATACCTACTCCGAATTTTTCTTTTGTTTCCTTTACTGCTTGCTCAATGTACAGATTGAATAACATTGGGGAGAGGCTACAGCCCTGTCTCACTCCCTTCTGTAGATCTAAGACCCGTGAATTCTACGGTGTCTGAATGTATACATATCTTATCTGTAATAAAAAGCTGAATCTATAATACCTACATCACATAAAGACGGAAAGAATTACGCACTCGGTCGCAGTGGTGAAAATCAGTCACACCGTGGGAAATAACAATTGTCCCAGACGGCTCATATGGAGAAATGTTACTTCTGACCTCTCTCGATCGTAGCGGCAACTACGACATTACGTAGAAAGGATGGTTCGACAAACATATCTTCAGGTGGATGAGCTAGGACTTCCCAGTTAAGTCGTATGTTTTCTTGTACCACCATGCGTTTAAGCAACGAAGAACGCTGTACACACGTTGTACCACCTACCCTAAAAGAGTTAAGGTTAGCGGCCAGCCACAGTGTGTATTGTACAAAGGCCCGAGAGACTGACTGCACCTATAGCTGGTCGGCTGGCCACAAAATGCTAGCGGTAGGAACCGAATAACGTAAAGAAGGCAAAACACAGCGAAGAGTGACAGCAGAGCTTTCGACAAAGCTGGCAAGCGATGGCGGCGCACGCAGCGAGGCAGCGCGAAGGTCAACGACCCCACCCTCGGCGCGGCCAGCTGACGCTAGGACAGCCGGAAGCCGCGTCACCGGAAGCGGCCATGCGGGCCAGGCCGCCGCCCCTCCGAGGCGCCGCCGTGCCTTTGTCCCACACTGCACCGCGCCAGCGCGCACCTCAAGCCCGAATCACTACCGCCTAACCGTTCCCCACCAGCTGCATACATTCTCGCCGTGGCTACACTCTGTACAATTGACAGAACGCAGCGCTTGTGGTGCGGGAAGTTGCCCTTTTCCAGCAGACTGCTACAACTGCCATACACGGTAACTTTGAATCGGTTTCTCGTCTAGCAGTGCACTGCAACGTATTGCAGTTTGCGTTGATTCAGTTCGCTTCCAATGCTTACGTTCGTTGTATTAGTTACTAATTTATGTTCAAAATGGCTCTGAGCACTATGGGACTTAACTGCTGAGATCATCAGTCCCCTAGAACTTAGAACTACTTAAACCTAACTAACCTAAGGACATCACACACATCCATGCCCGAGACAGGAATCGAACCTGCGACCGTAGCGGTCGTCCGCTTCCAGAATGTAGCGCCTAGAACCGCTCGGCCACTCTGGCCGGCTACTAATTACTGTATTCCGTACATTGTTAACGCATATAATATTAAATAAAGACTCCCCGGGCGTGTTTGCACATTGCATCGCCACTGATTCAAACGGCGCGCTGCGGAAAGCTCAGCATAAGCATGTGCTGTAGGTGCTCTTTGTGACTTAACTGGCTAGATTGAATCTTCTCTCGCCTGCTCGCTCTACAAAGACTACAGCATCACAGTAACCAGGCCCATCTTATCTCCGGCCCCTCCTCCCAACGATGACGTAGCGCTTTACAGATGGTCACGGACAGCCAAACCGTACAAGGCTACTTGGACACTACTTCAATCGGTTATTCCCTCAACGAGCCTGGCCGTCGTTGCTTCGCTATCCTGACAGGTATAACAAATTCTATACACGAATTCAGGCTGTGTCGGCGAATTGTTACGACGAATTCTTCTCGGAAAATAAGCCTACAGAAAAATGTTCGTTCGGACCGACATTTCGACAAGTTTATCACTTGTCATCGGAGGTACCCCTTCTGGGCAGGACGACTTTTCATCGCTGCTGCTACTCACGTGCTGGTTACGTGATGCTCAGAAGCCTAACCTTTTGCCTTTTCTTAGATTTCACTGAGCACAGATGCTGTTATACAGACCAGAAAAGCTCTCTTTACGTAGATATTTTACCCCAAACAACGCAAATCACAAGAGTTTTAAAATCCTTATTCAGCAGTGCCTGCAGTCGCTATGTTTACCGCAGTAAATTTCGATCTTCTACGAAGTGTCTTATGGAATGATTGAAACGCTGCGTGACCCTGATGGTGGTCCAAGCTTTTCCATTTGACGCGACTTCGGAAGCCTGTCGCTGTTTATTTATTCAAACGGCTCCTCATTTTATATTGAAGGATACGTGGATCACATACTAGATTACTGCTACCAAACAGCATTCGAGATGGTTACCATGTGTCGAATCTCGAACATCTGCATCAGTCGCTGGCGATTAGAGCACGGAGCCGTCAGGCTTACGAATTCACAGTAGAAATTTCTGCTAATGGAAGGAGAATTTTGTGACAGATACAGAGACAGAGGGGTATAAGGCTTAATCCATGAAAACTGAAGGGGGGGGGGCGAAGGGGTGTTACGTTGCTGCAAAACCATCGTAAAGTTTACTGCACCACATTTTATTCAAAGGAAGTCATAATTCAAGGTTATACATTAGTTACTTACAATTATCACGTCTCCAATTGTATGTAACATTATACCCTACTGCAATCGCAAATTTTACGAAAGTTTATTAATCTAGAGTTAACAAGACAACTGCCATAAAAGTGACTGCTCAGCTTAATACAAGTCTAGAAATGACAATGAAAACGAAAACAGTGGGAAGAATACGGCATAAATAATACATTCACGGTAAACTTCCAGTCGTCAAATCTCTCTAGTAACTCTGATGAATACAAATAAGAATCTTAAGCGGTGCACTGAAGAGCAAATCATAAATTACAAGCCTTTGGAAAAATGTGTATTCGTCTACTTCTTCTTGCTGCCACATAACATGTTTGTGTGTAAAATACTAAGAGAATACGTCGGTAGTTCTGTAATTTTCCAGCTGTCACTTCGTAGTTATATGTGGCTCTTGGGGGTCACGTTGCAAAGAATATTAACTAGTAATATATAAGAAACAATTTAAGACGACAATGTCTGTCTGTCCAATGGCGCAGATATGGTCCCCTGCAGAAGACTGTACCTTCCAAGACAGTAATATCCTCGAGTTACACGGCTGGGGAAGTCGCCGATAATGTTGATTAGCACTAGGATGAAATAACACGCTTTTCCTGGCATTCATAACATCCGGATCTGAATCTGTCAACCGCTGAGGTTTGTGTATACGGAAAAAGTAGTTTTCCCTAATAACTTACCGTGCAGCGTGCTATCTTGTGAGATAAAAGAGGTGTACGCACCTCGGATCAATTGCCGTTAATGAGACAGACACGTCAGAATGAATGCTGCTTTTTCGCTGCTTTCCGCAATTCTCTAGGTAAATGCTGTGATGGTTTCCTAAGGGCCGTTTTAGAAATGGGTCAGAAATAACATGAAGAAAGAGTCAGTCAGCCACTTTCTATATTGTTGTATCAAAAAGTTTTTGCCAATTATATTTTCATCAGTACAGCTGTCTTTTATTCTGTGACTGCGGCTTCTTTTATCACATATTTACACACACACTATTTTAGCTTCACTGATGCAGCGGATTATTGGAATTCATGGTTGAAGTAGAACTGCATCACTGAAGCTAAAATTGTGTGTACTATGCATATAAATGCGAAAGAAAAGCGCTACAATTAACAGAACAAAAGGGAGCTGCTGGATTTAAAATGCAGACCCTAAAACATTGCACTGGTGAGGATAAAAGTGTGTCACACTAGTTGAAAGTGCGCGCCAGACCGAAGTGCGTCTTGGCGTAAGTGTAGCTATACAAAAAGTAGATTGTCGTACTTCTTCAAGCAATTTAATATACAGCCAAGAAGCTCGACTGCCATTATCGTGGATAAATTAATTTACACAATACAACAAAAAGGGAGAGACAGTGGGTTGTAGCAACGGAAGCCAATGAGAAATGTGGAAAGGGAATTGAAGTCCAGCGATTTGCCGATGACACTGTAATAATGTCAAGAGACGGCAAAGGGTTTCCAAGAGCACACTCAAGAAGTAAACTGGGATAATAGAAGATTTTTAAATGTGGTACTACAGAAGAATGTTGATAATTAGATGAATAGATTGAATAACTCTGAAGCAGTAAAGAATCGAAATAGGAAACAAAGAAACATGTGGTAGAATTCGACTAAAAGAAGGGACCGGCTGGGAAGATAGGTCTTGAGCATCGTGGAGTCGACAATTTGCTAAGGGAGGGAAGTTTAGGGCTTTGAAAATGGAAAAGGGGGACTAACGCTTGGATACAACAAGCATATTCAAATGAATGTAGGCTGTGGCAGTTATTTGGAGATGCCCAGGACAGACTAGCGTCTAGGGCTGCGACAAACGATTCTTGAGAGTGAAAACAAGAACGACAACGAGAATAACAGCAAAGTCTAAGTAGTTCACAGATTTATAGGAACTTGGGTGTCATCGGGCCGAATGGCGGGCCCTGGCAGCGAGTGCGCTAGGCTGGAATAAGAGCGGGCTGCTCCCAGGCGGTGCGGCGCGGCGGCAGCGGCAGCGGCCATCGGCGGGTTCAAGGCAGCGCCAGCGCCGGCCCGGTATGGCCGTGAAGCGCGCGGCCTTGGCTGCCGGACACTTTCTCCGCTCGCTGTACGCACCGAACAAAGGCTCGGGAACCAGCTCCGCCACCCTCCCTCTCGCGGACGTGAGCTTACACAGGCACGCGTGAGTGCGCGGCCGAAGCGCCATCGCAGCTTCTGCTGGACGTGGAGTCAGGCGTATCCCAGTTTTCACACGAAAAAGTGTTACACTCTGTCGTAAAAGTATTCGGACAGTGTGAAGTATCACAATGAGTACTCGAGAAACACTGACTAAGGAACCCAAACATATTTATTAGCAATATATATGCGTAACAACATTAATTACAAAAGAATTATTGTATTATTTCGTTTCCAAAACATAAATAACAGAAAAATTAACAACAAAAATGAAACATCCTGCACACCCTGCTGCTACGAAAGTATTCGGACACTGTCTAATAATTGTTCGTAAGTTGTACGACGAAAATGTCAATACCTTGTGGGTCCACCTTTCATTTTCAATACTTCCTCCAATCTACTAGGCGTACTTTCCACGAGTTTTTTCGTGAAATCTGGGCCTATATTTGCCCATTCTTGGCGCAGTTTCTCTTTCAAGGTCTCCTTCGTATAGATGTTGTCCGCGCGGAGGGTCCGTTTCAATTTATCCCACAAATGTTCGATTGGTTTAAGGTCTGGTGATTGGGGAGGGGGGTGCAATACTTTCGGGCAATTGAAGAGCAACCACATTTGTACAATATGCGCAGTATGCTCGGGATCATTATCCTGATAAAAATGAAAGTTGTTCGCAATATCCAGATGTCGTGCACTCTGCTTCAAATGTCCTCGCAATATATTCAGATACGCTTCCTTGTTCATCGTATCATCAATGAACACTAAATCACCCACACCATTGCCGGACATGCGCCCCCACACCATGATGCTCCCACCTCCAAACTTCACTGTTGGTTTGAGGTTCCTGGGATTCAGCTCTTCATTGGTATTTCGCCACACGTTTGCCTTTCCGTCGCTTTGCCAAAATGTAAATTTACATTCGTCGCAAAATATCACCCGATTCCACCAAGCCTGATCGTATTCGGCGTATTCCCTCGCAAACTGCATACGTTTCTTCTGGTTCACTGCATTTATGAATGGCTTTCGCCGTGCCACTCGACCATGGTACTGCGATCGTCGTCGTACTCTCCGCACGGTTTCGGGATGAAGTTTTATACCAAGGTCTCCGTCCACCTCACTTGCATTTCGTGTGGCAGATATTTTCGGATTCTGTTGTACCTTTCGCACAATCACACGTTCATCTCTCTGTGAAAATGTACATGGCCGTCCTGTACTGCAACGGAATTCCAATCGGTCTCTTTCTCGAACCGTTTAATAATGTCGTGAACTTTACTTTTCTTCATGTTCACTATTGCGGCAATTTCCCAGCAGGTTTTCCCCTTCGCGTGATGATAAGCGACAAGTTGCCTTTGCTCGAACGTAGAACACTTCCCTCTGCGTCCCATCGTCGACCTGCACAGGTACGCGATACGTGTTTACTAATCATCGCTATCATATGGTTCAAATGGCTCTGAGCACTATGCCACTTAACTTCTGAGGTCATCTGTCGCCTAGAACTAAGAACTAATTAAACGTAACTAACGAAAGGACATAACACACATCCATCGCTGTAATCTCGTGGAAATGTCGGACGCACTGCAGTCGCTTCACCCTCTCGGAATGAACTATTCTCTCACGTTGTCCGCCTTTGTCCGAATACTCTTGTTGTACCTTCCCATGCCGTTTTCAGGAAATAATACGTAACAGACACATGTCCAACAACAATTCTTCGTATTTGACGCGTGTTTCACGTTGTGACATTGTACCCAGAGTCCCAAATACATTACCAAGTGCAATTTCTGTATTTGTACATGCGACAAACTGCAAAATTACGCGCCGTTACGTGCTGTCCCAATACTTTTGTGACTGAGTGTATATGGTAACTTTCACGTCTGCATCCCACGTTTGTACTCCGCCAGTCACAATACGGTATGTGATGGAGGTTGTGTTCCCAGATCCAAATTTCAGAGAGACTTTCCGAGTGGTGGTCTAAAAAATCGGGAGGACAAGTTCCTAGGAGTCGGGAAATAAAAGAATGACTTAAATTTTTCAATCGTTAGATAAGGAAACATCCCCCACGCTGTAGCTAAGCCATGTATCCGCAATATCCTTTCTTCCAGTAGTGCTAGTCCTGCAAGTTTCGCAGGAGAACTTCTGTGAAGTTTTGAAGGTAGGAGACGAGGTACTGGCGGAAGTACAGCTGTGAGAACGAGTCGTGAATCGTGCTTGGGTAGTTCAGATGGCAGAGCACTTGACCGCGAAAGGCAAAGGTCCCGAGTTCAAGTCTCGGCCCAGCACACAGTTTTAATCTGCCAGGAAGTTTCACAGCAGCGCACATTCCGCTGCAGAGTGAAAATTTCATTCTGGTTAGATAAGTATTTCCTTTTCTATATTACTCTAAAAACACAAGTCGTCGATTGAGGTTCTTACCAAAATTCTCGTAAAGTTCTTGAGCGATCTACTTTAAATTTTTGCACGATACTCTAATAAATATTCTGACGGCCATTGGCTATACTTCTCTTAAGTAACAGTGTACAAATTTCCTGTTAAAATCGATTGCAAGAAAGAAAATCCTGTGCTGTGAATATGTCTGTTTTCGTTTTCTTTATCACAGTTAATTTTTAACTACGACAACTGGGTATTTAAACCATTAGACAAATTGTTTCTCCCATATATATTCTATCACTTTATACATAATTTTAAGCAAAAATTGTATACACAGTTGCGTCCTGTTTTGTTTTCTTTCTTGCAGTCGGTTTTAAAAGGAAACATTAAAGCCGTATTTATGACTTATCGGCTTATGATTTGAATTCTACTACGAAATATGTATTGTCCGAAACTTTGTGATCTTTCCCCTCAACAGATGACAACTATGCAAAATACTGTCAATGAAATTACTGTCCTCACAGGCCCAGCAACAGGCGAGGTCTCTCATGTCCTGTATGCCAATGGTCCCAACCGATTTACCGTCCATTTTAACCGACTTACTAATAAAGAAGGCTCATGGTCAGAGAGACATGAACGGACGGCGGAGGGGGGTGAGGTGGGGGGGAGGAGGAAGAAGGGGACAATGATAGAGGGAAGGGGGGGGAGAAGGGGATTCACACATATATCCAGTTCCCTTATACATTTGCAACTGCGAAGGATTGCTCGGTTCACTAGTAACACACAGTGAATAAAGTTGGAACTCTGGTGCACCTGTAGTCCAAACTACTGTTCCCTTCATCGACAGTACCAACTTTAAACTGGTAATCAAAAATTTCCGACACACTTCAGCGCAAGTCCACAAAGAACTTATTACCGTTTTTATTTCATTATTTATTCGACCGAAGTTGGGGGGGGGGGGGGAGGGGGTGAAGCTATTCCTGCACGTGGTGCCCCCGCATACATACGTAGTTTAGAACTTAGTGCACTGAACTGGACATCAGCCCTCCAGCAGCAATTCACTGATCAACCAATTACCGTGACAAGCCGGGCCAGTCTAACGGGCAACAAAGGGAGAAGTTGAAACACGTTTTTGGAAAGCAGCGGCGTGGTGGTACTAATTCAAAGATATAAGCCACGAGGCTGAGTGTTTTCGAAACGAACAGTTCGGGCACGCGCTGAGAGGTTCCTTTAGTTAATCGGCTGATTGCGAACTCTCGGAGCACCGAATTCTAAATTTTTCGGTTACCGCTATCGACGCATTCAAAAACTAATTTCGGATCCTCCACGTACTAGACCATTTTTTACATGAATATGTATTATATATCAAAAGCAGAGCCCAAATGTCGGGACATAGGCATCCCGCGAAAGGCTTACGGCAGGACGGGTTTGACAACCTAAAAGAAGTGACATCTCGCGAAAATTGGGAAATATGGCAACACTGGGCGGAAAATATGCGAAATACCCGAATCTACGTTCATAGCCTTTCCCAGTTTCCCTGTACCATTCGCAGACGATGTGAATTTCTTCCCCGTGTTCAGCACACAAGATACACAATGTGTTAGGGGTATAAGTACAGATGCTGTGATAACTGGTACCTTACTATGTACCCACTTTAGTGTATTCTATGTTTCTCTCTGCACCTAACAGTCTTCCCGCAAACACATCACATAATTTACTATCTGATGTTTTATCTATGCACAGCTGCGAAGTGGACTCCGCCTGTCAGTATAGACTATTCGTTTTACGCCCATGCATCCACATTTCAATACCCGACCTGCCGCCCAGAGGAAAATAAACAGTAATGGCCTGCTTGCGCAATGCGTACTTGGAAGTACTAACCCACCTAAAAACGCATTACTTGTAATAGCTTCAATTGTTAGCCGAAGTCAATACTGATGCAATGTTGGTCAGTACACTGTCCTCAGTCATCAACATAAATATCTGCACTTATAACCCCAATACTATGTAAAGCGGTTGATGTAACACATATGTCTTGTAGTGCTTCCTACCGTTGAAAAACAACTGATGCATGTCCATATGTCGTTGAAAAGTACGTGACCATCGTTTCTAAGAAGGTTGATAGTTTCATAAGGTGAAATTTCTGCTGTATCGGCGAGCGCAACTTAATATTTAGTTCTTTCCAGAGTATTATACCATTTTAAGTGACTTAAAATTACGTCAGTCGCAGTCCATGTGAATTATGTGTATGGTATTTTCTCATAAACTGTACACCATATACCGACATGAGACAGTTGGTGTTCCCATTGATGTATGTTAAAAGCACACGAGTGCTGTTTTTCGTCGTAATTTAGATCCGATCCAACCTCTGATATGACTTGTGAAATTGATGGACTTGTGGAATGTTTTAGCATAATCCGCCCAGATTCACAACAGAACCCATTTTCTGCCGCATTTACGTCCACTCCACGTGGAATTCTATAACGAATCACATTCCCCCCTGCATTTGGTTTATTACTCCAAACTTGCTGTGGCCAACTGACAGCAGACGGCTTGTTAGATCTTCCGGTTATATATCAGTATGTTTCCTCGCAGTCATCGTGACTTGGAGATATACCCACTTCTACAGGCGTTACCTTTTTGGGTGCCGTGTATTGAGTATATCTTATACTAATGCCGCCTTACAACATATTCCACAGAGTCTCTGTGTCGACTTAACAACGACAAAAACAGATAAAAGCTGCCATTGTCATAATAAATGACGCATGTAAGTTACGGCGCTAGGTCAGTACGCCTTCAGCACTGGTTTTACGAACACTTGTAACTTAAGAGCTGCCTTTAATGGACATCATAAAGTAGTCGTTATTAGTTCACTTGCCCCACTTTCAGCTTCTGCTTTTTGTGTTGTTCTTTAATGTTCGCAGGAACGTTTTCGATGGGCTGTGGCGCATGACTGTGTACCATAAAACCTATCACAAGCACAGGACAAAATGAGAAATTGTAATTATATAGCGATTTGCTCCAACTACTAATAGCTTCCGTTGTATAGCTACATACGATATCCAAACAAAAACGTTGCAGCTCGTCGATAAGCGCAGTAGTTACACTACAGCTGAATGGAACTGTACTTCAGCGGAGGAGGGGTGGCTGTTTCTAACTTCAATCATAGCATGCATTTCTCCGTATCAATTACCGCAGACCACTGTGCAATGCTCCGTCATAATGAAAGTGCAGTAATACATAAAGATGTTACAAAGTGGATATCCCTCTTTTAAACTAGCCCCTTCCAGTGTTGTGTCATCACGACAAGACAACAAAGATACGATGACAAAGAGCTTCACCACACTCTTTCTACTTATGTGATGGTTCTGTTCACTTAAAATTCGTGTGTATCCATTGCGCTTCCAGCAACCCGGAGAGAAACATCTATATCGTAAGGACTGTTTCAGGATGTGAAAATTTATCAAACGTGGAACTATTTCCGTCAGTGATTTTGGAGCGCTTAAGATAATTACAATTGGTTTATCAAGCGTTGGTAATTTAATTTTTCTAACTGTAGGTAACAGGGACCGTATAAAGGATAGCAAAGTTAAGGCCATTATTTTTGTAACAAAGTCATACTACATGAGAAAATATGTTTCCTGAACGGAGATGGATAAAAGACATGATAAGTTACATTTTTATAGATTTAACTGTACATTGTTGTGAAAGGTAAGAACGAGACAACGGTGGAAAAAGTTCAACAGAAAGTGAAATGTTTGTTCAGTTGTGAAGATATGAGAGCACAAAGCCCTAGGGAATGCGCCCAGAAATGAAATCTTCACTAGAAACGAGGGACAGTTACCAGTAAGTAGTGGAAATTATGTTAAATGTTAAAAAATCTTTGCGACAGTTAAAATCACTTTTCTCTCCCTGTTAGCAACGTATTTTGAAAATCTTGGCTCCTGTGTAGAATATCTCTAAAAATACGATAATATGAAAATTATACTGTTGTCTACATTGTTCACGAGTGCACGAATGTACAAAATATACATTTCTTCCGAATCATTTCTCTTTACCTATTTTGTTGACAATGTCGCAGGTACCCAGATATCTATGCAATCGGAATAAAATAAATGTTGCAATTCCAGAACGACTTTTCACTCTCAAGTGGAATGTACCGCTGATTTAAAACTTGCTGGGATACGAGCCCGGAACCTTTGCTTTTGCACGAACCGCCCTCAGATCTGTACTTTCGGCAGTCCTTCTCTTCCACTTTCTAGACTTCACAGTTCTTCAGCATACTTCGCCTAGAATGTTGCTAAGCCACTACTTCGCAATATCCTTTCTTGCAGGAGAACTAGAACCTCAAGATACGTAGGAGAGCTTCTGCAAAGTTTGGAATGTAGGAGCAGAAGTACTAGCGGAAGTACGGCTCTGAGGGCGGGTCGTGAATCGTGCTTGGATAGGTCAGTAGATAGTGCACTTTCCCGCGAAAGGCAAAGTTTCCATGTTCAAGATCCGCTCCGGCACACAATTTTTATGTGCCTATAGTTTCAAAATTGCACTTCTCCTCTCTCGCATGATTATTGCCCTCCGCCTCAATCTTTTCTTCAACCGGCAACAGCTCGGCACTCATACAACGATGCCTTCGCTGCCTGTTCCCTCACTCGTCTGTGTAACGCACGGTAATTAGAGACTGCATATCCTGTAAGACCGACTCAATTTCTCCGATGGCAAACGGACAAACGGGGCTGAGCAAGTACGTGGGAAAGTCGAGGTAGGCGCTGGCGGTGGGTCCCATGGGGGCAGGTCTCGGGACTGGGGGATACAGGTTTCGCAGGTAGACAGCTGGTATCGAATGTTTCACACCTGCACGCGTTCCACAATGGCGCCCTAAGGCCCACTCCCTCGTACCCCAGGCAGGGGCGACCATTATTCACGGCGACAATAGCAAGAAGTGCACATTCCCAGGCCGCACTGATCCCCCCAAAATGATGGTGACCCACATATACACACACTTTTTTTCAGACAAAAAAAAGTACATAAATAAAAGTTACGCTGCGAACTCTATGAGAACACTAACTGGTGGTGTGTCTTCAGTAGGAAAGTGGATGCCGCTACAAAGAGGAGAGATACAACCGACTCAGGACAAAACCGTTATCTTTATAACGTACTTCTAAAAGTCGCGAATACGCAGTGAAAATGACATTGTACATACAGGATGTTCGGAAATTCCCGTTGCAAACTTCTACTACGTGTACGACGGGAGTGGGTACATAATATTTTGAATAGGTACCCATATCGTAAACGTCTCCTGGGGGAAAGAGAAAAGTCTCAGACTCGGTTATCCTGGTATGCAATAGGGTAGACAGGATGACATGTACAGTGTCTGTGACAACGTTGGTGGTCTCCACATCGAACGGCCGTTGTAATGCATCAGTAGTGTTTGTACGCACAGTTTGCTGGGTTCTTGCGTTAATACAAACAGATGTGCTTAAGTGATAAATGAATGTTCGTTATATTTCCATTCGAATTGTTACCTACTAATTGTACTGAGTCAGGCCTAATTCAATACCTCAAGCAGAAGTGGATGAGTTAAGCATCTGAACTGCCGGACATAGGTTGTCAAATTCTCAACAAAATATGTACTAGTAATATAACTGAATTTGTCTGATATAACATGTAAAATCACACAATGTACGACCTGCTATATGGTGACAGATTAGCAGGTCTGTAATTGAGAAATAAACATAAAAAAGAAAAGTAGGTTCCTATTCAAAATATTACATACTCACTCCCCTCTACAAGTCCTAGAGGTTTGTAACGGGAATTTCCGAACACCCTCTATATTAATAGAATACGGTAAATAAAATCGTCCATGAAAATCCACTGTATGATATTTTTAAAACCAAAAACTTTTTTCTCTTTGAGTAGCTTGTAGCACCATGAATAGAAGTTGTTGCCAAATGTACCTGCTGTTTCATCCCTCTTTGTAGAATGGAACTTTTCAAAGTAACCATCCCGGTATTTGGATAAACCGATCTACGGGAACAACATAAAAATCTGAACCTGGCTTTTCAAAACCGGATTTGATGCGCCGTCCTGCCGAATGCAAGTCCAGTGCCTTCACTACAGCGCCACCTTGCTCAGCTTTGACCTACTTCGCTCAATTCGTCGTTCTCTCTTTTTTTCTTTTTTTACCACAACTAATCATACCGTCAAATTAGAACGCCACCACTCTTGCAGTAAACATTTGTAGGCACTTTTTCATAAAGATTCCTGCAAATACGCAGACGTCTAGAGCATAGTTTCGCTGTTCAGCCTCAGTACCAGTATCAACAACATTAAACATCAAGATCAACAACTTTCGTCTCACGTCTGTCATTTTTATCGCAAACTTCCTCGACGCTCTGAAACATCAAACAGATGCGCTTCCATATTTATGTAATTCCGACTCGTGGAAATACATGCGATGTTATTTACTGTCGACAGTTCTTAGAATACTTGCGCGCATTGCCAAGAACGTATACTAAAAATGAGTTTTCCAGTACTACGGCTGTAGTTAAGAAATTAAAGAAATACTACATTGTACGTTGCCTAAATAATATTTCGAGCTAAAGAAAATGTAGCTGATCCAACACAGCGGTGGAAACATCAAACGCGATTAATTTGAGAGCATGCAGTATTTAAATAAAATTTCACTCCTTAACTGAGAGGGCCGGACGTTACGGGTAGAATTTCTTCTCAGCCGATCCTAGCAAGCTGGAAATGAGGAAAAATGGTTCCCAATCGGGAAAGAAATAACCGATGCGCGCCAAGAGCTTTCTAAGTACGTCCTTCAGTTTCTTCTATACGGAATTACACTTCGCCCAGTCTCCTGGTTCACGATACGTTTTTCATAAGCTGAGAATAGATTGTATACTATTACGTCGGTCGGTCATATGCCATTCCTTTTCGAAACGTACCAAAATGCCCCAAACTTATAATTCATTTACAGCGAGCAAATATTTCATGGCTAACTCGCCTCGATTGTTGTGGGTTGGCAAGGCAGCTGGCTGGACCTGAAGAGTCAGGATCTCACTCACCAGCTTGCCGACCGCTTTCAGCTACCAGTAATTCTCCCAAGCTTACCTGTAAAAAAGAAGAAGGCTACATTAAAGTTTTACCTGAATTTATCTGCACTCTTTCTATAACATGACCAGTACAACAAGTTATAACAGCCAGAAAGCATATGAAAGCACACTCGCAAAATCAAATCGGGAGAAATCTCGACACATTTCATAATAGGAAGTAGAGGATAAGGAGAAGAGGAGACTCGAATACATCCAGGAAATAATTGAACACGTAGGTTGCAAGTGCTACTCTGAGATGAAAAGACTGGCACAGGAGCGGAATTCGTTGCAGGGCGCATGAAACAAGTCAGAAGACTGATCTACATCTACATCTACGTGGATGCTCTGCAAATCACACTTAAGTGCCTGGCAGGGGGTTCATCGAACCACCTTCACAATAATTCTCCGTTATTCCACTCTCTGACAGCACACGGACAAAATGAACATCTGTATCTTTCCATGCGAGCTCTGATCTCCATTATTTTATTAAGATGATCATTTCTCCCTATGTAGGTCGGCGTCAACAAAATATTTTCGCTTTCGGAAGAGAAAGTTTGTGATTGAAATTTTGTTAGATGATTCCGTAGCACATAAAACGCTTTTGTTTTAATTATTTGCATCCCAAATCCTGTATCATTTCAGTGACACTATCTCCACTGTTTCGCGATAATACAAAACGTGCTGTTCTCCTTTGAACTTTCTCGATGTGCTCAGTTAATCTTATCTGGTTAGGATCCCTGACTGCTCAGCAGCACTTCAAAAGAGGACGGACAAGCGTTGTGTAGTTAGCCTCTTTAGTAGATCTGTTACATTTTCTAAATGTTCTGCCAATAAAAGGCAGCCTGTGGTTTACCTTTCCCACAAAATTTGCTATACGTTCTTTCCAATTTAAATTGTTCGTAACGTAAATCCTGAGTATTTAGTTGAATTTTCGGCCTTTAGATTTTATAGATTTATTGTGTAATTGAAGTTCAACTGATTGCTTTTAGCGCTCACGTGGATAACCTCACACTTTTCATTATTTAGGGTCAAAAAGCCAATTTTCGCACCATTCAGATATCTTTTCTCAACCGTTTTCCAATTTGTTTTAATATTCTCATGGGTTTACTAGACGATAAACCACAGCATCATCTGTAAACAACCTAAGACGGCCGCTCGGATTGTCTCCTAAATTGTTTATATAGATAAGGAACACCACAGGGTCTATAGCACTATCTTGGGGAACGTAAGAAATCACTTCTGTTTTACCCGATGACTTCCCGTCAATTACCACGAACTGCGTCCTCTCTGACAGGAAATCATAAATCCCAGCACACAACTGATACGATATTCCATAAGCACGCAATTTCACTACAAGCCGCTTGTGTGATACAGTGTCAAAAGCCATCCGGAAATCCAGAAATACGGAATCAAATCGAAATCTCTTGTCAACAGTATTCAACAGTTCGTGCGAGAAAAGAAGTAATGAGGTAGCAATGATAGAAGAGTTTATTAGTGACGAAGGTTCGATATATTTTTCACTTTGCTCAGAGGCCTATGTTTGGCGATTTTCCACTTCGCTGAGAGGCGTCTTTTGTATATGAGCCATCATAGGAAAAATATCCAAGTCCACAGGGATCGTTTGTAAGGTGTCACGAAAAGAACGATAAAGATTACGAAGACTCAGAATCCACTACTACAATAAATGACGTTTCGTTAGTGATACAGGCTGTGTGAAACTGAAATGCAGTGTGGAATCTTATGAGATTCTGTTCTATGACTTCCAATGTGAAACGAGCTAAAATCTGATCCAGCGAACATATTCCGCACACATTTCTCACGGTAAGGGCAAGAAAAAATCCTTCGATTAAGCGGAGAATGAACACACAACCTTTTTAATGCTTTTCATCAAATTAGGGCACCATAAGTAATGACGGAAAGTAAAAATTATTTACTACTAATCGAGCTTAGAGAACATCAGCTATATATATATATATATATATATATATATATATATATATATATATATATATATATATATTACGCAAGAATGTGGCGCACTGTAGGAGCCCAGAAGTAAAATCAAGGAAACATAACGAATCTGTGGCACTACGTAACCCAAAAGACTGAAGATTAAGCTGTGAAGAATACATTTTAGACTCAGGATTAAAGATAATATGAGTTAGACGTTTGAAGACAGCGCCATCCGGGAAAATGCGACAACCACTAGAGACATACTGACCTATTCCAACAGATACAGAACACACAAACTTAGTTTCCAAGACTTGACTGATCCGAGTGTAACAGATAACTACAGAGCTGAATAAGAATAACACAGTGCATATAATTCATTAATTAAATTACGAATTATAAACGTACAAACGGATTTGAATTTTTATGGCCATGTTGTTGTTGTGGTCTTCAGTCCTGAGACTGGTTTGATGCAGCTCTCCATGCTACTCTATCCTGTGCAAGCTTCTTCATCTCCCAGTACCTACTGCAACCTACATCCTTCTGAATCTGCTTAGTGTATTCATCTCTTGGTCTCCCTCTACGATTTTTACCCTCCACGCTGCCCTCCAATGCTAAATTTGTGATCCCTTGATGCCTCAAAACATGTCCTACCAACCGATCCCTTCTTCTAGTCAAGTTGTGCCACAAACTTCTCTTCTCCCCAATCCTATTCAATACCTCCTCATTAGTTACGTGATCTACCCACCTTATCTTCAGCATTCTTCTGTAGCACCACATTTCGAAAGCTTCTATTCTCTTCTTGTCCAAACTGGTTATCGTCCATGTTTCACTTCCATACATGGCTACACTCCATACAAATACTTTCAGAATCGACTTCCTGACACTTAAATCTATACTCGATGTTAACAAATTTCTCTTCTTCAGAAACGCTTTCCTTGCCATTGCCAGTCTACATTTTATATTCTCTCTACTTCGACCATCATCAGTTATTTTACTCCCTAAATAGCAAAACTCCTTTACTACTTTAAGTGTCTCATTTCCTAATCTAATCCCCTCAGCATCACCCGATTTAATTTGACTACATTCCATTATCCTCGTTTTGCTTTTGTTGATGTTCATCTTATATCCTCCTTTCAAGACACTGTCCATTCCGTTCAACTGCTCTTCCAGGTCCTTTGCTGTCTCTGACAGAATTACAATGTCATCGGCGAACCTCAAAGTTTTTACTTCTTCTCCATGAATTTTAATACCTACTCCGAATTTTTCTTTTGTTTCCTTTACTGCTTGCTCAATATACAGATTGAATAACATCGGGGAGAGACTACAACCCTGTCGCACTCCTTTCCCAACCACTGCTTCCCTTTCATGCCCCTCGACTCTTATAACTGCCATGTGGTTTCTGTACAAATTGTAAATAGCCTTTCGCTCCCTGTATTTTACCCCTGTCAACTTCAGAATTTGAAAGAGAGTATTCCAGTTAACGTTGTCAAAAGCTTTCTCTAAGTCTACAAATTCTAGAAACGTAGGTTTGCCTTTTATGGCCATATGAGCCGTTAAATGTAATAATGATGTTTAGAACATATTTCCATCAATCATTAATTAATTTTTCTTGACTTTTATCTACTTCTTACTGAGACAATGCTTATCTCTTTCATTACACTGGTACGGACATACACAAAATTTCTCCATTTGCGCAATGCCTTTGAAAGTTGCCGTTCAGGAAAATAATTCTGAAGTACCTCTGTCGCATTGTTTTACCACTCATTACTCAGTCTACTCACACCGTAAAATTGATGTGTTCCACATTCTATACAGTTACTTTGCAGATTAGAAGCGGTTTTTTTCTTAATAGCGACAGAACAGAGTCTATTGTTGTAAGCGGGATGTGGTACCACTTACTGAGAATCTGTTAGATTTTGGCAGTCCGTTTTACACATGATGCAATATCAGCCTCTGACGAAGGACTGTTCCACTTGCATCCGCATATAGTAAAGAGGACCTACTGTTCGAGCTCCACAATTCTCCACAACTTGTCTGACTGTATATATATTTATACACGCACAATTTCAATACGAAACGGATACCACAGGTTCTTCGGCCAGCCTGCTTGCCGTTAATCAACTGCGTACACCACGGCGAAAATTCGTAATTTGTCAAACTACTCCACTGCCACTAGTACAAAACGTGCAAAATGAATAAAAAATAATAGCGCAGCTGCACGATTTGTACGCTAAGGTTCCAGGCACACTGCAGTGAATTGCACTATTTCTGCGCTTGTACAATAGCTCTATTTCCCCACCATAATTACCACCTGACAACCGGCACGAAGATGCCTTAATCTAATCCGAAAAAATCTGTATAGAATATGCAGTCGTTTAACATCAGTTATTATTATTTATACCGTTATTTCCTATTTTATTTCACTGCGGCATGTGGTTATACAGTCCCATAAAACAAATTTTATAAATAATAAATCTGAAACAGTTAATCATTTTCAGAAATTACTTATATGTCATTTCAGATAGTTCAAATAAAAATAAGTAAGAAGATATACAAAAGTGTCCTCAAGCATATCGTTGGTTTGAACATCACCGTGCCTTCCTAATCATGGTACTGTCGGTGATATCATGGGCTGTTGGGAGCGACCATAAATGGGAAATACCTCTACAGTCGTTGCCATCAGCCACTGCGCCGAGTGTCAGCTTTGTACGTATAATATAGAACTGTTGCCATATGAAATGGCTTAGGAACGGGACGTGGGCAGAAAAGATGAAACGAGTGAAAAAATGTAATGTTGATTTTATTATTAACCGCTGTAAACACAATTTGTTCAACATGAGCAACGGAGATGTCGACAAGATGCTAGACAGCGCCAGATTTCCACTTAGTGGTCAAAATTGGACTTAAGTTTTTCCCCAGACTTAATTTTTTTACAGCGTACATTGGTTCCGCATTAACGTATTAGCACATCTACGAAGTTTCGCTGCACTGTGGTAATTACAGCCACACTGGACCTACGTGAGTAGCTGCACTTTAATTACGAACACTCGGTGCCTACCTAATGTTGATACAAGATCCCACGAAACATATACAAAAAGTTAAATGAACCCCATAACGCGACGGAGAAGGTAGACTTAGAATAATTGTTAAAATGGTAATTTAGTATCGACGCTGATGTATGGAAACGATGAGGGAAAGATAATAATGACAGATCGCTCGAGTCCACTCCTTGTTTGTTTAGGGAGCTGAAAGTAACGTTTGTGATAAATCTGTTTGTCCGTCATGAGGATGATGCCGAACAGAGAGGTGTAATTACCTGTTTGACTGATGAGATACTTGGATGACAATGAAGTTATCGACTACTGAAACATTCATGTATCTAGTGTAGAGAAATAGAAACAGAAACAAAGACACGAAGTAATAAAAGTCAGCCCTCCACTGTGGCCGAGTGGTTCTAGGCGCTTCAGTCTGGAACCGTGCTGCTGCTACGGTCGCAGGTTCGAATCCTGCCTCGGGAATGAATGTGTGTGATGTCCTTAGGTTGGTTAGGTTAAATTAGTTCGAAGTCTAAGGGACTGATGACCTCAGATGTTAAGTCCCATAGAGCTTGGGGCCATTTGTACCATTTGAATAAAAGTCTTTAGTTGCCAGTGGGCACTGATTTATATCAATGGGGTAAATTGAAAATTAGTGCCCCACCGGGATTCGGACCCGGGTCTCATGCTTACTAGGCACACTTGCTGACCACTACGCCATCCAGACACAGTGGACACCACAACTGTACGGACTACCCTAGAATGCCTCCCGTTAGTCCCAAATTCTCAACTTATACCACGCACTACTAATGTAGTACTTTCTGGCAGGAAATCGAATCCAATTGCACAAATGAAGAGATACTCCAGAGGCACGCAACTGAATTAGAAGTTACTTATCAAGAAAGCCTTCTGGAAATCTAAAGATATGGTAGCAGTCTGACTTCCTCTGGCGATAACAATCGTTACTTAGAATGAAGGGCTAGTTGTGTTTCACAAGATCGATATTTTCTGAATCCGTGTTGGTTGTTCCTGGTTTACCGAACACTGATGTCGCATCTGAACTAGCCCACTAAATCACTCGATCGTAATGTCTGGAACTACGTTGCCTGAGGAAGCAAGTGAAGCATCCAAAAGTGGAGGAAGAAAAGAAACTTCACGGGGCGAAGTGATGTTACTACAGTGATTACAATACTGAGTCAAGTTTGAAAAGAATTGGCAGTTTGAGCCCACTTGTCAGTAGGAGGTCGTAGCCCCTCTGCCCTGGATGTACACACTAATTTGGTCCGGGAAGGGTGTCATAAAACCGTTGTATCCTCTCCCGAGGCAAGCTGCCCCACAACTGTTGTAACTAGGCCTCCATGTCCTGGATACTGGCGCTGGGATGGAGTTGACGTCCGAGCTGATCCCACACAAATCTGGGGATCATTATGGCTACAGGAGTACCTAAACACCACGCCGACATTTCATAGTGGCACATGCCATGTGTGGACGAGCATTATCCTATTGAAAAATGGCACCTCGGTCTTGTGATATTAGAGGTAACGCGCGAGGGTGCAAGATGACCGTGACGCCGGCCAGAGTGGACGAGCGGTTCTAGGCGTACAGTCTGGAGCCGCGCGACCGCTACGGTCGCAGGTTCGAATCCTGCCTCGGGCATGGATGTGCGTGATGTCCTTAGGTTAGTTACTTCTAAGTTCTCGGGGACTGATGACCTCAGAAGTTAAGTCCCATAGTGCTCAGAGCCATTTGAACCATGGCCGTGACGTACTGTTGTGTCCTCAAAAATCTCTCAGTCACCACCAACCGTGACCCAAAGTTATAAGCGATGACTTCCCACTCCATGAGGCCACTTGCAACACCGCTGTGCCACTCCGATACGCTGGAAGGATGGGAAATCTGCACAGGTCGCCGCCACGCTCGCCGATTATGGTCATCCAGAGTAGTTCAGAACCGCGTTTCGTTGCTGAACACAATGCGGGACTATTCATGTTCATGCTTCTCGGTATGAGCACCACTCCAAACGCTGTCGTTTGTGCTACCGTGTTAGCGGTAGCCTGCGCTTGTAGTCCGTCTGCTGTTAGTCTCCAACGAATGATTTGGGTTAACACAGAACGTTGCACGCGCAAATGTGCTTGATGCACAATACAGTCGTCCCTTGTGGTGGTCAGATGTGGTCCACAGGAGCCTTGACGACGAGTAGATTTGCCATCACGTTCCCACACAGTCCACCGTCGGGCCATTGTCACGTCGCAGTGCCACTCAGATCTAGGTACAGCACGATTCGACTAGCCGGCTAAATGGAGACCTACAGTGAGGCCCGTTGCAAACTATGCCATGTGGTGCTGACGCTGTCTCACATCAGTATGTAGCATCTCTGCGTCTTCACAATGATCACTCGACAACTGACGCTGTTCACGCCCTACCTCATCAGGCCTGGAAACAACACTAAACCCGAACAATCCTAATGCACTCTGGTGACCATACTACCTCTCAGAGAGAATTGCAGCTCCAATCATCTACATACCCGCCAATGGTCTGTACGTGTATGAAGTTACATTGGTGCCCGACCGTTTCCTCTGGGTGCTTCTCTTCTTCTGTCAGATTGTGAACTCCGAGCAGCACGTGAACCATAGCAATCAGTATCCCAGCAATCTGATCGCTTTACGAGTTTACAGGATCTAGTCATGAGTGTCTTCAGCAGGATGCGGCATAGCTGAAGCAACTTGTGGACCTTTTCCGTCGTCATTATCAAGGCCAGGGCGGTGTCAGACGGCACTGGTGTGACGTCACGTGCAGAGCGCAGCCTCTCGCGAGCAGAGGGCATGGCACGGCGCTGCCAGGCCGCGCAGTGTGGGAAGGCGCGACCGGATCAATAAGGCGCGGCGCGCAGGCCACAGCGGAGACACGTCTGCCGCTCCCTGCGTCGCTGCACATCCCGACGCTTGCAGCCGTGTCCGAGATGCGACGGCCGGAAGCTGCTGCTAGCAAAACCGAGGCACGATGTTATGTTGTTCGTTTTTCGCTGATTCACACAGGGTGTCCCAGGAGGTGCAATGGTCAACACGCAGGGATATATGACAGGAACGACCATACAGACCAAAAAAATCTTGTAAAAATGCCTTCTTCATCTTCGGAACTGTGCTTTTAAGATATGCATTTTAGAGCCTACGTTTTCTGCACCTTTTTTGCGTCGAATGATCGTTCTGTTACATCCCGGAATATTGACCGTTTCTTCTGAGACATCCAGCATAACACGTAAAGGTCGTAATTCCATTAAGGGCGAACTTCAGTGTCACTACCAGCGTCACTGGTTTAGGTTTCAATTGTTTAGTAAACAGCCGGTTACTTGGGGATCTCAGTTATTTTTTATCCAAATCTCACATTAGACAGAAAAAAAGAATGAAATAAACACTGTAAGAAAAAAAAACAACGTTCCACGAAGGATTTACCCGAATGGGACGGAAATCGGTAGATGTAATGTACATATGTTGTTGTTGTGGTCTTCAGTCCTGAGACTGGTTTGATGCATTTCTCCACGCTACTCTATCCTGTGCAAGCTTCTTCATCTCCCAGTACCTACTGCAACCTACATCCTTCTGAATCTGCTTAGTGTATTCATCTCTTGGTCTCCCTCTATGATTTTTACCCTCCACGCTGCCCTCCAACGCTAAATTTGTGATCCCTTCATGCCTCAGAACATGTCCTACCAACCGGTCCTTTCTTCTCGTCAAGTTGTGCCACAAACTCCTCTTCTCCCCAATTCTGTTCAATACTTCATCATTAGTTATATGATCTACCCATCTAATCTTCAGCATTCTTCTGTAGCACCACATTTCGAAAGCTTCTATTCTCTTCTTGTCCAAACTATCTATCGTCCATGTTTCACTTCCATACATGGCTACACTCCATACAAATACTTTCAGAAACGACTTCCTGGCACTTAAATCTATACTCGATGTTATCAAATTTCTCTTCTTCAGAAACGCTTTCCTTGCCACTGCCAGTCTACATTTTATATACTTCCTACTTCGACCATCATCAGTTATTTTGCTCCCCAAATAACGAAACTCCTTTACTACTTTAAGTGTCTCATTTCCTCATCTAATTCCCTCAGCATCACCCCACTTAATTCGATTACATTCTATTATCCTCGTTTTGCTTTCGTTGATGTTCATCTTATATCCTCCTTTCAAGACACTATCCATTCCGTTCAACTGCTCTTCCAGGTCCTTTGCTGTCTCTGACAGAATTACAATGTCATCGGCGAACCTCAAAGTTTTTACTTCTTCTCCATGAATTTTAATACCTACTCCGAATTTTTCTTTTGTTTCCTTTACTGCTTGCTCAATATACAGATTGAATAACATCGGGGAGAGGCTACAGCCCTGTCTCACTCCCTTCCCAACCACTGCTTGCCTTTCGTGCCCCTCGACTACTATAACTGCCATCTGGTTTCTGTACAAATTGTAAATAGCGTTTCGGTCCCTGTATTTTACCCCTGCCACCTTTGAAAGAGACTATTCGAGTCAACATTTTCAAAAGCTTATTCTAAGTCTAGAAATGCTAGAAACGTAGGTTTGCCTTTGTTTAATACTTCTTCTAAGATAAGTCGTAAGGTCAGTATTGCCTCACGTGTTATAACATTTCTACGGAATCCAAACTGATCTGATGATTACAATTTCAAAAAACTGTATGATTTATTCGAGAGAAAGAACTTCATAAACAGAGCAAGTCAGTAACGCGCTGGCCCACCTCTGGCCCTTATTCAAGCACTTATTCGGCTCGGTATTGATTGACGGAGTACTTAGATGTCCTCCTGAGGGATATCGTGCCAAATTCTGTCCATCTGGCGCATTAGATCGTCAAAATACCGAAGTCGTTGGTGGGCCCTACCTATATGCTCCAAACATTCTCAACTGGGGAGAGATTCGGCGACCTTGATAGCCAATGTAAGGTCTGACAAGCACGAAGATTAGCAATAGAAACACTCTCCGTGAGCGGGAGGGTATTATCTTGCTACAATGTAAACGCAGGATGGCTTCCTATTAAGGGCAACAAAACGTGGCGTAGAATATCGTCGACGTACCGCCTTGCTGTAACGATTCTACGGATGACAACCAAACGAGTCCTGCTATGAAAAGAAACGGCACCCTAAACCATCATTCCTGGTTGTTGGACCGTATAGCGGGCGACAGTCAGGTTGGTATCCAACTGCTGCCCGGGGCGTCCCCAGGCACGTCTTTGCTGGTCATCGGGGATCAATTTGAAGCGGGACTCACCACTGAAGGGCAGTTTACTCCAGTCAGGGAGATTCCAGTCTGGAGACACAATTTGGCAGGACGATATCCAACAATTCTGTCAATCACTGCCAAGCCGAATAGTTGCTTGCATAATGGCCAGAGGTGGATCAACGCGTTAGTGACTTGCTCAATTGCGGAGCTCTTTTTCTTGAATAAATCTTCATTTTTTTCCTAAAACTGTGATCAGTTGTTTGTCTATACATGTACGTCACATCTATCGATTTCCGTCCCATTCGGATAATTTCTTCGTGATGTGCCTTTTTTTCCTGTCTTAGAATGTATCTGCAGGTCAAAGCGATATTTGCTGTTAATCGACCGTTGCTGTTTCAAAAATATGAAAAGGTTTTTCAGAGTCTGCTATCAGTCACAAAATTTGTAGACGTACCTAAATAATTTAATGAACTAACATGTTTCGAGGTACAAACTTCATTGTCAATCTACAATGACGATAAGAAAATATTTAACAACAGTACATACAGATCAAAGTTTTTCTGTACAGCCTTGGCATGCGTTATGCTAATCCTGAATGAAAAATTTAGTATGAGAGAATATTCACTTCGTTTGTTGGTCTGCTGTTCATATAAAGAAATTTAAATAATTACTCACTTTGTTTATATGAAACAGCTGTCTTCTTGTGGAGTGCTCTTACCTCCATTACTATGGCTCCTATGATATTGTGAAACATTTTTCATTTAGTTGCAAAGGACACTTAAAACACGATCTCAGAATTAAGTCTACAGTGCAGTAGAAACAAGATGGCTGTCAAAATAAAGCTTGTTTCGATTTAACTATCGATGTGTCGATCCTCCACTCTGCAGTCACTTCCAATGTCCTCTGCCTATCTTGCTGCCACATTAACACCAAATTATCACTCTCTCTCTTATTGTGATATATTTCGTCAACTAAGATCAGCGATGCAACAGCAACATATATAATCGTAAAAGGTGGGCCACATTATGAGACTTCACAGTCAAACAATAACACCCTAATGTATCTAGCACAGTGGTTATCAAGCGAACTCCCACCCAAACATGGTCATTTTGAACTTACTGGTGCATTTGAAAATAGCTTCACGGTCCATGTGTATAGTAACGGAAAGAAAATAAAAGCGACGTTTTACTTTATGCAGTAACAGCTATCTTAAACTTCTTAAAAGAGAATATTAGACAGATTACACATTTAAAAATACCAGGGGGCAAGGTTATCCACCAGTTTTCATCTTCTTAATTTCTCAACCCGCAGCCACAATATTCGTCTTCTATTGTCTCTATTTTCTGTTTTATCTGCTTGATGTACGATGTTTTTAATCTTGCTCTCAAACTTCTTTCCGGTACCTTGTCTTCCATGACACGTATCATGAAGGGGCATTGGCAATACAAGGATCCAGCCCACCATTTACAGTCCTCCTTAAGGTTCTTTCCTCTGTTACTGAAGAGCAGCCACGTGATTATGTGGTTGGCTGCGATACAAGTGGAGGAATCGGATGAATCATAAGGAGGGGACTATTCAATGGTGGTTGAAAATGGGTCTGATGGGTAATCCTGGAGGAAGGTTACACAAAGAAACCTAACAATATCCTTTAAAGCAATTGCTAAGAGGCGATGGCTCTGCTTCTATGTGTGGGACCAGTATTGCACTAGTTTGAGCTGCAACTAATCCAGGGCGGGTGGAAGGCTATACAGTGGGACCATACGACTTATTCCCAATAACTACGTAAGTTAGCAGCTGCAAATTACGACTCCACTGGCCACGTAATTTTCACCACTCAATAAATTTCTTAATATAGTTGCGTAGTCTCAACACAAATCCAAATCATATGATTCGATATTGGCCAGCGATCTAAAAGCATTCTGCGCAGCTTATGGATACATGAATCTATTGTAAAATAAGCTCTCATAATAGACTGCACAGAACTGGGAAACTAACTTCAGACTATATGAATGATTTTCAAAGAAGCTACAGTTGTAACTCCTCCTGATCTCAAGGCCGCGTCAGGGAGAATACATTCGGCAAAGCCTATTGGTCTTTTTGTCACTGGCCTTACCCGCGAATGAGAAACGTACGTATCATTCAAAGTGACTGCAAGATATTCAAAGAATTGAGGTGCTTCTTTTGGTTTCGCGGAGTAAAAATTGATGATAATGTTCTACTTCGTTACCGGACGGAATTGCCGAAGATTCAGAACCCATCTGGATTGAACAGGACACGGTAGTAAATGGCTGCTACTGCATGTTTGGGTACAAGAGTGACAACAAATAAGGGACATTTCGCTGCAAGATTCACTTTGAAGGTAGCGTTTTTCATTTCGACAATTAAGTGGTCGGCACGCAAACCTTGCTGCGTAATATGCCATACATTTGCGCTCTTGATGGATAAATAGCATGATTTTCTAGACTTTTGTAACAGAAAGTAATTATCAGACACACAAAAAAGGTAGTTGTTATGGGGAACTGTGATAGACTGCTTGTTTATGGTATAGCTTTTCGTAACATGTCGCAGAAAAACTAAAAATTCTGTATACTGCTCGGTTTCTGTATTAGGTTGCTCTGAGCCCTGTTATGGATTACATGGACTATTCTTAAAATATATGCCTGATTTATGCAGTCTCCATTTTCCCATATCATGAGCACAAATTCTCATCGGTATGTAATTCCGGCCTCTATTCTTGTGCCACGACATTTAATCGCTTGGTCGTTTCACATTAAAACGGTTAAAGTTGCTTACTTTCCCACGAGTATCCTGCAGTCATTGTGTTAACACTGTTAGAGCGTTTCAAGCATAACAGTAATATGATCATACACGGTGACATGGAGTTTGAGAGAACTGTTTATGTCCCTTTAAAAACTTTTACCGGGATTACCGTGTTGATCACACGCACAATTTACCATTGGCATCAACACAAAAACTTTTCCAAAGCTCACATTGTTAGATTCTTTTCCGTGCACTTTACTCAAGGTTTCTTGTTAGCTACTTCAACAAATAGTCAGATACGCGCAAGCCCACACAGATAGTGTGAACGCAAACAACATTGTCATTAGCAGACACCACAGTAAGTTTCCCTTGTGCTTTCAGCGTTAGCTAGTACCCCAGCGAAAGTTGTTGCACTGTTTCTTTAGCAAATAAAGATATGCTTCGGTGATATTACTGTCGTTAAGTCACGCTAGAAAATTTTCCAGTCCTGGGACCACGAACTATGACGTAAATGTGAATGAATTATATAAGTACTGTCAAGCCGTTAAGAAATTTCAGCTCCAGTAAAGCAAGTAACTCGCAGCATTAATGTAACTATAAATGAATACCTTCCCATATGTCTAACAGGGAGATAACTGATATGCATAAAAGTTTCTCGGTTAACTTGTCGCGTCGAATTCGCATAAAACTCCAAGCTTTCGATGATTGTCTCCATCCATAAATCGGGAGCTGACAGAACACATTCAGAATCATGGCAAATTGTAAAAACTAGGTTCGTCGATAGAGTGTTTGAAAAGAAAATTTCAGGAGAGCTACACGCTCCATCAGAAACTAGCTGTTAACGAAGCAAAAGTTAAATTCGAAGGCAGATAATCCCTTAAACAGTACATGAGAGACAAACCTATGGACAGAGTGTACAAAGTGTGGATGTTATGCACGAATCGTCCTATAGTTTGAAATATGATAGTTACACAGGAAAGGTTTCACAAGTTACAGTTGTACCGTTAGGATCAAAAGTGGTTCAAAATGTCCAACTGTGATCTTCATAGAGGAATCATATTATTTTATGGGCAAGTTTTTGCATCATAATGAGCTGTATGCTTGTGGAACCATAAACCCCGGATGGAAAATTTGCCAAAATCCATGGAGGAGAAGGAACTCGAGGGAGGAAAATTCGATTAAAGGACAAGCAATGATCGACCAGCTATGTAGCAGATGGTCGGATAACAGAACAGTCAACATAATTTCGACTTCGCATACCCCATCATAGGTGTCCACAGTAAGGTGAAAGATGGAGCTATAAAAAAGTACAACTTGCCCTCTCTTAAAAGCTGTCACACCTTGTCGCTAACGATGATGATGGAAAGAGCCATCAGTAGTTTGGAATTCTATCCGAGTTTGAGGCGGAAAGGTAGCCGAGAACTTTTTATCCAAGGACCCCGCCCTGAAAGGTTTTGCAGCCAAATAACAGGTACATCAAAATGTAAAGGACGCGGTGATTTTCTTATCGTTTCAACTGCCATGGGGTTCGCTAAGCGAAGGGCCCGGGTTCGATTTCCGGCCGGGCTGGACTTTCTCCGTTCGGGAACTGGGTGTTGTGTAGTCCTTATATGCGGCCGGCCGGAGTGGCCAAGCGGTTCTAGGCGCTACAGTCTGGAACCGCGCGACCGCTACGGTCGCAGGTTCGAATCCTGCCTCGGGCATGGATGTGTGTGATGTCCTTAGGTTAGTTAGGTTTCAGTAGTTCTAAGTTCTAGGGAACTGATGGCCTCAGATGTTAAGTCCCATAGTGCTCAGAGCCATTTGAACCTTATGTACGTCTCGTCCACAAGAATGTCTCCGGTGCGCTATCGTATTGTCTTTCCATTACTGAGATGGCTGAACAGGCACGACCCCAAAGCCAATAAATTGGAAAAATGAATACAACGGAGAAATCCATTCGACGGACCAAACTGGCACAAGCGCACGCTGAATGCGGTCGTGACAGCTGAATTGTTCCTATATATCGAGGCAGTCAGGGGCACCTTCAGCCACGTTGCTAAACTGAACGACGTGCCCCAAAACAAGGCAATTCGCGATGCGCAGCAGCGCCCACGGAACCGACGCCAGTAATTCCGTTAATCCGGCAGCAAATTGCTGGCAATCCGGAGCAATCTGCGTATAGCGGGGCGCTGCCGAATCGACAAACAGGCTGCGGTATTGATGGCTGAAGGCTTTCAGCGCCACCTGATTTCACTCTGTGACCTACGCACTACTTTGTTTCTCATTGCATCCCGGTTTTCACTGTCAGTCCTCAGTGCAGATAAACAAAAACTGTAGGATGTCTACTCGTGATTTAATCACCACTTGTACTTTTTGCCGCGGACAGGGAAACCGTTCGAGTTTACGCGGCTGGAGCGCGTGGGAGTGTGAGATATTCTACTGACTGAAAAGGATTTGTTAGACGGAGAAGCCTCGAATATTCATCTGCAAGTGAATGATAAAGGGTTTACCGACCCCGCGGCTTCATCAAGGTCAACAGAAAGGGGCCTTGCTCTGTTAGGAGAAGTGAAAGGACAGGAAGGTTAGAGTTTAACGTCCCGTCGAGGTCATCACACAGCCCAAGCTCAGTTCTGTCAAGCACGTAGTAGAAAATCAGTCGCAACTTTTCCGAAGGATTCGTCCAGGCCTTCACCTGAACTGATTTGGGGAACAAAAAACGAGACATCTGTTAAAAATTAATGCTCTCTCCGCGTGGTGATTGTTGTGAAGTTGAAGATAACGTCCTGTATTTTTATTAGCGTGCGTGTGATACAGAAGAAAAATCGCGGAAACTCTATACGAAGATTGTTGACTGTTGATTGCAACTGAATCCGCTTAAGTCTAAATTCTTTGAGCAGTCAAACTTGTGAACGCACATATAAATTCATAATATTTGGTAAAAGCAATCTTTAAAGGTACTTAAACTTGTGTGCCGGCTGGAGTGGCCGTGCGGTTCTAGGCGCTACAGTCTGGAGCCGAGCGACCACTACGGTCGCAGGTTCGAATCCTGCCTCGGGCATGGATGTGTGTGATGTCCTTAGGTTAGTTAGGTTTAATTAGTTCTAAGTTCTAGGCGACTGATGACCTCAGGAGTTAAGTCGCATAGTGCTCAGAGCCATTTGAACTTAAACTTGTGCTTATCACCTTATTGGTCCTTTTCTTTAGTTTAAAGAAAATCTTAACACTGAACGACAGTGTAGAATGTTCTTATATTCTTGAAAACAAAGTGTCCATTTATAAATTTTAAAAAAAGTTCTCAATGTTCACGTCTTACATATGAAGTAAGCACAAATTAATTTTGTCTCTGAATTTTCACCTGGTTATACGGACATCTGCCCGATGCCACGTGAAACAATGATAATAGTAATTTAGGAAAAAGGTGTTCCATCAGAAAACATTCGAGCGATGGATCGATCTCAATATTGTTGACGAAACAAATAAAGCAGAAACCTTATGAGTAACAAAGGAGTCCCAAATCGACTGCACCTGTTTTTAAGCAATTATGTACACCATTCACAAGTGGACACCTTCGACCTTTGTGGTTCCAAAAAATGGCGCTAGCTTCTCAACAGTGATACGCAAAGCACCGATAGACTTGAAATAGTGTTCACGACTTTTGGTCACCGGCTGTGGAAGGGACAGGTAAGTGTAGGCCACTGCTCCTTCTGTTGCTACTATTTGAAAGAGCCATTACATAGAGAACTCAGATGTATAATTTCGTTTCGAGCGTTTCAACTGAGGTGTGTCATAATCGCACACCACGTACCCAATACTCACTACACGAGATACTCGGAATATTCGTATTTTATATCATGTTCTTACTTACTCTTCAGTTATTCACTTGGATTATCTCAATTTTACCACGTTAATACATCGTCTTTTGCCACAGTAGCCAAAGTGGCTATCTGTGACGCCCGGGATTCGAGGTATGCGTCGGCCCCGGATCGAATCCGCCTGATGTATTAGTGGCGAGGGCCGATGTGCTGGCCAGCCTAGACGTGGTTTTTAAACGGTTTTCCACATCCGACTAGGAGAACCGATCTGATACCAGCCTCAGTTGCACGATTCGCAAACATTTAGAAAACGTTCTCGATCTTTCCCATGGGGTAATACTAGACGCAAACAAAATTGCCAAATCGAGATTAACGTGATAACCCCTTGAAGATATGGAATAAAGCCAGTAAAAATAAGAAGAAGTCGCAGTGTGTATTCTTCGTAAACTGCGACAGTGAAATAAACGACAATTTCCGTCTAATAACTCTGCAGCATTTCTACTATGGTGTCACTCAGAAATGTATACTGGCATGGTTACAGATGTTATAAAACAGGCAGACAGGATTTATTATTAAGTTTTCCAATTCATTGTCATAACTGTTGACAATAAATAATACTTCCATGACCTCATTGTCCACATTAAAGGAAATGGGAACACTGAAAGATGGAAAAAAACAAGCTTTGAAGCTATATATCAAAACGTAAGGAACTCGGGCAAAGCAGTAGCGATTCGATTTAGAGAGAGAGAGAGAGAGAGAGAGAGAGAGAGAGAGAGAGAGAGAGAGAGTTAAGTACTGCATTGATATAGAAAAAAAGAGTGTTTTTTCCTTTCTTCTGAATGGCATACGGCAGATGACTTTTTGCTAAAAGAACAATCTCTCCTTCCCGTTTCCTATAACAAACGACATTACTGATGGAAAGTCGCTGCCTTTACTGGAATACAACATGGTTTATCTTTGGCAAGAGAGATCTTAGGATTTACTGAAAAAAATTTAATTTTTTCCTCTAACTTCTCTGAAGTCAAAAGTGTGCGTGTGCGTGAGTGTGTGTTCGTGGTTTGTGAGCGTCCACATCTGAATTATCGGCCCCATTACAGAAATTAGTAAAACAGATGTGGTTACAGCGTATAAAATTTTGTGAAACAAGTAACAGAAAATCAGCCCTGATTATCACTTTTCCCAGAAAGAAAAGAGATATTAAGCTAATGAAAGGAGCTCCTCAGAGATCCATTACACCAGTAGAAGCCAACATGGCCCCTACCGCCCACTAGTGGACGTTCCAATTTATGGTGGGCGCTGGGCGTGTATACACGTCCTGCGTGTTGCGGGCGAGTGTACGCGCGCCGCTTCGGCTTTCCTAGAGTGCTATGGACATCTGAATGCGTCCTGAGCCGCCGATCTCTCACTGCTGCGGAGGAGCTACGTCGGTGAATAAAAAAGTTTAGAGTATTTATCGTACAATATATGTGCCTCATTGCGTGCTATATTTTGCAAAAAAACTCGATTCGATATCTCGAATTGTTTATGAGATACGACGATTGTTATGAGCACATGTTTCGCGATGCAAGGGCGTAAAGGGGCGCATCGCGAGCGACCGTCCTTCAGATACAAAACCCAATAATTCGAGAAAGAACTGAGATATCATTCTGCTCATAAAGTTTCGATATCTTATCTACATTTCATTCATTGCAACGCAAGTGCTAAAACCAACCACACGCAAAGTTTACGCAATTGGTTTTTAGCTGTGCGAGCTCTTTTAAAATTTCGTGCAAGTTTTCCTTAATTTGATGCAGAGCAGTAAGTATGACGGGAAACGAAAAGAAATTCAGCTCTTTATCGAGTGGTGGTGATGTTTGGTTTGTGGGGCGCTCAACTGCGCGGTCATCAGAGCCCGTACGAAGTCCCAATCTTTTCACAGTCCAGTCTAGCCACTGTCATCAGTGATGAGGATGATGACGAAATGATGAGGACAACACAAACACACAGTCCCCGGGCAGAGAAAATCCCCATCCGGCCGGCAATAGAACCTGGGGCCCCGTGATCCAGAGATAGCAATGCTAGCTATCACGAGCTGCGGACTCTTTATCGAGTGAAAATATCTGACTACAACTTATGCAATAATCAATTTTTTTCACCTAATAGTTTCCTAAAAATCGGATGATAAGTATTTTATAACGGTCGGAATGCCGTGTCTCAGCACAGGCATCAGTATTTGGCGAGTAGCACAGCCCTTACAAAAGCCGCCTCAGTACGGAATGCAAAGAGCACATCTGTAGTAGGCTAACACATCCATTAGGGTTTAACGAAAATTTGGTAAAAAGTATTTGGCAAGTATCAATATAATATGCTTTAATTTGCAGTAACTTAGTTTTATAATTTTTGTGAAGTAAAGCTACTTCCCTACTTTATAAATCGGTATTACTATGGAGCCAGTGGATGGTTAAAAAATTTTATTATTAACAGTGATACAAAATTGGACGACAGATAACGAAGGCTGACTACCCCTGCATTGCAGGGTTCCATCAATCACGCACCCAGCGCGAAGCGCATGGCCAGCGAAATACACATTTATCTTCCTTCGTATAACTTCAGATCCAGTGATTTTGGTTTTAGTCACTGTTCATATACCAGAAGCCTGGTGGTGACATTTTCAGACAGAATCTCGTAGTATTGATGGGCTTGCCATCTCACATTACTTGCCAAATGCAGCTCCTTGTCTCTTAACTCCGTTTGGAAGGCGACATGACGAACAATGGTGGGCGAAATTAGGAACATAATTTTACCCAGTAAGGATTGGACAGACACTGATTCCAGGAAACGAAGTATGTTAGTTACCTGTAATATTTATTGAACTTTGTGTCTCATCTGTCGCCAGAGGATAGGTTACAAAAAATTGCTGGGAGAGGCGATAGTTGCGACATTCGCCCTTGGCCTAGTAAGGAAGCAGATCGTGCAGCTATTACTAGAATAAAATACACGTGGACCTTTCGTCTTGCACCATGGAATTGCTTTGCTTGGAGCTCATCAACAGCCTTCGACGAACTGCCGTTGTTAAGCGTAATGCAGTAAACACCAGGCGACGAGCAGTGACTGACGAATTGGAAATGGTGAAGGAAATCACTGCGTGGACTAAATGAAGGCTGTCTTGTAAGCATGATAAATTTTTGCTTTCATCACTTCCTGGAGACAGAACTTCTATACGGACAACTCATCTGTTTGTTGTAATTGCTGTAAAGCTGATAACATCAGATTTTTTCTTCAAGTTATCGATCACTTTTAGCACAGTCATACAACTACCAGACTGATTTTTGGCTGAGAGAGGGAGTCGCAATTTCCGGAGACAGAAACCAGTATATGAGGAATTTCTAAGTTACTGCAGATTCAAGAAAAAACAGTTTCTGTCGTGATTAAGTTTTCATCTTGTGAGCTGTCTAGCCACACAAATGTTGAGCAAACGTAGAAACACTTTGATAACGACCACAACAACATGTGCCGAGTGTAAAGAGCAGCCTCTGGTTATCAAACACAACGCTCATTATGACCACGAAAAAGTGAAGAATACTCTTTTTTATAGAATTATAATCTGCATATTTGAGCGGGAAAACAGAAGTGAAGTTCTCTAAAACAGTGTATTCACTGAAAACTCTCATTAGAGGAAAATAAGGTTCAAATGGCTCTGAGCACTATGGGACTCAACTGCTGAGGTCATTAGTCCCCTAGAACTTAGAACTAGTTAAACTTAACTAACCTAAGGACGTCACAAACATCCATGCCCGAGGTAGGATTCGAACCTGCGACCGTAGCGGTCTTGCGGTTCCAGACTGCAGCGCCTTTAACCGCACGGCCACTTCGGCCGGCTTGGCCCTGGTATTTTTGGCTTAGCATCACTCTCAGTTTACTATACATTTGTTGATTAAGACGCGACTAAATATTGCACCACAAATGTTCTTACGTTCCTTAACTAATAATTTGCACAGCAACACGTAATCTATCTGTTCGATTCGAAAGCCGTACGATTAAGAGGAACATTACCGCTTCTGTTTCTCTACTAGCTATCTAGATCATTCAGTGCCAAAATCTTCTGGGTCCCTTTGTCCGTACACCGCATCGGCAGGAAAAGAAAAGCGGATTCCACTGCCTTACTATTACGCTGTGCCTGTACAACTGCGCACTGCTGATACACTTGCACCAATGCAGCAGGTCCGACCACGGATATCGTTGCGCTATTGTATTTTCAGTCCTGGGTCACGTATTTCGTCTTTCTTTATTCTCTCAGCTTTGGACATAAAGAATGTTTTAGGTCTCCCGTCTTCGGTCCAACTAGGCTTGGATTGGGTTGTTCGGGGGAGGAGACCAGACAGCGAGGTCATCAGTCTCATAGCATTAGGGAAGGACGGGGAAGGAGATCGGCCGTGCCCTTTCAAAGGAACCATCCCGTCATTTGCCTGGAGTGATTTAGGGAAATCATGAAAAACCTAAATCAGGATGACCGAACGCGAGATTGAACCGTCGTCCTCCCGAATGCGAGTCCAGTGTGCTAGCCACTGCGCCACCTCGCTGGATAGTCCAACTAGGCAAGCGGTTGCTGTGGACAAAAGGGAAACAATGTAGTCATCTGCTACTGCACGACGTATAACTATAGGATGGTGAAATTTAGATGTATGAAATGTATGAGATTAGACGAGCAGAAGTACGAATAACTGTGTGATACGATTTGCATAGGACACTGCCTCTTCCATACAGGCCGTGTAAACTGCTTTCGGATGCCTTCGTATTCCCCATCCTGAACAAAGCTATTCGTGGCACACGGCAGTGCTGATCCTGGGCAGAACCTGCTCTTTTCTACGAAAACCTTTTATCTTTCTGTGGATATGGAGTCACCACAGTTGCGCGATACGTCGCCGTCAGTACAGTGCACAACAGGCAGTACATGCCACGGACACGGCACTGAGCCGCAGTGCTGCACCCAGCGTCAGCTTTTTGCGCTGCTGCATGCGCGGATGCAGCTGTGACATCAGTCTTTGTGCTGGCAGCCCTGGTAACACGGTCGTCCGTATGCGTCAGTAGACGCGCTAATTTGCACGCGCTTCTCGTCCGTTCGCGTTGCAAAAGTAAGCAGCACTCGCGTTCCTACACCTGTGTACGCGCGTCTCTCTACGCATTCTGTAACCTTCCTACAGGCTCCCTCTTCACCCCCACTTGTTACACGCTTCCCGAAGTCTGCCAGCTACACAAAACTAGACCTGCATCACCTATATTACTCAGTTGATCTACACATAAAAAAGAAAGCTCTACAACAGAGACTGATTATGATGACATGATTCCGAGCCGTGAAGGGTAGCCACGCGGTCTGAGACGCCTTGCCTTGCCTCATAACGCCCCCCCCCCCCCCCCCCCCCCGGAGGTTCGAGTCCTCGCGCGGGCATGGGTGTGTGTGTTGTGTTGGTTGTGTTGTGCTTAGCGTAAGTTAGTTTCAGATAGATTAAGTAGGGACCGTTTGGTTCCACAGGAGCTTACCACAAATTAAATTAACTGATTCCGATCATCCTCCAAACATGCCTCTACGTACGCAAAGTAGTCAAATACATCTTTTAAAACGTGACTAACACGTCTGCTCACCTTGACCACCACCGTGACCCAATAAGATTCTTGACATTACTTCCATTTCCTGCTGTGGTGAAGTCGTAATTACAAGCAAAAGTAAATGTGGCCATTCTGAATTAAGGTTTCCACGATTACTGTAAAATTATTTCAAACGACTGTGAAGATGGTACTTGCACGAGTTCATAAAGATTTTTCATCTAGCCGGCCGCGGTGGCCGAGAGGTTCTAGGCGCTTCAGTCTGGAACCACGCGGCTGCTGCGGTCGCAGGTTCGAATCCTGCCTCGGGCATGGATGTGTGTGATCTCCTTAGGTTAGTTAAGTTTACGTAGTTCTAAGTCTAGGGGACAGATGACCTCAGTCCCACAGTGCTTAGAGCCATTTTTTGAATTTTCATCTAGTCCATTAATAAGTGACTAATCTGCTAACTCCCAAAAAGGTGATATGCTAAATAATAATAATAATAATACACGGTCCAGTCACATTAACGTGACCACCGCTACGTTCGAAGACAACGTGCAATAACCACTCACAAACGGCAGGTGGCAGCGATATCAGTGGAGGCTATATAAAGCTTGTCGGAGAGAAGCGGAAGACAGTGTACTAGTTGCCGGAGCGACTTAGCTGACGCCCAAAAGGGCATGATCATTGGCTCTCGGGCCAAGGGTGGAAGCATCCCCGGGAATAGCAAAGTCTGTAAACTGCTTGCGAGCCGCCGTGTTTAAAGTACACGTACATGACAAAATGGCGAAATCCTAAATTCGGTGCCGAGGCAACTTGATGCACCACGGGCCATGGATGACATGGTTGAACGACGGCTCAGCTGATGTGTACGGGCGAATAGACGTGCAACTGTTGAGCAACTAGCCGCCCAGATGAACTAAGAGGACTAATAACAGTGTCACCTCAACAGCCGTTCAGGGAACGTGCTGCGTATTTACCTCCGCAACAGGCGGCTGGTTCTTGCACCCATGCTGACTCTGTTCATGGGCGACGAAGGCTGAAATCTGCACGCCAGTACCGCAACTGGGCGTCCACTGAGTGACAACAGGTGACCTTTCCCGATGACTCACGTTTTACGCTCCATCGCCACGGATGGCCGTTGGCGCATACGGCGTGAAAGTCTTGAAAGCAAGCACCCTGCAACAACCGTCGAAATGGTCCAGACCCAGGCCGGAGGAGAGAGCGCTACGATTTGGGGAATGTTTTCGTGGGCGTTCCCTGAGTGATCTCGTCATTCTGGAAGGCCCAATTGATCAACACATGTATGCAGCTATCCTTGAGGATCAAGTCCACTCCTGCATGCAGTTTGTTTTTCCTCGGGATGATAGCATCTACCAGCAGGACGATGGAACGTGTCAAACAGATCACAGTGTACGTGCGTGGTTGTAACAGCATCAGGGTGAGTTTACCGTACTCCCCTGGCCATCAAACTCCCCCGATTAAAACCCAGTTGAGAATCTGTATGAGCACCTCGATCGGGCTGTACGCGCCATGGATCCTAACAGTGAGACCTAGCGCAGCTGGCCACGGCACTGCAGTCGGCATAGTTCCACATTCCTGTCAGTACATTCCAGAACCTCAGTGGCTCTCGTCCTGCACGTCTCGAAGCGGTTCGCGCTGCGAAAGGTGGTCATTCAAGCTTTTGACAGGCGGTCACATTAACTGGATGGGGCTAACAATAGTAATAACAATAACAATGATAAACATAATCGTTACAAACCCATGTACATTAGTATTTATCTATGGAATCGAGGTTGGGTTAATGGTGGGGGGTCTCTTTTTCTCTGTTTACTATGGCACTGCTATTCGTGACCAGATAGCCCATTTGACTCTAAGATCATCTTAGAAAGAAGTACAGTTACTTACTCAAATGAATTAGTGACCTCAATGTCATTGGAGAGGTGCTGCAGCTCGTCTGGAGAAGACTGGGAGAAAGAAACTGACAGTGTCTACCTAATCAATCCGGTATTGTCTGCCCCCGGTAGCTGAGTGGTCAGCGCGACAGACTGTCAATCCAAAAAGCCCGGGTTCGATTCCCGGCGGGGTCGGAGATTTTCTCCGCTCAGGGACTGGGTGTTGTGTTGTCCTAATCATCATCATTTCATCCCCATCGACGTGCAAGTCGCCGAAGTGGCGTCAAATCGAAAGACTTGCACCAAGCGAACGGTCTACCCGACGGGAGGCCCTTGTCACACGACATTTCATTTCAATACGGTATTCGTGTACAGTGGACAAGGAAAGTGTGGAGACCCAAAATTAGCCCAGAGGAACTGGGATTTAAACGCCGCTTCTCTTGAATATGAAGTCGATGATTCACCACTAAGGCACTTAACTCGACACAGTATCTTCGGGTACTCCTGGAAGTCACATGAGCCTAGATGTGAATCTGTTTTGTGTGAATTCAGATTTTTATTGTTTATGCATGTGAAACGCCAGGTATTAATGTACCAGTATGGATTGTGGCCTGTATATCTTGGTAAATAACTGAAACCTGAACCGCTTCTCGTTTCCACCCACGACGACGATACAAAACTCTCATTTGACCGATAGTTCATTACTGCTCGTCAGTCTGGGACTCTTACATATAAAGTTGGCAGAGGAGATAGAGAAGATCCGAAGAAGAGTAGCTTTTTTCGTCGCAGATTCTCTCAGTAAGCACGAAAGCGTCAAGAAGACGTTCATCCAACTGAAGTGGCAGACGCTACAAGAGAGGCGTTATGCATCACGAGGTGGAGGGGGGGGAGGTTTAATGTTAAAATTCCGAGGGCGTACGTACCTAGAAAAATCATCCAATACAGTGCTTCCTACTACATATCACTCGAGAAAGCACGCTGAAGATAAAATTAAAGACATTCGAGCTCACAGGGAAGCTTTCAAACAATCGTGCTTCCAGCGTATAATACGCAACTGGAAGAGGAAAATGATGGGAAATGACAGTGGTACCCAAACTACACACCGCCACACATAAACAATATTGAAAAAATTAAATCAGTAGTATATTTCAAAAAGCGGAATTGTCATAGCTGTTTCTCCACTAAGCATGGATACAACACCGCGACGCACAACGAGAAACTTCCTCAGCTAATATATTTATCATATACGCTTAGAAAGTCTTCTTTTTTAAAGTTCTGTACAATTTCTCGGCCTAGTTTCAAATAATTTCGGGGTTTCTTCAGTTATGAGCGGCTTCGAAGTTACAATTAATAAATCGATATTTCATTAGTGTATGCTTACAGCGTACAGTGTTAACGTAGTTGGTTTAGTAGAAGTTACTTGGTTTCGTCTTTCAGCAAGAAATGCATCACATAAACAACAAGTCTCTTAGAAACGTCTCAGAACTTTAAATGAAACGTTCAGCAAAAGTCTCTAATCTCTGTGCAAGTTAATATAAATGAGACGCACATAGCGCTAGAAATAATATGAAACACCGAAACTGATCCTCGTACATGACGCTGATCAGAACTAGATGACAGATGTTAGAAGTGGGCGCAACAGCGACAGCTTTTGACGCTACATCAACAGAAAAACGTAATACAGATTAGTTTCGTTACCAACTACTGCTGTGATTTTTAGTGTTAATGAAGCTAAAATAAAACGTACAGAAAGACTTCTCATGCTTCTCACGCACGTTGATAAAAGTACACTGATGACCGTTTGTGCACCTCCTTCGATACCACGCCTCAGAAAATGATCACTTTCACTACTGATTAATACCGGGTGCAAGGTATCAGTCCTGTAAATCTGTTTAGTGCGGAAACAGTTCATCAGTGTGGGTTATAGGACCTGTAGTTGAATTTAAACACGATAAAGACGAAGCTGAAATAGTTTCTCGGCGCTAGAGTGATACTATGTATGGCGTGAGAGGAAAGAAAAATAATAAAGGAAGACGTCGTTTGCGAGAAATGACTCGGCCGACTAGTGAGCGGGAAAGGAAATGAGTCTGTCCGAGCGCGAGGTGACGGGGACAGGATACGGATGGAAACGACAACGGAACTAGAACGTCGCCTCCGCTTGGTCGATACTGTGCTCCGAAATATAAAGGAAGCACAAAGCGCGCCACAAGAAAGAGAAGTGTCAGCCAACTATTGCAGTGGGCGCTGAAGGGAGGAGCGCACCATTACTCTGTAGTCGGCCAAAGTAGACCGCGATCAATACGCGCCCTTCACCACAGATGACGCCCCAGAACAAAAGCCGGTGCACCATCGCCAACCTATGCCAACGCGCTATTTTTACTCGGAGTTCTTTTGTGTATCTATGTTACTGATCACGATGCTGGCTGAGACAACATTGTTCACAAGAACACTCGGCGTCTGTTTTCGCACCGTACGTCGAAAAAAAAGGGCGAAACGAGCTTCATCTACTTCTACATCTATACTCCACATGTCACCTCATGGTTTGTAGTGGAGCGTACTTTATGTACTAGTGTCACTTTCCCCTTATTTTGTTCTAGTTGCCAATGGTTTGCGGGAAGAACGATAACTGGTAAGCCTCCGTGTGTGCTCGAATATCTCTGACTTTATCTTCGTGGCCTTTTCGCGCGGGATATACACAGGAGCACGCAATATATTGGATGACCCTTCCAGGAACGTATGCTCTCTGAACTTTAACAATAACCCACACGGTGATGCAGAATGCCTCTCTTGCAGCGTCTGCCACTGCAGTTGACTGGTTATCCCCATGAAGATTTCGCGCTTACTTAATGAAGCTGTAACAGAAGGGCTGCTGCTCTTTGGATCTTCTATATTTCCGCTATCAGTCCTATCTGTTTCGGACCCCAAACTGACGAGAGCAATATTCAAGTACTGGTCGAACGGGCGTTTTGTAGGCTACCTACATTGTTGGTGGACTACATTTGCTGAGGATTATTGCAATGAATCTCAGTCTGGCATCTGCCTCACACGCGATTAGTGTTATGTGGTCGTATCACTTCAGATCGCTCCGTACGTATAATCCTAGATATTTTATGGAGGTAACTGCTTCCAGTGATTGTTCTGCAATCGTGTAATCACACAACAGAAGATCTATTTATTCGCATCACGTTACATTTGTTTATGTTGCTGGACAAGTGCCACTCCCTGCACGAGCCGTCGATCCTCTGCAAGTGCTCCGGTATTTCCCTACAATTTTATAGCTTTTCGACTTCTCTGTACACAACAGCAGCACCAGTGGAAAGCCTAATGTAATTTCCGACATTATCTACTACGTCATTTACTTATATTGCGAAAGGTAATGATCTGATACCACTCCTTTGGGGTACTGCCGAAGTTTTCTTCGCCGGCCTGAGTGGCCGAGTGGTTCTAGGCGCCTCAGTCTGGAACCGCGCGACCGCTACGGTCGCAGGTTCGAATCCTGCCTCGGGCATGGATGTGTGTGATGTCCTTAGGTTGGTTAGGTTTAAGTAGTTCTAAGTTCTAGGGGACTGATGAAGATGCCTTCACGTCTGATTGTTCATCTCCGCTGAGAATGAAATGCTGTGTTTTGTTTGCTAAAAACTCTTCAAACCAGTCATACAGTTGGTCTGATGTTCTGTACGCTCTTCATTTTGTTCACTAGGCGGCAGAGCGAAACTGTATGGAACTCCTTCCGGAAGTCAAGGAAAGTGGCATCTACCCATGCACCAGCATCTACTGCTTTCTGAGTCTCGTTTACGAATAGAGCGAGCTTAAATATGGAATCTATGAGAGTGACTCCGGCATACGAAACAGGCTAAAGAGGTTTACAGTATTTTAATATCCACGGTTGCTGAAAAAAGACATGCGGATGTGCTGCGGATCTTATTTCTCTTACCCGCACAGACGTCTAGCGGTAAACTATCAATACATCGACGTCCCTGTTGCTTATCTGACATTATCAACTCACACAAGAGAAAAGGGAGATGGACATCATTATGTTGCCGTCCTGAATGCTCAAATCTTTACACCTTCGCACGCTGTAAACACGGGGAAAACATGGGATATTTTCATTCTATGTGGCCCTAGGCGTTAGTAACAGAGCACATAACTCGCACTGAACAATAACAGGGCAGGAAATCTAGCGCTGACTTTCAAAGGAATATCCGGAGAGTTGCCACAGGTAAATTAGGTAGACCACCAGGATTCGAACCGGCGACTACTGACTCAGCAGCCGCCTCAAGGGTACGCGTTAACGATCTCGCTTAGCAGGAGGTAATATGAGAGACAGGAAAAGGAGCGATTATCGTAAATAGGTCAATAGGCAAGCCGTTGCTGTGAATAGCAAACGAATCCACAACAATGAGGTTACTACGCTTCAGCCTACTCGCTTTCATATGCACTCGATTTTTAAAATGAACCATTCATGTTTTATCATCATATATGGAGGCAATGACTCACCTGTGGCTCGTTACAGGCAAGCACAGACCGTCGACTAAAGTGCTCCCACGTACCTTGCCTTCTGAGGCAAGTGGAAACGTTTCTCTTCGCCAAGGGGAAGAAGATATGACACAATCAGTTGAAAAGGTCATGGCTACGGCCTTCTGAGGGCGTTGTCTCTCTACTTCTTTTGCACTGGGTGCACAGCTTCACTTTACAGTCACAACACGCAACAATCTTTCAAAGGTGGCTCGCTGGAATAGCGTACTGTTGACATAATTGCGCGTTACAGCATGCGATGGCAGCCTGAAGAGACAGCAAAAGCCATTTCGAAGCACTTAGAGTCTATAATTACGTCAGCCAACCAAAAATTCAAAATTTGCTAATTAGGCTCGAGAGAGTTATCCTAATCGCTTCATCTCCGCTACGTTCAATGCCTTGAATTGTCTATGACGCACATTACCATTTATCCCATTGATAATCTTCTGTCCACAGCCATATTAGGAGGTACTGGATGCAACAGCATATGTGTGATCAACTTATCTCTTTTTTTATACAGCGTTTTGGCTATGAGCTGATGAAAGTGGATTATTGTGCGGAAGAAGTGAGCGCAAATGCCCTAACAGACATCGAGATTTGGATTTCCTTTCGTTTCCCAAAGGAACTAAACATAAATTTCGGGATAGGTCCTTCAGTGAGCTCACGGCAAAACTCCTTCACCACCCTAGCCGTTGCGAGCTTATGCTGTGTCTATTATCACCTCGACGTCGACGAAGGGTGAAAACTCCACTAAACTTCTCTTTTTCAGTATGTATGTTCCATTGATTTCCTTCTTAATTCATTGTGACTAATTCCTAACTCGTTTGACCATTTGATTTTTAACTTCTGAAATAATTCAACTGTCTTCTCTTTCTGCTTTTTTCCCGCACTTTTTTTAAATTCTCCGAAGTTCTGTGCTATTTACAATAGGTTTGCTTTCTGTCGTATGTTCTCTCAGGTACGAGACAATGAAGTTGGTATCCTTGATTTCTGTGTGTTCGCGAAGGACAGGTACAAACAGCATAGGGGGTGGTCTTTAAGACAACGCCAATTGAATATCAACACATCTGCCGACAGCCCATTGTTTCTGCACAATACCCAATCAGCTTGCCCGGCGAACTGCTATTGTACTGTCCTCCTCCGTGATAGACATACTAATTACTCTCATTATTCTAGTTGGAACAACCATAAGAGGCTAACATCAGTTTCCAGCAAAACTAGAGTAATGACTTTAAAACAAGTTAACAAACACGCAAATTATCAGGGATTCAACAGCAAAGAGGAGACCTATTAAACAAGTAGAGTTAAATCATTGAAAACTGTTGGTGTGTACACAAAGCTGTCTAGCCAAGACTTCTGTCAACTGCTTAATGAGTGAAATGAACCGATTGCAAGCAATCCATTACAAGCAACACATGTGGCGCAACAGTTAACAGAAATTGCACTTTGCAAATTAGCAAATGACTGTAAATAAGAAAATTAAGCGGTGTAGATTAAACGTGGGAACGTGCAACCCAAATTACATGAAATTTTACGATTTATCGCTTCTAGTTCTTCGACTTCGCGAACATAAGGAAGAAATGCAATTTTAAATGGAAAACCCTTTAATAGCGTATTTACAGTGAATGAATGCAGAGAATTCTGTATTCGTTTACGATGACGAAATGATGGGAATTTCTTCTTTTTATCATCATAATTGGCCAGTCACATCATTTGGTGATGTGGTCTCCTTGGGTCGGCGTGCAATGTAGGATCCCAGCAGATTCTTCCATTTCTGCCGAACTTGAGCATCCCGTTGCCAGTTCAATCCGGCTGCCTTTCGTAAGTCTCTGTCTTATCTTTCCAGTGGTCTTCCCCGTGGTGTCTTTTGGCAAAATTGGTCTCCAATTTAATAATTGTTTAGACCACCTTCCGCCTTTTCTTCGAGCAACATGACCAGCTTCTTTTTATCCAGAACAAAACTAAAATCTGTCATAGAATACGATATGGACTTACGACAGGAGCAAAAAGTTATTCAGCAGTCTGACAAAAACAGAAGAGGAATTTGAACGCCAACAGCGAAGTGAATCAAATACGAAGGTTCAGAGGAGCACTGCGAAAACAAGAAAGAAAAAACACAACTGTACTAGCTCATATAACGAAGCTAACCTTAGATAAATAGTTACTTATCCAAATTAGCGTTGTTTTAATTCTGAAAGACATACATTTCCAGTAATAGAAGAGATTTCTCTAACAAAATACCTGTGAACATGTTGGTTGTTTTCCTTCCGAGTTTTAGACAGTTAGTTTCTTCTTGAATTTCTTCCCCTTTCTTAGACTTGGTTATCGCAATATCACTAGCAAACATAAAATCATATTTTTCTGTGAGACTTCCACTTTTCACAATGAGGACACGCTCATAGTTCACAGTTGATGTACGTGTCGAAACGAATCTTACAATGAGGTAATTTTATTCAAATTTAAAACTATTTACTAGAAAGTCATTGCAATAATGAAAGAAAGTTTCTTCCTATCGGAGGTGGTGCCAATAGCTCTCCTCTTCACCTCCATTCGCGAATGTCGTGTAGGAAGAAGGCGGTGTGTAAGCCTCCGCTATGACCTCTTCACTTTTCTGATTTTCTCAGTATGATCATTTCGCGAAATGTATGTTGGAGGAACCAATTATGCCTGACTCTTCTTGAAACGCCAGATCCAGGACTTTTAACGATGAACTTCTTCGTGATGCGCAACGGCTTTCTTGTAGCGTCTGACATCGAAATTTGATCAACATCTCCGAACACTCTCTTGCTTACAAAACAAATTCGAGACGAAATGTGCCGCTCTTCTTTGGATCTTCTCTATTTCTTCTATACCTAGTAAGTGCCCCAGATTGGCCAGTAGTACTCAAGAAACAGTGGAATGGGTGTTACGTATGCTAATTGTTTCTCGGATGACTTGCATTTCCTTGGGGTTCTTCCAAAGAATCTCAGCCTGGAATCTCCATATTCTGAAACTAGTATGATGCGGTCGTTTCATTTGGTTCTCTCTGGAAGGATATTTCCAGGTATTGTGTGGCTACTTATGTTTCAATTGAGATATCGCCATAATGTAATCAAAGGGCATGGTCTCCTTCCGCCCATTTATGTGCACTGTGTACATTTATCTGCCTTGAGAGTAAGCTGCCAGACTCTGCACGAACTTCGGTAGGTCTCTCCGCATTTTGCTAGAGTTTTCTGGAGTTGTAATTTTCCTATACACAACAGAATTAATTGCAAACAGCCTATACAAGAAAAGTGCCTGGCGCAGTTGTTAGATCGGTTACTGCTGCTACAATGGCAGGTTATGAAGATGTGAATGAGTTTGAACGTGGTGTTATAGCCAGCGCACGAACGATGGGACACAGCATCTCCGAGGTAGCGCTGAAGTTGGGATATTCCCGTACGACCATTTCAGGAGTGTACCGTGAATATTAGGAACCCGGTAAAACATCAGATCTCCGACACTGCTGCTGCCGAAAAAAGATCCTGCTAGAACGGAACCAACAAGACTGAAGAGAATCGTTCAGCGTGACAGAAGTCATCAACAAGTGTCAGTGTGCGAACCATTCAACGAAACTTCGTCAATATGGGCTTTCGGAGCCGAAGGCTCACTCGAGTACTCGTGTACGTAAGCATGCTGTCTAATTATCTGCATCCGTTCATGTTCATTGTGCAGTCCGACGGACTAGGGCAATTCCAGCAGGACAATGCGACACTCCAGAATTGCTACAAGGTGGCTCCAGAATCGCTCTTCTGAATTTAAGTACTTCTTCTGGCCGCCAAACTCCCCAGAAATGAACATTATTGAGTATATTTGGGATGTCTTTCAAACGTGCTGCTCAGAAGAAATCTCCACCCCTCGTTCTCTTACGGATTTATGAACAGCCCAGCAGGATTCATGGTATCAGTCCCCTCCAACACTACTTCGGATATTAGTCGAGTCCGTGCCACGTCGTGTTGCGGCACTTCCGCGTCCTCGCGGGAATGCTACACCATCCTAGCCAGGTGTACCAGTTTCTTTGGCTCTTCAGTGTATACTGTGATACGTAATGATCGTGTAATATTCCCTTGAGGTACTCCTGAAGTTACTTTTATCATCACGATATAACAGAGTGGAACATTTATAGGTATCAAACCCTTAGTTCTGATGTACACTGATCTGTCTGACCATACATATACGGTACCCCACAGTGATGAAGATTGGCCACTAGATGTCACGGGAGCAGGAGCCGCAGTTACACAAGGAGAGGTGGGGGTGCGGGTGGGGAGGAATTATGTTCTCAGCAGAGAAGCAGTAAAGCAGATCGCGACAGTCAGGAGAGCTCAGTAACTTGGAACGTGGTCTCTCACTGGATGTTATCTGAGTAACAAATCCACCAGGAACATTTCAAGGCTTCTAAACCTGTCCCAGTCGACTGTCGTTGACATGGTGGTGAACTGGAACCGTAAAGGATCAACGATAGCTAAACCAAGAGGCGGCAGACGTCATGTACGGACAGAGACCGTCGAGGATTGGGGAGGGAAAGTGGAAAAATTGCATCACTGGAAAGAATTACTCTTAAGTTCCCAAGTCCAACTAGCACACGAGGCGAGTTCAAAAGAATGGCTTGCAATGGTCGCGTAGCTCCTCATAAGTCTCAAATTTCTGCATTCGCTGTTAAGTGACGCTTAAGGTGAGTGAAAACGTGCGATTTGGAGTGATGAATGACGCTTCACCCTGTGGCAATCAGATGGGTTTGGGTTTGGCGAACGCTTGGAGAACGTTACCTTCCATTTCTTGTAGCGACAACCATAATGTGTGGAGGAGGTGATGTTTTTGTATGGGGGTGTTGTTCGTGTTTAGGGTTTTGTCTTCTTCCACTACTGCCACATTTCTCAAAATGCCTTTTTTCGACAAGACAGCCACAATCGTACACATCGCTGATGTACTTTCGTAAGTGAGAGCTTACAGTCTGCCATGAAGAAGAAGCAGGCAATACGCCGATGAAAGTTTCCACCCACTGTCTTGAGTATGATTAGCAACAGCAATGATGGAACATCACAATTCATCATCTTCCTCCTTTGCTGAGCGACCTACCACGCGGAGGGTCTACAGCTTCCCCTTTCTTTCTCTCTTTCTTTCTTTCTTTTCGGAAGCCTTTATCCCCTCTGCAACTGGTTCCACTACACTCAAGTCTTTGCAAATTTTAATGTTTTTTTTTTTATTTACCTTTGATTCATCGGTTTCCAATCAGAAGGAAGTTGCGTGCGCCAACTGTCTGTGAATCGTGTGTTATCGTATTTCCGCTGTTTGCGTATCGTATTTCCCAACATTTGTCAGAACGAGCATGAGAAACCGCCAAAAAACCACACTCTATGTGGCCAGTGCACCAGTCACGATCGTTAGCCCACCGCGCGGATCCGACTCACCTTCCAGTCTCCCAAGCTAGAGCGACGGGCGTTGCATGTACGACCAGGCAATCGATAACAGCCACAATTTTGGCTATCGATGCTGTGCTGGACCAAAATTTTTCTGCACACAAAATGTCTACAACTTCCAAAGAAAGTAAACAGTAACCACCATTCTAATATTTCTGGCTTTAGCAACCGTCATATTTAGCCACCAGATTCTCTACTCAGAGCAGCTGAGATTGCAGTATTAGGCAGATGACGTAGTAGCTAGTGTGAAATACCAGTATCAGAAGGTATGACCAGTACCATTTTCGAAGGGAAGACCGCCCGAATTGTAAACCGTCACTGTGATTGACTGCTGTGTTCGGAGGCAGCACACCAGTTTGCTAATTCACTATCATTAATATTATAAAAATTATGCATTACAGTTTCTTGGCATTCAAATACAGACATCTATAAACAGCAGGCTATCGCTCACTTATTTCAGGAGTCATAATAAGAAGCAAAACTAAGAACAAACGTTAAAGTAAAACGCAGAATAAGCGCTTCGGGTATCATCAGGTCCCGCCCAAATTGCGCACCCAAGCGAAATGGTTTGCGCTCCCTAATCAATCCAGAACGACAAATCATGGGCCACAACAGCGTTGTCTGGCGCCATCGGTTGTGTTTCACGTCTGTAAAGAAATGTTACGTTTAGAACAATCAAAAGAATAAGTAGATGATGATCTTTTGTTGGTACTTAGAGAGAAAACTTGTGAAATTGTTGATGACCTGTCAATTCTTAAATATAGGGTGTTTCGAAACGGTGTGTTAAAAATTTGGGTACAGGTTCCTTACAGCAAAGCAAAAAAACCATGGGTTCCAAAACGCATACCTTAGGAGCTATATATGATAGCAGTTTTTTGATGATGTTATTGGATGTGTTAACATTTGTAAAGGAAAATGATATATTTGAAGAACTGTGGTCAGAAAACAGTTGTTAGACAACAATATCTGTGTCCACGATGGCAGCACTGTGGGAGTCGTAGAATCTTGGACATTCAATAGCGGGAAGTTGCGATATGCAGCAGAAGGGGTTCGTTGAGTGTACGGTGTAAGGCAAGGACGCACTTTTGTAACTATGTGATTTGCAGATTTATTACGAGGAGGAATGATTACTCAGAACAATGGCTGGTTAGCATACGGACACAAAATAGGTTTGGAAATGAAGAACAAGGTATTATTTCAGAGGTAAAAAGTTTATTTTTGTTTTTGTAGACTTGTATTGTTTGTTCACTTCACACCCGTCGTAGTCGAGTTTTTGATAATTATCCTACTAATTGATCTTCTGAGTTAGTTTACTGTACCATGGAAGTTATTAGATTAACTGAATTTTCGTATTGGAGCCAATAATAGTTTTTTTTATAAGTTCCTTCCTAACTGAAATTTCAGAACTTAAAGGTTGAATCATGTATTTCATTGGCATTCTGTGTCAAAGCTATGAACCAAATTTCTCTGGATCAACTGTAGTTAGTTTTTAGCAGTATTTTTTTAGCTGTTGCGGAGTCTTGCTGTTGTGTTGCTGTTTCTGCCAGTACTTCATTTTGCAGGTGATATACATAATAAGCGATTGTTTCATTTTCTTTGCGCAATGTAGGTACTGTCAGTTTTTTTATTTTGTCGGTGCCATACGTCAGTGCAGAAATTTTCGTGTGTTTCAGGTTACATTCTTTTACAGGTCGACATTACAGTTTTTTTTATATATAGTTACGTGTTTTTCAGACATTTCACAATGACCAAGTCTACTGAGAGTGAAATTATTGGATTTCTTATTTATTTACTTATGAATCGGTTACTGTTAAAGGATTCTTTTCAGTTTCACGTAAGTGATGTGGAATTGAGTTCAGCAGCACATTTAGATTGTCAGTTCACATTCACAGGTTTGTATTTACGATAACACACAGACAAGTAAAGGCTACTCATTTACAGCTATAAGCACTCGTTTAGTAGAAGATATGTGTTTCACTGTAGTGAAGATGAACAAGTGTTCGTAACTCTTAAGGTATGAATTTTATAGTCATGTTTATTGGACATTGTTTTCTTGGTTTGCATGTTTTAAAACGTCGTTCTGAAACACTGTGTAGATAGTGGATAAAGATTGTAATTCGCAGCTTCACCTGTTCTGCTATAATAATTACGAGTGGCACCCAAAAATGTGAAGCAGTCATTTAAGTAGCATCCGTTCCTCGCTAACAGTTCATCACAACCTCAAGACAACAAATCTACGACCTACGTGCTATTTTCTGCGCATGGGACATCTATAGAAGACTGCAGGTTGGTGAGCTTTTTCAGAAACCCTATGCAATTCAGTCAGAGCAGTGAAAGCGAATGTATGACTCGCGTGTACTGTATCCGCAGTAAAAATGGGAACGGTGTACGTAATCTGTGGTAACAAAGAGCAGGTAATATCGGAAAGACATACAAATTCGTCTAAAAGAAAAATTCTTTTACGCCGTACCGTGCACTCAAGCCATTTGTTATCTTCCTTTAATCTTCTGCAGCTGACGTCCTTTCGTATTGCACATGTCAAGGAGAGACACAAAAAAGGAAGACGGGACATCGTTCTGTACTTGACAATTAACTGTTATTTTTGTTCTTCCGTGCGAATGGAGCCGCTTCTGAAGACAGGCGAGGAAACGCACCAGCAAGACTGGCAGCGCGAGGCGAGGACACCCGCCGGCGGACAGTCCAAATGCTCGCGAGCAGTTTTGTATTAAAAGTGCCACCGAGCAAGAATTTGAAATTAAAATGATGCAGAACAATGCGTGACGGGAGGAAATGAATCAGGGTCGGCTTAAACCGGGTGATTTATTGCGGATTTGGCCGTCGCTGCTGCGCCGGATCGATGTCTGTAGAGCAGGGGAGAGCCGGGAGCTGCCGCACGAATGGCGGCGAAACTTAGTCGCCGGTGCTCCGTCTCGCTGCAGACGCCAAAGCCAACATGCAAAGCCGAGTGAGCGTTACGTCGTCTAACACTATGCCGCACTTCCTTGTTGCCCAACGGTCAACAGTGTGTAGAGAGAACGCCTGCCTCTCATTTTTCCCCCTTACAATGGCTCCTTTGACTGGCGTTCTTCACACAGCATTTGAACGTCCGCGCACAGACATTAATTTCTCAGTACATTACATTGTAATTAAAAAAACTCAAGCAACTCTAGAAAAGAACGCCTCTGAAAACTGTAAGTTTTTTGACCACGAAGCACGTAACATTTCTATCTTATTGACTTAAACATGTCCATCCTTTTAAAATATCCGTTAGGAGCATTGAATATAGCGTAAAATGTTTGTAAGTTTGAAGTCGAAAGCAGAATTTCATTTTACTTTTAATTAAATTAAATATTTGTTAAAGAATTTCAATGTTGATAACAAATGCTGAATGAAAATTTTAAAAAAATAACTTTTTTATTTTTAATTACAAGTGGTCTGGAAATAAATGAAAATATGATGCAGACACGCGAAATGTCTTTCTGTTAAATGAAAATAATTATATGCATTACTGAAACTGTAACCTCTGTAAATATAAAAGTACTTTATTTTGTGTTCGATGTTTCGCAGTTTTGTATCATATTTTAATTTACTGCGAATACACGTATTTTCAAACAGATACATGGCCTGAAAAAAAAGTAAAGCATCCAGAAGACACGGTCGGTGACAAAGTAACTCGATACACGTACACACCATCGGCAGGTATGTACGAGGCGTAATCGGAAAGTAAGGGCCGATTAGGCGCGAAATGCAAACCACTGTGAAAATCTTTGGAACTTTGCACAGATGTGTTGGGCAGTGCCTTTCGATCGCTTCACGTCGCTCTTTTCAGTTCAGAGCGCAAAGTGATCACTTAGAAATGCCCGAAACAACCGTGTCTCCCGCCAAGTATGTGGATCTGGAAGCTATGCAGCCCACATAACTTAAATGTCATGCGTTTCCTTCGTTAAGACAATTTTCAACCGTATTCTGCAGGGACAATGAAGACGCTCCTGTAGCGTTTTCAAATGGTTCAAGTGGCTCTAAGCACTATGGGACTCAACATCTGAGGTCATCAGTCCCCTAGACTTAGAACTACTTAAACCTAACTAACCTAAGGACATCACACACATCCATGTCCGAGGCAGGATTCGTACCTGTGACCGTAGCAGCAGCGAGGTTGCGGACTGAAGCGCCTAGAACCGCTCAGCCACCGCGGTCGGCTGTAGCGTTTTCGATGGGAAGTGTTTGAACACCCACGATACAGTCCTTAATCGGCTCCGTCCGTTGTTCATCTCTGCTCACATGAACCGCTGGCTACGGACGCAACATTTTGGCACAAACAACGAAAGGCAGACCAGCGTAGAGAATTGGCGGAAACCACAAGAGGCTGCTTTCTGTGTACGAGGGCATTGGAAAGTTTGTGCAACGCCATGAATAACGTCAAGTCGGAGCGGCGACTATTTAGAAAGGTAGCTGGAAGGTGTGGCTAACTGTTGTGAATAATTTCTTTTTTTATTTTCACTGTGGTTTTCATTTCACGACCGATTGTACCTTACACTGCCACCACAGGGCATTAGTATTATTCGTCTTATAGCGTTGTTAACAGGAGTGGTAGGGGCGTGAACAGCATCAGGCGCTGAGCCATCACTGAAAAGGGCACAGAAATGCCGCAGGCTCGTTTGAGTCAGCGGTAGCAGCACCTGAGCGAATTTGAAAGAGATGTCATTCTGGGTCTCCATTGGCCGGCTGATCGAATCGAGCGATACCCAGATTAGTGGGCCTGTCGAATGCGACAGTTGCCCGATGTTGGACAGCACATGCACATGAGGGCAGACATAATACCATCAAGGTTCTGGTCGACCACGTCTGACCGCTACACGAAGAGTACCGCCGTATTGTGTACCAAGCAAATCTGCGTCTGCCATCCTATAACTAATAATGGACTCAGTGTAATGGTTCAAATGGCTCTGAGCACTATGTGACTTAACTGCTGAGGTCATCAGTCCCCTAGAACTTAGAACTACTTAAACCTAACTAACCTAAGGACGTCACACACATCCATGCCCGAGGCAGGATTCGAACCTGCGACCGTAGCAGTCAAATGGTTCAAATGGCTCTGAGCACTATGGGACTCAACTGCTGTGGTCATCAGTCCCCTAGAACTTAGAACTACTTAAACCTAACTAACCTAAGGACATCACACACATCCATGCCCGAGGCAGGATTCGAACCCGCGACCGTAGCAGTCGCACGGTTCCAGACTGAAGCGCCTAGAACCGCTCGGCCACTGCGGCCGGCGACTCCGTGTAATATTCGATGTCATACCGCACCAATGGTGCGAGCCGCCGGCCTATGGAATTAACGTGTCATGCGTATCCCGCCGTTAACACCATAACACAAGCGGCTGATATCGAGTGGTGCCGTGACCAACAAGCATAGTACGTTAACGAATGGTGTCGTAATGCCTTTATGTTTAGCGATGAATCTTGATTCTACACTACCCTGAATGACCATTGACAGTGAGTTTGGCGGCGATCTAGGGATAAGTCTTTTGCTCCAGATGTTCTGGAGAGGTACAGCGGTGTTATTACTGGAGTCAGGGTCTAGAGAGCCATCGGGTATGACGTCACGTCGCGGCTGGTTGTGATTGAAGGGACTCCTGAAGGCACAACAGTACGTCACTGACAACGTGCGCCCTCAACCTCTCACTCGACACAATCGCAGTGCCATTTTCCAACACGGCTATGCTCGCCAATACATGACACGTGTCTCTATGAACAGTCTGCACAATGTTGCGGTAGTCCACTGGCCAGCAAGATCCCCAGATCTGACCTCGATAGAACATGTGTGAGACCAGCTCAACCTGAACTCCGTATCAGTCCCAGTACCCAGGATATCAAGGACCAGATACTACAGTTGTGGGTCAGCTTGCCTCAGCAGACGATACAACGGCTTTATGACGCCCTTCCCAACCCAGGTCAGAAGGACTGCAACGTTATACTGACAGATAGGTTTATACTGCCAAATTATTTGTAAATTTGACTCGAATTTGTGATCCCTGAAATAAAATCACATACCCTCTCAACCCGTGAAAATTCGTTTCCTCAGCCCCTTCTGGATGCTTCATTTATAAAGATGTTATTTTTATTAAATATTATGATTCAGTATTTGTTAAGTAACATTTCCATTTATTAATAAATCTGGAATTTAAATAAAAGTACGAATAATGCTACAAGGGAGATTGGAACTAGCGACTTTCGTATTACACTATCGGCAAATACAGAGGATGGACAAAAATATAGAAACAGCAGAAATAATAAACACCACCACGTCTGTTACTGTGTAGGAAACCCATTCGCATTCGAAAAATTTGCGGTTGAGAATGGATAAATATATGTCTTGTCTTGTTTTCAGGAGGCTCTTATACTACTCATTCTGGAAAATACACACATCAAAAAAAGTTTTACATCACCTCGGTTGCGAGACTTCCGGAACCCGTACAGAAAATTGGAACAGAGATCAACATAAACATCATTTCCGCCCTTTTCATTGCTCATGAAAACTACACATTGGATGTTGTACCACCATACAGCGAGACCTTCAGAGGTGGTGGTCCAGACTACTGTACACACCGGTACCACTAATACCCAGTAGCACGTCCTCTTGCATTGATGCATGCCTGTATTCGTCGTGGCATACAACCCACAAGTTCATCAAGGCTTTGTTGATCCAGGTTGTCCCACTCCTCAACGACGATTCGGCGTAGATCCTTCAATAGTGGTGGGCGGGAAACGTCGTCCATAAACATCTCTTTTCCGGCTACCCCAGGCATGTTGGTTAGGGTTCATGTCTGGAGAACATGCTGGCCACTCTAGTCGAGCGATGTCGTTATCCTGAAGGAAGTCATTCACCAGATGTCCACGATGGGGGCGCGAATGTGTCGTCCATGAAGACGAATGCCTCGCCAATATGCTGTCGATATAGTTGCACTATCGGTCGGAGGATGGCATTCACGTATCGTACAGCCGTTATTGCACCTTCCATGACAACCAGCGGCGTACGTCGGCCCCACATAATGCCACTCCAAAAAAGCAAGGAACCCCTGCCTTGCTGCACACGCTGGACACTGTGTCTAAGGCGTTCAGCCTGACCGGGTTGCCTCCAAACACGTCTCCGACGATTGTCTGGTTGAAGGCATATGCGACACTCATCGGTGAAGAGGACGTGATGCCAGTCCTGAGCGGTCTATTCGGCATGTTGCTGGGCCCGTCTGTACCGCGCTGCATGGTGTCGTGGTTGCAAAGATGGACCTCGCCATGGACGTCGGGAATGAAGTTGCACATCATGCAGCCTATTGCGCACAGTTTGAGTAGTAACACGAAGTCCTGTGGCTGCACGAAAAGCATTATTGAACAGGGTGGCGTTGCTGTCAGGGTTCCTTCGAGCTGTAATCCGTAGGTAGCGGTCATCCACTGCAGTAGTAGCTCTAGGGCGGCCTGAGCGAGGCATATCATCGACAGTTCTTGTTTCTCTGTATCTCCTCCATGTCAGAACAACATCGCTTTGGTTCACTCCGAGACGCCTGGACACTTCCCTTGTTGAGGGCCCTGCCTGGCACAAAGTAACAATGTGGACGCGATCGAACCGCGGTATTGACCGTCTAGGCATGGTTGAACTACAGACAACACGAGCCGTGTACCTCCTTCCTGGTGGAATGACAGGAACTGATCGGCCGTCGGACGCCTCCGTCCAATAGGTGCTGCTCATACATGGTTGTTTACATCTTTGGGCGGGTTTAGTGACAACTATGAACAGCGAAAGGGACTCTGTCTGTGATACAATATCTACAGTCAACGTCTATCTTCAGGAGGTCTGGGAACCGGGGTTACGCAAAACTTTTTTTGATGCGTGTCGTTGCAAGTTCAGGTAACAATGATAAGGGTGAGCAGCCGTCACGCTCGCTTGCCTCCAAAACAGACCACAAAGGCTCAATAATATTTACGTGAGCTGACTGTGGTGGCCAAGGAATGTTCGACAATTCATCCTCCTACTTACAAAGTCAATCGATGACGATGCGAACTGTGTGAACAGGTGTCGTTTGGTATTGGAACAGAGCATCAGCCAAAATGGTCACATAAACCTTGGCAGTAATGTGATCTTGCAGAATAACCATTGTGCCCATGGTATATCACGATATGGCTTTCCAGATCACCACCGAACCTCCACCATGTTTCACTCTTGGGACGTGAACTCGTCCAGAAGTTGGAAACAGTGTGAAACGAAACTTATCCGATCAAATGACTTTCTTCCATTGCTTGGTAACCCAGGTTTTATGGTTTAGGCACCATGTTTTCCCATACGGGCATTTCTGTCAGTGGTTAGCTGTTTTGGAATTCCAGCTCACCCTTCAGTTCCCGACTTATGGAGTTCCCTTCGTGTTGTTTAGGTGCTGACAGGGTTCGCGAGTGGGATGTGAATTCTGCAGCTGTCTTCCTCTTATTTCATCACAGTCCTAGTCAGCGATCATCTATGACGATTATCCGACATTTTCGTACGCATTGTGACTCAGTGAATGACATTTTTCCACTTTCCCTGTATGCGGTATAAATCTTCGATATGGTACCTTTTGAAACGCCCAATACTTCGGCTGCCTTGGATAGCGAAGCACCCACCATACGAGCACCGCCAATTTGCCCAAATTTGACTCACTTAGCTCCGACATAATTCACTCACGACTACACAGGACACTGCTCTGGCCACGACTGACGCTTGCAACATATTGAGGACACTGCACAGGCGCCGTTCGTGGTCAAACACAGAAGCGCAACCTGTAAGCTCGGCTAGCATTTCTCTCAGTGTTTCCACATTGTTGTCCAATTCCTCAATGTTAAATTAGCCAGATATGTTATCTGCGTAATAGCGCTCGAATATCACTTGCTCTTTAAAACCGATTTTTCCTATTTTTCAGAAAATTGCGTCGCACTGAATTAGAAAAATTCCGTTGTTACTCATTCCGTGATACATTTGGGTGAGAGAAAAACGTATCACTTAACTTTCAATGGATCGCACGGTTTCTAAGCGATGTAAGCTCACTGGACAAAATATTAAGACACTTCCTTAAAAAAGCGCAGTGGTCGATTTAATGTGCTGTAAATACAGAACCTGTACCAGGCGGTCATTTGATCCTCCTCCGCTGACGTATGTAATGGCAGTGAAGTGGTATATGGAATCAACGCAATAAAATGATTCGACGTGGAGACGTGACAGAATGGAAGGAAAGATCAATCGCATTAGGTCGCGCTCATGATAATTCCCTGACAGTGCACTAAAACAAATCCCGAAGCCGAAAAATATTGATAACCAACATTTTTTCTAGTAGGATAGTGCAGGTGAAATCATTCATTTCATAACCACAACACTGTACGGGAATGCCCCAACTAGCAGTATTGATGCAGCAGTGATTCGTCCTTCGAACGAAGATTTTAAGGGGGGGGAGCCTTCTTTGTGCTTGGCGGTATAAACAGACGACACATTATCTTATGGTTTCACAGTCTATTGTCATCAAGATAGGCAACAGCAGATATTTAGTACCTTCCCTAACCAACTACCTTTCAGTGTTGAGTGAACCTGGAATCCTCACAACTCGAAGCGAAGGAAGCCAAAAGTTAGAGTGGCAAAAAACCATACGCTTTTCATCTCGGAGGCTAGATTACTTCTAGGGATTTCTGAGGCTGTAGAAGAAAAAGAGGGAAGTTTAGATTTATATCTGCCACATGAAAGAAATATCGTATCTGTATCTGGAATCTGAAGGAAACGTTTCTTGGCTGTCAATGACAGTCCGTTTGCTGTATGTTTCAAAGGGAACTCTCAACAAGCAGAAGTGTCAAAGGGAACCGCACATGTTAACAGCCCAATAAATGAACGGTCTGACAGAATTAAAAACAGTTTCAGGCTATTCAGTGACGCCGTTACGGTTCACAGAAAATTATGAAGGCTGTAATACTGCGGAGGTAGCTATTCTGCCTTGGAGGAAAATCCTGTTGGCGTATTGAATAGGAGTGCATTCTAAATGTAAGGTAAGTGTGTTGTAATTATTACAGGGATATGCTTTGAAGTAGCTTTTCAGATTCACGTTATTAGCTAAAAGTGAAGAGTAATATGGTGCAAATTGGACGTAAAATTAAATTTAAGGCGAAATAAGAGCATAAACTCAGGTCGTTGACGGAAACTTGGGTGAGTAATGCGAATACGAGAATGGGATCGCGTACTGTAGACTTATGGTTTCAGTGCCAGAGTCCTTCAGGAGGCGGGGGGAGAGAGAGATTTGGGAGGAGTTGGGTTGGGGAAGGTGGGGGTGGAGTCAGTCACTGTAATTATTCGCAGAGAGGCCGCAACGCATATTTTAGCCACGATATTCGTGACCCCTTACCTTTACGATGAGCGTGTGGCTTGCCTCGATTGTATCTGTCTATTCTAGAAGACGTAGAATCTAGTGTTCTTGGTGCCGGGTTCGAATCACAAGGCGTAATCGATAGCGACATTTGTCTTGCTCGAAAGATAGGTTATATGACAATGAGCCAGTGAAATGATAAATATGTCACTTCACAGTGTCAATGGAAGACTTACTAGATCCTCAAGTGCTCACGAAAAAAAAATCATGCCATCACTCAACACGTGTCTTTGACAATAGTACAGTCAAGATGTAGCGACCGCTGCAAGTTAGCATCCGAAAACAAGCTTTCGTACTGTACCAGAAAGCTCATGGAAAATAATAGCCTAGCGACCTAAAACGTACTGTATTCTGTCATCAATTACACTCATCACTGTGTGTAACAACTGCGCATTACAAGATGTATAAGATGCGGATAGGAGATTTCAGTGCCTTAATGAAGAGTTATTGTGTTTTTGACGATGTACGATAGTGGCCACGACACTGAAGTCAGCCCACGCGACGATCCTCCCAGCTTCTCCGAGGAGCTGGACTACTGCGTCAGACGCTACTGTAACCCATTCACGGTGGCTTACAGGAAGTCTCTACTTGACACAGCTTTCAAACAAAGTAACGCAGCAAAAAGGAGGCCTGGTCTTTCGCAATCCTCTTCAGTTACTCACCAGGGGCGGTAAACAAAAAACAGTATCGGTTCGCTGTTGCTATGTGCTGTAACGTTCTCCTCAAGAAGCGCGCGAGAGCGCTCGGGTGTGTGTGCGTGTTCGTGGATCTCTCTCTCTCTCTCTCTCTCTTTCTGTGTGTGTGTGTGTGTGTGTGTGTGTGTGTGTGTGTGTGTGTGTGTGTGTGTATATACAACAGCTTCGACAATAGAAAAAACCAATGCTTCCAAAATGTAGGGACTACACTACCATCCTTCAACCACCTTTCCATAGGTGCTCGGCCGGCCGCTGTGACCGAGCGGTTCTAGGCGCTTTAGTCCGGAACCGCGCTGCTGCAACGGTCGCAGGTTCGAATCCTGCCTCGGGCATGGATGTTTGTGATGTCCTTAGGTTAGTTAGGTGCCGGCCGCTGTGACCGAACGGTTCTAGGCGCTTCAGTCCGGAACCGCACTGCTCCTACGGTCGCAGGTTCGAACCCTGCTTCAGGCATGGATGTGTGTGATGTCGTTAGGTTTAAGTAGTTCTAAGTCTAGGGGACTGATGACCTCAGATGTTAAGTCCCATAGTGATTAGAGCCATTTGAACGATTTGAATATATGCTCGCGGCAGTAGTCCGCCAACAGGCGACCAGCTTCGCCGTTAAAGAGATTCTCGTTTTCAGTCGCTGCACCACAACAATGTGGCCTTCGTGAAAGCCGCATTTCCGCATTTGCGGCCAGTATCTTCGCTTTAAAGACTACCCAGTGGTCTCTCTTCCGCTTACATTCTTTCCTTACTGCGTCACGTGCTCGCAACATAACCAGGAGGCATTCAGCCTCGCGGTGGGCAGTGGTCATAATGATTTGACTCATCACTGTACGTAAGTCACGTGTAGCACTAAGACAAATGTTCGATCAACGGCCGGCCGAAGTGGCCGTGCGGTTCTAGGCGCTGCAGTCTGGAACCGCGAGACCGCTACGGTCGCAAGTTCGAATCCTGCCTCGGGCATGGATGTGTGTGATGTCCTTAGGTTAGTTAGGTTTAACTAGTTCTAAGTTCTAGGGGACTAATGACCTCAGAAGTTTGAGTCCCGTAATGCTCAGAGCCATTTGAGCCATTCGATCAACGGTTTCGTGTCACTTGTGTATCACGTAGCCTGAGGAACAGAAAACTAACGATAATACAAGGCATGAGTAAATCACTATTGTGTCACTGCTGCGTCTGGTAAACAGCTGATACTGGTCTCTCTCGCAAATTGCATTTACTTACGAAGCTTCCCGTATACAAACTGCTGTTGTCCGTAATACTTTGTATATCTTTCAGAACTTAGAAGTCAATATCAGAGTCATGAAACTGGACCGAATCATCAGAAATGTCTTATCAATACCGTACTTGAAACAGAGAGAATTCCGAAGCTCTCTGCCAGTACTGTATAAAAAGGGAGAGAGAGTATACTAGTCACAGCAGATTGGATGGTCAGCAAAGCCCACTGACTTCGAACATAGACGGGTCACTGGATGTCACCTGAGTAAGAAATCCATCAGGCACACTTAAATCCTCCTAAACTTGCCCAAGTAGGCTTTTGGTTCAAAAATGGTTCAAATGGCTCTAAGCACAATGGGACTTAACATCTGCGGTCATCAGTCCCCTAGACTTAGAACTACTTAAACCTAACTAACCTAAGGACATCACACACATCCATGCCCGAGGCAGGATTCGAACCTGCGACCGTAGCAGCAGCGCGGTTCCAGACTGAAGTGCCTAGAATCGCAGGCTTTTGGTTATGTGACTATGAACTGGAAACGTGAAGAAACAGCCTCGCCATGTGCTAACGGACAGAAGCCGTCGAGGGCTGCGGTGGGCAACTGCAAAAAATCGCAAGAAAACTCTCGAAGTGCTTCCAGCAGTCCAGCTAGTACATTAACAGTGCGTATGGAGTTAAAAAGAAAAAAGGTAAAACGGTCTAATAGCTCCTCTTAAGCCCACATTTCTGTAGTCAGTACTACGCAATACTTGAGATGCTGCGAAGAGCGAAACCGCTGGACAGTGGATGACTGGAAACGAGTGGATGTGGCGTGATGAAGCAGGCTATAACTATAACAGTTTGATGGAAGGATTTGGAGTTGGTGATTGCCTGTAGAGTGTCATCCTTAATTAGTGCCGACAGTAAAGCACGGGTGCCGCGCGAACTGGCCGTGCGGTTTGAGGCGCCACGCCACAGATAGCGCGGCCCCTCCCGCCGGAGGTTCGAGTCCTCCCTCTGATATGGGTGTGTGTGTGTTGTTCTTAGCATAAGTTAGTTTGAGCAGTGTGTAAGTCTAGTGACCGATGATCTCAGCAGCTTGCTCCCTTAGGAATTCACACACATTTGAGCATTTTTTTAGTATGGTACGGAGGAGGTTGTGTTACGGTATGGGGTGTTTTCTTTAGTTTGTGTTTGTTCCGTACTGCGCTTAAGAAAATGATACATGCGGAAAGATATGAACATATTTCACAGTATTATGCGCTGCGTACAGTAGAGAAACAGTTCCGAGACGATGGTTGCTTGTATCACCATGATAATGCACTCTGCCATTAAGCATCATATGTGTGACAGTGGTTTGTCGACAACAGCATTCATGAAATCGACCGGCTTGCTCAGAGTCCCAACTTGAACCCAATGGAACACCTTTATAACGAGTTAGAACGTCGACTTTTCTCCAGGCCCCAGTGTCGGACATCACTACCTTCTCTGTTTTCGGCTCTTGAGGTATGTGCTGCCATTCCTCCACAGACATTCAGACACCTCACTGAAAATGTACGCAGCAGAGTTCCAGCCGTCATAAAGGCGAATGGTGGAGACACTGGGGCCGGCTGGGGTGGCCGAGCGGTTCTAGGCCCTACAGTCTGGAACCGCGTGACCGCTACGGTCGCAGGTTCTTATCCTGCCTCGAGCATGGGTGTGTGATGTCCTTAGGTTAGTTAGGTTTAAGTAGTTCTTAGTTCTAGGGGACTGGTGACCTCAGAAGTTAAGTCCCATAGTCCTCAGAGCCATTTGAACCATTTTTGGAGACTCCGGATATTAATGTTCGGTAATAGGTATCTCGATACTTCCGACCAGAATGTGTACATATTCCACAAGCCGTGTCATTGTATGCGCTGGAGGGTACTTTCGTTACCACTGCCATTTTCTCTTTCTCCTGTTCCAGTCACGAATTGTCCGCCGGAATAATGATTGTTGGTACGACTCCGTGTGAACACTAGGCTCCCTAACTTTATCTCCACTGACTTTTCAGAGATATACATACGTGAAAGCTTTATCTGGATTCAGTGTTCTAGGAAATTTTAAGGGTAAAACACACCGTAGTGCGCCGCGCCTCTCTTGTACCGTCTGCCACTGGAGCTGAATGAAGATATCCGTGACGCTTTCATTTTTACTAGACGAACGTAAGTGGCAGCAGCTGGTACACATGGGGGTAGAAGGATGCGGAAAGATTGTTGCTGGGCGACAAGCGAGCTGCAATTACCAGTAGGCTCAGCAAGAATACACCAAGACTTACAATTTTAGCAGCATCCTCGAAAATAGAATCAGGCATCGCTCCTTCAAGACAAAAGTCTGATTCGTTAGCTATGCGAGCTCCTCGTGACTGAACTAGGACAACTGTTATGAAGTAGTCAGAATTTGTATGTCTGCGGGAGTGTATCTTTGCAAATGAAACAGTACTAACACTGCGGCCGGGCCCCTTTGGAGTGAGGCGGCGTGCAGTGCAGCCTTCACAGGCAGGCGGAAAGAAGATTAGAGGCGTCCTTGAGGGCATTAATTGTGGCCCTGCGCCGACTGGCCGCCAGCGTCCCTGCGACCATATACAGCGGCGCTGGCCTTCACCACGCCTCACATTGTATACAGCTCGCCTTCCATCGCACCTGCTGTTTCCCGTGTGTCGATCCTTTCAGAAAAACAAATCAAGCAGCAGGACTGCAACTCGTTTAAGAAAATTTATTGGCTCATCGACAGCAGGGCATTGAGTGCAGCCCCAGGACATTTTTAACAAAGATAGGAAAAAAACATGCCATGACGTCGTCGAAGGGTCGTGTCGACATTCCTCTGAAACGCGTACAAGTAAACAGAAAAAAAGGAAAGTGTGATACCGGGCAGGGATGTGAACAAGGGACAATGACAGAGCGAGCGTTCTGACAAGTTGGATATGGAGCTCAGTTGGCGTTTCTTTCCCTCTTCCCACATGTCACGCAGCTAGCTCCCTACCACATGAGTGGTACATCTTGTGATTAAAAAAGATGTTTAAGTACATAAAGGTACACAATACCTGATAACAGATCATAACTGACAGCAAATATAATTTTTTACATTACTGATGGAAAATATACTGAGACTCCAAAATAACCTCCAAGTTATCGTAGACCTTCCGTAAAATAAAGGTTAAGCAATACACAGTTATAGGACTATCGCCTGATAGTCCATTTGGTGACAAACGTTACTTTTTGTTGATCACGACACCCCTGACACAAAAATATGTCATTCAAAACAACTGCTGCTGAGATGAACGAACGGACAGGGGAGCCTCTGAGAGTATCCATGGGTGCTGACTGGTGAGCTTACCACAGTGCACGTACATCCTTACAATAATCTACCCAATGCCAAATTAGTAAACCAGTATCTACAGGGTGAAGCAGGTTGCAGGTAACAGAACCGGTGACCTTTATGCCGTCGTGTTTCTTCCTAAACTTACTTCAGTTTGTTATGTACCCATGCCGCAAGATCAGTAATGCCGTCGGATGCATGGAAATCTGGTACAAATACTGTATAGGTGCTGGATGTGAGACAGCAACAATAAAAATGACGTGATTGCCAACTGCCCATCTCATGGCATAGCGCCTGAACCATAAATTTCGTAGGGCTGCAATATTTACCTAGCCTGAAGTATAGCTAGTCAATCTTCATAATAGTTCTGATATTCATTCGACGTGAAAGTGATAAAGAAAGCCACATTCTTTCGGATGGGAATGAGCCACTTTAGTACTCGGCAAAGCAATGACAAACGCCTGTGGCCTTCCTCTGGGCCCTTTTTTCTTTCATTCTTTTCCTAGGAGCTAGTTTTCTCGGTCAGACCAAGTTTCTCCAGTCATCTTTTCAGATACAACATGCCACTGTCGACCTTATGATCGAAAAATTTCCCTATACTGGATATATCTCATTGCCATTCCACTTCATGGCCTCTGAGTTTCTCTTTTTTAAGGTTTCTTATTCACAAAATTCAATTAACTTGTTTTGTACGTCAATCTGGTTTCATTCTCTTGATATGGCTCTAAAAATTTAAACTAGATTTCCTAATGTCATAGTAAATGTTTATATATCGTTTGATCTCTTGCCTCCGCAGTTTAGTTCCAAGATTTTGCTTCTAATATTGCATTCTCTCTTGGTTTTCGATAACTTCTTCCCTATTCGAAATTAGTGTTTATAAAGCAAAGAGAATACCGGTTTAATGATGGAACATAGATGTTTCACTTTTGTGTGTTTGGGGATGCACTTGCGATTGTCAGTATTTTGGCTGTTTCCACACCTTATTCACCCAACTTTATTAGCTTTCTTTTCGATTCTATTTTCACGAGATATTTAACCGATATACTTAAACTCATTAAATTGCTTGATTTTGTCATAAGTATTTTGTTTCCTTATATCTTGACGCTTGGTGTTTGCTCGTAACATATTCTATTTATCAGATTATATTTGCTGACTTACTTCTGATAACTCTTTTGTTCGTCTGTTTGTGGACTCTTGCAACCTAATATAAGTTTGCAAGGTCGTCTGCAGAAGTAAGGCAACTGTATCTAAGTTTCCTTAGACTCTTGTGACTGTGGTTAATTTTAAAGATAGCTTTTTGCTGTCGCCACTCTTCTCCGATTTTAAGAAGAACGAGGATGAAGAGTAATGGAGAGAGACAATCTCTTTCTCTTAGCCCAAATATATTTGTGAGAGGTTCTGAAATTTCTTCCGAAATGTCACTTTGGATCTAGTTCATTCAAAATTTGGAATGATGACTCAAAATCAGCTGATTCATAACCATTGTCATTATTATTATTATTATTATAGAATAAAGCACCTCTATTGTGTCGCAAAACGTTTCGTTCTATTAGATATGTTGATTAGTTTCACGGTGTGGAGGTGCAATGAGCTAATAGTGGGTTAACGCATAATATTCATTTCCAACTTGCATTAAATTCCTGACGTATGTTTTGTCACAGGAAGAAAACGACAAACCACAAAAAGCTATGCGAAATTACTCACAGGAGCTAAAATAGTCAATTACTGAGATATTTAACGGAGACAAACAGTGAGAGCTGTAGCGCGTTACAGCAGTGCGGGATACAGTACAAACACAGTTTGTAAACACAGGCTCCTCTGACAAACGAACAAAGCACAGGTACAATGGAGGCGCTCAGCAACATTAATGTTGGCTGCTCGCGCAAATAAGTAATAGTTACACATACAAAGCTCTGTTTCCCAGGTTGCTGGTTAATTGCATATCGGCCTCAGCGCCATTCAGCAAGAAACGGATAAAGCTAAATACTTTAAGGAAACAACGGCCGTAGTCCTGTGAAAACAATACGACAGTTGTGTTTAGTACTGCATATAGACAATACATAGATTAGAATTATTGGAAACTTGCAGACGAACTGCTAAGAGTAAATAGCAGCAGACGCCTTTCTGAAAACTGGTGTGAACACCAAGGCACTTCTTAGTCGTAGTCGTATGGGATATAGTATCGCCTCCCCTTAACTTATTTACCGGGTCCCCCAAAATATCACAGTTTAAAGTGAAATCCGAATTATACAACAAATGTTAATTTTACATTACTTAAACCATTGTGAAAGAGGAACCAGGCCTGGTGGTTCAGAGATTGGACAAATATTCAGGACGACTGAGGTTTCCCGCGATTCAATCAACTCAGTCCAAGCCAATGCTAAAAATGTTCGTTAAATAATTTCCAACGATGCTCTTTAAAACGGAACTATGTCTATAATGACAACGATGTCGGCGGCACGTTAAGCTCTGCCCTTCATTCCTTCAGAGATTTTGGCGATCGAATCCCGAACTTCTGGATTCGCCGTCTTCTCATTCAACCATAGACTGAGATGACGCAGTGCTCAGTACAAACATGAATGCTGGATGCCATTAGGTGAACGTCTCTGTCAGTGGGCGAAACACAATGTGAAAATGACGTTTCGTTGACCATGAACAGAGTCAGCTCTTTCTTATTTGGTTGGTTATATCCATCAAGGGCCCGAATACAAGTAAGTTAAGGATGACAAGTAAGATACAACTACAACCAGGTTCCCTATTTTTGTAATCCCAATAAATACTTTTACAAACTGCAAAGAAAAGATTGTGATGCTCTGAATACAAAAAAGGACACATACGGAATTGTCTTGATGCAGCATTGTGCTAAACGCGACAACCAAAAGCCGGCCGCTGTGGCCGAGCGGTTCTAGGCGCTTCAGTCCGGAACCGCGCTGCTGCTACGGTCGCAGATTCGAATCCTGCTCGGGCGGTACTGTGTGTGATGTCCTTAGGTTAAAGTAGTTCTAAGTCTAGGGGACTGATGACGTCACATGTTAAGTCCCATAGTGCTTAGAGCCATTTGAACCATGTCCAAAACAATGGTAAATACGACGAGTGCTTAGGTTATAAGGATATATCGCTTTGGCTTTCTCCAAGGTATATGTTCGTCACTTGCGCAAAGAAATCATCACTAACAATCCATCGCCAGCTGTTGTTAATCATCTGTAAGAGTCACTGAGAGGTAACTACGCCACTCCAGTAGACTTCTTTGTATGGAGTTTTATAAAGGATCGGGTGTACCGAATCAATGTTACAGACCTACGGGGAGAGAGAGTAAATACCGACAGGACCGTGTAAATGCCGCTAGGTGTACGCACATTGACGTGTATGAGTACCGAAAGAAAACTCTCCCCAGATCATTCAGTGAAAACTTATCAAACGTGGTGAAAACGTAAAAGGAAATTATATATGTGTCGCCGATGCCACAAGTCATAGTACAGCTTTGTAGGTGAGTTCGAGCGGCGCACAATGAACCGTTTCTGGAAAACATAACACGAAATTCCTGCCCCTAATGGATATACTACTAGTGTACATGAAAGAGGATCTATGCAACGATTAGGATTGCGAAAAGATATCACAGATATGGGATGAGCGCCAATTCGTCCACATGACCCTCCCAGACAACATGGATGGTGCGGGGGGGGGGGGGGGGGGAGGTGGGGGGGGGGGGCAAAATATGGAAACACAACATATTACCATGCCCAATATGGTGTACAGAAACCGTTGGCATTGAAAACAGCTTCCAGTCGTCTCGGAATGCGTAAATACAGGTCTTGCATGGTTTATAGGGCACCTTATACCAGTATTCTTGCAAAATAAAGTTCTGGTACCGATAATGGAGGCGGATAGCGATCACGTATCATTCTCTCCAAAGTAGACCATAACGGCTCAATAATATTGAAATCTGGTGACTCTGGTGGCCAGAGGAGACGCGACACCTCATCCTCGTGCTCACAAACCAGTGCTGGATGACGCGAGCTGAGTGAACAGGAGCTCTGTCGTCTTGGATCACACCATCACCATTGCGAAACAAACATTGTACTATGTGATGGATCTGATCAGCCAAAATCGCCATGTAATCCCTGTCAGTAATGCGACATTGCTGAGTACACTATGATATGGCTGCCCAAATCATCGCCGAACCTCCGTCATATTTCACTCCTGGGAAGTAAACTCGGCCAGAAGTTGGAAACTGTGAAACAAGACTCATCCGATCAAATGACTTTCTTCCCTTGTCCATAGTCCAGATTTTATGGCTTCGGTATCACGTTTCCATTTTACAGGTATTTGCATCACTGATGTGTGGTTTTGGGATTCCAACTCGCCCAGAAATTTCCCGCTTCTGGAGGTCCCTTCGTGTTATTTGGTGCTACCAGAGTTCGCGAGTGCGACATTAAGTTCTGCAGTAACTTCTGCAGCTGCAGTTCCCTAATTGTTCGCCACACTCCTCTCGAATGCCCGTCTGTCACGATCACTCAACACACACTTTCCCCCGCGTTGTGACTTAGAGGATGATGTTTCTCTGCTTTTCCCTGTAGGAAATGTAAATCATCGATATGGTGCCTCTAGAAACAGTACCTCTGATAGTGCGGCTGGATTCTAGAGTGCTGAGAAACGTGCAGACCTCTCGGCAAAGACGGTTCAATACCATGTGCTAATCGTCCGTCCGGTTGCAGCCAGGTAATTGGTCACAGAGGAAATTCCATGCACCCGAACGTAGTCGCTGACCAGGTAAGCAGCAAGATCCACTGATTTCTATAAATTACAAGTGTGATGGTTTGGTGAGGACAATCTGCACAGCAGCCACAACGTCAGGGAACGTTCAGTGCTCGTAGAACTGCAGTTCTACAAAGCAAATTTCAACAAGACGATGCCCGGCCATATAGTATGAGGGATGTGAGAGCCTTCTTCGAAGAAAGACGAGTACTACTGCTCCGCTGGTCTCACATTCAACATGTCTGGGATATAGTCACTGGCAAGTTGCTCGTAGTGGTCCTCCAAAAGCCACTGTGACGACGGACATTCACACAAACCGCGTGGTTAAAGGTAGTCCAAGCATCCATACCACTGCGTTTAGAGATTGTGACTGCAGCAGGGGGCGCCGCGGGGTAGCCTCGCCGCGCGATCTTAGGCGCCTTGTCACGGTCCACGTGGCTCCCCTCCTCCCCCCGTCGGAGGTTCGAGTCCTCCCTGGGGCATGTGTGTGTGTGTGTGTGTGTGTGTGTGTGTGTATGTGTGTACGTTGTCCTTAGTGTAAGTTAGTTTAAGTTCGATTAAGTAGTGCGTAAACTTAGAGACCGATGACCTCAGCAGTTTGGTCCCATATGACCTTATCACAAATTTCCAATTTTTGCAGCATGGGGAAAGGGGTCACACGATACAGAATTCTTCACATCAGACATCATGTGCGGATATGTGACCAAATCGTTTGCGAATTTCCACAGGGACGGTCGTTTCGGATTCTAGAGAAATGTAGGAACACGCGAGGCAGTACTTACCATACGACTTATCTTAGAAGACAGGTTAAGGGAAGGCAAACATACGTTCATAGCATATGTAGACTGAGAGAAAGCTTTTTACAATGTTGCCTGGAGTACTGTCTTTGAAATTCTGAAGGCAGCAGGGATAAAATACAAGACTATTTACAATTTGTACAGAAACAAGATGGCAGTTGTAAGAGTCGAGAGGCATGAAACGGAAGCAGTGGTCGAGAAGGGAGTGAGGCAGGGCTGTAGCCTATTCCCGATGTTATTCATTCTGTACATTAAGTAAACAGCAAAAGAAACCAAAGAAAAATTTGGAGTAGGAATTGAATTCAGGGAGAACAAATGAAAACTTTCACGTTTGCCGATGACAATGTAATTCTCTCGGAGACAGCAAAGGACTTGAAACAACAGCTGAGCGGAATGGGCAGGATGTTGAAAGTAGGATATAAGATGAACATCAACAATACCAAAGCAAGGATAACGGAACGTAGTCGAATTAAATCAGGTGATCCTAAGGGAATGAGATTAAGAAACGAGATACATAATGTAGTAGATAACTGATGATGCCCGAAGTAGAGAGGATATAAAATGTGACTGGCAATGGCAAGAGAAAGAGTTTCTGAAGAAGAGAAATTTGTTAACACCGAATATAGAGTTACGTGATAGGAAATCTTTCCTGAAAGTATTTGTATGGAGTCTAGCCATGAAAGAAAGTGAAACATGGACGATTAACAGTTTAAACAAGAAGAGAATCAGAAGCATTTGAAATGTGGTGGTACAGATAAATGCTGAAGATTAGATGAGTAGATCGCGTGACTAATGTGGAGGTACTGGATAGAACTGGGAAAAAATAATTTTGTGGCGCAACCTGACTAGAAGAAGGGATCTGTTGGTGGATCACCAATTTAGTATTGCAGAAAAGTGTGGGGAGGTTAAAAATCGTACAGGGAGACCAAGGGATTAATACAGTAAGCAGATTCAGAAGGATGTAGGTTGCAATGGTTGCTCGCAGATGAAGATGTTTGCACAGATTAGAGTGGAATGGAGATCTGCATCAAATCAGTCTTCGGACTGAAGACAACAACAGCAACATTGTCACGAATTTCCATAACCAGCGTTAGGCATTTCATTGTCGCCGTTTTCTTCTTACAGAGTGTGCATCAGTCTGTTTCCAGAAAAGTTAAATAGATTATTGACCAGCACCTAAACCGATTCAAAGCAACTTTAACGGCGTTAACAGTAGAAAAGTTGCGTAGTTCATAGTTTCAACCGGATACTGCTTAATTCGCTCTTTTTATTTCCGCGACACGTCATGCACTTTCAGAGGCCACCGAGGAGAATTACGTAAGCGTTTCACTCGGCGTTTCCTTATATGGGAGCAAGGTCAGCCCACACGCGGAGCCTGATGCTCCTTCCGTGCGCCAACATAAGAAACTGGCGTGAATTCCATAAAAAAGGGACTAGATTACATGAAACGCCCCGACACTCGTTTTATCTTGAGAGTTCCCGGCAGTGTTGCAGCCATCAGCGGCAACTTCTTCCCAGTGTTAAAGAACGCGTGACTCCAGCTACTTCTTTGTCAACGTGTGATTTTCGATGGCGACGATCACGAAATCCTCGTCTTAATTCTATCATATTTTACACAGTATTACTACATAACAACTCAAGCAGACACCTCTCTCTCTCTCTCTCTCTCTTCGATGCTATAGATTTCTTTAACTGATCCAAGCTCAAAAGCATTTTCAGATACACGAGATTATTCTATCCCGCGTTACCTGTACCGTGAGATATACTGCTGCTGTTGTTTACGTAGTCTTTCACGTGTAAAATATGGCCGCATTAAGCCCTCAAATTCCCACTCGTCTTCCGTTTGCAGCAATGCAACTGCCTTTTGCCGTGTCGACAATGACATCAATCACTGAATATAAATCAAAACTCTTCACGTTATGCGTAGCTGCTTCAATAAATGTGCTATGTAGCCAAACAATTCGACAACCAGTAATTAATATCGGAATGTGGTGCGCAGAAAGAGGATATTTTTAAATGACAATACAATTTATTTTTGTGATTTAATAGCGATCATGACTACCGGATAAAGTGAGCGCAGTTCATTTTTCATTATTTGTTAGTTTTCATTCAAGGCTGGGCAAACGAATCGTTCAGATCCCCATACATCGCAACCACTAGCTTTAAGCATGCAAGTAAGGCATGGTTGATTTTTCAAATCATGTACCCATCTACTAACAGCTCATTTTGGATCTTTCAACGACAAATCCAGCGAAGACTTTACTTTACTTGTGTTTTCAATTTAATTTGTAACACAAACTTCCTTTGTTCCTACCTTTTGACTTATTTATCTGTCTCACATCCTTGGCCGGCAGCGGTGGCCGTGCGGTTCTAGGCGCTGCAGTCCGGAACCGCGGGACTGCTACGGTCGCAGGTTCGAATCCTGCCTCGAGCATGGATGTGTGTGATGTCCTTAGGTTAGTTCGATTTACGTAATTCCAAGTTCTAGGGGACTGATGACCTAAGATGTTAAGCCCCATAGTGCTCAGAGCCATTTGAACCATTCACATCCCTGTTATTCCCGGCTTGATTTTACAGGCAGTCCAGTTACTTTTAGTCTACAGTAAAATTCAAACAGCTGGTTTCGATGCCAAACATTCTCGTTACGTATACATCTACAGGAAGTGGTACATCATGGCTGCTTGTGAGTTACGATCCAAATCGGTTTCCGGTTAGTGAACATCAGTACCGGAACATTATCACGTTGCAACTTCGCAGACCGAACACAAGCAATGTTGCGATTTCGCCTTTTTGAGATGTACAAATGCTTTCCTATAGTGTAAGTCGCTGTAAATAGTAAAGATATTCCCACATCTAACAAAAATTTGAATCGCTTATCTTACGAAAGTCTCCTTAAGCTTCAGCAGACAAGCAACTTTGCCTAGTTTGTCATGCCGAAGGAGAGTAATAATCCATGTTTATCGTGATCACGGTTGCAATAGGTGAAGCAGAATGGTCCACATTTACGCAAATGAAACTGGTGGAAAGAAACATATTTTGAGAAACGTGAATTCATGAACACGGCATTATTACAGCGACATGACAACCGCGCATTCCAAAGCCACCGTCAACTGAGCAGATACCTCAAAAAAATTGCAGTTCTACAGGGTGTTACAAAAAGGTACGGCCAAACTTTCAGGAAACATTCCTCACACACAAATAAAGAAAAGATGTTATGTGGACATGTGTCCGGAAACGCTTAATTTCCATGTTAGAGCTCATTTTAGTTTCGTCTGTATGTACTGTACTTCCTCGATTCACCGCCAGTTGGCCCAATTGAGGGAAGGTAATGTTGACTTCGGTGCTTGTGTTGACATGCGACTCATTTCTCTACAGTACTAGCATCAAGCACATCAGTACGTAGCATCAACAGGTTAGTGTTAATCACGAACGTGGTTTTGCAGTCAGTGCAATGTTTACAAATGCGGAGTTGGCAGATACCCATTTGATGTATGGATTAGCACGGGGCAATAGCCGTGGCGCGGTACGTTTGTATCGAGACAGATTTCCAGAACGAAGGTGTCCCGACAGGAAGACGTTCGAAGCAATTGATCGGCGTCTTAGGGAGCACAAAACATTCCAGCCTATGACTCGCGACTGGGGAAGACCTAGATCGACGAGGACACCTGCAATGGACGAGGCAATTCTTCGTGCAGTTGACGATAACCCTAATGTCAGCGACAGAGAAGTTGCTGCTGTACAAGGTAACATTGACCACGTCACTGTATGGAGAATGCTACCGGGGAACCAGTTGTTTCCGTACCATGTGCAGCGTGTGCAGGCACTATCAGCAGCTGATTGGCCTCCACGGGTACACTTCTGCGAATGGTTCATCCAACAATGTGTCAATCCTCATTTCAGTGCAAATGTTCTCTTTACAGATGAGGCTTCATTCCAACGTGATCAAATTGTAAATTTTCACAATCAACATGTGTGGGCTGACGAGAATCCACACGCAATTGTGCAATCACGTCATCAAGACAGATTTTCTGTGAACGTTTGGGCAGGCATTGTTGGTGATGTCTTGATTGGGCCCCATGTTCTTCCATCCACGCTCAAGGGAGCACGTTATCATGATTTCATACGGGATACTCTACCTGTGCTGCTAGAACATGTGCCTTTACAAGTACGACACAACATGTGGTTCATGCACGATGGAGCTCCTGCACATTTCAGTCGAAGTTTTCGTACGCTTCTCAGCAACAGATTCGGTGACCGATGGATTGGTAGAAGCGGACCAATTCCATGGCCTCCACGCTGTCCTGACCTCAACCCTCTTGACTTTCATTTATGGGGGCATTTGAAAGCTCTTGTGTACGCAATGCCGGTACCAAATGTAGAGACTCTTCGTGCTCGTATTGTGGACGGCTGTGATACAATACGCCATTCTCCAGAGCTGCATCAGCGCATCAGGGGCTCCATGCGACAGAGGGTGGATGGATGTATCCTCGCTAACGGAGGACATTTTGAACATTTCCTGTAACAAAGTGTTTGAAGTCACGCTGGTACGTTCTGTTGCTGTGTTTCCATTCCATGATTAATGTGATTTGAAGAGAAGTAATAAAATGAGCTCTAACATGGAAAGTAAGCGCTTCCGGACACATGTCCACATAACATACACTCCTGGAAATGGAAAAAAGAACACATTGACACCGGTGTGTCAGACCCACCATACTTGCTCCGGACACTGCGAGAGAGCTGTACAAGCAATGATCACACGCACGGCACAGCGGACACACCAGGAACCGCGGTGTTGGCCGTCGAATGGCGCTAGCTGCGCAGCATTTCTGCACCACCGCCGTCAGTGTCAGCCAGTTTGCCGTGGCATACGGAGCTCCATCGCAGTCTTTAACACTGGTAGCATGCCGCAACAGCGTGGACGTGAACCGTATGTGCAGTTGACGGACTTTGAGCGAGGGCGTATAGTGGGCATGCGGGAGGCCGGGTGGACGTACCGCCGAATTGCTCAATACGTGGGGCGTGAGGTCTCCACAGTACATCGATGTTGTCGCCAGTGGTCGGCGGAAGGTGCACGTGCCCTCGACCTGGGACCGGACCGCAGCGACGGACGGATGCACGCCAAGACCGTAGGATCCTACGCAGTGCCGTAGGGGACCGCACCGCCACTTCCCAGCAAATTAGGGACACTGTTGCTCCTGGGGTATCGGCGAGGACCATTCGCAACCTTCTCCATGAAGCTGGGCTACGGTCCCGCACACCGTTAGGCCGTCTTCCGCTCACGCCCCAACATCGTGCAGCCCGCCTCCAGTGGTGTCGCGACAAGCGTGAATGGAGGGACGAATGGAGACGTGTCGTCTTCAGCGATGAGAGTCGCTTCTGCCTTGGTGACAATGATGGTCGTATGCGTGTTTGGCGCCGTGCAGGTGAGCGCCACAATCAGGACTGCATACGACCGAGGCACACAGGGCCAACACCCGGCATCATGGTGTGGGGAGCGATCTCCTACACTGGCCGTGCACCACTGGTGATCGTCGAGGGGACACTGAATAGTGCACGGTACATCCAAACCGTCATCGAACCCATCGTTCTACCATTCCTAGACCGGCAAGGGAACTTGCTGTTCCAACAGGACAATGCACGTCCGCATGTATCCCGTGCCACCCAACGTGCTCTAGAAGGTGTAAGTCAACTACCCTGGCCAGCAAGATCTCCGGATCTGTCCCCCATTGAGCATGTTTGGGACCGGATGAAGCGTCGTCTCACGCGGTCTGCACGTCCAGCACGAACGCTGGTCCAACTGAGGCGCCAGGTGGAAATGGCATGGCAAGCCGTTCCACAGGACTACATCCAGCATCTCTACGATCGTCTCCATGGGAGAATAGCAGCCTGCATTGCTGCGAAAGGTGGATATACACTGTACTAGTGCCGACATTGTGCATGCTCTGTTGCCTGTGTCTATGTGCCTGTGGTTCTGTCAGTGTGATGATGTGATGTATCTGACCCCAGGAATGTGTCAATAAAGTTTCCCCTTCCTGGGACAATGAATTCACGGTGTTCTTATTTCAATTTCCAGGAGTGTATTTTCTTTCTTTGTGTGTGAGGAATGTTTCCTGAAAGTTTGGCCGTACCTTTTTGTAACACCCTGTATAATAGGAGCAGTGAAAAGATTATCTTCTAAGCTACCAGGACGATAAAAACGATGTACGATGTCTGGTTCAAGGTTATCCGGCTGTCGACCCTGTTTCGTTCTCGTACTCTGTTAAACCGAAGACGCCAGCCGTCTTCTATTGCTTTTCAGCCGATATCATAACGTTGTGGCGGCGACAGATCAACTTTTAGAATTGTCCTGTGTTCCGTTTGCAGCGGCTGGCAACACAGGTGAGCACGCACACGTGAGCAGCCGCACTGGTTTCTGCGGACAGCTCTGTCCGAAACAAAAGACTGCGACGAGGCTTGCCTCATGCGTGGTCCACTTTCTCCGCTCGGTTAGCACAGCAGGCAGGCGTGTGCTGCAGGCGCTAAAAACTCACGCACGTACACGCGGTGTATCATAAATAACCTTGCGAAATTCGGCTGTGGGTCGCGGCGTCGCGGTCGAAGGACACAGTTTTCTGTCCGAGCGTAGCTCATGGCCTCCATCAGAGTAGGCGTACCTTACGTCCCCACAATGACCGCTGCCTATAGACCAATAAAACGCAACGCAATACTACCCCACCGTAACAAATCGTGCGTATGAGCGTCCACGTGCCATTGCTTCCACGTTAGACCTCATTTTCTGCTTCTCTTCATAATCACATTAATCATGTATAACACACCGAAAGAGAACGTACCACCAACACATGAAACGATTTTTCTTACATCAAATGTGCAAAATACCCTCCTGGTTATGGTTCAAATGGCTCTGAGTACTATGGGACTTAACTTCTGAGGTCATCAGTCCCCTAGAACTTAGAACTACTTAAACATAACTAACCTAGGGGTATCACAAACATCCATGCCCGAGGCAGGATTCGAACCTGCGACCGTAGCGGTCGCGCAGTTCCAGACTCTAGCGCCTAGAACCGCTCGGCCACTCCGGCCGGCCCTCGTGGTTATGTTTTGTTAGAATATACAGTACGTTTACCGCTAGTGTTTGTTGTTCATACGGAACGGAGGCAATGTTGCCATGTGACTCATTTCGCTACTTGTGTTGACATGCTACTAACCTCATTGCTCCCCTAGTATCAAGCACGTACCATCAACAGTTCGATGTTGCCAGGGACTGTGCAACCACGCAGCATCAACTGTTTAGTGTTCATGAACGACTAGTTTCCGATAAAGTGCAATGGAATAATAATCAAATGCAGAATTGGCAGATGCTCATTTGCTGTACTGATTAACTGGTAATGACCATAGCGCTCAACGTTTTTGTAGAGTCCAACTGGCACCACATTATGTGAATAGGCGTGCTTGTGCGTGCGTGCGTGCGTGCGTGTGTGTGTGTATTTTCAAACTATAATTCCGAAAGCTAGCAAGATTTCTTTCTTTTGTGTGTCCTTATCGACAACTCAACGCTTCCGCTTTTCGGTAAGTGGTCTACCTTAATCCGGAAGTATAAAATTTATTAATCAAAATATTTCGCGACCTTTTGCAAGCAACGAAGTATCTCTACTCCCTCCTAATAGAAATACTAATGAGCCCGTCCCTGTTACGCTGTTAACCGATGGCGACGTAAGACATGTCAAAAAGGCAGATCCCGTTTCGCAAGACGCTGTTCCGCCGCAGCGGTACTGAAGCACTCAGGCCTCCAGTGAGAGTGACTTGACATCCGAAAGTGGGTCTGGCGATGAGGCACGCGTTTCTTCCCAGAGCCTGCCATTGCCATACAGTCACCCAGATCCTTCCTGATGCCCGAAATTGACACCTCACTGACATAACCTAATGTCGCTGCACTGTGTACTCAAATTGCCCAAGAGGCGGCTAGATCGTATCCATCTTGTGAGTCCAACAGTCCAGCTTTTTCGAATTCTACGAGTCGTTAAACCATTTTGTATAATTTTCGAATCATGTTACTTTCTTAATGAGGCAGCCTGTTCAATTGCCATTTATATCACTCAATCTCGTGGGCTGTGGACTTCTCCGTGACACTTCCAAGCACGCAGTCACCTCCGAAATGTAATCAGCAACACAATTTTCTACACCTATACTGTCTGCAATTTGTCTCTCCTGTTGATGAATACAGTCTAGGTGCAAGTGAACGTACTCATTCAGTCACAGTTGTGCGGTAATATTCGTCTTGACTTTAAAGGGTTTGATCGTAACACAATTAGATACAGAGAATGATTCCGTGATAATGTTACAAACTTCCAGGTATAATGAAAGAGGATAAATGTATCAGTATTAAGTAAGGGGCCCCTAACCTATCCCAATGATCCTACCAGGGGAAGGGAACCTACAGTTTAACATGGAATATGAACCACGTGTCGTTCCTGAGATATATTCACATCACTGAGACGTGAAGGCTAACGCAAAAGGCAGACTGGAAAATTCCGCGATCTCACTGTCTCCAGGATCGCACCTTACCACTAGACCATCGACACCAGCACCTTGGGTCATCAAACTACATCACTGAAAAAACTGCGTCGTTTCATAGCTTCCCTGGAATACAAGTCTTCAACCGTTTTCGCACCATTTTTTCACCAAGTTCTGCATAGCAGACTTCGCTGAAGGTTTTGCTGAAACACTTCCGGCACCAACTCTTGAGCAAACACTCCTGCGCACGTTTTCCACGAACTGTGCGTCACATAACACTCGACAAAGAACACGCGCTGTTCTTCGGTGAGCATTATTTTGTGTTGCATTCAACTTGTCACCAATACGTCTGCTACTCTCACTCACTCAGACGTAATGACACAGCGAAGTACTCGGAGCGGAGCACGAGAGGGAGATGCTCATGCGCAGACAAATGACAGCAACTGATTGGAGCATCGAAATCACAGTTCCCAACATTTTCTGTAATAGGCAATTCACATATTAATAAGGGCCATTTTCGCGTCGGTCTTACCAATATCTTTCAAGCCAGTCTAATTCTGTCCATCCTGTACAACGTCTGGTGGGCAAGTTGGGACTGACATGGAGCAATGGTACTGCTGGCTCTATAGGACATGGAAGATATAAAACATCTGAGGTCTGGGGTGACCAGAAGCAAGATGATCTGGAAGTGAGGCGTACATAAAAGAAAATGCACAATGTGAATGTGGTCAACGGCAATAAACAAATATGTTCTTTTTAAATGAAAGTTCCGCCATTTCACTGTATAAATTCTTTATTGTGCTGTACAACTAAGATTTGGGCCTTTGTTAGGGTTGGCTTGATTTGGGGGGAGGAGACTAAACTGCGAGGTCATCGGTCTCATGGGATTATGGAGGAATGCGGAAGAAAGTCGACCGTGCCCTTTCAAAGGAACCATCCCGGCATTTGCCTGAAGCAATTTAGGGAAATTACGGAAAACCTAAATCAGGATGGCCGGACGCGGGATTGAAGCGTCGTCCTCCCGAATGCGAGTCCAGTGTGTTAACCACTGCGCCACCTCGCTCGGTTGGACCTTTGTCCATTTTCAAGTATCATAATGTTAAGCATGATCAAACTTCGGCAAACAAAATCATCGTGGAAATACATTAAACTTGGTTCTATAATGCAAGTGTGATAGTATGTAACTGAGAACATATTATTTGCTGTGACACCTGCATAATATAACCAAGATTAATATGTTTCGACGATGACTTCGTTTACAGTAGTCTGATCAAGCTTAGCATTATGGCACTCGAAAATGGGCAAAGGCCGAAATCATAACTGTACAATAGAATAAACAACCTATACAGTCAAATGACGCCACTTTCATTTAAAAAGTATTATATTACTGTGGCCGCAAACTACGGAAAGATTATAAGCATACATGTTCCAGTCTTCGTTTCCCCTTTTTCCGCAGGTGCTTACATACATGTTGTATAGATTAAATACAGTCTTTTGCAAGAGTAATGGAAGTCTTAATAAGACCTATACAACTTTTATTATAAACGTTTTCTTGTCTGCAGGACGTGGTACGAGCCATGTAATATGGAAAAACTGCTCAAAGAACATGAGAAAGTTAACCAGACTGCTAATTATTGGTGTTTACGGTGCTTCTGAATGAAGACGTCAGCGATAAGATGCACGTGGATCTGTCAGTCACTGACAGAATGCGTACGGCACAGCTCAAGTGGTTTGGGCGTGTGAAGAGGATGGACGATAACCGCCTGCCAAAAGAATACTTGGACACAACGTGCAGAGAGAAAGACCACTAGGACGACACAGAAAAAGGTGGCTGGATCACGCCAATAGAGATCTGAAGACTAGAGGAGAAAACTGGGAAACAATATAAAGACATGATACCAAGATAGAGCAAAATGTAGGCAAATTATTCATACACATCCCATACGGCTCGTTGGAAGGAAACGAAGATGATGATGACGGTCAGTCTAATCATTTTTCTTTGTATATTTGTCCTAACTCAGGTAATTCTGTAACATGACATACAATTACTGTAATGTCGTTCTGTAACTAAATTAAAAAAAAAAAAAACACATTAGGGAAGCTGCTGTATTTCTAGACCGGACCAACGTTTCGCAAAGAATACAAGCAGCCATAGCTTTCGCATTACACAAAGAGCACAAATTATACATAGGACTAGCTGTATAAACAGCGGGTTGTGAATGATGGATATGACCGCTGTAACCAAGTACTCGTACGTACCTTAGCAAGACTTTGTCCAAGCTGCAGATTCATGAAGCGACAGCTTGTCGAGCTGCTATCGTACGGCTTCCAGCGGATCCAGTGTGCGTGTGGGGGGTGCACGTGTTGTCAGCACCGGTGTACAAGCGAACACGTGTGTTACGAGAGGGGAGGGGGTCGAGGAACACGTCACAGCACAGCAGTAAGCGCGTGTAGAGGCGACCAGTCTTCACAGCCGCTGGGTTAGAAATAGAACGCTAGTCTCCCCTGCAGCGAGTATACACATCTGCAGCCAAACCACGCTCCGCGCTGACTACACGCTGAGCCCATAGTCTCCCGCGGATCGGACGGTAATCAACATTCACACAATATTCAGTGTCCTACGCATAAGTCAGAGATTCGTCTCCTCATATAAACATGAGACTGCGAGTACATTGGAAGTGCTATACGTTGTCAGTACTTCTCGCATATACATTTGTGGTCTATCGCCCACTTCAAGCATGACGGGAGCTTGCTCAAGGGTGCATTACTGTATTTAAAAACGTCTTTATAGTAATTATCTTCATCCTAGAGCTCCCATGCTGGGAGCGTTGTTTCTCCATTGTCCCACTATCGTAGATAAAGAAGAGAAAATAGGATACTGCTACTTATTCCTTGATTTCCCTTTCCAGGCGGTAAACATCTGCACTGGCGTTATTAGAAAGTTGGATATGGGCAATACTAACATCTTAGAATTTCCAGTAATATGCATATCCTAAGTTAAGATATAAGAGAGAGGAAAACCAGTAAGAGAGATATTTTTATCATTCAATATTTACTTGGACTGTAATAGAAGGTTGTAACAATGGTGCTCTGTGGCGATGAGACGAACGTAAATTTCAGGCGTTTTGGGGTAAATTAACATAATGAGCTCTCAAATTTGCTTACAGCCACCAGGCAATTGTATTACTCCTTGTCAACGTTTGTTTCCTGTCTATTTCGCTCTTTCTCCTGGTTCCTAATGACGTATCATGTAAGCGTGAAACTCTAAGAGCCATTGCTCAAGAATAGTCCTCAAAAGTAGATGTTACTAGGTATGAATGACTTGTCTAATCGCACTATTTCAACGCTCTCACAATGACCGTGCGGTTTTAATGGAAGTTTCAAGTTTAAGCACTTTCTTTAACTTTTGAAGTATATTTGTTAGTTAATAGTGCCCATCGTTCTGATCAAATAATAATATAATACAGGCTTCCACTGTCAGAATATAGTTTTCGTACTAGGGCATTTATCTTGTAGTAGAAGTATTGGCACCCGACTGGTGGAGGGCAAGAGAAATCGCTACTTATGCAGTACAGATGTCTGAGCAGTAGAAAACCATGCTCCGGGCGATAAAATCTTAAAATACATTTCAGAACTAAAGTTTTGTACATGGAAGTTCATAAACATGAAACCACTCCATCAGAGAGGAAGGACTTGAATTAGACAAGTTGTGAACCTCGGTGATCGAGGAAACAGAACTAATTCATCCACGTTATGAGGTCCTAGAAACATTTGGGCTCGACGCGGCGTTGGTTGACAACATTCGAATGTTGTCACGTAGCAATGGCGTTGAGGGCTTTTGAATAAACAATTTTCCATCAATGTCTGGGAACTTTAACTCATACTTACCTAAAATGTGACTATTTCTCCAACAACAGAAAATTTTATGCAAGTCACGTCGTCCCAGGAGCCATATGTCACAAAGGAAGACCAGCATTCTGTCACTGCCTTTTTTTGACCACGCACAGAGATTGAATTTACAAATTCGCAATTCGGAATACAAGGTACATTGACCATACTAACTGAAAAAAACGATAAAGGGTTCGTTAGCAGGCATCTGGCAAAAAGTGGATGGCCAAACCCGCAAAGAAAGGGCGATAAAGGTCTCATCACCATGAATTTGGTGAAAAAGTGAATGGCAAAAATCATTTCCTTTGTTCTTTGGAGCTAAGTAGCACATACGATACCTCTCAAAGGAAGACAGCAACCAGACGAATGCAGCCGAGTTGCTGCTGGATGTGTTTTTGTTTACATTAACAGTCGCTTTTCTGTATGGTTCAAATGGCTCTGAGCACTATGGGACTTAACATCTGAGGTCATCAGTCCCCTACAACTTAGAACTACTTAAACCTAACTAAACTAAAGAGATCCATCTTCGGATCCTCTCTATCTGCTCCGTCAACCCGATCCGGTACGGATCCCACACTGATGAGCAATACTCAAGTATAGGTCGAACGAGTGTTTTGTAAGCCACCTCCTTTGTTGATGGACTACATTTTCTAAGGACTCTCCCAATTAATCTCAACCTGGTACCCGCCTTACCAACAATTAATTTTATATGATCATTCCACTTCAAATCGTTCCGCACGCATACTCCCAGATATTTTACAGAAGTAACTGCTACCAGTGTTTGTTCCGCTATCATATAATCACACAATAAAGGATCCTTCTTTCTATGTATTCGCAATACATTACATTTGTCTATGTTAAGGGTCAGTTGCCACTCCCTGCACCAAGTGCCTATCCGCTGCAGATCTTCAACGACGAGTCGAAGCACAAACTGGGACGAGAAACGGGCCGTTCTTTTACCGAGGAGACATACCGAGTTTCACTTTATGTGATGTAGAGCAAAACCCAAGTGTGGATGGGCGGATGGGTTTCCGACCCGCCGTTTTCGTGAATACGAATCCAGTGCCTTACCATTGCGCCACCTCATTCGGTCTCTGTTCGAAAAATCGCAGTTCATTAAAGACAACAGAATGAACGGCTGAGAGCGTATGGCATCTACACTACAGTTTGTAAAATGTGAAACACTCAGAAGCAATGGTCTGCTACACGCCACGATAAGAAGACGTGTAGAACAGCGGAACCATAATAAGTGATTTAAATGGTTGAGAGATGGCGTGCATGTAGGCCAACCAGCGCGCTCTTTTGTGTGACCGGACAGGTCGGTGTTAGGCAAAATGCAACGCTCAGTCGGTGCGGAGCAGTCACACAAAGTGGAAACGTGTAACCAAGTGCCACTATGTCTCGCTGACATGGCGGGGTGGAAGAGCGGCATGTTAGGGCGTTCGAATGGGGCAAAACGATTGGTCTCTGGGAGGCGATTCCGTCGTTCCGTGACAATGTGGCTCGTACAGGGCACGCTGTTTCCACAGTGAGGCGTATGTGGAACCAGTGGAGAGAAGGCCGTACACTGCGCTGACAGGGTACTGGTCCACACAATGTGAGTACAGTGCAAGATGACTACCGTAATGGACAGAACAGCTTCGTCCACAGCACAGGCGCTACGTTGGAGCAGTGTAATGGGTGTGGAAAAGTCTGCGACGACGGTTCGTCGTCGTCTTCTGCCGGCTGGACTGGTGGCACGCATGGCATTGCGTCGGCTTCCACTGATCAAAACCCACCAACGCCGGAAACTGCAATACGCACGTGAAAGCCGGCATTGGCGTGCTGAGTGGCAAAATGTTGTGTTTTCGGACGAGTCCTGCTTCTGCTAGTCCTATAGTGATAGCCGCATACGCGTTCGATGTCGCCGTGGTGAACGCAGTCGGGTTGGCTATATTGCCGAGCGGGACAGCGGACAAACGCCAACTGTGCTTGTTTGGGATACCCTTGCCTACAATACGCGATCTCGCCTCCTACGTCTTCAGGGCAAGCTGAACAGCTACCGCTACATCGGGGAGGCTGTAAGGCCCGAGGCATTGCCCCTCACGCAGGCCGTTCCGCATGCCTTATTGCAGCAGCACAACGCCCGGCCGCATGTGGCGAGGAATGTGCAACCCTTCTTCAAAAAGCGGGGCAGGTACACTGCCTCTCTGTCCTGCCCGTTCGCCTGACACGTCGCCCATCAGACATGTCTGGGATACGGCCGCTCGGCAACTTGTTCGTTGAGGTCCTCCTGCAGCCACAGTCGATGTTTTGTGGACGCGCCTGCAGAGTATTCTCCAGTAGCATATTCAGGTGCCCTTTGATTCCATGCCACATCTAGCGGCTCTGACTGCAGCACATGGTAACGCTACTCAGTACTGAATTTCCACAGTCACACTGCGTGTACAGGTCTGTAATGCTTATCATTTGTGTAGTGTCACGTCCCTAATCGGTGGAATAAATTTCTTTGTGATCACATCTCTTGCTCTGGGTGTTTCACTTTTTACAAACAATAGTGTACCACTTCACGAATAAACTGTGAGAGCTTACATGCGCCCGATGTCTGCGATGTAGAATTGAGACACATACCTGCAAATATTTGAGACGGAACTTGGAGTCACGTTGTTCCGTATTGATTGGTGTTGAACTTTGTGTTGTGGGTAACGTAGGCCCGCCGCGAGACAAATACCGGCACCCGAGGTAGCTACTGGCGCTGAACTACAGGGTTCTGGAATGACATATGCCCCCTTCCAGCTCGGCTGGCTGTTGCGTGGAACAGCTGCTACCACACGCAGCGGCACAGCCCACATTCTGGTCCAGCAAGCGAGCGCCGTAATCTTTAAAAATGTAGCCTCAGCGGCTATGAATGGGGCGCAAGTGGTCACACGCGCCCATCACTTGCTCGACGTCGACAACACCGCAATTCAGACAGTAAAATGATTAGCCCACACGTTCCCTACCCTTTGTTTAAAAAAAAAAAATTCGAGTTTGAACTACATTACTCATCGTGTCAGAGCTCGGACTACATTATAAACAGGAAATTAGATAAAACAGTAGTCAAGAAAAACTTTGAACATGTATCACCGTATTTATGCTGTTTTAATATCCGTACAAGAGCGCCAGTTCTTTTCCTTCGTAACAACAAATACACTATCTGATCAAAAGTATCCAGACACCTATTAGTGAACACTAATACGGAGTGTGTCCATCCTTCGCCTTTATGATGGCCTGAACTCTTCTGGGAACACTTTCAAAGAGGTGTCTGAACGGCTGTGGATGAATGGCATCCCAGACTTCCTCAGCAGCCGAAACCAGAGTAGGTAGTGCAGTAAGACGCTGGGGTCTGGAGCAAAGTCGACGTTCTATATCATCCTATAGCTTTTCCACAGGGTTCCGTTTGGGACTCTGGACACGCTAGCCCATTTCAGAAACGTTTCTTTCCACAAACCACTGCCTCACAAACGTGTGGCTTATGAGGAGTTGCTCAACCACTGTATCCCATTTTTTATAACTCCCTATCCACAGCCAAAGTGCTAGCAGCTAGCTGGTAGCACTTTGCAACTCTTCTGTGATTCCTACCGCTGATTTCTTGCGACTTTTTACAACCATCCACAACATTCGACGGTCCCTGAGGTGTGCCTTTTCTTGATTTAGCTGTCGTTCTTTCGCGTTTCCATCACTATCATGACATCAAAAGGCCGTCTCTCGCGACATCCGGTGGTAAATTCTGCATTACATATAGGTCAACTCCACTGACCGACACGCTTCATTACAAAGTATGATGCATGTCTGCCATATTCTTTCCGTTCACTTCTTCCACCCATACGCGATTGGTAATGATGTGGAAGGACGCCTGTCCGGTCGTCAGAAACGTTAGTTACTCGAAGGGAAGAAGTTGCGTACACTGTCTGTGGACAGTGTTAATCATCATGGTAGGCAATAATTATAGCTGTGCTGCAAATATCAGACACCCAAGTGAACACCAGTATTTAATACTATGGTGTATATATTTTTTCCCTTGATATTTCTGTCATTATTTTTATTAATGTAAATACTTTAACTCCAAAAACGAATATGTATTATAATGCATAAATTCTTTATAAATTATTAGCTGTGTATCCAGTATAGCCCCGGGTATGTCTTCCTTCCAACCTTCTGTTAATCCATCTCTTCCTTCCTCCCCCTCTTTCTGTCCATCTCCCCCTGTCCTTCACTCTGTGCATTGCCTCCTTCCCCCTCTGCCCATCTCCCCCCCCCCCCCCCCCGGCCACCGTCCATCTTCTGCTCGCCCCTGTCTCTGTGTCCATTTCCCCCTATGTCCAACTCCCCCCCCCCCCCCTCTATATGTGTCCATCTCCTCCTCCTCCCCCTTCTTTCTCCACATTATCAGCCCCAGCCCAATAAGATGCTGGTGCTTCTTATCCCCACAGTATTTTTTTTTCAGATGGTATCAGTGGCTTTGGCCGTTACGCACATATTTCGCATATAATCAAAATCTTTCAGACGTATTTGTACACATATTTCACTTGTATGTCTAGTAAATTTACCCGCGTAGCTTCAATTTAAGGCAAATGTCTATGATGTCATGTTTCCTGTACTATTTGTCGTACAACGATATAATTTTGCAAGTCACTCCAGTGGTAACGCTGTCCACTGTCTGCGAAATGTGTTGTCAATGCAGCTAATAGTACAGAAATAATAAATTAAAACGTCTTGCATAACGCGGTACTTTTCCACGCATCTCGCATATCGTACCTCCACAACACTGTGTCGTACGGCTGGTACATTCAGAGGTATTTTTGAATGCTGGGTGCAAGATTTGTCGCGAATGCAGTGAGTAACGAAGTAATAATTCAGAAAGTCATGTTTCGTGTGGCAGTTCTGCAGCATGAACAGCCAAAATGTAGTACGTGATAAACTTTTTTTCATCATTTTGCGGGGGTTGTCAATGAGAAAACTTCCGCATAGGTTAGAAATTATTATTGTAAAGTTTGCTGCAAGTCAGTAAGTGCTTTCATTCTCAAATACTGAATGAATGAAGTATTGTTATTCGCACGTCCTGGTCTACATTGATTTTTCATTCCCAGCCCCATCTATTTGATAGGTAGGTGGTTCTTATCCTTACAGCAATTCTTTCCAGACAGTGAGTGATACGTGTACCAAGTTTGGTAGAAACCGGTCCCGTGGTTTAGGAGCAGATGTGAAACATGCGTACATCCATTTTTATAATACGTAAGGATGTTACAGAGAATAAATGAACCCAATAACAATGGAGTAACTTCTCCGAAACATGTTTGGGCACTAAACCAAGAAAAATTGTGATTTCTCAAGGTAGAAACAAATTTTCTTATTACATAACAGAATTGTTGTTTATGTCATGTAGTAGCATGTTCCGCGGCCAAGTTACAGTGGTCCCACTCAGCGAGGTGTCAGCATAATGGTCGCCCTTCTTAGAACACAGTTTACCTACGTTTATCCAACAGTCTTTTCCGCGAGAACTAGTATTAAGTCGTATTTCTTCCCGGATTTCCATTTAAGTTCCCGAGCATTTCTGTGACAGTAATGAGTGAAACTGAACTATTACGTTACTAGCAGCGCCTGCCTGAATTCGTTCGACGTGCACCATCAACCACATTTGATAAAAACTTCAACACGGGAACTGGTCACACTAGCGTGTTGTATGTAATTTCCATTGCACATGCCTTTCCAACAAATCAAAGTCTTACATTCCCTTTTGTAATACTGATCACACGTGATCGTCTCATTTTCCATACTAAGTAGTTTCTTAGTATTCTTCCTAAATATGATGTGACTTGCTTAGGATGCTATAATGGACCTGAGGAGATACAGAGGCCTGGTCACCCACTCCCCCCCCCCCCCCCCGCCCCCGCCCCCGCCGTCATTAGCCTCCACTATGGGAGGTAGGGAAGCGTCGACCTATCCCCTCAGCCCTTGATCAGCCTCTATCGCGCACCAGGAGGCTGTTGAGTAGAGTACAAAGCATCCGTTATCAGATGAAGGAGCAAAGGACAATTGGAGGCCTCTACGCGACGTTGGACGCAAATGTGAAACGGACAGTTTGCTAAGGGGAAAAAGCTTGCTGTGAGTGCCTTTTAGCGTCTGCCTCCGTTCTCGTACCGAAAGATATAGGGATAAGATTGCACTAAGTGGAAGGAGATGTTGGCAGAGGAGGAGGTGACAAATGGACGGGACGCAAGGTATCTTAAGTGGCCCAGTGAAGGAATTCCGCCTGTTGTGAAATTTGCGTGTGGTCGTCTAGCTGTGGCCCCTGTGTGCGGCACAGAACAGTTAACAAGAATGGTAAACGTTAATTTGATTGGCTGGTGACGAATATGAACCACCCAATCGAGTGTGTGGCCACGCCTTACGGTGGAGTAGGCAGAGAGATCGCCTTGAAGGAGAGCTTGTTGGCAAGACGGGGAAGAAGACACTCCTGACCAAGACGGCACTGCCAGCCATTACAGAGCAGCCTGAAGATTGCTCAGTAAAGGAATATCTTTACAGCTCTCGTCTAAGTCCGCCTCACAGTTCCGTTTCTCTCATAGTAGCTAGGACTGAAACATTCTGGTAATGATCACGAGATTCTCGTAATTGATAACGGACATGTTATTATTTCCTTTCTCATGAATAAAAGTAATTTGTGTATTATACTTGAATAACCGTGGCTCAAAGGCTTTGTGGTTTCTAAAAATAAATATTTGTGACTTATCCTGTTACGTACTCGTGGGTGGCCCTCCTAATCATCTTTCGTAATTTGCAGATGCTCCATTCAAATGCAATAAAGTATCCGCCACCGTAGCGTAGCGGTAGCGTTACCGCCTATCACGCAGGGGTTCGATTTCCAGCAGGTCACAGCGGCCGGTGATATTAATGGTCACTGCCGGCCACGGTGGCCGAGCGGTTCTAGGTGCTTCAGTTCGGAACCGCGCGACTGGTACCGTCGCAGGTTCGACTCCTGCCTCGGGCATGGATGTGCGTGATGTCCTTAGGTTAGTTAGGTTTAAGTAGTTCTAAGTCTAGGGGACTGATGCCCTCAGATGATAAGTCCCATAATGCTCAGAGCCATTTGAACCATTTGATTAATGGTCACTCCCAGTTTTGTTTGTTTCCCTTTGTCGTTCACGGCGAAAAGATGTCAATAAAGATTTCATTTTCTTTGTCACATCGTGTACATTTATTTCTAACGGCTCACTTATAAATTGAAAATTCCATAGTTTCTGATGAGAGTCTAATTAAATTAAAGAGCGAAACAGGTCAACAAAACATTTTAGGTACGACTTGTTGGTGTCCTGAGAAACTTAGACACCCGTTCTAGAGACACAGCAAATCACTAATGAACCAACGAATATTCGACCCGGCGTCCACACTAGAAGAGGGATCCCAAGGCGAACCAACCGTCAACGTTTCGATGTTACCGCCAGCAGACAGAACCGCAACCAAGGCCAACCGCTCCATTGGCTCCGGTTTGCCGCCCGTACGCACTGAGCAAATACAGGCCAAAGATGCGGTTGGCTGTCGTTCGTTGGCCTTCGGTGGCCTAGTGTGTGCCCGTCTTAATCGACTTTCCGACAGCGTCACAGAGCTCAACAACCGGTAGCGGAAGATGTACGATAGTTAACCATCGTGGAGACTTTTACTCTCTAAATTCACAGCAACAATACGAGTCAAATAACACGTGCGCGATAGCACACGCTGAGTAAAATCTACATCTACATGATTACTCTGCAATTCACATTTAAGTGCTTGGCAGAGGGTTCATCGAACCACAATCATACTATCTCCCTACCATTCCACTCCCGAACAGCGCGCGGGAAAAACGAACACCTAAACATTTCTGTTCGAGCTCTGATTTCTATTATTTTATTTTGATGATCATTCCTACCTATGTAGGTTGGTCTCAACAAAATATTTTCGCATTCGGAAGAGAAAGTTGGTGAATGAAATTTTGTAAATAGATCTCGTCGCGACGAAAAACGTCTTTGCTTTAATGACTTCCATCCCAACTCGCGTATCATATCTGCCACACTCTCTCCCCTATTACGTCGTAATACAAAACGAGCTGCCCTTTTTTGCACCCTTTCGATGTCCTCCGTCAATCCCACCTGGTAAGGATCCCACACCGCGCAGCAATATTCTAACAGAGGACGAACGAGTGTAGTGTAAGCTGTCTCTTCAGTGGACTTGTTGCATCTTCTAAGTGTCCTGCCAATGAAACGCAACCTTTGGCTCGCCTTCCCCACAATATTATCTATGTGGTCTTTCCAACTGAAGTTGTTCGTAATTTTAACACCCAGGTACTTAGTTGAATTGACAGCCTTGAGAATTGTACTATTTATCGAGTAATCGAATTCCAACGGATTTCTTTTGGAACTCATGTGGATCACCTCACACATGCAGTGAGGTGCCGACGTTCTCCTCCCCGAGAAGTGAACAGGAGATTCTGCCACACAACGTGTGATGGCTTGTGGAGTGCAAAAGTAGAAGCAGCATCGTTATGTCGCCTCTGTGTAATCCAGACGTGAGAACAAAGAACCAGGTGCACGTAACGGCACCGGGCTCTTGTAAATGTGATGAAGGCCGTCGTAGTCGACGATCCTTCTGTTCTAGGTCTGGCAGCACAAAAAAAAGCAGAGTGTCCGCGTTATCGCAGTAGGTGCAGATATGGCAGCCTGGAGTGATGCATCCCAATGCACAAGCGGCATCCCGGATAGAAGGAGGCGCTCTCTTCCACCGGTTTTTCCATCCTCCCTGACGGCTGCTGCCTTTTTTTGCGTCCGTCTTTGCCAGTAAAAAGCTCCTTACCCCACACGTGAATCGGCGGAGGTATTTCCTTTGTGGAGCTCGCCTCCCACTGTGGATCCCGAGAGCAGGGGGAAAAACGCCAGACGAGCTAACTGGAACCACTTTCAGCCATCAGGCAGCGTGACTGAGGGAAGGCGGAGGGAGGGAGAGAGAGAGAGAGAGAGAGAGAGAGAGAGAGAGAGAAAGAGAGAGATGGAGAGGATGGATGGGAAGGGGGAGAAGAGCGAAGAGGCCTCAGTGGCAGGTCGGCTGTGATGCTGGAGGACCGCCGACAAAAAAGGAGCTAGTCAGCTCGGAGAGGGGTCGCTGGCTCGAGGACACGCGAGCCGTCTGCAAGAAGCGCACAGACGACGCGGAAACGAAGGCCTGCGTCGTGTACGCGGGCAAGGACGCCACATACGATGCCTGTGCTTCCGGAGCGCGCTACATTCTGTGGAAACACGTACGAAAAAGACTTTCGCTGGACAGGCGCCTGTCAGCTGCAGTAAATGGCATGAGGCTATTGCATTATTTGACGGGTCCGTTCCCTGATGGCAAATACGTGCCTCATTTCCAGACGGGGAACTGCGATTTTGACTATTCACAGAAAACTGAAGAGAATTCAGTAGTGATCGTGTTTCCAAAACACAGAAAATAAAACACGACGCAAAGCCATAGAAGCAAGCAAACGTAGCTCTCTGGAGCCAACTGTTACCAATAAACTGATGGGAAACTCATACTGCCGACTAACACAAAGCAATTGCTGTTTCTACTTTCAATAAGAATTCAATTGGTTCAAATGGCTCTGAGCGCTATGGGACTTAACATCTGAGGCCATCAGTCCCCTAGACTTAGAACTACTTTAACCTAACTAACCTAAGGACATCACACACATCCATGTCCGAGGCAGGATTCGAACCTGCGACAGTAGCAGCAGCGCGGTTCCGGACTAAAGTGCCTAGAACCGCTCTGCCACAATGTATAAAAATTCGCCTGTGTTTTCAAATAGCTTAGGGACTGACGACCTTAGCAGTTAAGTCCCATAAGATTTCACACACATTTGAACATTTGACATACGAGCACGAGGAATAGCCTCCCTTGTCTGAGGGATCACTGCTCTAACTACCTGGCGAAGAGGGCGACGGCAAAGGTCCGGCAAACTCTGCCGACCGCATACGTCCGCGATCGCAACTGAACGGCATTCTTCAAAAGGATCACCACGCAAAATCTCTTAGGTATAACAAGATAATGGAAACTCCCAACAAAAACGATCTTAGCGTTATAACTACCAACAGTCCACATTAGTTTTACTAATGATGGGCATACCGTCAAGTTTAATTGTAATGTATTTCAGAAAAATCACTTGAAATCACAAAACCCACATATGAGGCTGCAAAATTAAACTTAAATGAAAAAAATGGAATGACATTTAAAGCTAAAAACATCATAAAGAAGTGTATAAAAATAATCTCCGTAGAAAACAGTGATCAATCAACTCTAGAATGTATTAATTTTAAACTTTTTAATAATGAGGCTCTAACAGCGAAATCTGATCAAGGTAATTGTGCAGTCATTATGTTTGAAACTAGAAATTTTTAAAAGTTCTGAAACATCCTAATTAGAATTTATTGTGCAACTATGACTCCCTTCAGGCTAAATGGGAAATACGTGATTACTTCTCTAAATAACGCTACTGCACAACGATTACCATTGCAACCTATACTCCAAACACAGCACTGTCTAGTAGCTGCTTCTTTTTCAGTAATAATGTGAATACAGTTAAATAGGGTAACCAAAATAGTAATGATAACTCTCTCTATTGGGTTCGAATGAACGATTTTGCTGTTACCTGATGCACTGTTTTAAGTACAACATAGTGAAATTTCTCGTCACATGCGCTGATTTGTATCTGCTGTGTTCGCTGTACCACTAATACGTCAAATCAGTTTGTATATAATGAAAAGTTACTATATAAGTATCTTACCTTTTCTGATGTCCTTACGCTATCCAAATTATAAGTTTTTGGCTGTACTAAGAATACCTAGCGACCTGAGACGGTATCTGAATCTTTATAGTTACTCAACAACTATCCTCAACATTCATCGATCAATTTTCCATTGTAATATAAGACACACAGTTCAGCTTTCTGTGAAGAATATCCCAATAAGGATCAGCTTATTCCGAAAAGATTCTATATGAAACATTATCTTCAGAACCGGTTGTTTATATTGTAATTATGCAAAGATTTCTGACCGCTGGTCAAAATTGCCAAGACGTCATAGCATATAACTGACACATCTACATTAATGATTGTTGTGTCAGCCTTGTAGGGACTGGTTCAGTCAAACGACTCATGTGTAGTTCTGCTTTGTTTCTCATAATCGAATAAAAAAGGCAACAGTCATACAATATTTTTGAGGCAGAGGTATGGATGCGGCCACCCGAATCAAAAAGTTTTCTTTCTTTGAGCAAGTTGGCATCCCCTCTTTGCGGATTGTGAATATTGTGCTTTTCGAGAATCTGCTGAGTGTAGGCGATTGTGATTAGTGCGTTGGTAAGGTTTCCTTTCTTCCCATATGTTGGCATCCAGTCTTCACGGACTGTGAATAGTGTGCTTTTCGAGAATCTGCTGCGTGAAGGTGATTGTGATAAGTGCGTCTATGGCGGCAACACTATCGTGTGCAAGGATTTAATGACATGATACAACTGAAATGTTATATTTTTCTGCAATCTCTCGGACAGTCAGTCTTCGATTGGCACGCACAATTTCGTTGACGTTCCTATCATGAGCATCGTCGGTAGACGACGAAGGGCGTCCTGAACGAGGATCATCTTTAACTTCCGTCCGGCCATTTTTAAACCGCTTGAACCATTCACAAAACCGAGTACGGCTTAATCAATCGTCGCTGTAGGCTTCCTGCATCCTCTTGTGTGCCTCTGTAAAGATTTTCTTGAGTTCACGCAAAATGTAATGCAGGAGCGTTGCTCCTCTAACTCTGTCATCTCGAAATTCGCAAACCGTGCGGACAGTGTTCTACTCAAAACAGAACTGAACAATAATTAACAGACAACAATGAAACTTCCGGCAGTTACACGTTAAACTCAGGCGTGTGCAGGGATGCCAACAGCATTTCGCTCCAACACACCACTGGTGCGAAATTAAGAATGTTCCGGAATTTTCTGACCAGACCTCGTACATCCTTTACTGACAGAACAAGAAAGTAATAAATAAAGCACTGACCCACACATATTTTAATGTCATTTTACTAACTGTGGTTAGTTACTTATGTGAGAATGGCTTTGCAATTTTACAGGGCAAAAAATGAAGGAAAGGTATCAGCCGAACACTTATTCACAGACTTGTCCTGTAAGTTATCTGAAATGAGTTTAAGGACACCACGAAATTGTAGAAACGTCGAACAAAGGCATGAATCCTGCTCCTGAATATCCTATGACTCAGTCGACCTGAACATCTGAGGTCTGAACTGCTACACTAATCAACTAGGCATGCGAGTGACAGTGTGAACTGCAAAAATGTAAATAGCTGCCCTCAAGCCGAACGTTTGTTTCAACATCACAGTGCTTTAGTGGGCATGGTGTTTTGGAGGTGGTATGCCTTTGCCTCCACTTAAAAATGTAAACTCACTTAAAGCGAAAATCTGAATGAAGGTTCATCCTGGTATTTTTCGCACACACGGAGCTTTACCAGATGGCAAAGAAGCGATAACTGTCGTAGAACCGAATACGGCCAGATTCTCGAACCACTGAATTAGTAATAATAACCAGGTACCGGCTCACCCATTAAGACATAGCTAAAATTAAATTACTCTCTAAGCGGAGAATTCATACATGGAAACTATTGACAGTTGTTCTAACTCCATAAAAAGGACTGAACTGAACCAAGAGTTGCAATTTTTTCAGATCCACCTCCATCAGACATTTTTGAGATTAACTTACTGCAGAAAAAATTCAATTATTTACTTATTTGCACAAGTGAAAACTTAATAATTGAGATGAAGCGTACTGAACGCTACATTACTGAAACCCTCGCTTCAGTCCGGAACCGCGCTGCTGCTACGGTCGCAGGTTCGAATCCTGCCTCGGGCATGGATGTGTGTGATGTCGTTAGGTTAGTTAGGTTTAAGTAGTTCTAAGTCTAGTGGACTGATGACCTCAGATGTAAAGTCCCGTAGTGCTTAGAGTCATTTGAACTGAAACCCTCGGAAAAATTACGATTGCAATTGGTATCCCTTCGCGGTTCCCACCAATCTGGACACATGAGTGAGACGTGCCCTTCGTGACAAACATTGTTGTTAACAACGGACGAATTATTTATTGCCTGACTCCAGCGATTTGCTGAAACTGGTGCTCTTGTCGTAAGTATTACGAATGTTCAGTAATGGTGTACTGTTTTTTAATAGTCGGAATATTTGTTTTATCCCTCAGAATTTATCTTAGTCTGACATCTTACATGAAATATCAAGCAGTCACAGTTAGAAGAGTGTTTGTTTGTATCACACTGCCCCTCTTCAGTGTTAACCCCGTCTTTTGCTACAATTAGCACAATATGGATGGTGCTGAGTTCGATTTTGGCAGTAACGTTCTGGGTGATTTGCTTGTAGAATATGTTAAAGACAATAGAGAATTTAGTGAAGACAACAACAATCTCAAGAGAGAACAGTATGCTCGTTTTATTCTTCGAGCAAACGAAGACTGACGACGGCATTTTGTAAGCACTGCTCATGATCAGTCTGCAGAGCACCGGGGTACGCCTTGCTTGGATTGTAACAAGATGTCTAAAGCAGATTCTACTCATTTTGAGTGTAAAAACTATTGGAGTTACAGTAATTTGTAACTAGTGCATAACATAAATTACATCTTTTCTAGTAACAGTCTGAGCTGTAAATTTGTCATTGTACGGTATAAAAAAGGGCAATTTGTACTTATTTTGCATGTAACATATCACTGGAAATATATTAACTGTAATTAACTATAGCATAAACTCCAGAGTATGAAAACATCGGAATAAAACTTGGAGTAGTCAAATTTACGATGCTTTACAAGCAATGTAACACTTTCCCCCCTTTAGTTCTCAAGATACCAATATCAAAATACCGATAAATGGGTCGATTAGTTTCTTTTGGTCTGCTAACAGAAACGATCTATACATGTCGCTAATGAATCTTGATGTTGACAGCTGGGCAAGTCAGCCAGAGCGATGAAACGAGGACAGGGCAGCAAAAGAACAGTTTACAACAGTCCGATAAATGAAGTAGCTGAGAATAGTATAAGGGAAGTAAATGGTGTTTATGGATACCCTGTAAGTTGAGTGTTGTTCTTCTCTTTCATCACACATGCGGGCATCCCTAATAGCAGCCTACGATAACAATACTATTTAGAAAAAGAAAACGCTGAATATTGGTTCAATTATTTTAGTCTTAACATAGAAACATGGTTATCAAGGTCATGCGCTGAAACGTGTCGCCCAAGTAACTAAGATATTTTAACGAGAGTAGTAGCAAAATATCGATCCATAAATTTACTAGTTTTAATTAGTGATCAGAATACAAATCGTCATTTCGCCTGTAATTTAGTATACAAGGTGTTTATAATGTAGTCATACAAAAGTAACCTTTTAATTGTGAAAACAGTAAATACCTTGCAGAAGTGTTTCATGCAGCACTGATTGCAGTGCTATGTTCAGGTTTTATTCCCACCTAAGACTGTTTGTTCCCGAGGTTCCCGCTAGGCGGCACGCGCGAATGAGTTATTCCAATAGCCATCAAGGAGACGTATAACGATGCAGAGTGTGCGCAGTGCTTATAGTTTCATGATCGCAGATCCAGTACTACAGTTAAGGGGCCATTCACGACAAAATGTCGCAAGCTGCCACCTCAAAGACAAACTGCTACTAACCGGTAGAATCATTTCAACGAAACTGGCTGTGAATCACATAGGACGCCGGCTCAGGGTCGGTTAGCCGCCTCTGATGCAGCAACTGAGCAAGTTCGGCTGTATTACATTCGTAGTTCCGGTAAATCAACGAGACGTGCCACCTTAGAATCGAATATGCCTAGTGTTACAATGTGCAAGGTCTCATTCCAACCCTACAAATTAGGACTGCTGCAAGTTTCAAGAGAAAGCGACAAACAGTTTTGTGTAGATATGTTTAGCAAAATGCAGTCACGATGATTTCTTAATAAAACTGTGTTAAGTGACGAAGCCACCTTCCATACCTGCCGTAAAATGAATATGCGCAATGTTCGGATACGGGATGAGCAGCGACCATGGCTCAAATGGCTCTGAGCACTATGCGACTTAACTTCTGAGGTCATCAGTCGCCTAGAACTTAGAACTAATTAAACCTAACTAACCTAAGGACATCACACACATCCATGCCCGAGGCAGGATTCGAACCTGCGACCGTAGTGGTCACGCGGTTCCAGACTGAAGCGCCTTTAACCGCACAGCCACACCGGCCGGCAGCAGCGACCATGCATCAAGACTTGTTTCATAGGGTTTGGCAGGAAACTGACTACAGGTGGTACATCTGTAATGTTACAAAAGGTGGCCACATTGAACATTTGTAAATAAAACATGAAGATATACTGCATTCAGTGCAGTATCAAACATCTTTATAAGTTATTTACCTTTTTCATAATTAAATGTTAGTTTTATGTAACTAATTTATGAACTCCTGTATTCCTTACTTGCGAGCGGTAGCGGATTTTCATATAGAGACCAAATTTCTGAATCTTCAGTAATGTAGCTACAAGAATTACAGTGTCATTTACTATGTACCAGACATTGCGGAAACTCACACGACGCGGGTTAAACAACAGAACTGTACATTCCTCAGACAGCAGGAGAACTTGCCGCCCAATCTTGACGTGGTCAGGCGGTGAACCACTGGCAACGCCGCGTCACAACCGCGGTCTGTGCCCGCAAGGGGCCTGCCGGGATCAGTGACAAGGCGACCACAAGGAGAGTCGGCCTGGCGCACCAGCTGTTCTGCCGACCGCCGCGATGGCCACACGTGGCAACAGCGCCGAGCCCGGGGAAGGGACCCTCACCAGCACCCTCGCCTCGGCGCTTCTCCCCCCAACCGACACCAAACAAAGGGCCAGACACCAGACTGTTTAAACAAAGATACTGCACTCCGCTCGATGCGCGCGCCAGCCTTACGCGGGAATATGAAAGTACTGCTACCCAGCGGTGTTTAATTTCTTTCCCCCAGCGCTCAACCCGAGTCCTTAACTGAAAAGCAGGGTCGCAGGCGCCTGATGAAAAGCTGAAACTCTGCACTTGGAAGTCATGATTGGGGAACGGAGGAAAACTAAACTACTTGCCAGTGTGGGTACGTTTAATACAGAAACGCGGTTCATCATTCCGCTAACCTAGAATACGTATAACACGTCACGGTCACCTCCGCCAATAGCGTCGCCAGGACCGACTCCTCTATTACAACAAACACACACAAAAGACGAAATGGTCTCTGACTACACTCGGTCTTCGATGATACGAGTAATCACTGAATGGTCAATCTACAATACATCCTTACTCACATAAAATTATAAATACGAAGGTAACTTTGTCTGTTTCGCTTCCAGGACCAAAACGCTAAACAAATTTTGATGAAATTTGATGTCGCGACAGCTTGCACGCTGAGGAAGAACATTGGTTACTTTAGAAAGTATGTAGTACAATATATTTACTGATTTGAAGAATATAACGCAATATATGGAGTAATGATTGTTCTTAGAAAATGCTATATGCTCTTTAACTTTTGAACTTTATTATATTTGTAAAAATTCTAGTTTAGTGTTTGATATGGTCTATATAATATGTTTCAAGGTAATGAATGCAGTGCTTATATACTCCTCCAAGTGTTTAATCCGTACTTCCACAATAATATCGGTCACAAACCCAATGCATTTTAGCCGCTGAGTCAAGCGTCCATTATAGCTTCTTGACGTACACTACCTTGTGTCAACTCTTGGCAGTCTTGGGGTTTGCGTGTTCGATTCCCAACCCGGTCGAATTTTCTCTGTTCGTGTGTGAATTGTGAATACTGAAGAAAATAGCGCGATGTCTCCTCTTCTCTCCCCTCCCCCGCACAACAGCTTCTTAACACTCAAGAACCACGTGAACAGTCACTGTTGTGCATTATAATTTTAAGTCGCCGAAGTGGCATCAAGCGCTCGAAATTCCCGAATGGGTCTCCCGGCCAATAAAGCCACATTTTCAGGAGAAAATTCTTCATTGTAAATAACACAACTGACAGAAAGCTACGGGATAGGGTTTTGTTACATCCAGCCTGCAAGCCGAGGCGTAGCAAATTTAGAAATACAATGATAAATACGAAGGTTAGCCAATACCGATGAAAACGTTTTGTTACACGTCTACTTACACAATATTGTCTGCTTACACATCTCTTCGTATTTACATTCCTGGCCACGCGTTTAACTTACGCAAGATACACAAACATCTTGGAAAGAATTGAGAGCAGCGATAATTTGCAAACAGCAGACTATCGTATCGTAGAGACAGACACAGTTTATGATACTGTTTCCATGGAAGTAAAATTAGAGGAGATTGCTACAAACTTATAATGTTTTGAAGCCGTGCCGCCATGTTGGATGCCCCGAGACATCAGCAGATTATTGCTTACCATTGCTCCTTGGTCTTAATTTCTGTCGTGTTCACACAACAGTTGTTTAAAATGGAAACTGTTACAGTACTTTGGTGAATAATTCAGAATCACGAAGCCAGTTTCAGATGTTTTTCTAATCTTGAATACATATTTGATCCAGTAATACGGAGCATTTTGCGTCGCTATGTAAATTATTTTTATTATGCGTTTCGAATAGCTAAAAAGAGAAGTGTGTGATGGGAAATTGCTTGTTTTTAAATCAGCGTCTTCCGTAATACGGAATAACAAAACTAATGTTTGATCGGTTTTCAATCTTTCCGTCTCACAACGTTCACCCAGAGACCTTTCCGTGTTGGACTGATAGGAAACCCAAAGCCAAGTGACGAAAATAATGCCACAACAGTAAAAGTAAACAGCACGAGCAAAATTCATGTATGTAAAAGAAGATATAGTTTGAACGACTCCGCTTACGAATGAAAGTGATTCCTTTAACTTCGCAGAATGAGTAGTACACCCGTACAAAACGCAAGTTGGCATTTCTGGTCCAAACACTTCCACGAACACTTCCAAGTAACGTGGCGGACGGCGGTTTCAAGGTTTTGGCGTCATGGCAGCTCCTCTTATTACAAGTACATGATTGTTTTACGTGTTGTATTATGCATATAGCGGTTTCAAAAAGATTACAAAAAATGGTGCTGCTGCACGCAGAAACACAAGCTATCCAATTTATGAGTGATTACTCTGATCACACTGGGCGAACTGCACTGGATGAATATAATAACAAGTACTGCTCGATTTATACTACTCAGAGATGACCAGGTTTTTCAATATTAGTTAAAGTAATTGTAAACGCGTACGGATAAGGACTGCCAGCTTCAAGGGAATTTTAATGCATCAAAAACTGTGCCTGATATTACCCTAACGCTGAATAGAACGATGTCAATGTGCTCTACGGTATATTGATGATTTTCACTTATGGACCGTCTGACAGCAACTGAATAAAACACAATTTTAGTGCCATACGCGTTTCGCCTTTATTTTCTGCAAGGCATCATCAGTGGCAGGTTGCGTAGACAGTTTCTTACATATTACGCTCCTGTTGCATTTTTGGTCTTGTTCTTCTTCCTATGAGCGCCAATTTGCTGTTTTTTCCGCATTCCACAGCACTATGAGTGCATAGTGCATTCCACAGCACTATGAGTGCATAGTGCTGTGGAATGCGGAAAAAACAGCAAATTGGCGCTCATAGGAAGAAGAACAAGACCAAAAATGCAACAGGAGCGTAATATGTAAGAAACTGTCTACGCAACCTGCCACTGATGATGCCTTGCAGAAAATAAAGGCGAAACGCGTATGGCACTAAAATTGTGTTTTATTCAGTTGCTGTCAGACGGTCCATAAGTGAAAATCATCAACATACCGTAGTATTACGCGCAACTGAGGAGGACAGGACCACAAAAGTTGAAGATGTCAATGTGCTCTGTCTGTAACGGATCATTTCCGTGCCGCGACGGTCGGCGAGTGCCGATCGCTTTTGTGAGTGAAAGTGTCAGTATGTCTGTGTCCGTGGGACTGCGATTATTCTCCAGTCTGGAAATAAAGCCCGTGTTTTTCCCAATCCGTCTAACACCTGCTTGTCTGGTCAGAGTGGATCTGCCAAGGCGAGGGTATTTCCCACAAAATGGCCGGCGTTTCCTGGCACCCTTTGGGGGACAAAGTTCTGAGAGTGTCCGCAGGCAGCAGCACTTTACAGATGTACCCTGAGCGTTAGCAGAGAATGGCTCCGTAGGCTTATTGGCCGAAATGTCGGCGCGTGAAAATAATGTCGTGGAGCTGTGGACAACAACAAGGAGTCAGTCCGTGGCGGTGGTAAGTTGCAGAAGACGAGTTGAGCACTCTGGGGTGGAGGTGGTGTGGCGGCATATTTTGGAAGTTCGTAGCCAGGGAGCAATAATGTTGTTTTTCTAGATGTGGAAAGTTCGGAAGTGTGCTCCCTTTCGGGCGCGTGGGAAACATCTTAATCTATTCCTTGTTTTCTAGGTGGAGTTGGATGTTGGCGAACGTGCAGTGACTTAATTAAGAGGCGGACTAACAGAGCGTGGAGCTACGGGCTGGATGAAAACGTTGTCGGATGGACGAAGCGCTCTTGGCAGGGCTATCAGAAGAGGAACTCTGTTTTGCTTCAGTAGAGATTTGAAGAGTGGAGTTTTCGTGTATGCCTTCACCCTCTTTGACATTAGACTGTGTTCCTGCGCTGTTTAACAGAGGAGATGGTAGAAACCGGTAGGTAACGGTGCAGAGACTGACTGCGATATTATTTTTACCAATACAGTCGTCGGATGAGGGAGTCTTTTGAGAGCTGCAGGGTATGGAGTAGTGGTGTAGTGGAAATTACTAATTTAACGTTTCCAGAATGAGATTTTCACTCTGCAGTGGTGTGTGCGCTGATATGAAACTTTCTGGCAGATTAAAACGGTGTGCCGGACTGAAACTCGAACTCGGGACCTTTGCCTTTCGCGGGCAAATGCTCTACCAACTGAGCTACCCAAGCACGGCTCACGACCCTTGGAGACGAGGTACTGTCAGAATTGACGCTGTGAGGAAGGGTCGTGAGTCGTGCTTGGATAGCTCAGTTGGTAAAGCACTTGCCCGCGAAAGGCAAAGGTCCCGGTTCGAGTCTCGGTCCGGCACACAGTTTTAATCTGCCAGAAAGTTTTAATTTAACGTGTTATCTCGCAGTTCCAAGCGAGGCTCCGTTATAGCGTAAGTGTAGCTGGGCCCAAAAATTATATATGTCCTCCAACAAAGGTATGGGAGGGAGTCTACAGGGCAATACGTCGCGTGATGCGTCATGCGCATAGTAGGGCCCTTAAAAAACGAGTTCGTGGACTCCGGCCACGGCTGGGACAGGACTTCCCCAGACGCTGCGGAAACTCCAAGGTGACGGGCGAGGAGGAGCGTTTCATGTTTTGTACGAGTGATGTGCGTTTTAGGATGCATAAAGTTCGCCAGAGCTGTATAGGTGAAAGTGAATCTACATTTAGTCTGTTTCAAGAAAATATAGGTCAATGAATTCTACCAGTGTGATGGCACAATCACGTCGAAGTCAAAAATAAAAAGACCACACGCCATACGCAACAGTTGACAACAATCCAGAAACAAAATATGGTGACAACATCACGATGATATTGTTGAGGAAGCAGTTTGAAGTTACGTAAACATCAACTGTACTACACATTAGACACTCGCAGAGGGTGAACACAATACGTTGTTTGTATACCCGATAGGTAAACGTGTAAAATGACCCAGATATAACGCCTTTTGTTGATATGAGGTTTAAGCGCGGTTTAATAAATACAGCCACCTCAAATCTCTGATGCGAAAGTTGTTACCGTTTGGCAGCTGGAACCAGGGGGGTGAAACTCATATAGGGATTTCCGGTAACACGACGTTGGTTTGGTCCCAGGCCACTTGAAGCGCTGCAAGTTTAGCAATTTATAGTCTCGTGTTCCTATTGGATGACGTAGTCTTCCATAATTGTTTTGGTATCGTAGCAACGTGATCGTGATTTTTCGTTTAAATTGCAGTGTAAGTATGTTGTTATTATTCTGCTTAATTTTTGGATACATTCGTAATATTTGATGGTGTGATGATTCAGTATTTACTTTTTTACTTTTGTTTCATATAAAACACGACGTTGTATCATCACATTACGTTCTGTGGACTCTTGTATATTTGTTCCTGCAAAGAAATACAATTTCCGTTGCTCAGTTTACTTAAAGGGTAAGTATATTTCTTATTTCTGTTAATATTTCCTTGTATTTCATAGAGAATCCCATACTAGCAGCTTTTGACATAGTTTGTATTCAACTTTCCGAATCCTGTAATGGAATATAATTCTGGCTTTGATTCATCTTCCTTTTTGCCACGAAGTACTCTTAGTGACATAATAAGTATCATTTATTGTGCCGTTTACTACATACCAAATATTGGACGTGTTACAATTGATTCGTAATGCCTTGAGTGTGTTCTATTTCCCGTTTTCGACAGTAAATATTCTGTACAGTACATAACACTCTATCCAGGTAAAAAGTGTTTGTTGCTGTTGTATCGACAAAGGTTGTGTTCTCACATAAGACATTTGTTTCGAAGTCACACAAAGCAGGTCCTTCAAGCAGTTGAACATTTACACGTATTATTGTGGCAATATCCAATGCAGTAGAAATCTTCGGGTCTAGTGCAGCAGGGGATACAACCCGTCGGCTTTGGACAATGACGTCAAAAGTCGCCAGAGAGCAGTTTACCATTTTCGCTTTTGCTGTTATGTTTCAGTTTCGTTTTTTTACTGATTGCTTAATAAAGTGGATCTGTTTATTCTATCTCGTGAGATTTTTTTTTTAAAAAGCCAAAAAACACTTATCAGCCACTGAAGGGAGCTACAACACTAAGAAGAATCGCTTCTCGATTGGCCACTTGTGACGTCATTGTCCAAAGCCGACGGGTTGTATCCCCTGCTACACTAGTCCCAAATCTTCTCGCACTTTAATGCTCAACACAATGTAATACAGATTTACAGCTGTAACTGTTACTGATAATGTACAGTTGAATTTGGTATCTAGATGCTGAAATATACTGAAATGGTACAATAAGCAGTGTTTCTACCGCCTGATAGCACTGTTTATCACTGTTTAACGAAGTAGTGTTGAATATAGAATATAGTGCAACTACGCTCACACAGTTATATATAGAGTGATGTAGAAATGAGAATTTGTTTCGTTTTTTCACTATTTTGTAGCAATAACACATCAGATTACAAGCCATGGTAGCAGTTATCAATACTTCAGTACAGGATAGCTGCATTTAGACATAAGCTAATATGATTTTTGATAGTGAAATTAATTTCACATTGAGTTTTCTATAACATTAATCAATGTAAACCATACCTGATCTTTTTTCTCGTTTCTAATTTTTGGTTTGAATAACATTTCAGACACATGAGGATGGATCATACAGGAAGAGAAGAATCCAGTTTGAGATTGAAATTGAAATACTCGTGCAAGTTTCCTGGATGCAGGAGTAGTTATTATGTAAAAATAAATTCCAAACACAAGAATAAACATTTCTATAAATTTCCAGCTGCATCAAAAAGTGAGACTTTAAAGAAGTGGAAATTGATCTGTAATATAGATGAAGGTGTCAGCTGTAGTTATTATTATGTGTGTGAGGACCATTTTTATGAAGCAGATTTTGTGAACTTTACTAGACACAGGCAAAATCCTGGTGTTATACCAAAGCACATGGAATTGGTGTTGTATCGTCCTCCCCCCACCCATCTGTGTTACACTGGTGGTGGTGGTGGTGGTTTCACCACATCGGGTGCAAATATAAGTGTGCACGAGACAGGTCACAATGCAAAATCTACAGTAATACAACGAAGCAGTCCCCCTTTACAGAGCACAGATGATGGTGAGTACAGCTTTTTATCCTCACCTGTTTATGATGTTGAAAGTAGTGCCGGTGTAATGGGATCTGGCATTTCTAAACGTGATTTAACTCCAAGAAAACACAAAATGTATAAATTGCATAGAATTACAGTTTCCAGAGTGTGTAAATTGAAAAAACAGCTACAGAATGAGAGGAATAAATTGAAAATTCTAAAAGAGTTGTATGATGACAGGAAATTTCAGTTAATTGAAGAAGAGTTGAATGATGTGACTAAAACTTTCATTAATAGTCAGTTAAGAAATGCTAATATACAGCCCACAGCAGTACGGTGGTCTATAGAAGATAAGGCATTTGCTTTATCTATTTATAAGCATAGTCCCCAGTTGTACAGATATGTGGCCACATACTTCTCCCTTCCATCTGTCAGGCTGCTCAAGGGAGTGCTTTCCCACATACCATTTGATAAAGAACTTAATCCAGCTTTATTAAACTTTTTAGCAAGGGAAGTAAGTAATATGCATGAAAACGACAAGTATTGTGCTCTACTTTTTGATGAAATGTCTCTGATGCACACAAACAGCTAATCTATGGGTATCGGGACTTGGGTCATTTAGGACGTTCACCTGTAGCTGCTAGTCAAGCATTGGTTTTTATGCTGAAAGGCATTCACAGAACTTGGAAACAAGTTCTAGCATATTACTTTACTGCAACCACTTTCCACTACACCCATTTGAAATCACTCATTGTTCACATCATAAGTGAACTACAGAATATTGGGTTCAAAGTGGTTTGTACTGTATGTGACCAGAATGCAACAAACCAAAAGGCCCTTAAGCAACTGTGTGAAGCAAATTTGTTGAAGCCCAGTATATTTCATTTTGTCGTCAATAATCAACCAATTGTTACCATTTATGATGTACCACATCTGCTCAAAAACACTAGAAATGCTTTGATAGATAATAAAATTCAATTTGAACCTCACAAAGCAGCAAAGTTTGAGTATATCAGTAGAGTGTTCTTTTTGGATAAAAAAAAAACAGTTCAAAACTCTGCCCAAATTAAAAGCAAAACACTTTAACTTTTCTGATTCCCATGTCAAAATGAAGGTAAAAGTTGCTGCTGCACAAATGAGCCATACTGTTGCAGCTGCAATTGAAACATATGTTTCTACTCACACATTACCATCTGAAGCTATACACACAGCTGAGTTTGTGGAAAAGGTAGATAATCTCTTTGATCCACTCAACAGTAATGAGCAATATCCCAGGGATGGAAAACAATTTAGGTGTACTTTATCAGAAAATTCGCCACATTTAGAAATGTGGTATAGCATATTGAGGGAAATAGGCAGCTGGTAAATAATAGATTTAAAAATGAGAAGAAACAAGACTAATATGTTTAGCTTCATAAAAGGTTGGCAGATTACATTACAGTCTATTATTTTCTTGTGGAAGACCTTGAAAGTGGTTGGCTTTAAGTACTTAAATTTAAAGGTGTTCAATCAAGATGCTTTAGAAAATTTCTTTTGTTGTATAAGACAACATGGTATTGCTACTACAAACCCAACTTGTTTTCAGTTTGTACAAGCTCTGAAGACTTGTGTTGTCAATCATATGACTTTGCCTTTCAAAGCCATGAGTGTAAGTAACTGTGAAAATGATGATTACACTCCCTTGAGCAGTTTGAGTCACTTTTTGGCAGCTAGTGGTAGGAGTGAACATTTAAGTGAATGTGAGATGAAAGACACTGATACACCTGAGCAAATTTATTCTTACTCAGATGGTATCATCAAGTCTGTAGAAGATCAACAATCCTTAGCCTATGTAGCAAGCTATGTACTAAAAGCCATAGATGTACCAGATGATTGTGAAACATGTAATACCAGTCTCTACTCCTCTGTTGTGACTGAAAATCATTTGTTTACCTCATTTAAAGAGAATAGTGAGGAGCATTCTCATTTGAAATATACAAGTGAAAGAGTCATGATTTTCCTAAGGGCACTCCATGATCAGCTGTATGAGTATCTAAATAGTCATGGTCACACAACAAAACTACATGATAATTTAAAAAAAAACATTTGTTCTGTCTCATACAACTATTTGTAATAAACATGACACTGAAGAGAGACTTCTGAAGACAAGTATTCCATTTATGATATACAAGTATGTGAAAGAAAAGAAATTTACAAACAAGAGGAAATTGTGTATGCAACAACTTAAAAAGAAGTTCAAATCATTTTAAAAGACTTTGTATTTTGTTTATTATGTGTACAATGAGAGTAAGCTCCCTATACATATACAAATGTTCTTGTATCAAAATCATGCCTTTGACTTGTTATGACAAAATCTGGTAATTCAGCAGGCACATAACTTAACACTTTCTAGATGTGATGATTGGATTCTAAAAGTATAATAAATAAAGTGCTGTCAAGGGGAATTTGTGTTAATTTTCCGTAGTGTACCAAACAGTGTTTTCAAAGAGGAAGTAAATAAATAAAAATGTTAAAAATAAATGTTGTACCAGTGTCTTCTTTCATTATTTAAACATGATGGGTGTTGCCAAAATAACAGCCTTGTTGGGGAAAAAAGAAAAAAAAAGATGTGTTGCAGTTCATTTTCTTCGTATGTCTCACTGGCAAAAACATTTTGGCTACATTCGTCTACCTCCTCTGCTACCAATTTGTTTTTCAGTTTTGTAAAGTAGTATTTTGTGTGTTTCATAAATTTATTTGAACTGTGCAGAAGTTCAATTTCAGATGACTGAATATCCATAAATAACAATCAACAGAAAAAATAATAAATCGGATTTTGTACACTTTACAGTACATCCTTGGTTTGTAGCACAGATTTTTTTGTAAATGACCTCTTGGTTATCTATTAGCTGTGTAGTTATTTATTTGTGTAACCTACTATTCCACTTTCGATAATGCGAGTGGACATAATGTGCTTTAGGATATGTGGAAACGTAAAAATCATTTATATATGCATGCAATGTCAAATGATTTTTGTCTGCCATGTGCTAAAGCTCGTTTATTTCCACATGATAATGGCCACACGGCCAAAATCGCAATATTGAGTTTTACAAAAAAAATTTCACAGTCAAAAGGTGACATCGTAATTCACGAAAATTTTCACAATGTAAACTGCAGCTATGAGTAGTTAATGTTTGTTTTTGATTGAGATTTCTTTTATATATTACTTTGCAAGATCTCAAAAACCTTTATTACTGCACTATGCGGACCACATTCAAAGATTAAATGAAAACTATTGTTCTCTAATTCGCGTATTTGGAAATAAACATAAGAGATTTTCGCGCCATATTTTTTTCGTATTGAAGTTCACAGCCAGGCCACAAGTAGCGCTGGTGTCGTTCTGTGTTTCCGTATAATAATGTGGTCTTTGCACTTCTACTATATTGGTGTTCTGTGGCTGGAACGACACTAGCGCTCCAAGCGGTGAAAAAGCACAGTCACATGCGTTGCAAGGATAATGTTTGTCTTAAACTATTTTCTACTTAATTAATGGAATAGTTGTTATATTTTTACGTTCCATGCGATAGTAAGTTACCAAGGGGCATGAATTATCGTAAAATACATCTAGAAACAGCCGAATCACAGTGATTCAATGACATAAGCTACAACTCATTCACGAGGAAATGCTTTCAAATACATCTACATTTGCAGATTATACCGCTGAAAGAACGAGAGTATAAACACAGTTTACACATGAGAAGCATACATTTATGTTATTATTTAAGGCGGTCTCCTTGACACTTAAAAAATTTGTTTGGAGTCCAACGATTCGCCCGTTCTTACACTTCGCTCTACTTTCTAAGACACGAATATTTCTGCAAATGTGATTACTTTTGCCTCAAAAGAGAATGTGTTGAAGGTTCCTTCCGTTTATGGTTCACATTTAGCGACAATTGTGGAACTGACTTTTGCTGTGTCGGGGAACAGTTTTATTGCTTTCGACATTTTATTATCACGTCTGTGTGGTTTTCACTTAAGCTAGAGTTGTGGTGGCCTATTTGATACATTAAATAATGTAGGTATTACATTTCATATACGTTTCCTATGTTCCACGTACCACAATTTGGCTGAAAGTGCAGCGAACAAAACTGGACAGATATACGACGTCCTTCTGGAAAGGTCAGGTCTTCCCGTGTTTACCAGCAATTTTTTGTTATTACTGGATAAAGAGATTATTCAATAAGTCTCTGCCCGTTTTAAGAGACTCGTGAACACACTATCCTGTAATGCACCGCTTCGTATCTCCCAGGGACTTCAAGAGTCTAAATAATGACAAATATGATGTAATATTTTAGCTGTCGATTGTTATAGCGCTACTGACACTCGCTATGGCAGAAACTATGTTACATATAAAAATAAATGTTAGTATTCGCACTCATCCGCTATCGTATTCAGAACTGTCGCTTCCTGGCCGCTTCGTGCGCTGCTATCGCCGAGGGTAACAAAATGGAGACGGAGTGTCGCGACTGTTACGTTTGACCGTGTAATGAGGATATTAAAGGTAGCTACAGTAAGCATATTTCAGCCAAGTGAAGAGACACGTTAACGAAACAATAAATCAATAAACACACCCGTTTGTCGCAAAATATGTCAAGAAAACAGCGCACAGCGTATGGTGTTCACAAGAATATGCACATAATAACAAATGTTGCCGCACTTGTCACTATGTATAGGAGTAATATAGCCCATGTTGAAATAAATGCAGCAGGTGTTCCACGTTGAGGAGGTACAGTACATCGTATCATTCCTCATGCGTAATGGCAACCAAGTCTTCATATGTTGGAAGAGCAGGTGTAAATGAAGGCGGGATGCCAAGCAGTGTGTGTGTGTGTGTGTGTGTGTGTGTGAACGAGCAGAGTTAAATTAATTTTAACGACGCTGCGAGTTTCCTCGTTGCTTCCACAGCTACTGAAAGTGTCACTACTGCAATATACACTTGCATACTATATTACGCCATACAACAGGTTCAGTGGACTATGTTTTGGTAAGTCAAACAACAACAAAAATAGTTATTAATAATTAAACTTGAATGGCAGTAAAACTGATACTGTAGCACAACCTTTCTGACTTCATTAACACGAAATTTAACGAAATGTGGTGTCGTGTTTCGATAATAAAAAAAAAACCGGTTGCGTCTAAGTGTCATACAACGAGGTAAGAGCGTATTACTGAGCGCAGCTTATCTTTCAAGAGGGATCGCCAGTCTTCAGCTACACGTCTGCTGTTGACTTTCTGTAGTTACACGCTACTGAAAGTTCCATGGTGCCTAAATCCTAGTTCTGGCTAAATAAGTTAACTACATAATGATTTTGCTATAATGTACGGCCCGAAAAACATACGAGCGAGAGCAAATGTCACGCAGACGATATGTTGTTAGTGACATTTTCGTTCCGGCTGTACCAATGAGTCGTTTGAAGACTATGAATATCAACGACAGCGGAAAGTCCATAGTTACGCTAAGAGCTGCAGACATAATTATTTCAGGATTTCAGGAACACGGTATCTTTCAACGTTAAGAGTGTTATATTATGAAAAAAGCAGCACTTCTCTGCTATCTCGCTCTGCCAGAACAAAAAATAAAAAGTAATAATAATAACACCAGGATATGAGACCAGAATCTTTCAGATTCACTTTCATACAGGGAAAGGCCTTGGAAAGTTATCGGAGGAAAAAAGCACGAAGTAGGTAAAATTCTGCCTCGTTCCACTTTTTCATTAAGGATTTAAAAATCTTGTCTTACGTTGTCCTTTTGATGAATGCACAGATGCGAGGACGGACGTGACCTGCAGTCTCTTTAGGTTTTTTTATGATGCGTCTGAAAAATAAACGTTGCAAAGCACACAACAAAAAGAAATAGAAGGAGGTATAATTTACTTTTGTTATATAAACACGATAATTTACTTTTGTTATATAAACACGCCGTTCCCATATATGAACCACATACTGACAGTATTCAGTGTGCGGCTAACGCTGTAACGTGTAGTTCTATATGACGCATAACTAAATATTTTAGTATGTTGACGATTCCCAAGGATTGTGTGTCTTTTAATTCTTTGTTTCTTCCACGGATTCTGACGATAGTTTTATCTCATCATACGTGGATTGTCATGTGCTGTCCGGGCTCGTCTTTCGACTGTGTTTCGGAGAAGTATTAGTGATCATGCATAGTTCGGATCGGACGCCCATCTGTCGTTACATCCAAGGTTTTACAGAGGAGCGACACGTTTTTACGCGCACTTGTACCTGGCAGTTCGTGGCAGATGAAGTATTAGTTTTATATGACCTGAATATACGCCGCTCCAGATTCTGCCCATTTGATTCCGAGCCGACGACCAAGCAACTTAGCTTCTACTTCATAGGTGGCTAGCCATTACAGACTTTGTTACTTCAGTTACTTCAATGATAGTTTATCCATTACTAGTAGCTGTTAGCGTGGATACCTGTAAGACTTCGCACCTACTTGCTCATCCCAGCCAAAGTTCAGTAAGCCTAATGTAATCCTAATTCTGACTATAGTAAAGGCGGGATACAAAAGTGCTGAATTTATGGACTGAAGTGTCAGGTTTATTGGAAACCACAAGTAGGCAAAACCTTCATCGGAAATTTTGGTCATAAACGATAGCCTCAAAAAATATTTTGCTCATGTGAGAAGGATGGGCTTCCTTACGCTCATAGTTACTATAATGGATCTTTGTTGGGTTCTGGAAAGTTTGCATTAACTGTCTACAAATTATTATAACTGCTTATTGGTGTTTTTATTCCAGTATGGTGGCAATTCTGTCATACGAAGTGGCTTGCAAATGTGGTGTACGGTATAATTTCGATTTTTCATTGCTTTACGTATTCAGAATATTTTGCGCTAAACTTCATGCCAGTCTTTCACACTTGCGCTAAATGACAAATCACTGAAGGTTAATTGACGTATGTCTGCACAACTTCAAATAAATACAGCAAAACATAGTGTTCGAAATCTTTCTTTTCAGTGTCACCGCGACTCATCTAGTCTCCAGAGTGCGTAACGGAACATTTTTCCCGTCATCTAATAAATTCGTAAAACTTGTTTGATTAATCCATTAACTGAGGACAGCGTGTACAGTACTTGCTATGTTCTTTTCCGGACAGGTGTAGCTCATTGACATGTTTTCGGCGCTGTTTTAATAGAAAAAGCCGCAGTGCAGCTCTCGTCTCCAAGCACAGAGGTCTCGTGCTATCCATCCCACCCTAGAAGGTTAAAATAGAACTTTCTTCATAGAACAGATTCTATCCTAACCCAACCTAATCTCCTTGACAAGCGAAAAACTGACGAAGGAGATCGGACGCACTGTAACTACGCTGTCAGCCGATGTTTTGAGCGACCTCTGGCAACGGGGTCTGACGACCGTTGTCGGTGCCACTATGAACACAGTCGTAATGCGCGTATACACCAGGCCAACCACGGCCAACTAATGACAACCAGGCTGTGCGGTTTGAGGCGCCATTTTCACGGCTTGCGCGGGCCCTCCCTCCGGAGGTTCGAGTCCTCCCTCGGACATGGGTGTGTGTGTTGTTCTTAGCAAAAGTTAGTTTAAGTAGTGTGTAAGTCTAGGGACGGATGACCTCAGCAGTTTGGTACCTTAGCAATTCACACACACAATCACAACCAACCGCTTCGTTGGCCAAGATTCGCTTAGTTTGTATGGCCAGCAAATCGGAACCAACGAAGCGGATAGCCTTGGTTTGTGGTTCGGACTGCCAGCGGTAACATCGAAGCGTTGGCGATGAGTTAGCCTTGTGATTCCTCTCCTAGAGTGGACGCCGGGTCAAATGCTCGTTGGTTCAATACCGATTTACTGTGTCTATTAAACGGGTGTGTAATTATGGTGTTTAAAAATACTGGAATGTGGAGTGGAGTACGGAGTCAGCATTAAAGCTGGTAGTTTTATCGTGAATGGGAATGTTTATGGGACACTACGATTTGCGATTACAAAAACAAACTGAAAAGATTAGACAGTTGGAGGGAAATAAGTGAACTGCTAGAAAGTGATGTGCACGAAAATCGTGTCTGTGTGGAAATACGTTACTTTCATTCGAAAAAAAATCAGATAGTTCATATTCCAATTGAGCTTTAAGGTCCGACATTAATTTTGTCCCTTCATACTGTTGCAGAGGTCGTCCACCAGCGTCATTTCTTCTTCTTTTTCTGATCAGCAGCTTCTTGTAGTAAAATAAATACTGAACATGCGGCAACATCTAAATCCAATACTTCCCTTACAATACCGACCGTGAAATTGTTTTATAGCAATAACAAAAAGGGAGCAAACTCGACTCGTTATGACAGCCAATTACGATTTTTAAAAAAAATGGTTCAAATGGCTCTGAGCACTATGCGACTCAACCTCTGAGATCATCAGTTGCCTAGAACTTAGACCTAATAAAACCTAACTAACCTAAGGACATCACACACATCCATGCCCGAGGCAGGATTCGAACCGGCGACCGTAGCGGTCGCTCGGTTCCAGACTGTAGCGCCTAGAACCGCACGGCCACTCCGGCCGGCAAACTACGATTTCACAAGGACGAATCCCTTGGCGCAACTGACTCATTTTTCGAGGATGAGAAGCGTAACGTCAATGCCGGAACCACTGCCCGTCGTTCGTTGGCCTAGTGTGTACGCGCCTCACATTACGCTCTTTGGCAAGTGTCCAGTAATCGACGCAGTGGCTGTTTTTGTACTTTGGCGACAGTAGTCACGAAGAAAGTGAGGTATCCTCGCAAAATGAGATCTACGAGGACACGTTCTCGAATTCCGATGTGCTTCTGACACGGAAACAGTGTTAACAATGCCGTATTACCCTTCCTGGTGTCTCCTGAACCTTCAGCTTGTTTTAACATCTATTTACGCATAGTTAGTTGGTTGGTTGTTTGGGGAGAGAGACCCAACAGCGTGGTCATCGGTCTCATCGGAGTAGGGAAGGATGGGGAAGGAAGTCAGCCGTGTCCTTTCAATGGAACCATCCCGGCATTTGCCTGGAGAGATTTTGGGAAATCACGGAAAACCTAAACCAGGATGGCCGGACGCGGGATTGAATCCACGCATAGAGTTTGAAGCGTAAGTGACAGTGTCTCTCTTCGCGTTGTTTTCTTTTTATTTTTTCCCTTGGCAAGCTCATTAAGGCACGTCTTTTCATGAACGGCAATGTACTTCGATGTGCGCTCGTGCGTCTCAGAACAGAAGAAGAAATTTATATTAGTTTAGGAGCCCGAACTGCTTCTGAGACGTAAATTGGGTGTTGATCATGAAAAATACTTAAGCCAAATGCGAATAAATGACATGTAACATCCAGGTCTAATAATTTTATTTGCTCTATCGATGCTACAGCTAGTGAATCGATTATTGTCGACTAGTGCAAGTGAACATTCTCTCGTTCATTCCTTGGCCTTCCAGGCAGAAACTGACCTTTGGCGTCATACAATACTTTAGCGAAACGCAGCACCAGCGTCATCTTCGACAACCTCTGTCTACAAATTTAATGTTTTTGTGTATGAGTTGTACATTGTAACAATTTACATTGCTATTGCGAATACGATTGCATGAAACATTGTGGCGTCCATGAGCAATGCATTAACATTTACAGTTGTTCTTCCAGGAAACAATCGCTTTTTCGTTTCTGTAGTTAATGCAACACAGCATGGACGTGGAGGTGCTGTCCCCCCACCGCTCAGCATCACTGCCTGCAGCTCCGGCGTATCCATTCTTCCTTCACCACAACATGTATGATATCACTGTGTTGATATTACATGACTAAAACATGACATAGAATTTTCAGCATATATATCGGCATTTTATAACGTGGATGTATCACAATGACATCTGTCAAGTGTTAACGTTGCAGATTTTAAATAGCTACAACAAGCCTAAAGACGATCTAAATTTCGTTTATGCGTTATGGTTTCGCTGTGTTACCAATGCGCTCTCACACGATTATGAAGATCAGGAAAACACATTTTGGATGAACTGAGCGACTTATAGTTCCACACCAAACTCGAATTCTAACTCAAAGATCAAAATAAATTAAACTTCTGTCTGTTCGTTTCGTGAGGATAGAGAATTTCCTTATCGCCATATCCCAGAAAACCGATAAAACATCACAGAAAGTCCTAGGAGACAACGACAACACTATCGTCACACTGACTAAAAATGAGTGGTGTATCACATACGATATAGGGCCTTATTGATTCAGGAATATGAAGAGCACCGCCCTTCATCAATAAATAAATCACTGGCGTCAATCGCCAGAGCATCCGCCGAGGAACTGTTACTGACATCCTGTTTTTTGCGCGCTCGCTGCAAACAATCGCGGCAGACAAACTTCCGCGGCATTTTTCAGCAACTTGCTTACACCCAGGCTCTGTGCCTTTGCCCTACTTTCCCAGGGAACGCGCGACCTGCAGCGACACTACACTAGAAAAGTTGTATGCACTGCGATCGACGTGTAAATTTCTTTGTGTATGTCACTACATACAACTGGACCTCTAACACATGTACTCTAATTACATAAATTGCTGCTGTGTCGAAATGACGTGACAACTACACCAAAATGGCAAGGAATAAAAATACAGAGAACTCAACAAGATGAAGATATTAAATGATTTACGTCTATATCTTCCCTGGAGTGACAGCACTTCAGCCGTTTAAATTATTAAGACACCATGCAGCAATAACTACGACACGTTTCATGAACGAACTGGACGTCACTAGAATATAAAAACGCGCGTATATATTGGTACTAAAATGGGAAAGTGAGTAATGTAAGACAGGTCTTAATCGCTAGGTCCTTCATCCGCTTACGATTCGGTACGCAGTCCAGTCTGAATTTGCCTTCCATCCAAATGGTAGAAAATACGACGGGCGTTCAATAAGAGTAATGCAACACATTTTTTTCTCGGCCAATTTCGGTTGAAAAAATACGGAATCTGTTGTGGGACAGCGTCGAATATCCACCCTGCAGCGCTTATAGTTTCATGAAATTCCAATAGATAGCTGCGCTATACATAGTCCTCCAAATGGCGTCTGTAACGGAAGCGCGTTCCAAGCGGAACTGCCATTGAATTTCTTTTGTCGGAAAACAGAGCATCGTAGATATTCATAGGCGCTTGCAGTATGTCTACGGAGATCAAAAGCACGCTGAGTCGTTGGTCGAGGCGGGTTTCATCATCGCAACAAGGTCCACAAACCTGTCCGATCTCCCTCGTTCTACCCTCAGTAAATTGAACAAACGACTTCAGCGTGTTCGTCTCCACAAAAATGCAAACGAACTTCTGCTCCTCCGTAAAAACACAAGGCCTCACTCCAGTCTGCGCACCAGAGGACGTCACAAAACTTCATTGGACTGTTCTTCCTCATCCGCCCTTCGTCCCGGACCTCACACCTTCCAGCATCCATCTGTTTGACCCAATGGAAGATGCACTCTACGGGAGGCAGCACGTGGATGATCGGGGGGTTACTGATGTGCACTCCTGGAAATTGAAATAAGAACACCGTGAATTCATTGTCCCAGGAAGGGGAAACTTTATTGACACATTCCTGGGGTCAGATGCATCACATGATCACACTGACAGAACCACAGGCACATAGACACAGGCAACAGAGCATGCACAATGTCGGCACTAGTACAGTGTATATCCACCTTTCGCAGCAATGCAGGCTGCTGTTCTCCCATGGAGACGATCGTAGAGATGCTGGATGTAGTCCTGTGGAACGGCTTGCCATGCCATTTCCACCTGGCGCCTCAGTTGGACCAGCGTTCGTGCTGGACGTGCAGACCGCGTGAGACGACGCTTCATCCAGTCCCAAACATGCTCAATGGGGGGCAGATCCGGAGATCTTGCTGGCCAGGGTAGTTGACTTACACCTTCTAGAGCACGTTGGGTGGCACGGGATACATGCGGACGTGCATTGTCCTGTTGGAACAGCAAGTTCCCTTGCCGGTCTAGGAATGGTAGAACGATGGGTTCGATGACGGTTTGGATGTACCGTGCACTATTCAGTGTCCCCTCGACGATCACCAGTGGTGTACGGCCAGTGTAGGAGATCGCTCCCCACACTATGATGCCGGGTGTTGGCCCTGTGTGCCTCGGTCGTATGCAGTCCTGATTGTGGCGCTCACCTGCACGGCGCCAAACACGCATACGACCATCATTGGCACCAAGGCAGAAGCGACTCTCATCGCTGAAGACGACACGTCTCCATTGGTCCCTCCATTCACGCCTGTCGCGACACCACTGGAGGCGGGCTGCACGATGTTGGGGCGTGAGCGGAAGACGGCCTAACGGTGTGCGGGACCGTAGCCCAGCTTCATGGAGAAGGTTGCGAATGGTCCTCGCCGATACCCCAGGAGCAACAGTGTCCCTAATTTGCTGGGAAGTGGCGGTGCGGTCCCCTACGGCACTGCGTAGGATCCTACGGTCTTGGCGTGCATCCGTGCGTCGCTGCGGTCCGGTCCCAGGTCGACGGGCACGTGCACCTTCCGCCGACCACTGGCAACAACATCGATGTACTGTGGAGACCTCACGCCCCACGTGTTGAGCAATTCGGCGGTACGTCCACCCGGCCTCCCGCATGCCCACTATACGCCCTCGCTCAAAGTCCGTCAACTGCACATACGGTTCACGTCCACGCTGTCGCGGCATGCTACCAGTGTTAAAGACTGCGATGGAGCTCCGTATGCCACGGCAAACTGGCTGACACTGACGGCGGCGGTGCACAAATGCTGCGCAGCTAGCGCCATTCGACGGCCAACACCGCGGTTCCTGGTGTGTCCGCTGTGCCGTGCGTGTGGTCATTGCTTGTACAGCCCTCTCGCAGTGTCCGGAGCAAGTATGGTGGGTCTGACACACCGGTGTCAATGTGTTCTTTTTTCCATTTCCAGGAGTGTAGCAAGACGTTGGCTCCGATGTCGACCAGTACAGTGGTACCGTGCGGGCGTATGGACCTTCTCAGTAAGGCAGCGTAATGCCGTCGCATTGAACGGAGATTATGTTGAAAAATAGGATGGTGAATAATACGGTGTGTTGGATGATGATGAAGTCCCATACTCCTTGACATAGCGTAGGGGACGATGCGGGAAACCCGCACCGTTGGACTACGCAAGGTTCTAGCCGAGGTGGCTTATCATTGCCTTCCTCCGACCGTAATGTCGATAAATGAGGATGATGAAGACGACAGAACCCAGTCATCTCTAGGCAGGGGAAAATCCCTGAACCCCGCCGGGAATCGAGCCCGGGACCCCGTGCTTGGGAAGCGAGAACGCTACTGCGAGACCACGAGCTGCGGACGGTGAATCCTGAATAAAACCAACCTGCTTTCAGAAAAAAATATGTTACATTACTTACTGACGCCCCTCGTGTCAGCCAAGTCCGAATCGCTAGGTTCTTCATCCGCTTATGTTCCTATACACTGTGCAATCTTTGTCTTTGCCTTGCAGCCAAGTGACAGAAAATACGTAAAAACACACAGACCGAAGATCACACAGCTGCGACGAAGCATCTTTAGTTCCCCTATAAAATATTACTGTAGCTGAAGCTATCGCTGCTTGTAGGAGCCTTGCACACTAAAAATTAGAAGAGAATGCATCAGTCTACACTAAACTAACGGCTGCCCAGGTAGAAAATGGGCGCCAAGATCACACATGAAAAAAAAGAAAACAAGACTCGGATGCCGCGCGTGGTAGCCGCGTGGTCTAGGGTGTCTTGTCACGGTCAGTGCGGCTGCCTCCGTCGGAGGTTCGAGTCCTCCCTCCTCGAGCATGGGTGTGTGTGTGTCGTCCTCAGTGTAAGTTAGTTTAAGTTAGATTAAATCGTGCGTCAGCTTAGGGACCGGTGACCTCCACAGTTTGGTCCCATAAGACCTTACCACAAACTTAAAAAAAAAACCCAAGGCTCGGAAGCGAGTTCTGAGGGTACCGCGGGGATGCTTCTTGTGGTCTGTACTATTTAATACACATTTAAATGACACTGAAATGTTTCTATTCTAAGAAAAGTCTGCGACTGAACGTTGGTATCTTTTATACACTAACGCAGTGGGGGGGAACCCAGTTCCACGTTACTAGAGTGAAACATTGGGGCAACTTTCGAACAGAGATAACCATTCCCTATTCCCAGCGGATACTCCACAAACAATTAGGTACTAATCGAATACGTAATGAATGCAAGAGCAACGAGTACACTTCCATACAATGGCTTCCATTGCCGAGAAGCTTTCTAAGACAAGAGAAAAACGGTTTTAGGTTCTTTAGTCCGGAACCGCGCTGCTGCTACGGTCGCAGGTTCAAATCCTGCCTCGGGCATGGATGTGTGTGATGTCCTTAGGTTAGTTAGGTTTCAGTAGTTCTAAGTCTAGGGGATTGATGACCTCAGTTGTTAAGTCCCATAGCGCTTAGAGCCATTTGAACCATTTTGAACAAGAGAAAAAAATACAATCGAACGACAAAACATATTATCTCCTAGGCTGGCTTATTGTCAGACCACTGCAGTAACAAACCTTTCTCTGAAGCTAAACCCAACTGCATGAATTGGCTACGCATTATATTACAGGTTGACTGTAAAACAGTTCTAATGCATCTATAACGTAACGCAGGAAGTGGTTATACAAACTAAAGTAAAATATGGTACGTACGTGGGCATCTGAACGGTTGTCCCCCCCCCCCCCCCCCCAAACTTCATCCGAAAATAAAATACGAAAGGGAACGACTAATACCATTGTCTTTAAGGTGTATGCAAATATAACAGGTTTTTACTATAGAGACGCCGTTAGACGGAACTGATATTGACTGGCTCGATTGTAGCAAGCGTGAGTGCCTTAAGCAAGAATCACACGACGAACGAACAAACGAGCGATTAGCTTTCTCGGTCCGTTTACGAGTCATAGTACCCACTCGAAGGTCAAAGTGCTCTTTCACTTGTGTAATTTTTACTTAAGATATTAAGACAGTCGCTGAGCACACGTGCGCAGATGAGTCAAAGTTCTTACTAGACGGTTTCTACGCCGGACAGAACACACTGCGACGAGGCTGGACGCATATTTTGGGTGTCCGGCTGGAGCTCCTCTGCGGAGGAATCATTACCGCGCCCCGTCTGCGACGAAAACACGGACAGTGCAGCCGGCAGTGACGACACTCTTGACGTCAGAAGCAGTGAAGCAGCGGTCAACGAGGCGCTTCCTCCTCCATGATTCAATGTGTCCTACTTGGGGACAAGTGGCTGCCATCTCCATCCACCGGCAGAATGGTCGCTATTCCGCTAGCACTATCGGGACAAATGAAGGTATGTGCAGCGCGTGATTACACTGATAGTGGTAAAAAACAGTTCTACAGGAAGTGTACTCGCAGTTGCGAATATGAACCACCTCTCGGCTGTATAATGGAATGAAGACAATGAAAATTTATGCCAGACTCGGAGTCAAACACGGATTTCTAGCTTTACGTGAGCGGCTTCCTTAAGCACGTCGGCCACCTGAACACAAATCATAACCAGATCCAGACTTCCACACGTCGTCGTCCGTGTGTCACAATCTGCACTCGTACGTCCAGGAAAGACATAATTAAGTAGAGGGCTCGGCGAATAAATACCAAATATCAGTGGCTGTGTTATTAAAAAGTTCGATGCAAGGTTCCTTCGGACATTCAAGCATGTCCGAAGGAACATCGCATTCCTTCAGACATGCATGAATGCCCGAAGGAACATTGGTTCGTACTTCTTAGTAACCCAGACACCGCTATTTCCTATTTAAAAAAAAAATTGAATTCACACAAAACATTTTGTTTTCAACTCGCTGAAACATATCATTAAGCTTGAAAATGGTTTGTGATTGGGCCTCGGAAAGCACTGACAATTGCAAAGGATTCCGACGAAAATACACCAAACCGGAAGTACTATTTCCATATAGGTCGTCGTATGACACAAATGAACGAGTAACCCATCTTCTTGCAAATTTTGAATTCTGCCTCAAACAATTTTTGCTGTTGTTGTGAGCTTCAGTCCGAGGACTGGTTTGATGCAGCTCTCCACACTGGCGATCACGTGGAGCATCACCATCTCTACCTATCTATTGCGCCACAGATCCATTAGGACCTGCTCATTGGACGACGGTTCAAATGCACGTCCTATCATCCTGATTTAGGTTTTCCGTGATTTACCTAAATCGCTTTAGCCAAATGACGGGCTGGTTCCTTTGAAAGGGCACGGTCGACTTCCTTTCCTAATCCAATGCGACCGATGACCTCACTGTTTGGTCCCCTACTCCGAACCAACTAAGAACATGATCAGTTTAGTCAAACCTTGGTTGGTCTTCCTCTACAATTTTTACTCCCCACACTTCATTCCTTGACCAAATTGACGATTCCTTTATGCCTCAATAGATATCCTATTAATCGACCACTTTATTAGTCACGTTGTACCATGCATTCCCTCCCCCTCCCCCTATTTCCATTCACTGTCTCTTCGTTAGTTATTCAATCTATCAATCTAGTCTTCACCATACCTCTGCAGCACCACATCCCAAAAACGTTTTCTTTTCTGAACTGCTTATCCTCCACATTTCACTTCTGTGTACGACAACACTTCAAGACAAATGCCTTCAGTAACGACTAACTGACATTCAGATTTAGATTCGATGTTAACAAAACCCTCTTTTTCCACCATTTCCATTATGCGCTTTAAATTCTCTCTACGGCCATCGTAGGTTATTTTTCTGACCAGACAACAAAAATAATCTACAACTTGTAGTGTTTCATTTTCTAATGTAATTCCATGAGCCCTGCACGATTTAATTCGACCAAATTCCATTACCCTTCTTTTACTTTTGTTGATATTCATCTAACAACCTCTTTTCGAAACAAAATATCCATTCCTTTCAACTGATCTTCCAAGTTGTTTACCATTCTGACAGAATTCCAATGTCGTCGTCAAACCTCAAGGTTTTAATTTCTTATCCCAGAATTTTAATTCCCTTCCCAAATTTCTCCTTGGTTTCATTTACCGATTCTTCAATGTACAGAATGAATAACACCGTGTATAGGCTACAAACGTGTCTCACATCTTCCTTTCATGCCCTTCGACTTTATAAATGCCGTCTGGTTTCTGTCCCAGGATGCAGACGACCTTTCGCTCTCTGTTTTTTATCCCTGCTACCTTCAGAGCGTCAAGCAGAACGTTTCGATCTCAATACTTACGTGACTCTAAGCAGCAGGCTGGCAATGAGATGACCAAACACTGCCTGGCGTTTGACGAATGATCTTCGTTTCGTGTACGATTTGCTTACTGTCGTAATTTTATTCACTACAGCACTGCTGGAAATCTAACAGCATAAAAAAAGACTGGTATTGTCTCTATGCTGTGTCCTTGCTTTTCTAATTTTCCTTGAATATTTTTGATAACTATAAGGTAAATATTTGGCCATTACTGAAGATCTATTTTTGTGCATGCTTGTTCTTACCTAAGGCAAGAGAAGGTTTTTCCTGGCTCGTGTGATGGTAGAACGATGCAATATTAGTAAGTTCTTCGGTAGGCTTGTCTGTTTTATCTTTCATTATGCGTCAGAAATCAAGTACACCTGTAATTTCATCGGTTGAAGGATCCACGAGAATTTTCAGTGTCGTTTGTTTCACTCATCTGCTTCCCCTCGTGGGAACCGCCTTCACCCCAACTCTGCTGCGTTTCTTCCCCTTCGGAAAGGTACCTCTGACTACTTAGTTGACTCGGAGGAGGCTCTAGCCGATTTATTTACTATCGTTAGCCGTTAATTGGTGCTGAATACTTTCAAGTATCGAATATGTAATCCAGTAAATTAATCTTTGCAGTTGAAAGGCTGCGTGTCCGAGTGTTATTAATTTATTTCTGTCGCTGCAGAATGAAGAAAAATAAAGCCGCCTCATTGTTTCCATTCCTTGTTCAGTAGCAGAGACTTCATATGTGTCAGGAAAATTTGGTAGGATCGGGGAAAGAAGGGCACACCACCCTCTACAGCGACCACATCTGATGAAGTATGCTGACGTCAAAACAATTCCTTACCGAAAATGGCCTTGCTTTAAACGAAATTATTCACAGGCGTAGGCCCGTTTCTGACAGCGTAGCCGCCATGATGTTTAAACGGTTTCATCTTTTCTGACTAATGCTCCAGTCTTGTGGGATACTGGTTTTAAATGGCTCTTACTGGTCCTGCAGGGAACGAATCTTATGCTGCTTCGGCAAAATACAGGGTGTTTACAAATGATTCATCGGGTTTTGACATCTTATAGCGTGAAATACACAGTGCCCATCCACGCATGCTAATAACCAATGAAGAGAGCATATTTTACAGTTTTGTTTATACCTTTTCAGATATCACAGGCGGCAGGATGATAACAGGCAATGAGTTACGTGGCCGAAATATTGTGCCAAAGCGACACAAACATCCGGCAGTAGACCCGATTATTCCACACGTCAGGATGATAACAGTTTGTAAAATGACGAATGATCAACAGACCTCATTTTGTATGGTGCAGTATGAGTAGGTAGCATCCGTGCAGCGTGCGTTCTGGAGACAGTACACCATGCAGTCACCTACCCAGTAAAACATTCTGCTGTGATACCGATAGTTCAAGGGCGCAGGTTGCCTCTGTAAAGAGAAAAGCTTCAGACGGTCAGGTGCTGCAGGTGAAACAGTAGAGAGTGTCCAAGAGGCGTTCCTTCATTGTCCAAAGAAATCTCACACATCGTGCAAGACGCGAACTGGGCATTCCGCACTTAACTTCTGCGGAAGTGGTTACATCAGAAACCACACCGCATACAGCAGCTGCAACGTTTACAGCCATTCGACCGCACCATCAGACACGAAGTTGGTGGACTTTTGTAGGAAGCCATGGGAGATGGTGAATTTATACCCGGTTCAGTGATGAGGCATCGTACTAGATAAACGGTCAAGCAAATCAGAACAACGTCCGTGTATGACAAATCCCAATTTTGCAGTGGAGACTGAAACAGGTTCTTCAAAGGTTTATGTCTTCTGTGCTGCTTCACGTAGCAAACTATACGGGCCCTGCTTTCTTCTTGGGAAAACCGTGAGGGGTGAAACGTACCTACACATGTCGCAAGACTGGTCGTTTCCTAAACTAACAGCTCATATACCAGATTTCATATTTCAGCAAGACGGAGTGCGCCTCACTGGCATGAAGCAGTGCGTAGCCCACAGACCGAGGAACTTCGAAACCGGTGGATTGGACGCTGTGCTCAGGATGATTCGGCACTCTTCAGGTGACCCGCAAGATCTTTTTTCTTTGGGGATATGTGAAAGATAATGTTGATGTACTATCTTTGCCGACAACATAGACTCAACTCGAGGATCACATCACTGCTGCGCTGGCGTAAACTGTTGGCAGGGACATGCTCACTCGTCTCTGGGTCAAACATGACTACTGCATACATGTTTGTCGCGTAACACGAGAAGAGCACATAGAGCATTTGTAATTATGTATAAGAAACTTGAAAATGTATACCAAGTCTCGTGCACTATTTTGTATGTAATACTGCGTGAAATACATTCATCCAAAACCCGATGAATCATTCGTAAACACCCTACTGATTCTCGTGAGGCGTTTTTGGTCTTCCAGCCATTTTTTTCTCTTCAAGTGAAGAAATTTTGTTTCCCTTTTTTGGACTGGAGGGTCATGAGTACTTTAGCATTGGCCTTAACCCTTAGACACCAACGGGACGTACAGGGTGTTTCAAAAATGACCGGTATATTTGAAATGGAAATAAAAACTAAACGAGCAGCGATAGAAATACACCGTTTGTTGCAATATGCTTGGGACAACAGTACATTTTCAGGCGGACAAACTTTCGAAATTACAGTAGTTACAATTTTCAACAACAGATGGCGCTGCAAGTGATGTGAAAGATATAGAAGACAACGCAGTCTGTGGGTGCGCCATTCTGTACGTCGTCTTTCTGCTGTAAACGTGTGCTGTTCACAACGTGCAAGTGTGCTGTAGACAACATGGTTTATTCCTTAGAACAGAGGATTTTTCTGGTGTTGGAATTCCACCGCCTAGAACACAGTGTTGTTGCAACAAGACGAAGTTTTCAACGGAGGTTTAATGTAACCAAAGGACCGAAAAGCGATACAATATAGGATCTGTTTGAAAAATTTCAACGGACTGGGAACGTGACGGATGAACGTGCTGGAAAGGTAGGGCGACCGCGTACGGCAACCACAGAAGGCAACGCGCAGCTAGTGCAGCAGGTGATCCAACAGCGGCCTGGGGTTTCCGTTCGCCGTGTTGCAGCTGCGGTCCAAATGACGCCAACGTCCACGTATCGTCTCATGCGCCAGAGTTTACACCTCTATCCATACAAAATTCAAACGTGGCAACCCCTCAGCGCCGCTACCACTGCTGCACGAGAGACATTCGCTAACGATATAGTGCACAGGATTGATGACGGCGATATGCATGTGGGCAGCATTTGGTTTACTGACGAAGCTTATTTTTACCTGGACGGCTTCGTCAATAAACAGAACTGGCGCATATGGGGAACCGAAAAGCCCCAAGTTGCAGTCCCATCGTCCCTGCATCCTCAAAAAGTACTGGTCTGGGCCGCCATTTCTTCCAAAGGAACCATTGGCCCATTTTTCAGATCCGAAACGATTACTGCATCACGCTATCTGGACATTCTTCGTGAATTTGTGGCGGTACAAACTGCCTTAGACGACACTGCGAACACCTCGTGGTTTATGCAAGATGGTGCCCGGCCACATCGCACGGCCGACGTCTTTAATTTCCTGAATGAATATTTCGATGATCGTGTGATTGCTTTGGGCTATCCGAAACATACAGGAGGCGGCGTGGATTGGCCTCCCTATTCGCCAGACATGAACCCCTGTGACTTCTTTCTGTGGGGACACTTGAAAGACCAGGTGTACCGCCAGAAACCAGAAACAATTGAACAGCTGAAGCAGCACATCTCATCGACATGTGAAGCCATTCCGCCAGACACGTTGTCAAAGGCTTCGGGTAATTTCATTCAGAGACTACGCCATATTATTGCTACGCATGGTGGATATGTGGAATATATCGTACTATAGAGTTTCCCAGACCGCAGCGCCATCTGTTGTTGAAAATTGTAACTACTGTAATTTCGAAAGTTTGTCTGCCTGAAAATGTACTGTTGTCCCAAGCATATTGCAACAAACGGTGTATTTCTATCGCTGCTCGTTTAGTTTTTATTGCCGTTTCAAATATACCGGTCATTTTAGAAACACCCTGTATGTGTCCCACGATAGGTTACCAGAGAACCAACTGGAATTTGTTGTATGTTGTTGCTATGTATCAGCGTACCACTGGTAAAGGGAAGCCCACAAATTGTGAGCAGAATTCTTATAATTACAGATTGCTCCTGTAGGTTGTGCCGTCCTCCAGTTTCATTGTCAACCGTCGTCACCGTATTGTCACATCGAATAAGTTCGCACACCATAGGCAACCCAATTAGCACACTGGCAAAGCGAGCTGCCTTCGCGCCTTCCCAGGCACATTCTGTCCACGATTTCCACCCACCAGTTGCCGCTTGCCGCATCACAAACGAAGCCCATTTTGAGCAACTGTAGTGTGAGTTACAAACTCGGAGACATGCTCTGTCCACTGAGTGTCTGTTGTCAGTATGTGTTGTAGGTTTTGAGCAAACGTCTTCCCCCACCCCCTCCCCACGTGTTGTAGGTTTTGAGTAAACGTCTTCCCCCACCCCCTCCCCACCACCACCAACACCCCCTTGGAGAACGAAACTTTGGGAAATATTCTTTGCTACTTCTGACTAAGAAATTAATTAAAATAAACATTCATTAATGTTTTTGAAATAAAATTGGTTGTCAATGCGTTAAGTCTGACGGAAGGTGCAAAACCGCACATGCTGTACAGCACAACACGTATACAGACTTTCTTATATAATTCGCTTCGACCTGTTTACTTCAGATAAAGTGTAAATTGTATTGCTGTCTTGCCTTTCTGTGACTTACGAAAGCCCCAATTACTGGTCTAATTCACAGCTTTGGCTCAGTGGCAAGGTACCAAATTATACACCTAATGTCTAGTAGCTTGATTGCTAGTTGGTAAGATATTTTATGCCTTCTTTACCATGACTTTTACCTTCGTGAAATACTCTATATAAGCGAAAGGCAGTGAACCCCCCCCCCCCCCTCCTCCTCCTCGTAACTGAACGGGTATTCCTATAAACTACGCCTAACAACACACTGTGGAGTTCACTTCACTCAGCGGCATGATGATGATGATGATGATGATGATCAGTTTCAGAAAATAAATATAATGATAAGAATCATGGCACGTAGAGTGTTCATTAAACTATGTAAGTGTGCAGAACTTTAAAGCGCGTCGGATTTTAAGCCATGACACTATTTCACGAAAACAACAAATTTATAATTAGTCGGGCCTTCTTTTGAAACAGGGACTTGCGCAGTGATAAAAATCGTTCTCTGTGTTGATACCAGTCTACATACCAGCCGAGCCAACCAACCCGGCTGAAGATATTCCTCAGTTTCACCAGATGATTTCCAACGAATTAGGGTTGGTTACTTCTGAGCAGTCTCAATCCTTTGCTTGCCAACACTGTCTGTTGTCTCTGTGAAAGAAGGTACAAAGAGGCACTGCATCTTTTGAATCATTTTGTTGGGAGGGGTTTGGGAAAGAAAGAATGGTGGAGGGGGGGGGGGGGAGGGTCACAGCTTGTATTTTCGGTGATTCATTAGAGCGCAACCGTACCAGAAACTGCCGCAGTACACAGTGTATTTGTAAAAGATACTTGTACAAGACAGTGTTCCTGAATAAGTAAACTTCCCTACACATGCTTCCTCTCGTTCGATTTACATAAATTGTAAACACTTGGTACGAAGTTCAATACGTCCATACTGCGACAGTAATCAAACACAATATTTATTGCTATTATTTAATTTTGTGTTTTCGGTGATTCACTGCAATCGAAGTTGAAAACGATGTGCCCTAATTCTCGATTGCTTCAATGTAGATTATCTGACTACTTTTGGTGCTACCAACTGGATGACTAAGTCGCAACCATTTCCTTTGTTCTACACAACAGTACCAGTTATGGCGAATGTGTACTGGTTGTAGGTGCGTCAGGAGACCTGTTTTACTACGTAGTGGAAGTTACCATAGAACTGACACTTGACATTAACTGGAGTGAAACCACGTCTAGAATTCTGATCACACGGTACATGAGCCAAAACATGCACACCAGAAAACCTCTACCATTAATTGACAGTGTTCTTGGAAGTAGTCGAATTCATACAATCGAATTTTTGAGTTGAAATTATCGATAAAAATGCACTAGGCAGATACTTAAAAATGCTTCTGTCGCGCATCTTCCATTTGTACTCTTCGATATAGTGGACCCGAAGAAACAAAGCTGTCCAGCAGATTGCGTGTGTATTTTATAATTTACGCTTATTACTTAATTGTTCGAAGCGTTACATGTCAAAATATAAGCGCCTAATTTCCCTGTTCATGTGAACAACATAATTAATAAGAAACAGGTGCGGTTTCACCATTTCGAAAACTCATTCGTGCAATATGCTCGTCAGTGTGGAGCCTCTGTTAATTTTGGGCTGAATTCTAGTTACCTGGTGACTACACAAAATACATCGAGGTGTTCGAGGTAGGGCGTTAAGTTGATGGAGTAAAATAGTAAATCACGTAACATTACGTGATGGTTTTTGTTCGAGTATTTTTGCTGCTGTGCATGATGCAGTGTTACGTATATGATAAAATTCTCCTTCAAATACATCTGAAACGACCAACGGTTCGAACTTTTTTTGGCCGCTGAAATCTGCACAGCGCGACGAGTGGCGCGTCTTATTAGCGTCATTACTGAAGCGTTACAAGGCAGGGAAAAGTTCCCAGTGGCACGGGACCAAGGAAGGACCTCACACACCCACCAGCTTTCGGAGACACGCAAACCGAAAGTGGGAAACACGAAGGAGGAGGAATTATTTCGAGTCTCCGTCGGCTGCAGCTCTCCCACAGTATTGATCAGAGCTCCACCGAATGTCGCTTCTGACGACTGCGCGTGGCGTTCTTCTGTTCCTTATAGAACCGATCCAAAAGTCCATCAATCTATAATGTCTCTCTGATCTCGTGTGTACGTTCAAAACGAGAGGCAACACATTTTACGCGCATGGCAGCAAAACATGATTAACAACATAAACTGCACTGATTTGATGCATGAAACTGGACGTTAATGCGTCACACACAGAACTGCATTTCCGAAGGAAGTAAGGTCATTTCCATCGAATTCACATTCTGGAAAGCGTATTCTGTTCGTTCTGCACAAATATGCTATCTTCTTTTGCTTCCAAGCGTCACATTGTTATTTTGCTGAGCGGAACGCCAAATCTGTAAAATCATCGAAACATCTCTGTGTACTCATCTGAAAATGGCTGCCCAGTGGCAAATTACGCTCACATACGAGTTACAACGTGATCACAGGTACCCTTCTGTCATGTTGCGTAGCACAGAACACTGTTCTTCACTGTCCGGCTCGAAAATCGACAATCAAGTTCTCTTCATTATCCGACGTCCAGGACTGGTATGGCACAGGATCACAAGATATCACAGTCACATTTCACACGGAACACACATTTTCTGTGGAAGTATTTGACAGCCAGTTTCCTTTTAACTAACAGAAGTTACGATCTTGGCGTTTAGTTTCGTGTTGTTTACCTGGCGATGATATGCGTGTGATCCATAAAATAGACACTTGGGCGAAGTGTTCAGTATGTTAGAAATGGATCGATTTAACGGTGCACAGAAGCGTCTAAGCCGGCGAGAGAGCCGAAATGTGAAGGTGTGGTAGGCATTTGTTGATTATCAGACTGGGCTGGAAGTACAGGGTACTGCATTTAGTCTTTTATAGAGAGCATACAGAACAAATTTGAAACACGAGAAACGTTCTGGTTACACTCCCTGTTGCCTGAAGTGAGCCAGGAAAGAAAATGCCATCGAGATGCTGTAACTTGAAGTTGGTTTTACGCAGCTATTGGGGTAGTTCTGACCTTTGTCACCAGGACTAACTAGTAATTGAGAGTGAGGAGAGAAATGAGCTGCTATTTGGTTCATGCAGTAATGCTTTAACTAACGGATACCAGCGGCGCTATGGCCGCGAGACCAGTGGAAGGAGACGCGCGTTCTGCGGCAGCTGGGCACCGCATGCAGGGCTGTGGCACCTCGCGCGACGCACAGTACCTGGTCTCCATGTCAGGCGGCGGCAGCAGGGGCTGGAGCGGCCAGGCGAGCACCACGTGCGGGCCCAGGCGCCAGCAGCCGACACTCCACAGCACTGCGCCGGCCGCCGCTGCCATGGTCTGCGCCGCTGCCTGCCGCCGGCTCTCCGCCGCTGTCCCCCCCTGCCTCCCGCAGCGCCAGGCGCGCACGCCCGTTGGCCCCCCACCACCCGCCCCCCCGCCGCTCGACCAACCGGCGGCCTCCGCCGTCCCCTCCCCCCCTATTATTGGCTGCAGCGCGGGGAAGCGGTGCGACCCCGAGGGTTGCGTGCGCGTTGCGTCCGCCAGACAGAGAGGCGCTTATTGATCCCCGCGTGCAGCGAGTGCGTGGACCTGTGCGCTGCGGAGGGGGGAGGCGGGAATGTGGTGCCCGTGCTACTGTTCTGCTGCGCACGGGGGAAGCCGTGTCTGCCGTCCCTACGCTACGCCTCGACAACAATCCGACGAACGTGAAAATAAACAATTTATTATGTAAGTGACCAAATTACTGGGAGTCGAAGCTGCGACCACCGGAATGCAACAATGCTCCGTAATTGTTATACATGATTAAGGCTTACAACGAAATGAATAGTAGGCCCCAAATTGTAATATAACCCTTAACTCACGAGATGACTTTTCTGTACGTATACTACGAGGTGGGGTCTCTGGGACCACTATGTTTACTACAAGATTACGACACAGATCACTTGAGAGTTTTAGAAAATGAAGGTTACCCATCCACTGTGGGCAAACGAGGTCCAAAATCAAGGTCCCCCTCTATCTTCTCCCTTCTTTCTCTAGACCAATAGGAATCAAGTTCCCCTATCGCTGTTGTTGTTGTTGTGGTCTTCAGTCCAGAGACTGGTTTGATATAGCTCTCCATGCTACTCTAGCCCGTGCAAGCTTCTTCATCTCCCAGTACCTACTGCAACCTACATCCTTCTGAATCTGTTTAGTGTATTCATCTCTTGGTCTCCCTCTACGATTTTTACCCTCCACACTGCCCTCCAGTACTAAATTGGTAATCCCTTGATGCCTCAACACATGTCCTACCAACCGGTCCCTTCTTCTTGTCAAGTTGAGCCACAAACTTCTCTCCTCCCCAATTCTATTCAATACCTCCTCATTAGTTATATTATCTACCCTTCTAATCTTCAGCATTCTTCTGTAACACCACATTTCGAAAGCTTCTATTCTCTTTTTGTCTAAATTATTTACCGTCCACGTTTCACTCCCATGCACGGCTACACTCCATACAAATACTTTCAGAAACGACTTCCTGACACTTAAATCTATACTCGATGTTAACAAATTTCTCTTCTTCAGAAACGCTTTTGTTTCCATTGTCAGTCTACATTTTATATCCTCTCTACTTCGACCATCATCATTTATTTTGCTCCCTAAATAGCAAAACTCCTTTACTACTTTAACTGTCTCATTTCCTAATCTAATTCCCTCAGCATCACCCGACTTAATTCGACTACATTCCATTATCCTCGTTTTGCTTTTGTTGATGTTTATCGTATATTCTCCTTTCAAGACACTGTCCATTCCGTTCAGCTGCTCTTCCAAGTCCTTTGCTGTCTCTGACAGAATTACAATTTCATCGGCGAACCTCAAAGTTTTTACTTCTTCTCCATGCATTTTAATACCTACTCCGAACTTTTCTTTTGTTTCCTTTATTGCTTGCTCAATATACAGAATGAATAACATCGGGGATAGGCTACAACCCTGTCTCACTCGCTTCCCAACCACTGCTTCCCTTTCATACCCCTCGACTCTTATAACTGCCATCTGGTTTCTGTACAAATTGTAAATAGCCTTTCGCTCCCTGTATTTTACCCCTGCCACCTTCAGAATTTGAAAGAGAGTATTCCAATCAACATTGTCAAAAGCTTTCTCTAAGTCTACAAATGCTAGAAACGTTGGTTTGCCTTTCCTTAATCTTTCTTCTAAGATAAGTGGTAGGGTCAGTATTGCCTCACGTGTTCCAACATTTCTACGGAATCCAAACTGATCTTCCCCGAGGTCGGTTTCTATCAGTTTTTCCATTCGTCTGTAAAGAATTCGCGTTAATATTTTGCAGCTGTGACTTATTAAACCGATAGTTCGGTAATTTTCACATCTGTCAACACCTGCTTTCTTTGGGATTGGAATTATTACATTCTTCTTGAAGTCTGAGGATATTTCGCCTGTCTCATACATCTTTTATTACTAATCCAATTGTGTGAGTTTCACTATTTGAAATCTGTAGACTGTAGTGAAAGGATCTTGAAACGCCACCACAGATCAGCCACTGCCTTTGGCCAGAACAAAAAAGAGTATGAAATCTGTCACATTCGAAAGTAAGTATTTGTCTATCATTCTCTCTCATTATTATTACTGTTCACTTAAAACATATTGTATATGCAATAAAAATTTTCTGGGATTGTGACCGCATTGTCAATATAAGGTCGCTTGCAACAGGGACCGAAACGTCGGTAATTTTGGTCACAAACCCAGAAAAAATTTATTGAAAGAGACAATGACAGCAGAAGCCTACGTTTATATTGTATATGTTTTAGTTACGACTTTTTATTTTTTCCATCGGTGTCCCCCCTGATATGTTAGGCCAGGACATGCAGGTGTTCGAGTTCCTATTGTCTTCACTGCCTCTACAGCCACAACATTCCACAGTCAGTCTATCAGTTCTATCGGATCTTCCATCCAAGTATCCTGTGCTACGGCAGCAGCAGTAACACCTGAATTATGGGATCAGGAAACTCAGCAGGTGTAGACACAGCAGCTGTTAGAATTTCCTCAATGTGGTGAGCTGCATTTAAGTGGTTCCAGAATACTGCTCTTTTTCAATGCTTATAATTATAATTTGTCTCTGCAGCTGGAAATGTGTAAATATAGGCATAGAAGCAGATAGTGACTGCTGCATAGTGGTAAATATCAAGAACGCTCAACATGTTGGTACTAAAGTACAGTGTATGTGGTTTTAAAGAGATTATCTATGTAGTATGTTGGAGTACATTGAGTAGAAGATGATGACCAATTATGACCCTCTTATACATCTATCGACTTCCATTTGTTTGACAGGAAGGTGTTCATAATCAATATGTATATAGAATAAAGCTGGAATCAGTTTCTGAAGGCTTTGAGTCATCATCACCATCATTTATTTGGACCTTTGTTCTACTTCAATGTTAAGAGTCAGGGGTAGCCGGATGCCCTACCTGTCGCCACCCCCCCCCCCCCCCCCCCCCCCGCCAAGACAGAATTAGTGTACCCCAGCTGTCTGTGTCAAATGTAAGCCGTGAAAGAGTGCGAACGTGTTTCATATGTTTGTGAGTTGTGTAACTGAGTCAGGACGTGGGACCAGCCTGGTATTCACCTAGTGGGATATGGAAAACCGCATAAAAACCACATCCTGCCTGGCCAGCAGACCGGAACTCGCCGTTAATCCGCTGTCGATCTGGGGTCGGCGCGCCTACCAGAGTCCAGGAAGCAGTGCATCAGCGCCCTCGGCTAACCTGGCGGGTATTTACATCGTTTGAGTTATTGACTTACATGGTCTAGAATATGGATTGTGTTTTTTGGCAGGCAGGCTGAGTTGCTGGCAGCCATGTGTCTTTGACCTATTCAATGTCTTTGTAAACCATCTGTGTGAGCATAGTGTACATATGAGCGAGTTACAATAATATATAAACTTATGCGTTCATGTACTATCGGATTCCCCAACACTCCAGCCCATAAATACAAAACCACAGAAGCAGAATTCACAGATACTTGCCTCTGTATATTACTGTTCCTATATCTTTGGATGTAGTACAGGTCGAATTGAAGACATACAAAAAACAGTTCATTGTGAAATATTGCAAAACGGAATGACTGTAATTTTGTGATGACTGACAATGAATACATAAGTATTATGCAGCCACCCACATGTCAGGTGGCTGCTTATCAGAGATGTCTAAAGGCCAAGATAACAGTTTTGCCAGCAACAGCTATTGGCCACCTTGCATATAAAAGATGCCGACTCTTTCAACATTCAGCTGGTGCCTACTCACATACTTGACAGAGAAATCTACTGGAGATGGCCCTGAGTGCTCTCTGTTACACCAGTCCACACATGATAGATAGCATCTGGTAGCGGTCATGTGCTGTCATCTCCCACCACAGCAGAAGTATTCTCAGTAACATTAATGATATGTCAAGCAGTCAGGATTCAAATGCAAATTCAAGGTCAACAAAGACCCGTAGTCATTGTGGTTCAATGAGTATAGTACTAGATTCTTAAATAGAAGTAGTTCCTTTACCATAATCCAATCATCTCACTACACTGTAATGACTGCAAATATTATTATTGTTAAGACAAAACATGATGCAATGACAAATCATTTTTATTTGTACACTTTTAAAACCCTCACATTGCTGTTTATTAGGGAGGGAGGTCCATAAGTCTCACAACGTGCATTTAGATCAGAATGCTTATAACAATGTACATACTTAGAAAATAAGCACATTCTTAAACGCTTGAGGTATCCAGTGAACTCAGTATGAAACGTCGCATAACAATGGTGTAAGTTGTATAGAAAACAAATAATAGTCAACTGTGTTCAAACTGTGTTGCCTTTCTGTAAGTTTCTTATAAATGTCTAAAAGCAATTTACACACATTTTTAGATTTAAGCCTCTCGAAACAGGTTACGAGCATTAACACTTTCCTCTTCCCTCTCGTCGAATACATAATCCTTCAGCTCAAGCAGCGTCATATATTCAGGAATAATTAGTTCCAGAATAATTAGGATGTCTGGGATAAGCAAATTTCTTAAATATACCATCGTTCTCCTTTAAGAGTGGCTTAATGCATGTATTCAAAGTAATTACAGATGCTTCACTGTTTGGAACTTGCACTTTACATTCACTGCTCTCACGTAAGTTAACAACTAGTACTATCACTCTTCTTTAATCAGGATCATAACCTTGCCCACTTTTCTTCAACAGTATCTACATAATACTAGAAGGTATCAGATACATTATATAATGGTAAGACAGAGATTTAGGAACCAGGTTTTAAATTGTAAGACATTTCCAGGGACACATGTGGACTCAGACCACAATCTATTGGTTATGAACTGTGGATTAAAACTGAAGAAACTGCAAAAAGGTGGGAACTTAAGGAGATGAGACTAAACCAGAGGTTGTACAGAGTTTCAGGGAGAGCACAAGGGAACAATTGTCACGAATGGAGGAAAGTAAAACAGTACAAGAAGAATGGGTAGCTTTGAGGGATGAAGTAGTGAAGGCAGCAGAGGATCAAGTAGGTAAAAAGACGAGAGCTAGTAGAAATCCTTGGGTAACAGAAGAAATATTGAATTTAATTGATGAAAGGAGAAAATATAAAAATTTAGTAAATGAAGCAGGCAAAAAGGAATACAAACGTCTCAAAAAAGAGATCGACCGTAAGTGCAAAATGGCTAAGGAGGGATGGCTAGAGGACAAATGTAAGGCTGTAGAGGCTTATCTCACTAGAGGTAAGATAGATACTGCCTACAGGAAAATTAAAGAGACCTTTGGAGAAAAGAGAACCACTTGTAAGAATATCAAGAGCTCAGATGGAAACCCAGTTCTAGGCAAAGAAGGCAAAGCAGAAAGGTGGAAGGAGTATATAGAGGGTCTATACAAGGATGGTGTACTTGAGAGGAAACGGAAGAGGATGTAGATGAAGATGAAATGGGAGACACGATACTGCGTGAAGAGTTTGGCAGAGCACTGAAAGACCTGAGTCGAAACAAGGCCCCGGGAGTAGACAACATACCATTAGAACTACTCACGGCCTTGGAAGAGCCAGTCCTGACAAATCTCTACCATCTGGTGAGCAAGATATATGAGACAGGCAAAATACCCTCAGACTTCAAGAAGAATATAATAATTCCAATCCCAAAGAAAGCAGGCGTTGACAGATGTGAAAATTACCGAACTATCAGTTTAATAAGTCACAGCTGCAAAATACTAACGCGAATTCTTTACAGACGAATGGAAAAACTGATAGAAGCCGATCTCGGGGAAGATCAGTTTGGATTCCGTAGAAATACTGGAACACGTAAGGCAGTACTGACTCCACGACTTATCTTAGAAGAAAGATTAAGGAAAGGCAAACCTACGTTTCTAGCATTTGTAGACTTAGAGAAAGCTTTTGACAATGTTGACTGGAGTACTCTTTTTCAAATTCTAAAGGTAGCAGGGGTAAAATACAGGGAGTGAGAGGCTATTTACAATTTGTACAGAAACCAGATGGCAGTTACAAAAGGGAAGCAGTGGTTGGGAAGGGAGTGAGACAGGGTTGTAGCCTCTCCCCGATGTTATTCAATCTGTATATTGAGCAAGCAGTAAAGGAAACAAAAGAAAAATTCGGAGTAGGTGTTAAAATCCATGGAGAAGAAATAAAAACTTTGAGGTTCGCTTATGACATTGTAATTCTGTCAGAGACAGCAAAGGACTTGGAAGAACAGTTGAACGAAATGGGCAGTGTCTTGAAAGGAGAATATAAGATGAACATCAACAAAAGCAAAACGAGGATAATGGAATGTAGTCAAATTAAGTCGGGTGATGCTGAAGGAACTAGATTAGGAAATGAGGCACTTAAAGTAGTAAATGAGTTTTGCTATTTGGGGAGCAAAATAACTGACGATGATCGAAGTAGAGAGGATATAAAATGTAGACTGGCAATGGCAAGGAAATCGTTTCTGAAGAAGAATAATTTGTTAACATCGAGTATAGATTTAAGTGTCAGGAAGTCGTTCCTGAAAGTATTTGTATGGAGTGTAGCCATGTGAAACATGGACGATAAACGGTTTGGACAAGAAGAGAATAGAAGCTTTCGAAATGTGGTGCTACAGAAGAATGCTGTAGATTTGATGGGTAGATCACATAACTAATGAGGAGTTATTGAATAGAATTGGGGAGAAGAGGAGTTTGTGACACAACTTGACAAGAAGAAGGGACCGGTTGGTAGGACATGTTCTGAGGCATCAAAGGATCGCAAATTTAGCATTGGATGGGAGCGTGGAGGGCAAAAATCGTGGAGGGAGACCAAGAGATGAATACACAAAGCAGATTCAGAAGGATGTAGGTTGCAGTAAGTACTGGGAGATGAAGAAGCTTGCACAGGATAGAGTAGCATGGAGAGCTGCATCAAACCAGTCTCAGGACTGAAGACCACAACAACAACATCTGCATAAGTGACAGCAAAGAACAGATTGTATTCCCTAGAGTATTTATTATTTTATACATGAAAAGAGCAAAGATATATAAATTATTTTTGTAAGTTGCATATACTGCTGCTAATATTATGTACATATATTTACAGCAATTAATAGCCCGCTCGTTCAGTCATGTGAGAACTCTCAAACTCTCTCAGAGTTCTTGTGTTCGGCCTGCAGCCTTTGTGACGTAAGTCCTTCTTGTGTTTTCCCGAGACTCTCTAACCTAAAAAACCACCCGCTCCACGCCATACAGCCCCTGCTACCCGTGTAGCCGCCTCGTGCATATGGTGAACACCTGTTCTATTCAGTGGAACCCGAAACCCAACCACCTTATGGCGCAAGTCGAGGAATCTGCAGCCTGCACGGTCGCAGAACCGTCTGAGCCTCTGATTCAGACCCTCCACGCGGATCTGTGCCATAGGTCCGCAATCGGTCCTGTCGACTATGCTGCAAATGTCCTATTACATTTTCACAGTATTCAACATGCCATCACCTACACATGATCTTGCATCAGCAGCAGTGACAGGAGCATAGTCCGATAACAGCTTGCTCAATTCGACCAACTGTCGTCTACGCACTGGGATAACCATCCAATAATTCCTCGTTTCTGATTGGTCACGTCCAGCACAGAATCTGGATGTATCCTGTTTCCCAGCTGTAAATAAGAAGCGCTTCCGTGCCATAAATCACTTCGGGTCTAATACGAGACCTGACAGCATTAACAGTGATAGTATGAACGTTTATGGCCGACATGAAGCGCCATACTGGTAATGTCTGTGATGATACAGGGATAAGCAAGTGCGCTAATTCATAGATACCGCAGGTATTTATCTAATATGATGCATGCATGTCCAAACGAACTTTGCATCGTAATCAGAATAACAAACACTGCAATATCGTATTTCTCTGCCGATACAGGGCAAGCGACTTTCACGTACAATGTCTGACCTGCACGGGAATGCACATAATGGATGTACGAGTCCAGGTCGTAGACGCTTAGTTGAGGACATATGCAAGTTTGGGTGTAGCTGTGAGTCGTGCACGGATAGCCAAATGGTTTGCGAGCACGGTAGCTCAGCATGTACAAATTCAACGAACAATATAGAACAAAACGAAATTTTTAAAAAATGGTAAAGGCGACCGCTCGTGATAAGCGGGAAATTCGGGTTCGAGTCCCGGTCCGGCACAAATTTTTATTGTCGTCATTTCATTCTACAGCTGCTGATTATTATTACTCGTAATTGCGAATAGATTCATGTGCACATTAGAAGGTCTAATCGGGCAATAAAAGGCGAATTTTGCTATTGTAAATACACTTTTCTGATATATATTTCTCTCTATGTGTGCAGATAATAAGGGCAGGGACCCCTGATGCAATACCTTTTTCCCCTTGTAGAATTTTTCAATGTGGTTGTACAAATGGGGACGGATGAAGTCAAGCATAGGTCTATGACTGTATTCGCTTCACAACCTACGCGTGAAGTTGAAACAATGTCTAGTGCACCTGCATCTGCACATGAGGGTGAGCAAAAACAAAAAATATTCTCTCTCTCTCTCGGTGTGTGTGTGTGTGTGTGTGTGTTTGTGCATGGTATATTTGTTTTTGTCCGTTTATAGATATACCTAGGGTTGATCAGGTTCCTCATGGTGATAATGTGTCCTCCCAGGGCATTTCTCAGAGTATAGGCACTCAGTTCCATAAGAAGTATTAGTAATTCACATAAGAGGATTATATATATAACTATACACGCATACAATGTTTACGAACTATTATTGTTTTTCTGGAGACTCAGATAATATTATAGATGAGAGATGTCCCAATCATAACATGACACAAATCTCTAACACTGATACCGAGATTTACCCATCCCATGCTATGACGCCATTCTCTAGTATGAATTCTCAGGGTTGGGGTCCTAATGTTAACAAACGCATACATGTGTAGTATTCGATATTTCTTTTTCTTCTACAACAATTTACGCTGGCATGCGTTGCTCATGAAATGTTCTTGTTTCGTTCCAGGTGCTAGCAATGATGATATGGCTGTTGGGGAATGGGCAGACGCTGTAGATGCAGAGATTCAACTCAATGACCCATTCTTCATCCCCTGCCAAGGCACGACACCTTCCTCCAATGTGAATTCATGGGAAATTACACCAATTGTTGAGGGTCAGATATGGAGGTAGTAGTAGTTCATTTTTTCTCTTGTACAATAATATTAATTTTAGGTTTGTACGGACTGCTGATGAGACTTTTTTGTGTTTCTAGGTGCAATCAGAGACGATATTGTGACGGACTAGATTAATCATCAAAGAGAGCTGGATGCTAGGCTAAGAGGCAACATGCCAATTGACGACGACATGTGATCAATTTATAGCAATACTGAGATTGACAAAATATGCAATATTGTTACGCACACAGACACAGAATACAGAGTGAAGCGAAATTCGCGCACTCGGGCTTCGCAGCGCGACTCCTGACATGCCAGCAATAAAAAAATGTCTGTCACAAAATTTCGTCTGGCGATTACATCCGGCAGAAAAACGACGTTAAAGAGTGGCAGTATGGCAACACTGTACCGCATATATGGTAACTGTCTCTATCAGAGCAAATCAGAAGTGTTGTAGAGTTGGTGCAGAGCATATAGTTTTGGGTTAGCATGCAGGAGGTCGCTGGTTCGATCCTGGGATTGGATTGGATTGGATTGTTTGAAGGAAGAGACCAAACAGCGAGGTCATCGGTCTCATCGGACTGGGGACGACGGGGAAGGAAGTCGGCCGTGCCCTTTCAAAGGCACCATCCCGGCATTTGCCTGGAGCGATTTAGGGAAATCACGGAAAACCTAAATCAGGATGGCCGGACGCGGGATTGAACCGTCGTCCTTCCGAATGCGAGTCCAGTGCCTAACCACTGCGCCACCTCGCTTGGTATCCTGGGTTGAGGCGTATGTTTTTTATTTGCTAAATGTAGTCCAGGTGGTACGGTATCTGGCATCTTAATCGTCAACGGTGATTGCAGCGGGTCATCTAGAAAGCATTTGCACTTACATACTACAATCATAGAAATGGAAGATTCGTCAGCCCTTTCCCCGTCGTAGGCATGAATTTATTCGCACCACTTCATCTACTAGTTACGAAATCTGTTTGCTTTGTACCGTCTTCTAATGGTCCCATAGATTAGTACCGACAACCATTCTTGCCTCGTTCAGGTTCATTATATTTCCTTAGGGCCTACTTTACCAGTAGAACTAGCAACGTGCTTTCCGAATAATGTCCAAATTCGATTACTATTTGTATGTGTAATCACCATGGTCCAACTAATTATGCCTTTCAACACTGAGTTTGGTATTTATATGCTATTTAGTACGTATCTCAATGCATTAATATTATTATTGTTATTATTATTGTATCTATGGGACTGTGGAAACCTCATGTCTATTGCTGTTACGGAAACAGAGTAATTCGAAACCCAACATTTCACAATTAGAGGTATTGGGATGAATCATGCAGAACAATATCTGTCAGAGGGGTAAGGCGCGTTAGGTGGAACAGCTCGCAGGACTGACTGCGTGTTTATATTGTTAGCGCTGTCCACCAGACAGGGACTGATTGCCAGCGGAGTAATGCGCCTGTGACAGACTCCAATGTACAGTCTTGGACAAAACGAGCGAGACCCCTCTCCTTTTCGTTATGCTGATCCGCACAGCTTTAAAGTCTGCTACACAGTATAAAAGGCAAGGCGACGAAGTGCTACCAACATACTATGCACAGGCCTGAAATTGACCAAGTATCCAAACTTTGTCAGACTGTTTTCAATCATATGTAAGACTATACAAGGGTTGGAACTTAAATAGTGGCAACTATTTATTCACAACTGATACAAAAGAGTTACATGTTTGCACCTGCTACTGTCCTTCAAAGTAATCAAATGGTTCAAATGGCTCTGAGCACCATGCGACTTAACTTCTGAGGTCATCAGACGCTTAGAACTTAGAACTAATTAAACCTAACTAAGCTAAGGACGTCACACACATCCATGCCCGAGGCAGGATTCGAACCTGCGACCGTAGCGGTCGCTCGGCTCCAGACTGTAGCGCCCAGAACCGCACCAGCGTTGTGTAGAACCCTTTGCCTTTAATCACTAATAACAGTATTTTGTTATTTCGATAAACATCCCGAATGATTGTCACATATGCGGTGACATAAAGGTAGGAAATTCATGTTTTAGAGTCCAGAAAGCTCTATGCAACTTAAACTGCAGATCATTTTGCCATTTTCATTGTGAAATTGCCGGCTGGTGTAATAAGAGAGGGCTTTTTGTCTAGGTTGTCTTCTAGCGTATTGAAAGGTATTTGCTACTGCAAGGGAGGTCTGGTTTGTTTTCGGTTCTAATCTCGATGGAGGCAGATAGACTATCAGTAAAGCAATTTTAAGAAATTATCGCGCCCCCAATACGTTATATTTCTACCTTTATTCTGTACTGGAGTCCTGTGGATGTCAATATGAAACTCTTGTAGAATTTCATACTTGTTACTGCCTTCCTTTTTCCGCTTCTGTCAATAATTGAATTGACTGACGTGTGGCACTGAATATTTTTAACTGAATTTCGTTATGAATCTTCACGCATTGCTAAATTTGCACACTTTCATGGTAGGTCAGCAACGGTAATCCACTATGACTGATCTGAAAGTTGACATAAACCGCGGCCGAATGCGCATAATATTTTGCTAATTCGTAACTATCTGGGGTACTTTGTCTTACTAGAACAGTTATGTTATCTCGATAAGCTGAAATTAATTTTTATTAGTACAGTTCATACTAATTAGCGTTTCTTCTTTCATTTATATCTTATATTTACGTGTAGTGTTTAATACGCTAATCAGTATTAATATAGTCTTACACATGACTGAAAACAGTCTGACAAAGTTCAGATAGCTTGTCAATTTCACGCCTGTGCATAGTATGTTGGTAGCACTTCGTCGCCTTGCCTGTAGCAGACTTAAAAGCTGTGCGGATCAGCATAACGAAAAGGAGAGGGGTCTCGCTCGTTTTGTCCAAGACTGTACATGCGTACATGTATCGAATTTTCTCATTGTAAACCTCTAAACCAGTGTGGCAGGCGTATGGCATACACAAGCGATGAATATGTGGATATACTTCTGGTCTTTAGTGCATTTGACAATCGGGGTGGTGTTGCCGATGGTGAATATGCTGCTAGAAATCCTCGCCGACGCCATCCAGATGAAAATGTGTTACGTCGTCTGGAACTGCGCCTTCGGGATACCACCACTGCGTGACAGAGGTCGTCCATGGACTCACCGTTCTCCAGAATTATTCTGGAGGTCATACACCAAGAACTTCAGCGAAGTACAAGTATCGTAGCACGGCAGTTGCGTGTCTTGCGACGCACGGACGTTAACGTGCTGCACAAGCATGGGCTGCACCCCTATCATTATGCTTTCACGCAACGCCTGCACCCCGCAGATCGCTTTCAGTGGATGCAATTCTGTGACTGGTTCCAGCAACAACAGGAAGCCAACTATGAATTCGGATGAAGCTGCATTCACTCATGAGGGTATCTTCAATTTGCACAATGCTCACCATTGGTGTGAGGTTAAGCCGCACGTCACCCGCAACCTTGGATATCAAGTTCGCTTTGGTATCAACGTCTGGGCCGGAATACTGGGTGACATGTTGCCTACATATTGCCTGACGGATTGGCTGCACGAAGGTATTACGCATTTCTCTTAAACTATCTGCCTGATGCGCTGGAAGACGTTCCGCTATATGTCTGGCAGAGGATATGGTTCCAATATTATTGTGCAGCTCCACACTCTGGAATTAATGCGCAACAGTATTTGGACAGAACATTTCCAGGGAAATGGCTCGGATGTGGAGGTCCAGTTGTATGGTCACAGAGTTCAGCTGACCTAAATCCCCTGGATTTCTTCCTGTGGGGACACTTGGAGAGGCACGTGTGCTCTATTCCACCGACGAATGTGGAAGAATTGGTAGCGCGTGTTTATGCTGCTCTTGTTACTGTGGACGCAGCTCTGCCGCAAAGGAACCAGAGCTGTGTGTGATCCAGTGGGTTGTGAAATTTTTGGACATGCAGGGAGGTCGCTTTGAGCATCTGTGGTTCTGAGGACAACGTATTCTGTTGTGAAGGTCATGCGGTCATTAATATGGACATTATTATTGTCACTGGTTGCTGATGTGTGACTCTGAGCGCTCATATTACATGTAGTATACATGACAAGTAGACGTTGTTTTATTGTACTGAGCTATCATCTTTAGAATCTTGAAATTTATATCTACTTATGTAAAGCCTGCGTGATAACAGCTTGCAGATTGTGAATTGCCTCCAACATAAGAACCTCAGTAGTCCAAAGAGGTCGAAGTCGTTCAATGTCAAATCAGGGCCATCGGGAAGCAAGTTCAGTACGTGCCACCCGAAGTGCAACAACAGTTCACGTATGTTGCTGGTTGAATATAATAAGTTACTGTTGTGCATCTTCATGGCCACCTGAGGAGGGAAAAACTATGTAGAAGCTATATGACTACCAGACAAAGAGAAAGTTTTCTTCGGGAGCGTATACAGGGTGTTACAATAAGGTACGGCCAAATTTTCAGGAAACATTCCTCACACACAAAGAAAGAAAATATGTTATGTGGAGATGTGTCCGGAAACGCTTACTTTCCATGTTAGAGCTCATTTTATTACTTCTCTTCAAATCACATTAATCATGGAATGCAAACACACAGCAACAGAACGTACCAGTGTGACTTCAAACACTTTGTTACAGGAAATGTTGAAAATGTCCTCCGTTAGCGAGGATACATGCATCCACCCTTCGTCGCATGGAAACCCTGATGCGCTGATGCAGCCCTGGAGAATGTCGTATTGTATCACAGCCGTCCACAATACGAGCACGAAGAGTCTCTACATTTGGTACCGGGGTTGCGAAGACAAGAGCTTTCAAATGCCCCCATAAATGAAAGTCAAGAGGGTTGAGGTCAGGAGAGCATGGAGGCCATGGAATTGGTCCGCCTCTACCAATCCATCGGTCACCGAATCTGTTGTTGAGAAGCGTACGAACACTTCGACTGAAATGAGCACGAGCTCCATCGCGCATGAACCACATGTGTCGTACTTGTAAAGGCACGTGTTCTAGCAGCACAGGTAGAGTATCCCGTATGGAATCATGATAACGTGCTCCCTTGAGCGTAGGTGGAAGAAACTAAAATGAGCTCTAACATGGAAATTAAGCCTTTCCGGACACATGTCCACATAACATCTTTTCTTTATTTGTGTGTGAGGAATGTTTCCTGAAAGTTTGGCCGTACCTTTTTGTAGCACCCTGTATACGCGGTGATTCAGCTGTCCCCTACCGACAACTGGCGTTCAAAAACCACTGACAAGATTTTCATATTCTCTCCCTCGCTACGCGCTACAGAAAAAAATGCACAGGATCTTTTGTAGAAAATTTGATGTAGTTACATTTTATACTGAGATATATTTTCACTAGAGGCCGTAGTTTTTGAGTTAAAAAAAAAGTACAAATGTTACCTTGAAATGCAGCCCCACTCCCACCCTCGGGCATCAACGAGCAGGATGTTCAGTATGTTGTTCGTGGCACTCCCTCCTACCACTGTACAAAAATTGGCGGCTACATGAATTATTCCCCATATCTGACGTTTCTTACCTTCTGTGACTGGTTTCATTAACCTTCTGCTTAGTCGAGCAATTACAAATTGTAAAATTGAGGTTTGTATGAATTTTACCTAGCAACTTCGTTAATTTTAACAGCGTAAAACCAACAATTTCATCGTTGAATTCGTCAGCCCTTCCGACTGCGAAACTATTGTGCTTGTAATGATTAAGTTTGGATCGAACTGTCAACGTTCTAGCGTAACGTTTACAAAAGTCGTTTTTCTTTCACTATTCTCACATGCACATTTAAGTTAATGTTAACGAAATAGCCAGCTGTGCTGGTGCCTTAACAGCACAATCAGTAGAGACCAAAAAAGGCCGAATATCGGGAATAGTTCGAGTAGTTGGAAGTTTTTATACTAGAAAATCTGACTGTGAATGTGAAGGTGCGTTTGAAGGTGACTTTTGTACGTTTTCCCCGAACAACTCCAGCGAAAACGTACCCCAGTACAAAAATGAACTACACCGAATTTCCCACAAAAAAAGGTCCTGTTCATTCTCTTTCTGCTTGCGCACAGCGACCGAGAGAATATAAAAATCTCGCGTGTGGTTTTTGAAGGCCAGATACGGAACTGCAGGCTGCATAAAACGACATCGGTGCGGCATCTGAGGAGGAGGTGGAGATTTGTGTTTAACGTCCCGTCGACAACGAGGTCATTAGAGACGGAGCGCAAGCTCGGGTGGGGGAAGGATGGGAAGGAAATCGGCCGTGCCCTTTCAAAGGAACCATCCCGGCATTTGCATGGAGCGATTTAGGGAAATCACGGAAAACCTAAATCAGGATGGCCGGAGACGGGATTGAACCGTCGTCCTCCCGATTGCGAGTCCAGTGTGCTAACCACTGCGCGCGGCATCTGAAATAGCCTGTATAGCTGCCAGTGAATGATATCACACGTATAGAGATGATAAGCTTGTTAGCAACACTGCTAAGGCCAATGCGACAGTCATCATTAATCAGGCCTTCACTAACGTACACATTATTACCAGTGCTGGTAATGTTTGAACCCTGAGCAACGTTATCCATCATGCACATATGTCCTGCTGTTATCAAATTTTATCCGCAAGACTCGCAGCGGTTTCTGTGACATGACACGAGATTATGTTAACCATATTTTCGCCAGTTCATTCACATGACATCTGATAATTCGAGAATATGACGCGTCATATGCACCATCCGTGTAGCTACGCACAAACGCTTTTGTCGACTGTTGCTCCCAGGCAAGAAATTAAAATAACTGAAGGAATCCGACAGCCTAAAAAGCTCTTGTTATTTTATTTATTGAATCCTCGTCGTGTCATACAGTAGAATAAAAATGGAAGATTTAAAAAATAAATACAGACAGGAAAGAGTGCGTTAATAAAAAAATAACAATTAAAACATGCTGAAAATACGCGGTCGCCCAAACGAAGATCGTATATTTACGAAGAGTAACTGAGAAATAGACCGGCTGCAGATTCAGAGGACACGTCGGTAGATGGAAACCCTACTTTTCAGTTAGCTGTGTTAATTTAGAAACGCAGGAATTATTTGTTTGAGATAGGGAGGCAATATCTGCTCGTCAGAAGTTGTGGGCACTATTTACACAGTTCTGTTTAGAGTTGCCACCACAGAAATGTCATAGGTTCAGTGCGTTCCGACGTATGAAAGTAACGATCTATTGACCAGTGTTTTAGTGTTCTGTAGGACAGAGGGCGCTGAAATACCGGCTACAGTCTGGAAAATTGCTGCATGTGCTGCCTGGCCCCGAAAGGAAAAGCAAATATAAAGGGCTGTACTCGTCAGAGGAAAATACATACTTGAAAGAGGAGAAATGTGTAACTGCAGTTTCCGGACAGTGAATATATTCTTTTCGTTTAAAAAAATGATTAAAATTGAAGCCTGCCTTAGAATAAAACGCAAGTGAACAGCTATCGAAAGAAAATTTGTTCCATTCACCCTTTCACTTGTCAGAGGAAAATAGGTAGATGAATGAGGAGATACGTTTAACTTAAGTTTCTGGACAGTGAAGACATTCTTTTCGTTAAAAAAAATGACTAAAATTGTGAAATACCGTAAAACAAGCTTCAGGTGAACAACTACTCGAAAGAAACTGTGAAACATGTTGACGAAGCCGCAAATGTTCAGAAAGCCCTCAGGTTATAAAAGTCGAGATCGCACGCTGCATCCAAAGAGTCGCATTTGGTGTTATTGGCCAGTAGTTTTGTCTGTCAGGTTACCGCTACTAAAGCAGCGCTTCACACACACGTCCATACACGTGGCCGTTGCTCCATGAGGCGTGGCTGGTCCTAAAACAATAAATTTTGCCACTCAGCAGGTCAAACACATTGTTCTCTTTCCGTCGTATTCGGAGCTGCTTGTAGTTTCTGAGTAATAGAAACCGACATAACGTCATGCTCGTGATCAGTCTAACCGCAGCAGACGACTTCGTACTGTTGACGCAACCAGGTCCACACCAGTTAGCGTGTCGTTTTTAGTTGCGGCGGAATCTTCTCACGAAACTTCAATCACCAACTTTCTCCTGCGAATGCGAAAATATTTTGATGACGCCGACCTGCATAGGGAGAAACGATCACCATAATAAAATACGGGAAATCAGAGTTCGCACGGAGAGATATAGGTGTTCGTTTTTTCCGCGCTCTGTAGGAGATTGGAATAATAGAGAATTGTGAAGGTGGTTCGATGACCCCTCTGCCGGGCACTTGGGTGTGATTTGCGGAGTATCCACGTAGAAGTAGATGTAAAAACCACAAAGTGCGGCTACCATGTCAGGCTCCGCCTTTATATCTGTGCACAGCAAGAATACTGGCAAATATTAAGAAGCATCATATTACTATATTACTGTACTTCTCCTACATGAACTTTTGAATGTTGCTGAAGAAATATATTGTGCCATAAAAAAAATGTATACTCGCTTCGGTATCTCGGTTGAAGAGTTATGTGGCTTTAGCACGCAACGAAATTACGCTGCCTTTTGTGTAGTATGCTAAAGATCTCGTTTCGGTATGTTGAACGATACGCGAAATAAAAGGGATGCTAGTTTTAGATGATTCAACCTGTAGGCTATCATATCAAAAATAATCGAACACCCACTACTGGACATTAATATGTGGTGCGTCCACCCTTCGCTTTTATGACGGTCTGAACTCTGCCTGGAACATTTTCAATGACGCGTCAGAATATCTATGCAGAGTCCGCCTGCTGGGTGGTAACGTGCTTGCTTCCCATGCAGCGGGTCCGGTTCGATTCCCGGCCGAGTTGGAGATTTTGTCCCCTCGTGGACTGGGTGTTACATCGTCATCACCGGCGCGCAAGTCGCCCCATCTGACGTCGACTGAAATAAGACTTGCACTTGGCGGCCGATTTCACCGGATGGGGCCTCCCAGCCATCGATGCCATACGTTCATTTCATTTTATCTGTGGAGAAATGACAGCCCATTCTTCCTCAAGAAAGGGTAAAGCTGTTGGACGCTGGGGACCGGAGCGAAATCGACATTTTAACTCATCCCAAAGATGTTCCATTGGGTTCAGGTCGGGATTCTGGATAGCCCAGTCCAATTCAGAGCTGTTATTTTCCAAAAACTATTGCCTCGCAGATGATCCTTTATGACGGGGTATAATGTCACGTTGATACCATCATCGACTCCGAAATGTACGCAGTGCACAATGCTGTAAAATGTGTTCCCATCATTCTGCCTCTCGCGTTTTCTTAAGCGCAATGAGTGGACCACACTCTAGCCCTAACCAACTCCTCCCTACCTCACTGTTGGCCAACACATGATGGCAGGTAATGTTCTTCAGGCATTCGCCAAACACAAACCCTCTCATCGGATTGCCACATGGTATAGCGTGATTCATCAACCCATATCACTCGTTTCCAGCCTTCCACTGTCCAGCGACGTAGCCCTTTACGCCACCTTAAGCATCGCTTAGCATAGACAACAAAAACATGTGGCTTGTGAGGAGCTGCTCGATCAATGTACAATCAACGGTCTAGCTGGATTGCAGGTAGCACTACGAAATTCACAAGTGATTCCTTCTGCTGATTTCAAGCGATATTTTGCAACCACCCTTCGCGATGGTCGACAATCCCTGTCCGTCTGAACGTGAGGTCCTTACTAACAAGTGACTTAGACAGCTTTAGAAGGGTTGAAATATGCTTGATGGATTTGCTACTTAGGTGATATACAATGACTACTCCACGTTCGAAGTCACTTTTATACTGGTGAGTTCGCCTTTCGTGACATTTGGCGGTAACTTCTGCGTTACATAAGTGTGTCAGGATACTTTTGATCAGACAGAGTATATGCCTTGACTTTAGCGTTCATGCCTATCAGCACATTTTTCTTTCCCTGTACACTGACCTTTCCGTGCTTCGGCAAAGCTCTAGTGTGTTATACTTTGTACGTGTTTTACTTTCATCAATATGGATAACATCTCTACGTACGTTAAACACTGTAACATTCTGAGCTCTCGGTTTGAGATGATTATATTCAAATTATGCTAATAACTGAGCACGACCTTTTCAGCGCTTTAAGTCAATAATAGAAAGAGTCTATGTGTTCTTAGAACTACTTTAATGACATGTTTAGGACATGACTCATCATCAGAATATCAGAGAAAATGTTAATGCAGAGTATCGTGTCAGATGCTGTCTGTTGCAAAATTGGTGTTCTATTCGATGCTGTGATAGGATGCGCTCAGTTATTAATATTCCCCGCAGGCCTACTGAGTGAATTGTGTCGCAAGAGAAACTGATACAAATTATACTATTCAATGCGCACTAGTGAGGTAGGCTATTTTATAGCTGTAGATGTAGCCTACTATTAGCGGAAAACCAAATGTAAAACAACTTTTCAATTCTCTCGCTAGAAATGGATAACTGCCTAAAAGGCACGCTGAAGTGTCGATAGCGTGGTAGATGACGGAATGGAATAGACCCTTCCTTTCATTTTCGTGTCTACGAATTCTGCACTAACTACTCAACAGTGTCTCGAGGGGTCACATCGTTGTCCATACGTAATCGCACGGCTGGTTCATGTTCTGCCTTATCCGACATGTCCACAAAGCTATGCAATACTTAACACGTCACGCGAGCTTACTTATCTCACGAAAGCAACCCAAATATACGACGATCCTGTGGGTACTAAAAGTGACATCTGAGTGGATAGTTAGCAGAGTAGTAGTTACTGACTCTGCACATGAAAGAAGGAACGTATAGGTAAACAACGGTCGAAGTGAATAGGTCGAGTTTGCGGTACAGGCCTAAGCGAAAAGAAAACATCATTCTTTGTAACTTTTTCAGAAATTATTTGAACTTAGATCCCGTCTGATTATTCCTTTCTTCATCAGTTAGCTTTAATACACACTAGTTCTTTGCTGGTGGCTTTATTTATAATACATTTTATGGTTTATCTGAACAATGAACTGTGTCAAAAGAAATAACATTCATGTTCACTTTTTTCATATAATAATGCACATAGAAGAGATATTATCTTCTGATTATTCACTGCATATTCATAAATTACTGCAACATGCTTTCTCTTACAGAGCGAGAAACAGTAGCACAGAAATCCGACTCATTTGCCGTTGTTTCGAATTCAAACATGTATCAGCTATCCAGATGCTCATTTTCTCTGGTTTCTGTAAATGGATGAGAAACGATACCCGCTCTTGTCATTCTCCATCCGAGCTAGTACTACATTCTAACTGCTCCGATGTTGACTGGGCCTTTCTATCCAGGTAGTATTGGCGACTTCAAAACTAACATTTCAGAAGCATCGAAAGTTGGTGGTTACATTGGTGATATTATTCAACATGTGTACTAAACCGTTCGTGGTAAATACTTGGAACTTCTTTATCAATATTCTTTCGAGCGCACGGAGTCACTGTTTACAGCTACCTGTGTAATTGGAAAGTAAATCCGCACTGTATCCTCAGTGGCGTTGAGTAAAGCGCACTTCGCCTCCAGTCGTGAACAGGACTATGCTGTTTACGTACCCTGCTGAGTCTGTCAACATGCCTCGAAGGACCATGACAAACTTAGACAGTGTGTACATTGTACCCTGCGGCAAGGAGGGTTACCAACACGCAGAATTTCCCGTGGAATTAGCATACACCACAGCGACGTCATTGCGATTTTCATCCTTTGTCGTGAGACAGAAAACTTTAAATCCCTGCTGCGTATTGGTCGCGTGAGGTCAGCTGTTCAGGTGATGACTATTACTGTACATGCAAGTTGTGGCTCTAAGGTATCTGAGAAGAACGCTACAGAACTGTCACAGTATTTGTGGAAGGGAGCAGGAGGGCTGGTTGACCCAGACAGTACGCAAGTCTTCCCACATTTGTTTTGACCCCCAGTCCGTCCATTAAGAACAACAACAACAGAAACCCTGGCATTGTGGTGCGCGGAGGAGAAGGAAAAAGTGTAACTGGAATGGAACACGGATCAATGGCGTCGGGCCCTCCTCACCGACGAGAACAGGATTTTGCTGACGTCTGATGATTGTCATCTGTACAGTACAGCGGCACGGCCCTCAGTCCTAATGTCCAGTCCTAGTCATCTTTCCAAGATGATTCGTCTTTCAATATGGTAGTGCGCGACGAAGCCATACCTATCTCGTGAACACTTTCCACCAGAAGGCTGGAATCAACCGAATGGCCCGCGGTACATTGTGACATGAATCGACTGAACATGATTGAGATTAGTCGAACGCTGCAGCGGGTATTTGCAGGACCCCTTCTCACACACTGTATGAGCTCAGATGGATCGCCGGCAGGGAGCAGCAACGGGCTCCATCAGCCTCATCTCGACAACCTCTTGGAGAGCATATCAAGGAAAGTCTAAATGTGGTGTAAGGAGCGTTCAAATGAAAAGGCACCAAACTGGCTCAAATTTGCACATGTCGCTTTGGGATAACGTAGCGAAACATCTTAGAAGATTGCTTCGTCATCCCCCCCCCCTCCCCCATTCGCCCCTGGTAGCTGATGTAGCTGAGTGGTCAGCGCGACGGAATGTCATACTTAACGGCCCGGGTTCGATTCCCGGCTGAGTCGGAGACTTTCTCCGCTCAGGGACTGGGTGTTGTGTTGTCCTAATCATCATAATTTCATCTCCATCGACACGCAAGTCGCCGAAGTGGCGTCAACTCAAAAGACTTGCACCAGGTGAACGGCCTACCCACCGGGAGGCCCTAGCCACACGGCACTTCCATTTATCTCCCCTCTAAGAAATTCAGAGCTGTGCCCCCCAGTGGGAAAGGTGATGCTCACCGTCTTTTTCGACGTCCGAGGTCCCATGCTCATCGAATTCGTCGAGCACGGAAAAACCATTAACAGTGACGTGTTCAGTGAGACACTTCGTAGCCTACACGAGTCCAACAAGAGCAAACGGAGTGAGTTGCTCACAGTGGAAGTGATTTTGCCCCACGATAATGAGCGTCCACACGTCTCCGATGCCGCAAAAGGTGTAACGGCCAAGTTCAAGTGGTAGCAGTTTGAGCATCCTCTGCTGAAAAAAAAAAAAACATCTGAATGAGAAGCGCTTGAACTCGGACGACGAACTGAGAGACGCAGTGAAGGACTGTCTCCTGTCACAGCCACAGGTATTCTGGGAACAGGGATTCCTTCGACTCGTGAAACAATGGGATAATTGTGCTCAGGCTTCTTATAATTACTTTTAAATAAAGCAATCAATTTCACCCACAGCGTTGTTTCGTACCTTTTCTTATGAACGCGTCTCATAGACACACAAGTGGAGGAACACGCTGTTAATTATCACCCAGCAGCAAGTTTTGATTCCACAGATGAACATTTTTTGACAGGCTACCTTTATTTCGGATATTTTTTTGGTTTTATTTCACAGGAAAGAAAACAAACGGGGAACGAAAGTGATGGTGGTATGGAAAAATATGGGAGAAATTAAAACCAATATAAAACTGATGGTCAGGTTGAAAAAATTTGTTATCTCGGTGGCATAACCACAGAGGACAGTACATACTTAATGTAAGTGGAGAGAATGGTTGCACTGAGAAAAAAAAGAAGTATTTATAACAAAGAAAAACATTTTAACCGGCAAACGTATGAATACAGATGACAGAAAAACCTTTGCGAAATTGCTCTACGGAAATGAAAGTGGGAATTTGGGTGAATTAGAAAGTAGTCAACTTGAAGCTGCTGAAACGTGGATATGGCGGAAAATGACAGTGAAGAAAAACCTTCTGGGAAGTCCACGAAGAGAGAAGAATAATTAAAAGAAAAGGAAATGAGAAAAATAAAATTTATTGGAGATGTCATTAACGTTCTTGAAGGGAAAGGAAAAAGAAAGGGTGGCCTAGGTGACGTATTTCGAAGACATTGGATAGAGGATAAGATATGACAATTACATGGAACTGAAACGAACAGCCAATGTCTAAACAGAGTGGTTGCATCGACAAGGCATTGACCTTCAAAATATCTACGTGTGTAAGGTTACATTTTTTAGTTCTATAAAGTTTACTACCTGCCAAACCTGACATCGCCCAGATATTCATTTTGGCAATTTCCTTTAGACACGAAAACAAAAAATGAACTGTTTCTGGAGTGAAATATCGAAATTTCTTCATTTCCATGTATTCGTGAAAACGCCTATCAATTTATGAAGCAATCGTACAAAGAAATACGTATAATGTACAAATGTACAAGTACAGTATCCAAATTAAGAAACATGATCCCGAACGCTGCTCCTCGTGTCTGCAACGCGATTTTATAAACATCTCTTTGGCAACGCGTCTTCGTAGCTCTATAACCGACTACGATTTCCCCTACAACCGTTTGCACTTCGCAGTTGAAAGCTGTCAAAAGCGCTACGAGGTGTCGGGGATTATCTCAAGTTGACTCCACTGTAGGAGTGTCTTATCAATAAATACTAAATGTATTAAGACTTCATGCATGATGCGGCATTTTTTCGTGCATCTCAGTGTTTATGACGACATATCTGTTAAACTATATGTCGTACAATGATATATTTGTGTAGTTTCATTCAGCGGCATATGCGGATACCGTCAGCGAAATATGTTTCGAATAGAGTAAGTAGCAAAGAAGTAATAAACCTAAACGCCATGCATAATGCGGCAATTTTTCACGCATCTCATTGTTTATGTCGTCATTATCTCCTGAATTGACAGGTAGGTGGTTCTCACCCCCACAGCGGTTATTGCTTGGCAGTAAAGGATATGTGTACTGATTTTCGTTGAAATTGGTCCAGTGGTTTAGGACGAGATGTGGAACACACACAAACACACTGTCTTATCTATATCCTTTTTTTTATAACATGTATTGGTTTTTTCATTCTCACAATCCTTGAATCTAAGCTAACGCTCGGTCACCGGTAACCAAGTGGTGCAAAACTTTTTTTAACAATTTACTTCTTTCTCTTTCCTGTTACGTGCACAGAACAAGACACATGTATGAAATGTAAATATAGTACGGTTCATTGGCTGGCGGAAAGTAATTTTGTTTCTGTATCACTTCTGTTACCTGCGTATCAGTGACACTGCTTTTGTATTCAGCTGGACTCTCTGTTTAGCTTCTGTCTTCGTCAGTTAAATAGAACTACTTCACGAAAGAAAGAAAAAGCCAGAGCTGGTGCAGAAGGTTTTCTTGGTAAAAACCAACAGGAGCAGTCCCTAAATGAGACACTCAGTTTCTAAACACAGAAGTTCAGATGACTGTAAGAACCACTGTGATGCATACGGGGAGGACAAAACGAAACTGCTTTGGAAAACAGTTCTAAGACTCAGGCGGAACTGGAGCCGGCTATTGAACAGGAGAACTGCCCATCGCAGAAGATGTTGGGAACTGTGATTTCGATTCACCAGTTATTGCCCTCATGCCCTGTTCCTAGTACATGGCTGTGTCGTTACGTTTGAGTGAGAGGAGCAGACGTGTTCAGTGAGCAGGTGAGTGCAGCACAAAAATTGTGCTGCGTGTTCATTGTCAAGTATTTTGTGAAGTACAGCTCTTGGAAAACTTTTGCGGAACTGTTTGCACAAGAGTTTAACCCTGGAAGTGTTTTGCCAGAAACCCTAACAAAACCTTCAATGAAACACTTTGTCGCGAAATAGCGCGAAACTGGCTCTGTGGCGAATAAAAATCGTGAAGTTCATTAACAAGCGTCAATCTCGCGTAAATCTTACCGTAAATATTTTCCGGGACAGTTTTATTTTAGCTACCGTGGAGTAGGATATGGTGTACATAGTATTCTAGTGTACGTACTTGGCACCCTCTTCAGACTCGAGTGCTTGCCATCGCACCAGCTTACTACTCGCAGACATGGAACGTACCTGCAAGAGAAAACAAAACGAGAAATTAAATTCAGCAAGTTTTAGTAACTAGTAACATTAACGATTATACATCTTTTCAGATCAGGAAACTGACAATGTACACAGATTACCTTCTTTCATAGTGCAAAATGAAAAATGAACACCACCTCAGGCCTGACTTGAAATTATCATATTTGCTTGGTGCGCTGATAGAGGACAATAAAGACAATAATTCAGAATGCGGTGCTCTGATCGAAACAGGAATCACATACGGGACATGAAACATCTGGGCCCAATATGACTGACTTGCTGGAAGAGCGGTCTGTTGCATGGAGCATCGTAGTGTGTCAGGTAACACTGTGCATATGCTAAGGCGTTGATGAAGGCAGAATTGTAGCGAGGCATGTTGTGCGCCCGCGGATAACTAGAGACAGCTTCCGAAGAACTGCACATTATACTGGGCGTGAAGTCTGAGCTGTCTATCGCTGTTGGCCGTGGCGGTTCTAGATCAGTACAACTGCTCGTCATCCTGGTCTTGAACGGCAGCGGCGAACAGATTCCGCTGAATCAGACGAGCGGCCATTATTGGCGACAGCAGCGCAGATTTGGGTCGTTGCTGCACCAGCATGTCGGCTGGGTCCATAATGAACAGTATACTGGAGGTGGACTACGAGCGCAGGTACTTCTCCGCCAGTCTTCGTCTCAACCTCATCATCCTGCTGCCTGTCTCCAATAGCGAAACGAAAAACACATCTAGGAAAGTGAGCGACGCATATTTGTGTTAAGTAACGAAAGACGCCTTGTCCCTAAAGGCAGTCGTCTTCGAATCAGATTTCGATTAAGAGAGAAGCAACTACAGGAGTGTATTAGGCAGGGATACGCTTTGGGCTTCGTGAGGTGTACTGTGAGTGTGAGCTTTACCCCTCATAGCGAATGTGTCTTGTTGAGGAGCCCTGCATAATGCAGGGTACATTCAGAATATCAGCCGACCCATTCCGTGGCCAATCCTCCTTCTTCAAGACAATGTCTGTGCACACACATGCCTGGTTCCCGGATGCATTCACCAAGATTGGCATCAGTTCGCCAGGCAAATTCTCAGCGAACACTTTGTGGACATAATGAGGTGGGGCCTGACTCGGTTTACATTGCCATCATTCCTTGATTAGTTGTAAAAGGAACTGAAAGCAGCAGGGTCCTGTGTTACCCAAGATGATATCCAACACTTCAATGAAGATCTGAATTAGGACTGTTGATACACTCCTGGAAATGGAAAAAAGAACACATTGACACCGGTGTGTCAGACCCACCATACTTGCTCCGGACACTGCGAGAGGGCTGTACAAGCAATGATCACACGCACGGCACAGCGGACACACCAGGAACCGCGGTGTTGGCCGTCGAATGGCGCTAGCTGCGCAGCATTTGTGCACCGCCGCCGTCAGTGTCAGCCAGTTTGCCGTGGCATACGAAGCTCCATCGCAGTCTTTAACACTGGTAGCATGCCGCGACAGCGTGGACGTGAACCGTATGTGCAGTTGACGGACTTTGAGCGAGGGCGTATAGTGGGCATGCGGGAGGCCGGGTGGACGTACCGCTGAATTGCTCAACACGTGGGGCGTGAGGTCTCCACAGTACATCGATGTTGTCGCCAGTGGTCGGCGGAAGGTGCACGTGCCCGTCGACCTGGGACCGGACCGCAGCGACGCACGGATGCACGCCAAGACCGTAGGATCCTACGCAGTGCCATTGGGGACCGCACCGCCACTTCCCAGCAAATTAGGGACACTGTTGCTCCTGGGGTATCGGCGAGGACCATTCGCAACCGTCTCCATGAAGCTGGGCTACGGTCCCGCACACCGTTAGGCCGTCTTCCGCTCACGCCCCAACATCGTGCAGCCCGCCTCCAGTGGTGTCGCGACAGGCGTGAATGGAGGGACGAATGGAGACGTGTCGTCTTCAGCGATGAGAGTCGCTTCTGCCTTGGTGCCAATGATGGTCGTATGCGTGTTTGGCGCCGTGCAGGTGAGCGCCACAATCAGGACTGCATACGACCGAGGCACACAGGGCCAACACCCGGCATCATGGTGTGGGGAGCGATCTCCTACACTGGCCGTACACCACTGGTGATCGTCGAGGGGACACTGAATAGTGCACGGTACATCCAAACCGTCATCGAACCCATCGTTCTACCATTCCTAGACCAGCAAGGGAACTTGCTGTTCCAACAGGACAATGCACGTCCGCATGTATCCCGTGCCACCCAACGTGCTCTAGAAGGTGTAAGTCAACTACTCTGGCCAGCAAGATCTCCGGATCTGTCCCCCATTGAGCATGTTTGGGACCGGATGAAGCGTCGTCTCACGCGGTCTGCACGTCCAGCACGAACGCTGGTCCAACTGAGGCGCCAGGTGGAAATGGCATGGCAAGCCGTTCCACAGGACTACATCCAGCATCTCTACGATCGTCTCCATGGGAGAATAGCAGCCTGCATTGCTGCGAAAGGTGGATATACACTGTAATAGTGCCGACATTGTGCATGCTCTGTTGCCTGTGTCTATGTGCCTGTGGTTCTGTCAGTGTGATCATGTGATGTATCTGACCCCAGGAATGTGTCAATAAAGTTTCCCCTCCTGGGACAATGAATTCACGGTGTTCTTATTTCAATTTCCAGGAGTGTATTTTTCAAAATATCGTAACTCCGATATATCGATATTCAAAAAAACTCATTATCAGCTCTCGTTATATCGAGGGAAAGTACCAATATATCAACGGAAAAAATATCGACATACCGGTCATTAAAGTATCGGCTTCACATTGTAAATATACTGTCAGTTTAGAGCTGTATATATAAGTATTGATTTATTATTAGATATTCTGTACACCAACAAGTTAACAGCCTGCCTATTGCCCTTAGAGCAAGAACTGAAAGGAAAACTATGCACGTTCACGCTAGGTGATAACCACTTCGCTAACAACGGTAACTGCATGTAAGTGGCACAATAAAAGGTGTCCGATGGGTCCGTCGCTCGGTTTTGCCACATACCGCATTTTTACGGAATACCTCGTATCGACTTGCCTGTTTTTTTTTTTTTTTTCTATTTCTGCCAGCGCCAGCGACCTAGCAGCTGTAGAGTCAAAACTACGAGGTGAAGCTAAAAGGCCCAGTTTCCGATGGTAGCGTCAAACGCCGATTACGTCAGCATTTCCCCTCACACGTCTCCGTCCATCGTAAAGACCTATGTTGTCATTCAGATTTTTATTCAGCAACTGATTTTGAAGAATGCCGATGTGCAGAAATAGCACACTAGTTGCGTTAAAAATTGTTCTTTAACGCAACTGGTGTGCTGTTTCTTTACATTGGAAATCTTGTTATCCCATTCATAACCCCAGTGCAATCGAACTACTACGTTTGTGCCACATATACTTGCTACACACAGTCGAAGAGAAAGACTGGATGTGAAGAAAGCTCAAAAAGTAGTAAGACTCCTTCAAACACTGAAAGTGAAATTTTGTTCTACTAACAAAAGAACAACTTAAAATACATACCGAAAATTTTGAGGAAAAAATAACATGAAATAAAAATATCGGCACTCGATATTGCCATTTTGATATCGATGTATTGTGGGAAACAATGTCGCCGGTATACACCGATTTTTTCAGGAAGGTATCGATATATCGATATTTCGTCAACAGCCCTAATCTGCATTGTAACTAAAGGATACATGATTTTGAAATTGTTGTCCAAGACAATCTATCCATAGGACTGTAAATATGTGTTTCTCTGATATACATTACATAAAATACGTAATACGAGGAGACTTCAAAAAGTAAGCTACACATTATCAAGGCAGGCACAGTAACTTTTATTAAATTCCGCATCGCATGCTAAGTGACACAGATACATGACACAATTTTTGAACATAGTCACCGAGTCTCTGTAAACGACGGTCGGACTATTCTACCAGCATTTCAATTACTCGACGACAGAAATCGGCTCATTGGGCACGGAGCCATTCGAAAACCACTGTGTGAACGACTTCATTGTTGGAAATTTCTTTCCTCCCCAGATGTTCCTTCGACTTGCAGAAAATATGAAAACCGTGTGATGCAAGATCTGGACTGTATTGCGGATCAGCATCATCCATGCCTGTTCGGCCTCGGTCAACTTGTTGGCACCATTTCAGTGTCGGGGGAAGCGACACTGCGTTTGGTCCATAAACATCTAGGATCACGGTGAATCTGTGTGCAATTTAGACGTCTTGCCCACACGAATCGTACTTCAACTTTGGAGTATGTTTCCAGCTGCGGCACCAGTTCACTCGTACACTGTGAAGCACCTGTTATCCGCACCGCAGAAAAACTGTGTCGGCAGTACACGTGACACATGTGCTCTCTTCTGACGATGCGCTACTGTTATAACTTCATTCATGTCGAACCATTGCCCCAAACGGTTCATTGCTGCTCCAGAGTGTTCGTTGTTTCAAAGTGAAAAAAATCAGGAAAGGACTAAATCCAGTCAACGCTCTCGCTTTAACTGCTATTAAGTGATAGCGACCACCGAACTCTGCAGTATTTGTTTTGTAAATAAAACTGCCTTTTCCTGCTGCTAGTTACTTTATTTATCCCCTACGCGTTTCGCCTTCTCCTGTTCTAAGGCATCATCAGTGGTATCTATAACGATACAGTTTTGTTAGTTATAGATTATCAAACAGTTCACTTCGCGATTTTTGCAAAAAAAATATAATATAATAATACTGTCCAATGCAATTATAATAGAACCCAACATCTTTACACTCACTCATCCACGAACCCCTCCACAGAATATTGAAACGAAAAGTGAAAACAGCTGTCACCAAAGTTTTCAGACACTCGCTAACAGTTATTACACCTGCCACCCCCCACAAAAAAAAAAAGAGTAAGTTCCGATCCATCCCCCCTCTCTCTCTCACTCACACACACACACACACACACACACACACACACACACACACACGCGGTATAAAGTACATACACGGAAGTTAGTAACGAACATGTACTTCGTTTGGTTGGCAACAAATAAGTAAACATACCAAAGAAGATGTCGCAATATTTACGCTGTGAAAAGAAGTATACGACGAAATAATTGTAACGTGTGACAAAAGAACAATAGTCCACCACAAAAAAGAGTGAGAAACATGGTGAACAGTGCGTGGAAGGCGAGAACACAAAGATGTGATTATATAGCAGTAATAAAAGTGGTAGTGCGACCTCCAGACCAGATGTGAGGAAACGCAGATCAACAAATCGTAAGTAATTACTTTTTTTTTACAAAAAATCGCGAAATGAACTGTTTGATAATCTATAACTAACAAAACTGTAACGTTACAGATCCCACTGATGATGCCTTAGAACAGGAGAAGGCGAAACGCGTAAGGGATGCATAAAGTAACTAGCAGCAGAAAAAGACAGTTTTATTTACAAAACAAGTATTTATATGCTGGCTTCGGAAGATGGCCACACAAACAAACTTGTTGTTGTTCTGCAGTACTGTTCGAACAAAGTACCTGCACGTGATGTACAGATTACTCAATCCGCCGACAGGTATGAAGACTCGGATTTCATACTCAACCTTCATCCAAGAAGCATATAGTCTCAAGAACGAATACACTTCATCACTTGGACTTACAAGAACACCGCTGTCATTATTATGCGAACTAGTGGAAGAAGATTTTATGGAGTGATGAGCGACGGTACATGATGCGTCATTCCGATGGGCGTGTGACGATCTGATGGCTTGACTGGCGAGATGAATATATTGTGGCGCCAGCGATATTCGGTAGAGATGAACTGATGTGAGCTTGGACCATTCGTTAGTTTTGATAAAATGAACGCGGACATTTACCAAAAACTCCAGACAAGGGCATGCCCTCCAAATTGTGGGAAGTCTAAGACCATTTTTGTGTGAACGTGATAGTATTCCCATCCACAAAGAAAAGAGAAATTTATTCTATCTCGAAGAAGATCAAGTGGATGGCGCAATTCCGCGCTCCGAACCCCAGTGAACATCCTCGGGATTAGCTACAGCGTCGATTGCGAGTGAATCGCTTAAACCTGGAAACAGACATTATAACAGAATAATGGAAACTATTTCAGTCTTCAGTGAATCAGAATTTACTGGAGAGATGAACTGATGTAATAGTATCGAAAAGACGTTCACACTCCAATACGTTGTATTGAAAACGAGTGGACTGTTCAGGAACAGGTCCTCTACGATTGTCGTAAGTACGAATACAGGAATTCATAAATTCATGTCACGTAGGGGATTCCCCCCCCCCCCCCCCCCCCACACACACAGAGCAATATCCTGACGTTGGTTCACATCATACTCTGCTCCACAATAACTGACGTTCAGTTTGAACTTACTCGGATCCGAAGCCTTCAACTACAGAATCTTTTTTTCACTAGGGCAATTAGTTTGTCTGAAGCAGTGACTCAGTGACGCTAGGCACCTTAAGTCTCGTAAGAGTATGCGCTCCATTTCCTTGGAAATATCACCGAATTTCTTGAAGCATAGATAATGAGAGTGTTTAACAATACAGAGGGGCGACTTCAATGGTGCGTAGTGGGGTTTACTTTGTTTCTCGTTGAAACTGTGTCGTGTTAGTTCTTGGCATATACCGAAACCACAGATCCTTCGTCATTAATAACAGTTAGCTAGAAGCCATTTTCAGTGTCGAATTGAACTTAAACTGGCTGATATACAGCGACGAAGACTTAGTAATCGTCACAGACAGTATCTGTAATGACCGATAAGCCTTATTCTGTTCGAGACGCAGCTGCGATAAGCTCTTTTCTCATAATACTGCTAACGACGGGGAAAGAACGAGATAAAATGTTGACTGGCTGGAGAGTTTTTAACGTGAAACATATTCCATCAGCTATAAGTTCACGGGCTCCCAATTTTACTAAAATACTTCACGGTACTAGGCCGTGTCATTTGAAACACTTAATAAGGACACGGCCTATTACCAAAGCGGTTATATTCAAATACTCCATCGCAGTTTAGTAACCCATGGTGCCTGGCACATTTATGACTACAAGTACGTGCGGAATAAATAGTTTCTAAATAACTTATTTTCGACAATCATGATGAGCGTTCTCATAGAACGAGATATGTATTCAGTTTTGCGATCTGTTCACAAGGGATAGTGAAGCTATATTATGTAAACTGAAGGTAGAAGGGGAGAAAGGAAAGGAAACAGAAGGAGACTTTATGCGGAATCAGTGGCAACAAGTGAAAAATGTGTGCTGAACCGGAACCCAAACCTGGGATCTGCTGCTTGCTAGGCAGTTGTGTTAACCACTGCGCCACCCGACACAGTGTTTATGCCAGAAGCGCGAACTATTTCGGCACGCCGGCCGCTGTGGCCGAGCGCTTCTAGGCGCTTCAGTCTGGAGCCGCGCGACCGCTACGGCCGCAGGTTCGAATCCTGCCTCGGGCATGGATGTATGTGATGTCCTTAGGTTAGTTAAGTCCCACAGTGCTCAGAGCCATTTGAACCATTTTATCTCGGCACGCTCCCCGGTTTACCCACGCTCCCAGCTAGCGCCACCTATCCACAGACCCCGTCATGTCCTCCATGCTCGCTAATTTTAGATTCCCACTGGAGATCGAACGTAAATGTGTATCCGCACTGAAGATCGCGGATTCATTGCCCATCGAGGCGAATCAATTATACGAATGCGTGGTGCCCGTTCTTTCGGATCAACCGCTGCTAGCAAAGACCTAGAGAGCGTCGTGAATTCACGACGCCGATTCAAAACAAATGGTCGGAAACAGAACGATTTCTTTTGTTCCTAAAACAGTAAGGGTTTTTTCCGCTAGTGCCAAGTTTTTATATGGGTGCGATGTTAGAAATACCGATGACGATACATAAGAGAAAAAATAGTAGCTGACAGTAAAGCCATTGTCTGAATGGATTTGGTAATTCACGCCTACGTATTATGAAAAGGTTCAGTGACTCAAAATGTTTAAATATGGATACAATAAGCTGAATTAATTTGTCCATCCAGCCTAAAATCTGCCAAAAAACAGCACGTAGTCTGTTAGTGTTGCAGATACAAGCTCCTACAATCTTTATTCCATCGCATTGGCTCGATGCGGTTCTGTTCATCTCCTTGTCTCATAATAACTCTCCAGACACTTCATTATAAGAGCTGAGATAAAAGATACGTAGATTCATTAAATGAATATTCATTGCCTGAGTAAAGATAGGTGCTCTCAGGTGAGTAAACTAACAACAGTGAATACTAAGATTATCGAGGCTGTTCACCATCTCATCTAAACACCATTTACAAAATTCCATTGCTTTTGTTGCTTGTTAGGGATATTTTTTTCCTGAAATCTCTCTTTTACCATCCGCCAACTGTTTTGTTTTGCTCTGTGGCTGAATGCCCTGAGTGTTATGGGAATCGCCAGCTCTTATTCTCTGGCGAACAAGTCATTTACGTCATCTTTGTGTATGAGACTGTGTGTATTCGTACTATAACTATGTACTGTGGTCAGCGGTAGAGACAGGGAAACTGCCCGGCATTTCAATATACTAGAACGGCAAATCGCCGAAGACCAACGCGTTGGGTTGCAATAGTAGCAGAGCCACCCAATCTGATCCAGGTCTGGTTGGTTTTACTCTCTTGCTAACAATCGAGCAGTACGTGAATCTTTTGAAGCAGGTCCTTTTTTGCATTGGTGCGAGTGCTGTAAGATATGTAAACAACATAACTAATGTTAGTTAGACTTACCATCTGCAACATGAAATAATTATATGTTTATAAAACTCAGGAATTTGCATGTCTCTGAGGCTACCTTTTTTCTGTCTGTGGCGGTCCAACAGACAAATCAGTATTGTAACTAGCCTGTATCACTTTTCCTGCGACTTGAAAAAGAAGCCCGTAAAACTACTTGTCCAAGAAACAAGTCTCGAGCACGCGTCTCCAGTGAACTTGGAAGTCCATGACACGGTGCTACAGGTCGAGGCCAGCATTTACTGTGTCACGGCACGACAAAGTTGGTTCGTAACAAACTGTTCTACATCTGCCTACATAGATACTCCGCAACCCGCCGTGCGGCGCGTGGCGGTGTGTACCCCGTACCACTACTTGTAGTTTCCTTTCCTGTTCCACTCGCAAATAGCGCAAGGGAAGAACTACCGTCTGTATGCCTCCATATGAGCCTTAATTTCTCGTATCTTATCTTCGTGGTCCTTACGCGCCATGTATGTTGGAGGCAGTAAGTAGAATCTTTCTGCAGCCAGCTTCAGATGCAGATTCTCTAATTTTTCTCTACAGCGCTCCCCGAAAAGAACGTCGCCTTGCCTCCAGCGATTCCCATCTGAATTCCTGAAGCATGTCCGTAACACTTGCGTGTTGTTCGAATCTACCAGTAACAATTCTAGCAGCCCGCCTCTCAACTGCTTCAATGTCTTCCTTTAATCCGACCTGGTAGTACTAAAGAATAGAACACACTAGCGTCCTATATGCGGTCTTCTTTACAGGTGAAGCACACTTTCCTAAAATTCTCCCAATAAAACGGAGTCGAACATTTACCTTCCCTATCACAATACTGTCCGTACCAGAACTCAAACGGTTTTCTTAGCAGTTCTCCAGCACATGGTCAAAAGCGCAGTCCAGGTTCCACGTGTCGGTTTCAGTGAATTCAGTAGCATTTTCTCGGAACAGCCCTGCTTTCATAAAAAAATTACCACCTTTCTGATTTCACAGCTCCGAAAATACTGTACTTATTACTGTCCTTATTACAAACATGTTCTCAAAAGCGCCTGATTTCACCAGGGAAGAAGCGGAATACATAGAGATAAAAATTAATTCACCAAGATACATAGCTGTTCTTCCTTATCAACAGACGTATAGAAAGGAACTAAATAAGAGAAATACTATTTCAATGCAAAGTTAATTGTTACTAGCTACACCATTGAATGAGTATTAGTTGCAACTGCTTTTCATTACTGATGTGACCTCGGCCACAGTAATGTATCGTAAATTATTCTATAGTTAAAATAGAGTATACTGGAAAAATGGGAGACATTCATACTGAACGGATTATAGTTACTCATTTAGCAGAACGCCGCATTTACTTGTCGATTGTGAGGGTTTGCAAAGCAGCGGTGCTGTACGGAGAAAAGCAGAAGCATCCACGACCAAGAGAATTGATGCACGGGAAAACGAGATAACAAACGAGAAAGAGTAACAAAATTTTGAAAGGAAATAAAGTATCAGTTTTTCCTTTATCTTATATCTGAAAGAACATGACAGTGATATAAAATATGTAACTCAACATTCAAGAAAGACCTCTTATACGGGGAACAAAATAAAATAAAGTAGTAAGCTTTCTTCACGACTTCCCTGCATCGCAGTCATTTTAACTGCTGAGAATTTCTAGCAACGTCTACACTCTGGAATGTCTGCGATTCATTGCGAATCATGTAGGTGGACTGTTATCGGGCAGATAGATTAATGTATACGAAATCCAATGCTTCTGCTGAGCAAGTGGTTATTTCAACGGGGACTAGGTCATTCCCAAACAAGGGTCTTCAGTGGTATGAATTAAAGATGAGGCCCATCACTTCCTCGGCAAAATTTACTTTCCGATCTGAACATTATCTGAGCCTCTGTGATCAGTTGCAAATAACCCTCATATTTCCTTATCTGCGTAGCTTGTTACTTCATTTATGAGGCAGGGTCCGTTCTACTGCTGAAACTTATGCCTTCTTTCCCACTGTTTCCTTTGTTACTTTTGACTTATTCCCCAGAAAACAAAAAATACTCATTCTTTTAGTCAAGAACGATCGAACAGTAATTACTTGTGATTAGGTAAATCAATTTCAAGGCTGTTCAATGAACCATAGTCTTGTAGACGCTTTAATTACCTGACAGTTTTGGAAGCTTGAAACACAGTAAGCATTTAATGGCTGTCAAAATTGACGATAAAGTAATCCATTAGTGCAGTGTCTGTATTTGACAGCGTCTGTATAATACGATGCAACGTTGCTTTGGACATGCATGTATGACCGAAGGAACGGACACCGCTGACAGTCGATAGTCATATTAAATCAAAAAATGGCTCTAAGTGCTATGGGACTTAACATCTGAGGTCATCAGTCCCCTAGAACTTAGAACTACTTAAACCTAACTAACCTAAGGACAGCACACACATCCATGCCCGAGGCAGGATTCGAACCTGCGACCGTAGCAGTGGCGCAGTTCCGGACTGAAGCGCCTAGAACCGCTCGGCCACCGCGGCCGGTCATATTAAATCATGAAATATATTTGCAGACTGCAGATACGGTACCACAACACCTGTACAATTTACTGGAAACAAATGGAAATTTGTGCCGAACCGGGACTCGAATCTGCAATTCCCGCTTATCGTGAACGATCGCTGTAACCATTCGGCTGTCCGAGCATGCTTCTAGGACCAACTCAAATCTCCAAATGTTCCAGCGTCTGCTTCCCATTGTGCTCGCACATTAAGTAATTTCAGCAACGGGGAGAGTGTTCGCTGATGCGGGAATCACGTAATGTGTGAAGATTAGGGCATGTAGACAGTGCGGACTATGGAGGTTTGGATCAACTTGGGAAGTGCGCATGGATAGCCGAAGTGGTTAAGGCGACTGCTTGTGACAAGCAGGAAATGTGGGTACGAGTCCCAGTCTGGCACAAATTTTCATTCGTTTCCTATAAATTGTATAGCTGTTGTGGTACCTCATCTGCAAATACATTTCATGAATAAAGTAATAAATAATAAAAAATTGAGAGTAAAACAATAGCAAATTACAGGCAATTAGTTCATTTAAAATCCGTTTCCCTTGACCTCCCGCACAGCACATGCTCTATTTCGTGGCATCATTACAGCGGCAACATATTAACTAGTAACTACTGCTGTGCATCGATATTCGAGTCCGCACCTCGTGGTCTAGTGGATAATGTTTATGTCTCTGGATCACGGGGTCCCAGGTTCGATTCCCGATTGGGTTGGGGATTTTCTCTGCCCGGAGACTGTGTATTTGTGTTGTCCTCATCGTTTCATCGCAATCATTCGTGTCAGTGGCTAGATTGCACTGTGTAAAAAAGCGGACTGTGTAAAAATTGAGACTTTGTACGGGCGCTGATTACCGCGCAGTTGAGCTCCCCACAAACCAAACATCATGACCTATATTCGACTTGCTCACAGTCATTCTTGGAGCGGAGACTAAAACGTGGCCTAGAACAATTAAATGCCTCACCAGAAGACGGCCCTCATCTTTAGCTCGGCATGTTAGCTACTAATGATGCAGAATCGCGCCTTCCAAACGGGCCAGTCATTCCGCCTCGACAACTACTACTTTCCCCTACGGTACGCATCGAATAAACACATTCCGTTTGTAATTATTGAAATATTTTAGGAGACAGTTCACCGAATTTTTAATGACTGCATGGCACAACTGAGTTGTTTCAAGTGAAGTACATCATTTTTGTTAAAACTTTGCCTCCAAGGAAAATCGGTGTTTGTGGCGTCGTTGTGCAGATGGTCAGGTGACAAATTCTTGGAAGGCAATGTTTTGGGTTTTCTCCTTCGTATCGGACATATACAAAGATGAGCCAAAACATTATGACCATCCGCTTAATCGCTTGTTGGCCCATCTTTAAAGTGTCCCACAGCAGCGATTCTGCGTGACGTGGATTTGTCAAGTCCTTGGTAGGTTTCCAGAAGTACACTACTGGCCATTAAAATTGCTACACCATGAAGATTAAGTGCTACAGACACGAAATGTAACCGACAGGAAGAAGATGCTGTGATATGCAAATGATTAGCTTTTCAGAGCATTCGCACAAGGTTGGCGCCGGTGGCGACACCTACAACGTGCTGACACGAGGAAAGTTTCCAACCGATTTCTCATACACAGACAGCAGTTGACCGGCGTTGCCTGGTGAAACGTTGTTGTGATGCCTCGTGTAAGGAGGAGAAATGCGTACCATCACGTTTCCGCGTTGGTCGCGTTGGTCGAGATCCAATGACTGTTAGCAGAATACGGAATCGGTGGGTTCACGAGGGTAATACGGAACGCTGTGCTGGATCCCGACGGCCTCGTATCACTAGCAGTCGAGATGACAGGCATCTTATCCGCGTGGCTGTAACGGATCGTGCAGCCACGTCTCGATCCCTGAGCCAACAGATGGGGACGTTTGCAAGACAACAACCATCTGCACGAACAGTTCGACGACGTTTGCAGCAGCATGGACTATCAGCTCGGAGACCATGGCTGCAGTACCCTTGACGCTGCATCACAGACAGGAGCGCCTGCGATGGTGTACTCAACGACGAACCTGGGTGCACGAATGGCAAAACATCATTTTTTCTGATGGATCCAGATTCTGTTTACAGCATCATCATGGTCGTATCCGCGTTTGGCGACATCGCGGTGAACGCACATTGGAAGCGTTTATTCGTCATCGTCATACTGGCGTATCACCCGGCATTATGGTATGGGGTACCATTGGTTACACGTCTCGGTCACCTCTTATTCGCACTGACAGCACTTTGAACAGTGGACGTTACATTTCAGATGTGTTACGACCCGTGGCTCTACCCTTCATTCAGTCCCTGCGAAACCCTACCTTTCAGCTGGATAATGCACGACCGCATGTTGCAGGTCCTGTACTGGCCTTTGTGGATACAGAAAATGTTCGACTGCTGCCCTGGCGAGCACATTCTCCAGATCTCTCACCAACTGAAAACGTCTGGTCAATGGTGGCCGAGCAACTGGCTCGTCACAATACTCCAGTCACTACTCTTGATGAACTGTGGTATCGTTGGTATCGTGTTGAAGCTGCGTGGTCAGCTGTGCCTGTACACGCCATCCAAGCTCTGTTTGACTGAATGCCCAAGGCCGTTATTACGGTATGAAGGCCGTTATTACGCCCAGAGGTGGTTGTTCTGGGTACTGATTTCTCAGGATCTATGCACCCAAATTGCGTGCAAATGTAATCACATATCAGTTCTAGTATAATATATTTGTGCAATGAATACCCGTTTATCATCTGCATTTCTTCTTGGTGTAGCAATTTTATTGGCCAGTAGTGTATGCTTACGTACAGGTCATGCGATTCCTGTGACTTACAGGCCGGTGGTTTGTGTGCGCAGAGCTGGCGACCGATATTATGGTCCAGATCGCAGAGAGATAGTTATCCTGCTGGAAGCTGCCACTGACTTCGGGGAAGACATGAGGCATGCAGGGATGTAGATGGTCTTCATTAATGTTCTGAACAACTATCATGGTGCCTTCGACTACTAATGCAGGCCCCTTGGGAGACCAGGCGAATGTTTTGCCATAGCATAATAATGCCCCCAACGGTCTGCATCGGTAGCGCGGTTGACTTTTCGAGCAGTCGTTCGCCTGTGTAACAGCGTGTCCGGACGCGCCCGCAGAACTGTTTTAACGAGAAACATTATTCCGACTAGGCGATACGTTTCCACCGATCCTCGGTCGAATCTCTTATGAGACCGTGAGCACTGCAGTCGTGACTAAGCCCTTGAGTCAACATGGGAACGGATAGGGGTCGTCTGTTTCTGATCGGCATGTTCAACACAGTGCACTGAACACTGTGTTCCGAAGCTCTTGTACCTTCACCGGCATTGCACCCTGTCGTCAGTTCTGCCACAGACCGCTGCCATTCCTGGTTTACAGATCGGGCAAGCCCCACAACTCCACGTTCTGTGATGTAGCGTGGACGTCCAACATCATATCGCCTCCTCGTGGCTTCCTCGTCCTTCATCCTCTTTCCGCGGACCCTCACGACCATAGCGTGCGAACAGCGGACCAGTTTTGACATTTCCGAGATGCTCGTTCCCAGGCGCCGTGCCTTAACGGTCTGCCCTTTTTCAAAGTGGATAATGTCAGTGGACTTTCCCGTTTGCGACCAGTAACGTCGCAAGAATATTCCCCGTTCGTCACTCCTCCGCTTATGCTCTTGTCTTACCGCGTCACATGACAGTTACGCCAGCAGACGGCAGTCAGTCTCACAATGTAGTGTTCATAATGTTTTGGTTCATCATTGAACGTGCAGACGTTCTGCTGTACGACATCTCCCAGTCACATCTACCAACTCTTACAGACCAACAGCTGCTTCAGTATTTCGATGCACAGCTCCATCGACATTAAATATTCTTTTTACACTTGCGGAAATGGAAAGTATTACACCACGAAGAACCAGTCAGACATTTATTAGGCCTCGTTAGATGTTCATTACATGACTCATATTAAATCTCTCAAACTTTATTCCATTTGGAACAATGTCCATAATCAGCACCCATATGAAGTAGTTAATTAGTTTCATGTTGCATACATCATTTTGTACGATAAATCGTAACGATGTGGAACAAGTAATTTCTCATTCACATCGCAAATTAATTTCTAAAGATTGCTACATGGTAAACATCTATAAGTTTTTTAAAATTATAAATTTGGAGATTCGTGGTAAGGTCTTATGGGACCAAACTGTTGAGGTCATCGGTCCCTAAGCTTACGCACTACTGAATCTAACTTACGCTAAGGAGAACACACACACCCATGCCCGAGGGAGAACTCGAGCCTCCGACGGGGGGAGCCGCACGGTCCGTGACAGGGCGCCTCAAACCGCGCGACTACCCCGCGCGGCTTAATATTATACAAAAAAGTGAGTTAATAATACCTGCCCACCACCTTCTACACCTTACGATAGAAATTATTTTGCAGAACTGAAGGAGTTCTCAATGAGAAACCTTTGCAGTTTGTTTTCATATTTTATTTTACTGTTTCTCAGACATTTTATGTCACTAGGTAAGTGATCAAAAATTATTGTTGCACCATTGTGCTAAGGACAACTTTAATGTGGACTAATGAATGTCATTTTTCCCTGTGGTATTGAATAACTATGTACATCATTGTACCACACAGGCACGGAGACTCTCCTGTTCTTTGTGGCACAGAAGCAAACAGACTTGCAATGTCATCTTGACGAATTTATTGCCGTGTGTGGAACACATCACTTCAAAATGAATGCTGGCTGGAGGTTGGTATGAAAGCATTAGAGTTCTCCTCGCGTCCCAGCCGTACTTTGTTAGTGACAAATCAGCAGACTGGAGAGACCAGTGAAGGATCAGTACAGTTCTCAACGCGTCTGCGATGTGAACTACAGTGTGGGTAAACTTCCCAGCAGACTAAAACTGTGTGCCGGACTGAGACTGGTTCCTACTACCTCCGCGTTTAGCGGACAAGTACTCTATAGACTAAGCTATCCGCACACGACTGACGAGCCGTCCTGAGAGCTTAACTTCCGCCAGTATCTCATCTCAGACCTTCCAAACTTTACAGAAGTTCTCCCGTATAGCTTGCGGGCTAGCACTCCTGGAATAAAAGATATTTCGGAGACATGGATTACCCAGAGCCTTGCTGTAGTTTCGAGTTCCTGTCCGACACTAAGTTTTAATGTGGCAGAAAGTATACCGCAACATAGTGAAAATTCATTCTGGAAACAGTCCCCACGCTGTGGTTAAGCCATGTTTTCACACTATACTTTCTTCCAGGAGTACAAGTCCCGCAAGGTTTGCAGGAATGCTTCTCTGGAATTTTGAAGGTTGGAGGCGAGGTACTGGCGAAAGTAAAGATGCGACGGCGGATCGTGCGTCGGGCTTGAATTGCCCACTAAGTAGAGCACTTGTCCATGAAACGCGAAAGTCACAATTTCGAGTGCCAGACTGGAACACGTTTTCAGTGTACTAGGCAGTGTCAAATCAGCGTAGAGTGAAAGATTCATTCTGGATACATTCTGGGGCTTGCATTGTCCTGCTGGAATTTGCCATTTGGAACCCTGGTGACGACACGGTTTACCATTCTGGTCAAGTACCAGTGAGGATCCAGCCTTCCTTCAGCAGTTACGTCCAACAGTTTCCCACATTAGGATTCCAGTTGTCGGGGAAGTACAGGTCTGTAGAATCGCTGGTTCTTCTGACGTTTCACCAGACCGTCTGCTGAGACGCTGGCATCGATCTGACCACCACAAATAGAAGTGAGACACATCGCTAAACCCCGCAAAATGCCACTCAATACCCCAGTTGACTCTAACTCTATACTAGGCTCCGCTGCCTTGCTTTCGATCACCACCTGAAAAATTCCTGCAATGTTAGGTGCACCCAGTAGCTGTATTGCACTCACACCATTCTTCATCTTTTGGAATGACTTATTCTCTAGGCAAAGTGAGCTCGCATAAGGACAATAATCAACGTATTCCATAGACACGAAAATACATGGTACAGTCACATTAATGCGACCATCACCTATCTTACAACTCAACGTGCAGTAACCACTCACAGATGGCAGGTGGCATCATTAGCGGCGCAGGATATATGAAGCGTGGCATGGGGACGCGGAAAAACAGTGCAGTTGTTGTCATAATGCGGAAACGGAGATATTTCTCTGAGGTCCAAACCGACATGATCGTTGGCTTTCGGGCCATGGGTGGAAACATTTACGGAACGACTAAGTTTGAATGTTGTTCGCGTACCGCCGTGATTGAGGTATACGGTGTACAGCAAAAAGGCGCTATCCACAACATGGTGCACCATGGGCCATAGATGACTGAGGTGAAAGGCGCCTGTGGAAATTTGTAGCTGGCTCTGAGCACTATGGGACTTAACTTCTGAGGTCATCAGTCCCCTAGAACTTAGAACTACTTAAACCTAACTAACCTAAGGACATGCCCGAGGCAGGATTCGAACCTGCGACCGTAGCAGTCCCACGGTTCCGGACTGTAGCGCCTAGAACCGCTCGGCCACTCCGGCCGGCTGGTATTTTGTACGACTGAACAGACGTACAGTCCAATTTGTTTTCACAGTCCAATCTAGCCACTGTCACGAATGATGATGATGATGAAATGGTGAGGACAACACAAACACGCAGTTCCCGGGCACAGAAAATCCCCAATCCGGCCGGGAATCGAACCCAGGACCACTGCAAAAGGTGATTATTCAGACTTTTGACAGGTGGTTACATTAATGTGACTGTGAAGTGTAAGTGAGTGTCCGTTTGTTACTGTTCGGTCACGGTATAACACTTGTCATTTTCGTCAATGTAATTTCTATGCTTCATAGATGCCGGAGAATTCGGGATACTACTGCTTTTAAACGAAGGAGAGTTCAAGATGTCGACTGTTACTATTTGGCAACAATCCCTGTCATGTCAAGGCTTGAGAACTATCCAAATAACGAACAATGTGTTAACCACATGCAAGTCGACCGATGTAGTATTTAGTCGATGTGCTGGATGTGTTCGGAATGATTGGAAGAAAATACAACTCCAGTTTTAAGATTGTATTAGTGTCGGTAGCGTTCGCGTGCGTGTTTCACTGATGAGGCAATGGGATAATATTTCTCCTGAATCTGATAGCGTTATCATGCTACGGCCCGAAGGTGCCATATGGTGGCGCGTTATTTGATAGAGTTATAATACACGGAAATATCGATCTACTTCAGTCTCTGCTAGTAAATCTGCTGGGCATCAAAAATCAAGAATTAAATATTGCAGAGAAGGTAATCTGCTTCTTTTATGGTATTCTTAGATGTACAATAAAACTCCAAGAGTGTAAGCAGAGCATTTGGTTGCATTTAGGATGTCAGTTGAAGACGCAAAAAACATTCGACAATCCGATCACGTAAGCACACAAAACTATCTTCCTGGACAACGAATAGGGACTTGATCTCGTCATGTACAAAAAAATGGTTCCAATGGCTCTGAGCACTATGAGACTTAACTTCTGAGGTCATCAGTCCCCTAGAACTTAGAACTGCTTAAACCTAACTAACCTAAGGACATCACACACATCCATGCCCTAGGCAGTATTCGAACCTGCGACCGTAGCGGTCGCGCGGTTCCAGACTGAAGCGCCTAGAACCACTTGGCCACAACGGCCGGCCATGCTGAGATACCTCTGTTGTAGGACACTTACACGCGAAAATACCTGAGCTCGAGCACCGATCCAGCAAACAGTTTCAATCTGCCAGGAAGTTTCAGTAAAGCAAATGCTCGTATCTTCTTCCAGGTACGCTTTTATTCTCTTTTCATTTTTCCATCGAACGAAAAACTTCCTTTTCCCCTATTGTTATTATTATTTTTTATCAGGTTCCCCTTTCTCTTCTTCTTGAACTCCTTCTTTCACGTCCGCTGCTGCTAGCGCTCACAGTTTAAATCTCGTACTTGCCTGTAATTTGTCTGTATTGCTGTACTTGTCATGAACGAATACAATTTTTTCTGAACTATTAACGTCATAGTAATTTCTAAATTGGAGGAAGAAGAGTAGGGTGTTTGAGGTTTGCTGACAACATGGCCCTTCTAGCAACAGGGAAAAAGAATTACAGGATTTGGTGGACACCATTGAAGCTAACGGAAAAAAATTATGGAATGAAAATTAACACAAAGAAAACAAAAGTATATGCACTAGCAGGAAATAAAGAAATAAAAATTATGCTGAATGGAGAAGTATTAGAAAGGTGCAAAATTTTAAGTATCTTGGAAGCAGGATAGACATCGATTGGAAGTGCATTACAGAAATTAAAGCAAGGAAAGCAAAGGCAAAAGAGGCATTTTATAAGAAAAGGAGAATTTTCTGCAGCGGTCTGAACTCAGGAAGAGAATCATAAAATGTCTTTATGGAGTGTTCTTCTGTATGGCGCTGAAACATGGACTTGGAGGAACAAAGACAGAGAAAGGCTGGAGGTTTTTGAGATGTGGACATGGCGGAGGATGGGGAGAATAAGTTGGATGGACAGAGTAAAAAATGAAGAGGTACTGAGAAGAGTGGGAGAGAAAAGAGTCACTAGATGTAATAAAAAGAAGAAAAAGAAATTGGATTGGGCATATATTAATAAAGAATGACGGACTGATAAAAACAGTTTTAGAAGGTTATGTAGAAGCGAAAAGGAAGCGAGGATGGAAGAGATTCCAGATACTGGATGACATGATGGACGGTACAACATACAGCAGCCGTAAGAAGGAAGCAATGGATCGCAGAAAATGGAGAGGCAAGGGACCTGCTAATATAGCAGAAAACTGATGACATGAATTTCTAAATGTTAGAATATGGAAGGTGATTCTTACTAACGTTTAAAAAACCCCTAAGCGACGTAGATGACGCTGAGGCAAGTAATTTAATGTAGGACACATGCGGCTGCAATTGTCGGGAAATACCCCAAAAGCGGACGACAGATATTAAACATGTGACGTTACATCCAAAACACGGAGGATGTTTTCGACCATGTGCAAGAAGGAATGAGTAAGCGATACAGTACTTGCACTGGAACAAACGGTGCAAATTTCGAACACCTTTTGTAAACGTGACCTGTTGTGAATGTAGAAGTTACTTTAGTGTCCTCGCTGTAACCAAGAAAAAGCTGTTCTTTTCTGTGTTCCTTTCCTTTTGTCCTTTCTTTTCTTGTTTACATACATTAGTTAGTACATTTACTGGTAACGATGCAATTCGGAAGCTTATACACATTTACTTAGACGCAGTGCGGTACGTTTTTGTTGCGTTGTACTTTGCAATAAACCAGAGGAGACCGCGAGGCAGGTAAATAAACTAATAAATCAGTACCTCAATGTAAACACACAGTTGTCTCAAGCAATGAAAAAAATTCTGCCTGGCAGACGCAAGGCTCGTTCCTAGAGCCCCACATGCTACAGTCGCGCAGGCAAGCCGGGAGCCACACCGACGTGAATGCTCCCTCTCTACTCTCTACTCGGACTGAGATGATCAGGTGCGACAAACCAAAAGGCTTCACCGCTGCACGTGTGGCGATGTATCTCATCTGGTGTTGTCACATGTTCAACATTTGTCGTCCACTTTTGGGGTACTTCCCGCCATTTGCGGCCAAATGTGTCTTGTATTAAATTATTTCTGTCAGCTTCATCTGCGTCACGTCAGGGGTTTTTGAACGTCAGTAGGGATCACCCTGTATACGAGGGGCTTTTGAAAAGTCCGTGCAAAAATAAAAACTACTTACGTGTTTGGGGTAAACTTTTTCATTTTTCTACATAGTCTCTTTTTGGACTTATATATTTCGTCCAATGCTGTTCTAATTTGTTGATAGTTTCCGAATAATAGGAATTGTCCAAGTCTGCAAAATAGCTGTTAGTTGCTGCAATCACCTCCTCGTTTGAATGAAATCTTCGTCCCGCCAGCCATTCCTTCAAATTGGAGAACAAATAGTAGCCCGAGGGAGACAAGCATGGAGAAAAGGCTGGATGTGAAACGAGTTGGAATCCTATTTTAATTACTTTTGCAACCACAACTGCTGAGGTGTGTGCTGGTGCATTGTCTTGATGGAAAAGGATTTTTTGCGGTCCAATCGTCGGCGTTTTTTCTTGCAGCTCGATTTTCAAACGGTCCAATAACGATGAATAATATGCACCTGTAGCAGTTTAACCCTTTTCCAGATAGTCGATGACGATTATCCCTTGCGAATCCCAAAAGACAGTCACCATAACGTTTCCGGCCGAAGGAATGGTCTTCGCCTTTTTTGGTGCATATTCTCCCTTGGTAACCCATTGTTTAGATTGTTGTTTGGTCTCAAGAGTATAGTAATGCATCCATGTTTCATCCACAGTGACGAAACGACGTTTAAAGTCCTGCGGATTCTTGCTCAACAGCTACAAACAATCCTTGCAACACTTCACACGATTCCGTTTTTGATCAAGTGTGAGAAATCGCGGAACCCATCTTGCGGATAGCTTTCTCATGCCCAAATGTTTATGCAAAATATTATGTACCCGTTCATTCGAGATGCCCACAGCACTAGCAATCTCAGGCACCTTATGTCTTCTGTCATCCATCACCATATCATGCATTTTATAACTGAATTTTGGAGTCGTAACCTCCACAGGGAGTCCAGAACGTTCAGCATCTCTTGTGCCCATATGGCCACTTCGAAAATTTTGAAACTTCTTACAAACTGTTCTAATCGAAGGTGCAGAGTCACCCCAATGTTTATTAGGATTCTCTTTAGTCTTGACGCGTTTTGACTTTCATAAAGTACTGTTTAATCACCTAACGAAATTCTTTTTCGTCTATTTTTTGACAATAACAAGACTTCCTTGATTCACACGAATGCCAAACACAAAGAAATTGACCGATATGGCTGAAACGTAGTGTGCGTTCTTTCCAAAGATGCTACTAACTAAACATGACCTCGATACGCGCCGATGGTGCCATCTCTCGGACTGCGCACGGACTTTTCAAACGCCCCTCGTATTAGATGCAACTTGTGCCATTCAAAAAATGGTTTAAAAGGCTCTGAGCACTATGGGACTTCTGAGGTCATCAGTCCCCTAGAACTTAGAACTACTTAAACCTAACTAACCTAAGGACATCACACACATCCATGCCCGAGGCAGGATTCTAACCTGCGACCGTAGCGGCCGCGCGGTTCCAGATTGTAGCGCCTAGAACCGCTCGTCCATCCTGGCCGGCTGTGACATTCTTATTGTAAATAATGTAATGCAAAATTTATAGAATATCAAGGTAGATGTATGGGAGGCCTTAAGGCTACAATCTTGCCACATTAACTAAATCAATAAATAAAAAATAGACACAATGACTTCGGGGACACAAGTCATTATTTTCCAATAGTTAGTTTCCAGACGCCCTATTAGTGCGAATGTTTACTACAGCTGCACGATTTACGCGTTAGTATTTGCAGAATCGTAGGTCTTACAAATCGCGGCTGGCGATTATTGCCTCGAGTCGAATGTCAAAACAGAAAGAAGATAAAAGTAAAAAAAGAATTAAAAAAAGCAAGCGCGCTAATAAGCAGTGCGCGAAAATAATTAAAATGCTTCGACCGAACAGTTCTTACTGGGTTAGGTCTCGCAATTTGACTAATGAAATAACGCCCGGCTGCCTCATCGACGGCACATAAAAAAACAGCTCCGCTTATTCAATTACATAACAATTTTCCCGATTTCTTTTTTCGTCTTTTTTGCGTCTCTCTTGCGTCGGAAACGACCCTAAATCCGATTCGGTGTTTGGTCCCGTTAAAAATTTCAGGTGACCCATAAAAATTGTTAAAGCGAGTCTCTGTCGGTGTAATCACGTTATGGAAACGGAGTGGGGCGCACGGAAACAAAAAAAAAAAAAAAAAATTAAAGGTAATTCTTTTGGTCTCTTCGCAATTTGGGAATGGCGCGTGATCGTTATTTCGTTTGATGATTTGTTAACAGGGACCAAATTGCCGATCGGCCTGTTATCAGCGAACGCGCACTCATTTCTGGGCAAATGGCCTACTCTGTGCAGTATTAGGGGGATGCGCCCTAATGGAAACATTCAGATGCAGTCTCGGGTTTTCATTCAGTTCAGTCATTACCGCCTCTAGAAACAAACCGACACCAATGTTATTTACTTCTCGCAGACTGGTAAAGCAAAGCGGGATTACATTAACGCCTGTTTCAAGACTGTGAGCGATTGTGCGCTGAGGCCTTGTTTTGTGCAGGAAAACGAATGTTTATTCTTCTGCAGATGAGTAACGGAATCGCGTATGTACAAAAGCAGGCATACGTAGGTTAGTTAAATCTTTAGATCTGAAAGCTGTTCCCACCGATCAGCGTTCCCTGAATCGACGAACATGCCAAGTAAAACTCATAAATAGGGAAAGAGATCCACAACTGCTCGGTTAACTTACTGGCGCGATGTCACGGGAAACAGAAACTACCGTAAAATACCTAGAAGTAACCATTCGGCGAGCGGTCTAAGGCGCTGCAGTCATGGACTGTGCGGCTGGTCCCGGCCGGGGTTCGAGTCCTCCCTCGGGCATGGGTGTGTGTGCTTGTCCTTAGGATAATTTAGGTTAAGCAATGTGTAAGCTTAGGGACTGATAACCTTAGCAGTTAAGTCCCATAAGATTTCACACACATTTGAACATTTTTGAACCATTCGGAACGATCTGAATTGGGATGACCACTTAAACAGTAGGAAAAGAAGATGCCAGACTGAGAATCATAACGATAATGTAATTCTTGAAAGATGTGTCTTACAGAAGACTCGTTCGAGCAACTTTCTGAGTGTTGTTCAACAGTCTGGGACCCTTACCAAGTAAGATTAATACAAGAGATAATTTGCTCGGCGGGAGAGCGTTACGAAGACACTCAACAAACTCTTTGGCAGGCGCTACAAGAGAGGCGTTTTGCATTACTGGAAGGTTTATCGATGAAATTTCGAGTGCGTACGTTCCAGGAAAAGTCGGGTAAGGAATTACTTCGTCCCGTAAACGTCTCGCGAGCTTACCACAATGAGAAAACCACAGATGTGATTCAGAGCTTTAACGTCATTCATTCATCGCGCGCGCCATTTTTGAACGGAACAAGAAAGGGGAGAAAAGGTAGTGGATACCACAAGAACCCTCCACCACACACCGTCAGGTGACTTGCAGGGTGTACATGTAGATAGAGATGTAACTAACGTGCGCATATACGTCTGTTATGACGAGAGTGCTAGTGAGCATTTGTATTCTTTATCGTCACGAGATCTGGATGCACTTACACAAAAACTGAATTTGTTTCCGTCAGTTTGGTCACCCAGTTATCCGTAGTTTCTCTAAATCTATTAAACCAGTGAGTACAGTAGTTTCTATCTCAAACCACCATATTATTATTATTATTATTATTATTATTTGAAGTAGCAGCTTCAAATGGCTCTGAGCACTATGGGACTTAACATCTGAGGTCATCAGTCCCCTAGAACTTAGAACTACTTAAACCTAACTAACCCAAGGACATCACACACATCCATGCCCGAGGCAGGATTCGAACCTGCGACCGTAGCGGTCACGCGGTTCCAGACTGAAGCGCCTAGAACCTCACAGCCACAGCGGCCGGCGTTTCATGTTTGTTTGCTATCAGTGACACACATGTGTATTTATGACGACTATCAGCGTTCTTTTCTCTGGAACATGTAGGCAACTTTGTTGTAATGTAGTAATTTTTTTATTGTTATTGATGATGTATGATTTCAGCGCCATGTTATGATAAAATATTTGTAACGAAATGTAGGTTAAGGCAGATAACTGGCTGCACTCAGAAAAAGATATAAATCTTCGAAACGCGTTGCGGAAGAAAATGCAAGTGACTTGACACACAATTTATGTCATAAACACATGAAGTATCCAACTCACAGTCTAACATGGAAGCATCAACATGCCTGTATGCACAGTTCATAAAAGTTTATGTTCCCGTAATCTCGTTTTAACACCTTCATAATGCACATAGAAAAAGATATAGATTTGTATTAGGAAACGGAATTTTGCTTTTAAGTCATTCAATATGTGCACCATCTGCTATTGCTTTCTTGTTTACCATGCTGTTTCATCCCTATAATATTGATTTCCTATGATAGTCGGACATTTTTGTATGTCCATCCTTGTGACCGATGTCCGTGACGATGGTCGGTGGGACATTGGCTGTCGACTTAGGTAATAAAACGAAACACCTGTAGCAGTTGTTTTGACGATATTTTATCATATGACAACCAGTTTCGCTTAACACACCGTCTTCTGGCCTTATCTGATGCGGAAGGTGTGAATTCCGACAGCATACTGTAACAGTTTGGTAGTTGATGGTTGCAGGCCCAACATCGGTTTTACAGTACTCTACGGAAGCCAGTTCATAGATGTTGACCACTGAAGGCATCATGTATACTATCGGAGTTCACCGCCTCAGTGGTTGCCATATGATAAAGTAACATCAAAACAATGCAGGTGTTTCATTTTGTTACGATTCTATTGTGGAGCTGAACTGTGACTCTGAAGTACTGTCCGCTGTTTGCATGATTAACTTGGCCCTAATGCCACCACATCTTGTGAAGTAGATTGATTCTCTAAATGTAGTGCAAAGGCACTTCTTTATCTGGCAAAACTCTCGTTGACTACTGGCGATACCCTGGGGGGTTTAGTTATTCTAAACAGCCCTTTTTCCGTTCTTTTCCCCAGCTTTTAAGAACCATCTGGGATGGCGCCACGTAACAGCTCGAAGTAACTGCCCCGCCGGCACAACCTGCTGTGTGGGCAGACAGGTTCCGTTGTCCCAAACATTCACGTGCGGCCTTTCCTCACGTGCGACAGCTGTCACTGAGACCTCGCTTAGGCGCCACATCCAGCACACCGGTGAGGACAAAAAAACAGGCGACCTTCGCCCGTCAAAATACGAACTCGGCCGTCCACTGTCTGGCTCAACCCGTACCGTAGTACTGCTTAATGAATTAAATCAATTTTTTAAGTCTGCCAGACCCGTTTTCTTTCTTTCTTTTCCGCCTCCCCTCCCTATCCCTCCCTTTCACCACGCTACCCCTCGCACTGTGTTGAGTCACCGGCGCACTTCGTCCTTTGTGTAATGAGAGCACAGCTCCCTCACCCCATTTCGCTGCAACAGCCCCAGCCAGTGGCCCGGCGGTGTTGCCACGTCGCGCACCGTGATGCCTTCTCTCACAATGAAAAGTGTCAACGGCGAGCTTTGTTCGCTCTCTCTCTCTCTCTCTCTCTCTCTCTCTCTCTCTCTCGCGCGCGCGCGCGCGCGCGCACACAGACACACAGTCACAAGCTTCTGCCGATTCCCATATGCCTCAATGAGTGGGCGTGCGAGCTGCCTGCGATTTAAATTATATCTGCCAACGAACGCGATAGCAAAAGCTGAATATACAGAGTACGTGGCGTGTGTTTGTGTGTGCGTAGTTGATGACGCTGAAAGGGTGGGCAAATGGAGATTATGCGACGCTTGCAACAATCAGAATCGATTGTTAGTAGCACGGGTCTGGCTGATGGTAAACATTCAAGCATTATTCCTAAAACAAACACAGGCTACTTTGTCATCACGCGTCACCATGTTGGTACGTTCGGAACGCCAGTTCTATGCGCTCGCATGGCGCGCGCCAATGGCGGCAAATCTGAAGCCTTGTTGCCTCATTTCATTTACTCTTCGTTTCAGCAAACACCCCGCAAAGTTGTAGCGCAGAATACGTCTGTGACCCATCAATTTAGTCGCCTCGCGGCCATGAAATAGCTCCAATATCTAGGAAAACCAAATGCGGCATCAACTTTGACATGTTCATGTAATCGTGTAACTGCAAAATACTGGAGATGCAGATGAATGAGGGATGAAGCATTAGTAGAGGACCAGGTGGAATTCATACTCCACGTAATGAAAAAGCCAAGTCGCTTAACGTCATGTGAAGTATGAATTAGTGGAAGAGGGAGGCACTTTATGTACATTACCATGGCAGATATTGATACGAATATGATGGGCATTTTGAGGTACTCTCTAAAAAGCAACATCTTGCCATCACAATGTGATTCCATAACGTTGATGATGAAACACTCGCTTCTTCTGAGTAAAGCGAGTGTACATTACGAGAGCGCATTTACTGTCCTAATTTCTTCTTCCATCGGACAGAAACTTCTTTTAATTGATTTTTTCCCCTGCATCCTGTGTCTTCATTTAGCCTGTACTAATTGTAGACATTGCCTGATCTCCTTGGACTGTTCTAAACTGATTTAAATTTTCTTGACTGTGGATGGAAGTGAGATAAACAAATGTCGATATATTTAGGGACATAGAACAAGCTCATTTTTGAGAACTAGATAAGAATGGGCAAGAATATCGACTGTAAATTTAATTCGATAAGGTGCTAGCATTTGACTCTGTAGCTAGACAGACCTGTTGAAACGAGCCACAGAAAAGATTGTTGCCACGACAGTAAGGTCATCCACTTGTCGTTAAAGGCACTTTTTGATCCGGCCGCACATCTTTATTTATTTATTTATCTGTCGCGCCTGCATCGTGGGGGCCACGAGAGACAGAGCTGGAAAGAGTCGGAACATAATTTACTAAATGGTGATTAGAAAATGTATAAATAAAATTATTAAAGAATTAATACAAATCACAAAATTGTGCTACAGTATACGAATAACGAATGTGTTATAGAGAAAAGTTTTCAACTACGACGGTTAACTCCTGTATAGAACGGTAAAAGTGTAGTACAAAGAAACCATTCAACTTGATTTGACTACTTAGGGTTTATAACACAATTTTTTCAGTTCTGCTAAAAGCCTGTTGAAAATGAAACCCAAATTTTAAAACGTGGCTCTGTAACTACAGGATCCACCCACCAGCAGATTTTACAATATGAATGGATGACATCTTTGTCACCCCTCGTTCACCAATGTAATGTAGGCAATATTCAGTGAATAATATAACAATGGTAGGCAATGGTAACCTCGTAACTGAATTTTGTTAAATTTTGCGGGTGAAACAGAAAAAGTTTCTTAGAAAATAACGTTAAGTGATACAGAAAGTTGCTACATGTGTAAATGTATAGTAGAAAGCCTACTTATTGAAAGATTCGAAAAATCTGTGCAATTTCAAATCTCTCTTTGATTAAGGAATTACTGGTTACTGGAATTTCGAGTTTTCACAGCTGCTGCAAATGCAAACCTCGCCCTGCCATGTAGAGTTCTAATCTATTCCTCGGCGGTCCGCTTGGTCACTTGCCTTCGACTTTTTAGTCAAACCATACTTTTTTCCGTTCTTTGTGGATGAGGTTTTCATTGCCTACCATTGAGACAAGAAGAGAATAGAAGCTTTCGAAATGTGGTGCTACAGAAGAATGCTGAAGATTAGATGGGTAGATCACTTAACTAATGAGGAGGTGTTGAATAGGATTGGGGAGAAGAGAAGTTTGTGGCACAACTTGACTAGAAGAAGGGATCGGTTGGTAGGACATGTTCTGAGGCACCAAGGGATCACCAATTTAGTATTGGAGGGCAGCGTGGAGGGTAAAAATCACAGAGGGAGACCAAGAGATGAATACACCAAGCAGATTCAGAAGGATGTAGGTTGCAGTAGGTACTGGGAGATGAAGAAGCTTGCGCAGGATAGAGTAGCATGGAGAGCTGCATCAAACCAGTCTCAGGACTGAAGACCACAACAACAACAACAACAACAACCATTGAGACTAGGAGCGATGGGTACACCTATGATCTTTTAACATTGTTGCTCCTGATTATAAGGTTTTAGACCGCGAAACCGGTTGTGTTTCAATAATTCAACAATTTCACCAGTTGTTATCGGAATTCTTCTTAATATCATGCCTTTCAACGGCTGCGGATGCCCAGAGTATAAAATGCTTTGTGAACACAAGCACGTTTTCCAGAGGACTATAATGGCACATTAATTCTGTTACTGCGTCATTGGTTGCTTTTCCAGAACAAGAACAGAAGCAGGCAAAAGCCGCAGCAGCCACCCAGTCAGAAGTGATTTAGGGGCACCACATCATTACGTTGTTTAACCGACTCCAGTTTCCCGGCTGTGGTGAACGAGCACTCTTCCCTTGCTTCTGCCCAAGTGAGTATGTTTATCCGTAAGCTGCTGCAAATGCAAACCTCGCCCTGCCATGTAGAGTTCTAATCTATTCCTCGGCGGTCTGCTTGGTCACTTGCCTTCGACTTTTTAGTCAAACCATACTTTTTTCCGTCCTTTGTGGATCCATCCTTCCGGTACTACCAAAGTATTTCAGTCTGACGTTGCCTGGGTATGTATATATTTATTCCAATCTTCTATTAATCCTCTCTTCCTTCCTCCTCCCGTCCACTCTCTCTGTATATCTCCTCCTTCAACCCCCACCCCCATTCTCTATCTGCCCCTCCGCCAGCTGTTTGTTCATCTGCTCTCCCCGTCTCTCACCTCTGTCCACCTGCTCCTTTCCCCTTTATCCACCACATTCTCCCCATCTCCTCTCCCGCCTCTCTGTCCATCTTCTCCTCCGACCCTGTCCCTCCCCACTTCGTTCTCTTCCCTCTCTCTCTCCATCTCCTCCTCCTCACACCTGTGTCCGTATCCGACTTCTCCCTCTCTATCTATCTATCTCTTCCTCCTCTTCTCATTCCATATTATCACTCCCACCCCTGTAGAAGGTCGCTCGCTCTTACCAGCACAGTTTTTTTTTCCAGATAGGAAGTAACATGTGTATCAAGTTCGACTGAAATCGATCCGTGGATTTAGAAGGAGGTTTTTACCAGCGGCCTTGCCCACGTACAAACTTGTCACATATGTTTCACATACATTTAATGTATTTCATTTTTATCTCTAGTGAGAGTCGCCCTGAAGTTTCGTTCCCACACAGCTCAATGTTTATCACGTCGTACCTCCTGAACTACGTGTTGTGCAGTAATTCAGTTTTGCAGGCACATCCAGTGGTATACGTGAATACCGTCTACGAAATGTACTGAGAATAGAGTTAGTAGTGAAGACGTAAGTGAACCATAAACAGCGAAAAGACAGGAAGCGATAAACTTCTTTTATTTAACAAATTTGTGCCGGGTGTCAGCTAGAGAAAGTATCGTAAAGGTTCGAAATTATATTTAAAGTTTGTTGCAAATCATTAAGTGCTCTCCATCACCAATACTGGATGAATATAGCATGGCTATTTGCGCGTCGTGGATTACGATACTTTTTGAAACTTACCCCCACTCCTTTGAGGGCGAGGTGGTTCTTACCCCACAGTGACACTTCCCAGACAGTAAGTGATACGTGTACCAAGGTTGGTTGAAATCGATCCAGCGATTTAGGAGGAGATGTGGATTGTATACAGGGTGTTACAAAAAGGTACGGCCAAACTTTCAGGAAACATTTCTCACACACAAATAAAGAAAAGATGTTATGTGGACATGTGTCCGAAAACGCTTAATTTCCATGTTAGAGCTCATTTTAGTTTCGTCAGTATGTTCTTCCACCTATGCTCAATGAAGCACGTTATCATGATTTCATACAGGATACTCTACCTGTGCTGCTAGAACATGTGCCTTTACAAGTACGACACAACATGTGGTTCATGCACGATGGAGCTCCTGCACATTTCAGTCGAAGTGTTCGTACGCTTCTCAACAACAGATTCGGTGACCGATGGATTGGTAGAGGCGGACCAATTCCATGCCCTCCACGCTCTCCTGACCTCAACCCTCTTGACTTTCATTTATGGGGGCATTTGAAAGCTCTTGTCTACGCAACCCCGGTACCAAATGTAGAGACTCTTCGTGCTCGTATTGTGGACGGCTGTGATACAATACGCCATTCTCCAGGACTGCATCAGCGCATAAGGGATTCCATGCGACGGAGGGTGGATGCATGTATCCTCGTTAACGGAGGACATTTTGAACATTTCCTGTTACAAAGTGTTTGAAGTCACGCTGGTACGTTCTGTTGCTGTGTGTTTCCATTCCATGATTAATGTGACTTGAAGAGAAGTAATAAAATGAGCTCTAACATGGAAAGTAAGCGTTTCCGGACGCATGTCCACATAACATATTTTCTTTCTTTGTGTGTGAGGAATGTTTCCTGAAAGTTTGGCCGTACCTTTTTGTAACACCCTGTATACATGCATCGACTTTTATATAAGTATGGATACATGGATTTGTAGCTAAAGTAAAGGTGCAGTCAGACTAATGTACGAGAGGCGTTTAATAAGTAATGCAACACATTGAAAGCAGATTAGTTTTATTTAGGATTTCAATACACCATATTATTCTCCACTCTTTTGGCTACAAAATCCTATTGCGACGACGTCACGCCACATAACTGAGAGGGCCTGTATGCCCACATGGTACCACTCTGCTGGTTGACATCGGAGCCGACGTCTTGCCGCATGAACAATCTCCCCATCATCCACATACTGCTTCCTGTGGGCTGCACCCTTCATTGGGCCAAACAGATGGAAGTCGGAAGGTGCGACGCCTTTGCTAGAGGGTGGATAGGAAGTGAACTTTTGTGAGCTTATCACGAGTGCGCAGACTTGTGCGAGGCCTTGCGTTGCCATGGAGATGAAGAACCTCGTTTGCGTTTTTGTGGCCACGAATATGCTGAAGTCGTTTCATGAGTTTCCCGAGGGAAGCACAGTACACTTCAGATTTGATCGTTGCTCCATTAGGGAAGTATCAAGCTGAATAACCCCATCAGAGTCCCAGAAGACCGTAGCCGTGACGACCGGCTTTGAACGTTTTCGTCGGAGGAGAGTAGTGTGGCGCCACTTCATGGATTGCCGTTTTATTTCTGGATCGCAGTGATGAACCTATATTTCAACACCTGTGGTGATGTTCGACAAAAAGCTGTCACGATCAGCCTCGAAATGCGCAAGGAATTCCGCACGGATAGTCCTTCGTCGCTCTATATGGTCTTCTGTCAGGTGGCGAGGAACCCAGTGGGTTCACACGTTCGAGTACCTAAACTGGTGGACGAGTGTGTCAGCACTACCAGCAGACTCGTCCAGTTGAGCTACGAGGTATTTGATCATGATCTGTCACTCACCTCTAATGAGTCTGTCCGCACGTTCCAACACTGTAGGAGCACAGCTGTGTGCGGCCGGCCGGCAAGAGGGAGATAGGACAGGTTACCGTGACATCGTTGCGATAACGACAGACGCCTCGCCCAACGACTCACCGTACTTTTGTTTATTGCCAAGTCTCCATAGATATTCTGCAAGAGCGTATGTACTAGGTGATCAAAAAGTCAGTATAAATTTGGAAACTTAATAAACCACGGAATAATGTAGATAGGGAGGTAAAAATTAACACACAAGCTTGGAATGACATGGGGTTTTATTAGAACCAAAAAGAAAAACAAAGTTCACAAAATGTTCGACAGACGCGTGAAAGATGTCTTGCGCGCGTCGTTTGGTGATGATCGTGTGCTCAGCCGCCACTTTCGTCATACTTGGCCTCCCAGGTCCCCAGACCTCAGTCCGTGCGATTAATGGCTTTGGGATTACCTGAAGTCGCAAGTGTATCGTGATCGACCGACATCTCTAGGGATGCTGAAAGACAACATCCGACACCAATGCCTCACCATAACTCCGGACATACTTTACAGTGCTGTTCACAACATTATTCTTCGACTACAGCTATTGTTCAGGAATGATGGTGGACATATCGATCATTTCCTGTAAAGAACATCATCTTTGCTTTCTCTTACTTTGTTATGCTAATTATTGCTATTCTGATCAGATGAAGCGCCATCTGTCGGACTTTTTTTGAACTTTTGTATTTTTTTTTTTTTGGTTCTAATAAAACCCCATGTCATTCCAAGCATGTGTGTCAATTTGTACCTCTCTATCTAAATTATTCCGTGATTTATTCAGTTTTCAAATTTATACTGACTTTGATCACCCGGTATATCTGCGATGCACTGGTTTTCGGCCAAACGAAGTTCACTGAAAGCTCTCTGCTTGGAACCCATCTCCGTTAAAGACGCCATTTTGAAGGTTACGTATAGCGCTGCCACCCACTGGAACTTCATGAGACTATAGGAGCTGAAGTGGGAGTATTCCACCACGGCCCGCAACAAATTCCTCATTATATCAACCGAATTTGCCCGAGAAACAAAAAGTGTGTTGCAATCCTTACTGACCTCTTATCATACCCTGTAGACTAATTCGCACTGTTGTTCGCTACTTTCGAGTTTGGTTACGTAGTACTTTATGTTTTACATTTTATCATGAAATCAGATTAATGTCATCTTTGTATCACTAAGTAAAATAATTGCACCTAGTGAAATGGTTATTGCCTGAAACCAACAAAAAACCACACCAAACCAGTCTTCGAACTGAAAACACCTTCACAACAATAAGAAGTAGATTTCACTTTCTCACTTTTAAGAGTGTATACAAACGGCGAGGAGCATTCGAGTTCATACTTATTTTGTGAGATTTGGGGGGCTGTTTCGAGTATGCCGTTTGGGAATCGGCAGGACGCCGAGTCCCACGAGTGAGCGGATTCGCGTGTCCAGCCCTGCAGGCAGCTGGCTTTGGGACACGCGGGTTCGGTGGCGAGGCACCTGGCCGTCTGGCGATCGGGGCACGGCCGGTCAGACTAGGCAGCAGAGCGCACAAAACGCACGCCACGCGCTGGGCACTCCCGCCGAGGGGACGCAGACACCGGTGCCCGCAGAGCAGCTCGCATTACTGCTCTCCGAGCCGTAACTCATCGTTAGGTCTGAGTCCACCACAAAAATATATGCTCCGCAAAACAGCAGCAGATGGGAGCCGGAATCGCAGGTTTGCACTTAAACCCGTGATCAAAAAATCACCTTTTGTTCGACGTCTTGTAATGTGGTTAATTTTATGTCGTCGTTGACGCTGTAGAGTCTTGTACCAGGGGAAGCCAGGGAGAGGATGTTGTTTGGTGGCCAGTATTCGCTTTCTACAACAAAACTGCACCATGTATTAACACGGTTCTTTATTCATAAGAACAAGAAGCTACTTATCTTTAAGCAGGTTGTTGCAGTACAAGATCTTCTGTAATACGAGTAGTCCACGTTAGCCTCACTGCTGGTGAAGTACAAGTCCCAGTACGTACACTACTACGGTCGCTTGGTACTGACTGACTCTGTTTGCGACTGGGCTGTCTGTGACTGACTGCTGACTGCCTGAAACTGTGACAGACTGGCCCTCCAGGTTGCTGCGGCGATCTAAATACTGGCGGTAGAAAGGGCGTTGGCGGCATGTTGCTTGCGAGTCTGTCTTTGGCCTCTCTCCTGATAGGAGCGCTTGATTCAGCGCGTTATCCTTCTTCTTGCAACTTCTTTGCCCACCGGTGTGCTGGCGACAGCTTACACCAGCACTGTTAACTATGTTAAATCTGGTCTACAACTAATGTATGATCGTGAAAGACTGACACAAATTGCACAGCTACCTGTTAAAACTTTCGTTCACTTTTTCACTCAGTCTTTCACTCAGTAGTTCTGAAATCGTCATGGAGGGAGAACTGTTAGTGACGATTGTACGATGTGCTCTTAAACTGAAGAAAGTCTCCACGTCGTTCACAGTGGTCTCAGGACTGGTTATTGAAGAGAAGAATATTCCCCATGTGAATCTTCTCTGAGAACTGCAGCAGGAACGAGAAGATTGGCGCGATCACTGACTTATGGGAGCAGAAGCGTAGAGTAAACTGCACAACTGGCCATTAAAATTGCTACACCAAGAATAAATGCAGATGATAAACGGGTATTCATTGAACAAATATATTATACTAGAACTGACATGTGATTACATTTTCACGCAATTTGGGTGCATAGATACTGAGAAATCAGTACCCAGAACAACCACCTCTGGACGTAATAACGGCCTTGATACGCCTGGGCATTGAGTCAAACAGAGCTTGGATGGCGTGTACAGGTATAGCTGCCCATGCAGCTTCAACATGATACCACAGTTCATCAAGAGTAGTGACTGGCGTATTGTGACGAGCCAGTTGCTTGGCCACCATTCACCAGACGTTTTCAGTTGGTGAGAGATCAGGAGAATGTGCTGGCCAGGGCAGCAGTCGAACATTTTCTGTATCCAGAAAGGCCAGTACAGGACCTGCAACATGCGGTCGTACATTATCCTGCTGAAATGTAGGGTTTCGCAGGGATCGAATGAAGGGTAGAGCCACGGGTCGTAACACAGCTGAAATGCAAGTGCCGTCAATGCGAACAAGAGGTGACCGAGACGTGTAACCAATGGCACCACATACCATGATGCCGGGTGATACGCCAGTATGGCGATGACGAATACACGCTTCGAATGTGCGTTCACCATGATATCGTCAAACACGGATGCAACCATCATGATGCTGTAAACAGAACCTGGATTCATCCGAAAAAATGACGTTTTGTCATTTGTGCACCCAGGTTCGTCGTTGAGTACACCCATCGCAGGCGCTCCTGTCTGTGATGCAGCGTCAAGGGTAACCGCAGCCGTGGTGTTCGAGATGATAGTCCATGCTGCTGCAAACGTCGTCGAACTGTTCGTGCATATGGTTGTTGTCTTGCAAACGTCCCCATCTGTTGGCTCAGGGATCGAGACGTGGCTGCACGATCCGTTACAGCCATGCGGATAAGATGGCTGTCATCTCGACTGCTAGTGATACGAGGCCTTTGGGATCGAGAACGGCGTTCCGTATTACCCTCGTTAACCCACCGATTCCATATTGTGCTAACAGTCATTGGATCTCGACCAACGCGATCACCAATGTCGCGATACGATAAACCGCAATCGCGATAGGCTACAATCCGACCTTTATCAAAGTCGGAAACGTGATGGTACGCATTTCTCCTCCTTACACGAGGCATCACAACAACGTTTCACCAGGTAAGGCCGGTCAACTGCTGTTTGTGTATGAGAAATCGGTTGGAAACTTTCCTCGTGTCAGCATGTTGTAGGTGTCGCCACCGGCGCCAACCTTGTGTGAATGCTCTGAAAAGCTAATCATTTGCATATCACATCATCTTCTTCCTGTCGGTTAAATTTCGCTTCTGTAGTGCATCTTCGTGGTGTAGCAATTTTAATGGCCAGTAGTGTATTAAAGCGTGTAACCCCAGAAAATGAAAAAGAAGACAGTATCTTGAGAGCGGCTACCATCCCTCATGAGAGACTCACTGCAACGTTAAGGTTTTTAGGCACTGGCAAGAGCTTCAAGAACCTTGAATTAGCAGAAAATATTTTATAAATAGATTAGTGTTTGCTTTATTTTAGATATTATTCCCAAAATTAGCAGTGTATTTAGAAATAAGGTCGATGAATTGTCTATATTTATTATGTTAATATTTGAATTATTAATATTATGAATTGGGTGACTGGGTGGTGGGTAACCCATTGTGCTACTGGGGAGATTTCCTTGACAGTTATAACGAAAACTCTGTTGCAATAAACTTTGTAGTCCGGAAGAATCAGTACTGTAAAGTCTTTTCTTAATGCTTCCAGTTCAGCTTAATAAATAACACCATTAATGAGCTTTCGCGCAAGTACATATAGCTTACATATAAGGTCACGTAATTTATGCGCCATGTATTTCCCGTAAACATCAAATTCATCATTAGACTGAATGGCTTTCTACCTTTGACCGTGATCGCCTCGGGTGTTGGTCTTGGAAATTCAAGAAGGAAAGTAAATCAAAGTTCCACTAAGTAAGTTCATAACTTTCTTGCCTACCAGCTACAGATCGCTTGGAAGCTTTCTCTTTGCGGTGAAATGTCCCAAATGAGTTGCTCATTCTGGTGACCATCTCATTGTTGCTTCACGATCCACTTCACTTCCCAAAGCGGCATATGTCTGGTGTTTCTTGTCTCGGTTGCTGTAGTCCTCAGGTTTTACTCGCCATAGGCAAAGAAAACTTTGGCACAGTTCTATGATCTCTGTGAAAAATTCGTGAGTGCAGTGCCGTAAATCTGTCATTTCCTTTCGCCACTACAAGCACTAATGTCTGTGGAGGGATGGCGATCCATATTTCCTCAAGAGCTGCAACCACAGATGGCAGTGATGTTGGGCGCTGTAGTCTGGCGTGAAGTCGAAGTTCTGCCTTATCCCAAAAGTTTCCGTTAGGTGCAGCTGGGGACTCTAAGCAGGCCAGTCCACTTCATGAATGTTATTGTTCGAACGAAAACCATTGCCTCACAGATGCTTCATTATGACGGGCTGTACCGTCATGCTGACACAAACAATCATCATTTCCGAATTGCTCCTCTACTATACGCAATACACAGTGCCGTAAAAGGTGTTCATTTGCTTCCGCATTTAGTGTTTTCTTAAGCGCAATAAAAGGACTACACCCTAACCACGGAAAACACCATCATACCGTAACACCATGTCCTTTGTACTCCACTATTTGCATTACACATGGTGACAGAAAAAGTTCTCCAGGCTTTCGCCAATCCCAAGCCCTTCGATTGGCCTGCCACAGGGTACAACGTGATTCATTACTCCAAATCACTCATTTCCAACCGTCCACTGTCCAGTGGCGTCGCCCTTTGCAGATCAAGCGTCGGTTAGCACTGACTACAAGGTGTGACTTACCGGGAGCTACACCACTGTACCCTATTCCTCGTCGCTCATTACGCACACTGATTGTGCTAGCTGGACTGCTGGCCGCTGATTTCATGCCCTTTTTTATAACCATCCTCCACAGTGCTCCGTCAGTATATGACCCCTACCTGGTCTTGGTTTATCTGTGTTTGTTACTTCGAGTTTTCACTTCACAGTCACGTAACCAAGAGCCAACTTGGGGACCTTTAGAAGGGCTGAAATGTCGCTGACGGATTTGTTACTCAGGTGACATCCAATGACTACTCCACATTCGAATTCACCGAGCTCTACTGACCACCCCATTCTGCTGATGCTTCATCTCTGCTGACAACACAATACTCCACAGCTCCTTTTATAGTGGCGGGTCCGCACCTCGTGACATCTAGCGGTCTTTCCGCTTTACATAGGGGTGACCAGATACTTTTGATCAGATAGTGTTGATGTGACGTGTCGGGATATTATTTCGAAAAAGAGTAATAAATTTGATTTGTACTGAGTCACTGCTACGTGGTCTATACAAATAAAACAGTTTCTGCGTCAGGTACTTGTTTATTTTGCCGCAAGGCGTTTCGATGGCTCACACTATCATCTTCAGGAGATGAAATGCTTATTCGTATGGGTGGTGTTGGTGAAGAGTCGTGGTGCACTCAGCCCTTTTGAGGCTAATTGAGGAGTTACTTGACTGAAAAATAGCGGCTAGGGTCACGAAAACTTGACAACGACCGAGAGAGCGGTGTACTGATCACATGCCCTCCCCTGTATCCGCGTCTGCACGCCTAAGGCCTGAGGATGACATGGCGGTCGGTCGGTATCGTTGGGCCCTCAAGACCTGTTCGGACGATGTTTATTTTTTGTTTTTTGGTGGAGAGTCGAGACGTCATTTCACAGTTGTAGGCTAGGGACAGTGAGGTTATTTTGCTTCTTTTGAGGGATGGTATAGTTATAAAAAATTTTGCATAGTGTTGCCTGATGACGCCGCAACTGTGAAAAGAGGTATGTACCCTTCACAAGCACCAGCCATGTAAATAAACAATTCTCCATCTGAAGTTGATGGTGTGAACCATCGAAACGCTTAGTGACAAAATAAATAAGTGACTGACGCAGAAAATGTTTTATTTGTATTTATCGACAGTCTCAGCCCTTATAATACAGTCCCTTATGGACGAAATATTCACGTAGTGTATGGTGCACAGTTTTCTTTATCGGAATCTGAAGCAAGTTCCGAGGTAGTATTTAGTATGGTCCTAATAACAGAATTTAATTTGAAATAATTTATCTTAACAAGCACGGAAAGTAAGGAGAGCTACAATATCTAAAAATGGGTTACTAGTAGCGCTTAAATTTATTTGTACATTCCGCTCTATATCAAGTCGTGCATATTTATTTCGTCTTCCTACAAGTAACGGATGACATTTATGTAACGCAGTTTTGGCATTGGTTCCTCCATCTTAAGTAATAACAAGTCAAAATCTCTCGTTGCAAACTGTTAACCCGTATTCCAGAAATTTTTCTCAAAATATAATTTGCAGTGTACGTTATCATAGATGTATATGTAACGTATGCGAATTTCTTTTAATCGATTCTGGATGTCTGTTAAAGTTTTGTATATTTCTGTCTTGCTAGTGGCTGGTCCAGAGGTGTTCTGACTCTGCGATGCCAGCTGTTAGTGGAAACGGTACAGTTTTTCTCGCAACAGGAAGAAAAATAAAGCTATCGTTCGAAGAATCGGAGCGTTGAATTTCGATTCCTTTGAGAATCTGGTAAACATGAATGGGAAGGGGAGAAACAGACAGACAGATAGATAGATAGACAGAGAGAGAGAGAGAGAGAGAGAGAGAGAGAGAGAGAGAGTGGAGGGGTGAAATGGGAACTAATGAGTGAGACGAGAAGAAAACAAATAACTTTGGACAGAGAATGAGAGAGTAATAACAACAGCATCAGCAAATTGGGTAACGTGCTGGTATGGAGATAACAAAAAGTAAAAGAGTGATCGTATTATTTTTCTCAGAGTTCCAACGAATGTTACAACAACCATTATTGAATTACTTTACAAGTTCACCTCACACGTTTATGACGCCTAAGCTGAAATATATTAACAGTTTCTGACACAGACAAAAACCTGAGTTTTTTGAGATTGCTGTACTATAACACTGAAGATAGTGTAAGTCAGAACTTTTTGTCACGACACAAGACCATATGACCAGTCCCCATCACTATCAGACAAAGACATGAGTACCAAATTCTGCAAAGTAAACTCAGGTGTGGGCATACAAACCTGTGCAGTAACCTAGCGGTAATGAATAACCTGTCTGCAAATCAAAAGAATACATAAATACACTCAAAGGAAAAAAAGGCGCACCACGAAGGAATTTTTCGAATGGGACGGAAATCAATAGAAGTGATGTTCACATACAGACAAACAAACGATTTCAGTCTCAGAAAAATTGGATTCTTTATTCAAGAGAAAGAGCTTCATAAACTAAGGAAGTAAATAACGTGTTGGTCTACCTCGGGCCTTATGCAAGCAATTATTCGGTTTGGCACTGATTGATTGAGTTGCTGGAGATCGTCGTGAGGGATATTGTGCCAAATTCTGTCCAACTGCCGAGTTAGATCCTCAAAATCCCGAGATGGTTGGAGGCCCGTGTCCATAATGCTCCAAACGCTCTCAATTGGAAAGAGACCAGGCGACCTTGCCGGCAAAGTAGGGCTTGGCAAGCACGAACACAAGAAGCAGAATCTCTCCCGTGCGTGGTTGGGCATTATCTTGCTGAAATATGAGCCCAGGATGGCTTATCATGAAGGGCAACAAAATGGGGCGTGGTATATCGTCGACGTACCGCCGTGCTGTACGAGTGCAGCGGATGTCAACCTGAGGGGTCCAGCTATGAAAAGAAATGGCATCGCAGACCATCAACCCCGGTCGTCGGGCCGTATGGAGGACGACAGTCTGATTGGTATACCACCGCTGCCTGGGTCGTCTCCAGACGTTTCTTCACTGGTCATCGGGGCTCAGTCTGAAGCGGGGCTCATCAGTCTTCAGTCCACAGAGAGTGAAAAATTTATTATGTTGACAAATAAAGCCATTAACCTACGGAGAGCAGAAGAACAATAAAGGTTAAGTTCAGAATGAAGCCCTACGACATACCAGTAGTAAATCGAATGTCCAGACGCCGGAGATGAATTTCCCAACTGTGTGACAGAAGAGAGGATGTTGCATATGGAGGATCTGACAGAGCACAGAACGATCTGAGCTCAAACAAATTAATAGCAGTCGATGAGATGTCTTCAAGTTATTAAAACCATTGAACACATGTACCGATGATCCAAAACATTATGACTGTCTGCCCATCGCATGACTGGTGAGTTGCGGGCAGGTGAAACAGTAAGGAAAGTATGTAAACGGAGCAAGGACGAATGGGGAAACAGTCGAGTGACAGTCCGGACCACAAATGGAGAAATCCACTAGGATCAGCGACTCTGATAGATGGATCGGCGCCTTAAAGCACGTTGGAAACGACGAAGCTTGTCGGCTGTTCGCGTACTACTGTCGTCAACATCCATGGAAAGTGGTTCAGACACCCACGCCTCATCACAGAACTCTCCACCACATACCGTCAGGTGGCTTGCGGAGTGTGATGTAGAGGTCGGAGGCTTGCCCGTTCTGTAAACTAGTACAGACGGCAATCTGTGGCAGATTACAAAGCTGGTGCAGGCGCAAGAATTTCAGAGCACACCCTTCAGCGGACATTGTTGGACATAGTGCTCCGCTGGAGACGACGTATATGTGTTCCCGTGTTGACCCAGCGGCGTCGTCAATTACGATTGAAGTGGGCACGGTATTATAGGGGGTGTACATTTTAAGTTGACAAACCAGAATAACTCGAAAAATAAGCTTCACACGAAAGAAACGTGTAGAATCCAAAGTTGATTATTTTCGAGGGAGACATCAGCTGGTGCTAACATTAGCACGCCACCCCAGCCGCCCGGGGGTGGGGCGGGAGGCAACTTTAAAATTTCTAAGAGGAACCCCCACTTTTATTGCAGAATCAGATTCTACACAAAAAACTACGTACATTTTGTCTTAAACATTTGTTTTGATTCTTGGCAGTTGGCGCTGTAATTCAAGAAAATCCATGATCTCATTTTTGCTTGGAAAATGATTACGGATAAACAAAAAATGAGTTCACTCGTTAGTAAGTAGGATGTTTGTTTAGTTAGTTAGCTAGTCAGATGATTTGTTTGATAATTAAAAAGTTGTGTAGCCTCGTGACTACGAAACAAACAAAACTTTTCCGAATCTGCGGAAAAAATTAATATTTGGGTCAACATTTGTAAAACTCTAATTCCTCTCTCTCAAACCCCACCCTTTGGGATATTTTTTATTTATCCGTAACCATTTTCCTCGCAAAAATGAGAACATGGATTTTCTTGAATTACAGCGCCAACTACCAAGAATCAAAACAAATGTGTAAGACAAAATGTACGTAGTTTTTTATGTAGAATCTGATTCTGCAATAAAAAATGGGGGTTTCCATTTGAAATTTTGAAGTTGCCTCCCACCCCATCCCCATGGGGTTGGGGTGGTGGGCTAATGTTAGCACTAGCAGATGTCCCCCTCGAAAATAATCAACTTTGGATTCTACACATTTTTTCGCGTCAAGCTTATTTTTCGAGTTATTCTGGTTTGTCAACTTAAAATTTAGACGCTATAGAGACTGGGCCTTGAATTTATTGAAACATGTTGCCTAGTCGGATGAATCACGTTTCCTGTTAAAACTAAGTCCGTTATCGTGTCCGGATACTCATGCGCCTCGCCACGGACACAGGACAGTGGGGTCGGCATTATGCTATGGGGGACATTCACCTGAGTTTCCTTTGTACCTGTGGTAGTAGTCCATGGCATCATGACAGCTGTGGTCTAAATGAACGTTGGTCCAGACCACTTGCATCCTTTCATGCTTGATGTATTCATCGATGGCGGTGGTACTTCCGGCACTCTGTCACAAGCCCAAAATCGTACTACAGTTCATTGAGGAGTATGATAGTGAACTCGTCTTGGCAACCAAATTCACGTGATCTGAACCCAATCGATGTGGGACGCTTCTGGGTGCCAGCTCTACATCCACCGGCTACTGGCCCGTAATTACGTGATCTGTATATATGTAGGGAGATTCAGCTGCTTCTACCCGTTTTAAGCAACACGCAACACCTTGAAATACCACGCGCAAGATTTTCGTATTCTCTCGATCGCTACGTGAAAACTAAAGAATGAACGGGACCTTATTATAGGAAATTTAATGTAGTTATATTTAGTACTCTTATATGCACTAGAAGCCGTAGTTTTCGAATTATGCAAGAAAAAAAGAGACCGAATTCGTTTCTCTTGAGTCACTCGAAGACCGTGGCTTCCAGCAAAAACATATCTCAGTACAACCTTAACTACATTAAATTTACTACAAAAAGGTTTCGTTAATTTTTTTGTAGAGTAAAAGTTTGCGGGTAGCGAGCGAGAGAGTATGAAAATCCCTCGCGTTGTTTTTGCAGGTTGCACAAGACATACCAGTAGGCGCAGCTGTATAAACTGGTTCACTTTCTCTGGTGTTTAGAGCATTTGAAAAAGATCTACCAAAAAATTATTAAAAAAAGCATAAAACCATGCTACGAGGTTTTTTTCAACTTCCGATTGGTCGCGAAATTGAAATCACAGCGGAAATCCGGTGAAGCTTTGTGCAGTTGTGTTGCATAGTGTCTCTAGTATGCTCGTCTATTGCGTCACGTCAAGCTTTTCAGTTCTTAGCACTACAGTGAGGCAAGGCGCCTTGAAAATAATGTCTCCCGCAAAAAGTGAAGTCCCGCTGAGGGGTTTCGCCTGATTTCATGCAGTCCACATAACGTAACTGTCACGTGTGTCCGTCTTCATGACAGTTATCTGCCGTACACTGCAGGTGCAACGAAGACACTCCTGCAGCGTTTTCGATGGGATGCATTTGATGACCCACCATAAGCCCGGACTTGACTCCCTCTGATTTCCATCTCTTCGCTCACATGGTCCACTAGCTGTGAGAACAGCATTTTGGCACACAGACACTGAGCTGCAGATCAGCACAGGGAATTAGCAGAAAACACAGTGTTGCCTTTATAACGAGGGTATTGTATAGTTGGTACCACGCTACGAGAAACGTCTAAGTCAGAGTGGCGACTATGTACAGAAGTAGCTGGAAGGTGTAGCTAAATGTTGCAAACAAAGCATTTTTTTAAATTTTCACTGTGGTTTCCTTTCGCGACCGATCGAAAGCTGAAAAAGAAGATAGCCCTCGTAGAATGAAAGACAGGGGTGGAAGGCCATCGCAAAATCGCTCTGTCTCGTATTTTTCTAACGGCTTTGTTTTTGCGAGTCTGGCTGATGTCAATACTTCTGCGCTGTGATGTCGTTGCTGAACTTTGCTGTTAGTGACGATTTTTCAAATAAAACTGTAAGGTAAACGAGTAAGACCTAACTGAAGAAGAAACTCCAGGGGGACGACGCATTCTAATATAAATTGCCAGTATTATAATCGGATATTCGTGACTGGCGTGGTGATGACACGAGGGGAACGGATCATAAATTTTAAAGCGCTGTCGTCTGCATTATTCAGAGCGTAAATATGTGGCATTCGCTGAAAAATCAATGAACGACCTATCGTCGGCATCGGCGTATGGACTGCCCGCGCACTACGGCGTCATCAGCAAAATAGATAACCTTTCTGCGCCAGACAGTCCGAAAGAAAAGCAAGAAAATTTCTTTTTGCTTTTGTTTCATGTGATCAGTTAACAGTATTATTCCTTGTTCTTCGCGACTTACGTACGTAAGTTGTATTCTGTCATGTCGTTATATTCATATAGCATTCTGCCTTTGACATGGACGAACTAATTGCGAGGTATTTATCAAATGTTAAATGCTATGTGCCTAATGTAATTTGGCCAATGAGGCATTATTTTAATTCGTAGGTACTTTAGTGTTTCTAACAATAACGTCGTCGGGTATTAACTGTCTTCCAGAGTATGTGATATATAAGCTTCCCGAAACGGAGTCCATTTGCAACTCCTTTAAGTGATAGCAGAACTTATAACATATGCGTAACACGCACCTTCTTTCAAAGAATAAGGCTACAATAAAACCCATGCGAGTACCCATTTTCTCTCGGTCCTCCTACTTTTAATTTCCCTTTCGGACTTATTTCGTATATACTGCTGGTAATATATATTTAGGCTTCATTTGAAAATCTTCACATCTTCCTTTATTTATTTCCTTTTTTTGTTTCAATGCGCAGACTTTTCACTTGAAATATTTCCCTAACATGAATGTTTCTCTTCGTCTAAACAAAGAACATCCAGAGTGTCTTTAAAAATATCACATATATTCTATATGTGGAAGTACGGGTATCGCAGCTCGTGGTCGTGCAGTAGCGTTCTCGCTTCCCACGCCCGGGTTCCCGGGTTTGATTCCCGGCGGGGTCAGGGATTTTCTCTGCCTCGTGATGACTGGGTGTTGTGTGGTGTCCTTAGGTTAGTTAGGTTTAAGTAGTTCTAAGTTCTAGGGGACTGATGACCATAGCTGTTAAGTCCCATAGTGCTCAGAACCATTTAAGTACGGGTATTATTTATTTTTCAAAATTATTTAACTAGTATTCACAGTATGTATGTTGTACAGTACATGTGGCATATGTAATTAAATCCCAGAAATTACTCCTACAGAATATACCGGTGTGGACTGCCGATATAAATATATATATGTTTTATATTGTGTTTATGTAACTGTTCTGTGTTATCGTATTTAACTATTTTACACTCTGTGAACTGGCCATCCGCTCCGCATTTTTAAAGTTTCCACACCTGAAATCTATTAATAATGATCACACAGTCATAGCACAGGAGTTGTAAAAACCCATGCGACCATTTACAGCAGCCAAGTACAGCTTTTGCAAACAAAATATATTAAATGATTTCAAAAGAAATTACAATAATATAAAAACGCAACTGCATTTAAAGAAATTTTACTTTGATATGAAACACTTTTCAGTTGAATTTACGTTTACCTATAGACGTAACTGTTTCGAATGATCGAATATTTTTGATTGAGATGTTTTAAACTGCCGTGTTTAGTATTATCTCTGGAAAAAAACGGTCGTCAAGCCTACGGTTGGCCTGACTACATCAGAGGATTACCGGGCATGGTCTATTGGGGATGGCATGCCACAGTCTTCCTCCGACCTCTGGATTGACTTTCCAGCGAGTTGCAGCGCGATCTACAGTTTGTCGTGGATCTCGAACCACTGTTCGACTCTGTATTTTTCATATCAACAAATAGAATACGAGACGAAAGAAGTACTGAAACTTTGGGTCTGTGGTCTGTCGCTGAGACACAATAGACATAAATAAGCAACTTCTTTCTTGCATTAGGCAGTACCAAAATGTATACATTAGTAATAAAAGCTTTAGAAAATGTAATGAATATATGTATTACGGAGAAATTTTTATAGTAATCATTAAAGTGGAGAGCTAAAGAGAAGAGTTCTGCTGAGGCCGTACATTTCGAAAACTGGCTCGCATAGTGTCTTCCGTGAGAAGAAAATGAGGCAGACGACGAGCATAAGTGCGGAAATCGCAATGTTTTGAAAGAAGTTAGTATTAGTAGTAGCTTTACTCATCCGCTGACGCCAAAAAGGGAACGTGGAATCTGGTCAGCTGGAAAGCGTCACATGAGTCTGCTGTTGGGAGTGCCCGTGGCTGTGACACGCAGTGCGGACGCAGCTGCGGGCTGCGGCCAACAGCTGGCTGCCCGATTATCGAGCGGGTCTTCAATGAGTTGAAGCAGGGAAGTGGGGGGGGGGGGGGGGGGGCGTGAGGAGGGGGGGGATGAGGCAGTGCAAAGCTGATGGCTGTCTGTGGCACGCACGCTGTGGCGCAGCCGACTGCACGCACGCCCAACCTCACATACACACACCTACGCACGCACACACACACACACACACACACACACACACACACACAAGCTCCAATTAATTTGCATTAGTCACCATCCGCACAAAGTCCTATCCTTTCGTCATCGGCGGATGATGGGTAACTCTGAAAGTTCAGTGTGCTGTTACCCACTGTGTTGCCGGATGCTTCAAACTTTTTTTTTGTGCAACAACATAATTACAGCGTCATTCACCACGCAAGTAATCTGTTAAAATGGTGATCGCAGTTACTGGCGAAAACCTGACGTGTGCTAATACAGTGGCACCACAAATTATTGGCGTACCTACCGTCATGTGTACATTACAAACAAATGACGGTGATGCAAGGCACTGTTACATTTATTTAAATGTACATTAGTAAACATAAGGTTCTTCTAGTACAAGTGGTTTCTCTTAACAAAAGTATTGATATACAAGAAGAAATCAGCTGCTCTAAACATCAAAAAAGCATTAACAGCTACATAAAAGCCAGTTTAAAATCTCTCTAATTCACGTAACTCAGTTCTAGTAGCATGTGGGCACAACCTTGGCATGATGGCGGCTTGTAGACGTCTTGGCATGGAGTGAACCGAGTCGCGAGTAATATCTGGTGTGTTCTTCGGCCTTTCCTCTAACAACACAGTCTGAAACTCCCGCTTTCCTGTAGAACGACGTTTACGAACTTCTGTATCCCAGTGCACCCAAAGATGCTCTGTCGTGTCAAGATCATGGCTCTGTGGCGGAGTGAAATTCCTTCTTGGAACATTATACACTGAAGAGCCAAAGAAATTGGTACACCTGCCTAATATCATGTAGGGCTCCCGCGAGCACGCAGAAGTGCCACAACACGACATGGCGTGGACTCGACTAATGTCTGAAGTAGTGCCGGTGGGAATTGACATCATGAACCCTGCAGGGCTGTCAATAAATCCGTAACAGTACGAAGGAGCGGAGATCTCTTCTGAACAGCACGTTGCAAGGCATCCCAAACATGCTCAATAGTGTTCATGTCTGGGGAGTTTGATGGCCAGCGGAAGTGTTTAAACGCAGAAGAGTGTTCCTGGAGCCACTCTGTAGCAATTCTGGCGTGTGGGGTGTCCCATTGTCCTGTTGGAATTGCCGAAGTCCGTCGGAATTCACAACCGACATGAATGGATGCAAGTGATCTGACAGGGTGCTTACATACGTGTCACCTGTTAGAGTCGTATCTAGACGTATCAGGGGTCCCATATCACTCCAACTGCACACGGCTCACACCGTTACAGAGCCTCCATCAGCTTGAACAGTCCCCTGCTGACATGCAGGGTCCACGGATTCATGAGGTTGTCTGAATAACCGTATATGTCCATCCGATCGATACAATTTGAAACGAGACTCGTCCGATGAGGCATCATCTTTCCAGTCATCAACAGTCCAGTGTCGGTGTTGACGGGCCCAGGTGAGGCGCGAAGCTTTGTGTCGTGCAGTCATCAAGGGTGCACGAGTGGGCCTTCGGCTACGAAAGTCCATATCCATGATGTTTCGTTGAATGGTTCGCACGCTGATACTTATTGATGGCCCAGCATTTAAGTCTGCAGCAATTTGCAGAAAGGTTGCAATTGTTGCATTTCTGTTATTTTGATCGATTGTCTTCAATCGTCATTGGTCCCGTTCTTGCAGGATCTTTTTCCGGCCGCAGCGATGTCGAAGAGTGATGTTTTACCGGAGTCCTGATAGTCATCGTACACTCGTGAAATCGTCGTATGGGAAAATCCTCCTTCATCGCTACCTCGGAGATGTTGTATGCCGTCGCTCATGCTCCGACTATAACACCACATTCAAACTCACTTAAATCTTGATAACTTGCCATTGTAGCAGCAGTGACCGATCTAACAACTTCGCCGGACGCTTGTTGTCTTATTACATAGGCGTTGCCGGTCGCAGTGCCATATTCTGCCTGTTTACATATCTCTGTATTTGAATACGCATGCCTATACCAGTTTCTTTGGCGCTTCAGTGTATAATAACCACTCCCGAGTTCTCACAGCCGAGGTCGTTGTCTTGTTGAAAGTACGTGGCGCCATCAAGATCCAGTTTCTGTGCGCTGCTACGTACATGCCCTCGCAACATATCGATATATTTACGATGATTCATGACAGCTTTAATAATTGTTAGTCACCAACACTAAAGCTGCCATCTATCCCCAAACCATTATGCTTCCTCCCTCACGTTTTGCTGTAGGTAGGACATGGGATTGAAGCTCTGTATTTGGTTTCCGCCACTCTTTTACCTTTCCGGCAGATCCAAAGAATTTAAATTTGTGTTCTTCATAAAATAGCACACTGTTCCAAAATTAAAACGATTTATTGACATAATCTTCGGCGAACTGCAAGCTTTTTTTCGGTTAACTTCCAAATAAATGGCTTCTGTCTCCGAGCTCCGTTCAAAACATTCCTAATAGTTTGAGCACGGACGTGTTGTTGGACGCTGACTGGATGTCCGATACAAACGACTCTACACTTGTAAAGCGCTCTTTTTATGCAAAACGAACTATCCTTTGACGCTCCTACATGTAAGAGCTCTTAGATATGCGGATCTACGTTTGTTGTCTGTTGCACCAGTCACCTGGAACTTCTTGAAGATTGCCCGCACTGTTGTGTCATTAACAGGAAGTTCTTTACCGATCTCACCCAGCCAATGCAATAAAACCGCCTTGTTGCGGATCTATACCGAATTCACCTTGCCCTTCAAACTCATTGTGACAAGTGGCCGCCCCTTACACTGACCGTCAAGCAAACGACTGAACTGGTTGTCAACTCAGACTGCACAAATCTAGTACTCGCGGCGCTGTCTGCCAAGAACAATAACAAACGTTGTACAGTTCGCTAATACTTTTTTGAGCAGGAGAAAACCCTCGTTTACTGATTAAAGTTTTTCTATTGTGTTGGCAAAATATTTTAAAAAACAAATTATTTCCTTTATAGAGTTAGAGTTAGTGGTATGTATGCAGTGGTTCTTATAAATTTTGTAGCAGACGCGAAAAGGTGTCTGTGCCAACACTTTTTGGTGCCGCCGTATGGTGCAGCGTCTCACAATGGAACGATGGTCAACAAGAAAACGAGGATCCAACAACGGTCGCGATCCTCCAAGCTCGTTCGTTGGTAACCTGTCGCTGTTGGTGGTAGTCCCCTTCTTGCTACTGTAATTTGTTTACTATCTTTCACGATGGCTGGAATATGTGCTAGTTTTTGTTGTCTGTGCTATGCCTAATAGCGGACACCACCGGTAGCTGACTGTAAATGAACCACTGAGACTGTCTCATTTGCAAAAGACGTTGTTATGCAGTTTGTAGAAAACACGTGACTTAAAAAGAAGGTACTTTTAATAGGTGCTGTGTTGCCAACTTGCCCGGAATTGCATGTAGCCTATAGTGAAAATAAAATACGATTAGGGTTTAACGTCCCGTCGACGACGTGGTCATTAGAGACAAGGCACAAGCTGGGACTGAGGAAAAACAGTGAAAGACATCGGCCGTTTTCTCTTCAAAAGAGCCAATCCCAGCATTTTCCTTAAGAGGGTTAGGGAGATCGCTGCGGCCCATAGTGTCGTAGAACAATGCCTCAGGCAAGTTAGGAAAGCTGTGTGCGTATCATTTCTCCAACCATACTCCAGGTTTCTATGCTAACAGCACAATGTCACACGACATAATACGTCTAATGATTTTGTAACTGACTGACAGCAAAGCAGTTCAAATGGATGCACAGCGGTAATAAATAATAGCTAAACGCTGCAGTTGGGTACTATAAATACCGATGTAACAATATAAAACACTTACCAGTAGTATACCAAAGCATTACAAGTTTTGTAATAGAACAGAATATTACTTGAACTGTGTAAGCTGTTATCCAGTTGCTGTATGAGGTTTAATGTTTGTAGCGGCAGAAAAATCTTCCACCTGCCAATGTTTTTAGGTCACCAGTTGGTCCCTATGCGACACCGTCATTACTAACTGGCTGCTAAGTGTCTAATAATTGTGAGTACTAATTACCAGAACAAGATCTAAAAAGACATGCAATATGATCTTTTTTCGTATGGAGCTCTACAGCAATCAGCAACATAATTGTATTATCCTGAAATGAAGACTTAAGAGCCATAAATTGCGTCCTAACTGTAAGGCTTCAATCGTATGCGTAGGGAATTGTATGAAATAATACAAACATACGCTTAACATCAAGTAGAGCTACGCCTTCGGGTGATTAAGGCACACAAATTCTGAATGTTGGTAAAGGGGATTTTGTGTAATTTACGAAAAGGAAATAATTCAGTTCTTTAAACGACTTCCAATTGCTTTCCTAGTTCAGGTCAAGGCGGCTTACTAAAACCTCTGAGCTGTGGAGAACGTGGAAGGCGTGATGTTTCATTCTTATGCTAATCATTTTGTACATTTACAGCTGTGTAAGTAGTGCAAGCCCCTATTTCAAACAACAGCTGAACCACTGCATTACCCAAAACGGTCTCAAAAACTTTGTTGTCATCTTTTCATTCACTGTGACCATAGAAGCCGCTGAAACTACGCAGAGATCAACCAGACCATTGCTGAATCTCAACACGCTTCAAAGTTGGATAACACGCTTGATATCTGTGTGGTGTCGTTTTACTGTACTCCGTACGGTGAAAGAAGAGAACTGCAAAATCAGTCACGTGATTGATTGTAGTAGATGCACAAACAGCCGCACAAAGTCCACATGAACACTCAGGGACCTTCTGTCGCCGTGCAGACTATAGATGGCCCAGTGGATTTTTGATTATTGTTACACAAACAGCAACTAAGAAATCTCTCACCATTTGCATTTGTTGAGGAAGTCCGCAAAATCAGTCGAAAAATATGTCTAACATCACAACAGGATCACTGACACGCTGGAAGTTCACAGGTGATAGTTGTTACCGATAAATCAACAAATTGGCTTTGAAACTGCATTTACACTAAGTTAGTCGTATTATCTAACTAGGCCTAACTATTCCGTGATCAGGACCTGAAGATAACGAGGTGTTAGTTGGCCGTAGTGTCATTGGAACCGGTATGCTGGACCATGCAATGAGATAGCCTGTTCTTTCAAATGTTATCAACACCAAGAAGAACATTAGGTAACAAAATTTTGCTAACCACGCGTATATAGCAAAGTAGGACAAATACATTATTACGCATGTCAGAGATTGGGGGCTTACAGGGTACGAAAGCTAGTGCAAAATGCTGTCACGTCGGGGGGCTACAATTGCTCTAAGTCGGCTGGGCATTGAGTTGAACCGGCCTTGGACGAAATACGCACACAGGGCATTCCATGGAGTGTCAACTCAGTGCCAGAGATGATCAATCGAAGTGGCAGGCGGGTGCTGGCGTGCCAGTCCCCTCAGAAACGTATGACCAAATGTTCTCAGAGCGTGAGAGATCCAAACAACATTCCTGATCAGGAGAATAGTCGAACATGGAACTGAATCAGAACTGCGCGGCAATATGCGGTCTTGCGTTATCTTCTTGAAAGATTACACCACGAAGACATAGAGAATAGGGCACAGCCACACGTCATAAACGTAGTGACTGCTGTCCAAATGACTGGCTATACGAATCAGAGTTGATTGTGGTGTATACCCTATGGCACGCCGTACAATCACGACAGGTTTCGGGTTCACATGACGGTAACGAATGCTATCTGGGAGCATTCATTCTCCTTAGAACCTCTCACGCGCGTACGTCCATCGTGATGCTGTACTCAAAACAGTGTCTCATCTGAAAAAAAAAGACGACGTGGTGCCGCTTCAACTTCCTGTCGGCGCGTTATTCACTGCTACCGTGCCAAAGGTAGTCGCAACAACAATTGCCGTTTTGACGGCCGGTGACGCTCCAGTCGTCGCCGTAATATCAGTGTGGATACTTGTGTTGCGGGAAGCAAGACCATATCTTGACTGAAAGTACGTGACATGGCTGTACGATCCCGCAGGACCGAGCAAGCAAAAAACGCCTGTACTCTCGAGCTCTAGTTGCTTGGGACTATCGACAACTTGCATGCCGTTGCGTATAGCTCCCCTGACACCTTGGATTCCATATTCGAAAGACAATCGTGGGCTTCCGACCAAAGAGTGCATAATGTCGCAGGATGGTAAACCATAGCCGCTATGGGTGACGATCCTGCCACTGTAGAATTCCGACACATTGATACATGTTAATGTAGGTTAATTCTTACAAAGAAGAATACAGCAAAATGGTTCAAATAGCTCTGAGCACTATGGGACTGAACTTCTGAGGTCATCAGTCCCCTAGAAGTTAGAACTACTTAAACCTAACTAACCTAAGGACATCACACAAATCCATGCCAGAGGCAGGATTCGAACCTGCGACCGTAGCGGTCGCGCGGTTCCAGACTGTAGCGCCGAGAACCGCTCGGCCACCGCGGCCGGCAGAATACAGCAACCAGCCACTATTAATCTGCTATTTATTTAGGTAAATAGCGCCGTAACCGGTTTCGAACTGGCAAGTTCATCATCAGACGGCTGTTCACATGATTTGCAAGATACACTTTACATAATCTTGCAAATTATGTGAACAGCCGTCTGATGATGAACTTGCCAGTTCGAAACCGGTTACGGCGCTATTTACCTAAATAAATAGCACTATTAATAGTGGCTGGTTGCTGTATTCTTCATTGTAAGAATTAACCTACAATAATTGTACACAGCCACGGTCTCACCATGTCAGTTTTAGACAAAATAGCAATGTTACACGTTTCTCCTTTGTGCACGAAGCATAAAACGATTTTGTCCTCACAAAGAACGAACATTAAAATGCAATTTCTGAATGGAACTCAGCTGTGTAATCTTTAATCACAAACACAATGTAGATGGCATTGCTCCCGTCTAATGCCTGACAGAAAAAGTGAAACCCCCGGAAGACAATGTAATTCCGCGCTTGTACATACCATCGGCGGCTACACAAATTATCAGTGTTATGATTCTGTGGTACAGGTACAACAGACACCAAAGTGCATTGGCGTAGTACGTATTTAATGATGTACCTAGGTCTGGCAGGAAATGTAAGAGGCGTGAAAAGCGTCAGATGTTGAGTCATCGCTGTGAAGGATACGGAGATGCGGCGTGCTCGTTTGAGACAGCTATATCAGCTCCTGTGGGACCCCATTTGGCTGGCTGGTCCAATCGTGCAATATTCAGATTTATGTGGCATTCGGACGTGACAGTGGCCCAATGTTGAACTGCATGGGAACGTGAGGACAGGCATATTCCTCGCCAAGCTTCCGGTTGACCATGTCTGACCTCACGTCACCGTATTGCGCGCCAAGAACATCGTAACCCCTTCATGTCTGCGCATATCAAGTAATAAATTCCGTGCAACATTCCGTGTCAGCCCGCAGCATTGGTCGGCTATCAGCAGCCATGGTAGGGAATTATAGTCCCAAGCTTAGGCAGGCGTTAACACCACAGCACAAACGGTGCTCTCTCCGGGAAGCATGGACTGCTAATAAATGGCATCGCACTGTCTTCTGCGACGAATCACCGTTCTGCATTACCTCGGATGATCATCGTTGGCGGGTACGGCAGCAACTTGGAGAGTGGTCCCATTTGTGTAATGTTTTGGAGAGGCACAGTGATGTTAGTCCGACGTCAGGGTGTGGGGAGCCGTCGGGTATGACTTCATGTCACGTCTGACAGTGACTGAGGGAGAGGAAGAATGGTCCGTCACGGACATTCTGCATCCGCACGTGTTACCTATGATATCACGGTATCAGAGGTCCCATTTTACAACAGGAAAATGCTCGTTCACACACGGAACGCGCCTCTGTGAACAGTCTGCGCGATTTTGAGGTTCTCCCGTGGTCAACAAAATTCCTTGTTCTGCCCCTGTAGAACATATGTGGGACCAGCTCGGACATCAACTCCGTTCCAGTGCCAGTGTCCAAGATATCAAGGGCTAGGCACAACATTTGTGGATCACGGTATCTCAGGAAAGGATACAATGGCTTTATGACTCCCTTCCCAACCGAATAAGTGCATGCAACAAGGGCCAAGGGGGTGCAACGTATTACTGATGAGTGGTCTCACACTGCTAAGTTCTTTGCAAATGTGGCTCGATTTTGTAATCACTGAAATTGTGGTATCACATATCATTACCACCCAACCGACGTCTTTAAATTGCCAACGGAGTTGCAAGTTTCTGGCAGACGCCGATGGTGGTCGTGTGGGATGCGAGAGACCCAATGGCGCATGCCCGCTGAGGCACGCCTCTAGCGGCTCCGGACAACGAACGCCCTCTGTCGCTACAATGTAGAACGGCCAGTGGCAGCCACGCACTTGGAACCTCTTCGCTACGAAATGGTTCAAATGGCTCTGAGCACTATGGGACTCAACTGCTGTGGTCCCCTAGTCCCCTAGAACTTAGAACTACTTAAAGCTAACTAACCTAGGGGCATCACACACATCCATGCCCGAGGCAGGATACGAACCTGCGACCGTAGCGGTCATGCGGTTCCAGACTGTAGCGCCTTTAACCGCTCGGCCATCTTCGCTACGAGATGCAACGCAAGCGCCGCCTAGTTCGTGGTTTCGACTACATCGTTTGTGCCTTAGTACAGAGAGCTACATCCCTGTTTACACTGTGACTTGCTTCATTATTTGTAATAAGTGTAATAAGTCTTCGTACACTTGGAGAAATACAAATTGAGTAAATCTTATGTTTGTTCTGTTAACTTGTTCGCTAATCATTTCTGCTCCTGTCCAACTTCACTGTGACGACAGTTGCCACACCACTCTGTAGCCCACCTCTCCTTCCCATTGCCGGCCGTTGTGGCCGAGCGGTTATAGGCGGTTCAGTCCGGAACCGCGCTGCTGCTACGGTCGCAGGTTCGAATACTGCCTCGGGCATGCATGTGTGTGATGTCCTTAGGTTGTTGTTGTTGTTGTTGTTGTTGTCTTCAGTCCTGAGACTGGTTTGATGCAGCTCCCCATGCTACTCTACCCTGTGCAAGACTCTTCATCTCCCAGTCCCTACTGCAACCTACATCCTTCTGAATCTACTTAGTGTATTCATCTCTTGGTCTTCCTCTACGATTTTCACCTTCCACGCTGCTCTCCAATGCTAAATTTGTGATCCCTTGATGCCTCAGAACATGTCCTACCAACCGGTCCCTTCTTCTTGTCAAGGTGTGCCACAAAGTCCTCTTCTCCCCAATTCTATTCAATATCTCCTCATTAGTTATGTGATCTACCAATCAAATCTTCAGCATTCTTCTGTAGCACCACATTTCGAAAGCTTCTATTCTCTTCTTGTCCAAACTGTTTATCGTCCATGTTTCACTTCCATACATGGCTACACTCCATACAAATACTTTCAGAAACGACTTCCTGACACTTAAATCTATACTCGATGTTAACAAATTTCTCTTCATCAGAAACGCTTTCCTTACCATTGCCAGTCTACATTTTATATCCTCTCTACTTCGACCATCATCAGTTATTTTGCTCCCCAAATAGCAAAACTCCTTTACTACTTTAAGTGTCTCATTTCCTAATCTAATTCCCTCAGCATCACCCGACTTCATTAGACTACATTCCATTATCCTCGTTTTGCTCTATGTTGATGTTCATCTTATATCCTCCTTTCAACACACTGTCCATTCCGTTCAACTGCTCTTCCAAGTCCTTTGCTGTCTCTGACAGAATTACAATGTCATCGGCGAACCTCAAAGTTTTTATTTCTTCTCCATGGATTTTAATACCTACTCCGAATTTTTCTTTTGTTTGCTTCACTGCTTGCTTAATATTAAGATTGAATAACATCGGGGAGAGGCTACAACCCAGTCTCACTCCCTTCCCAACCACTGATTCCCTTTCATGTCCCTCGACTTTTATAACTGCCATCTGGTTTCTGTACAAATTGTAAATGGCCTTTCGCTCCCTGTATTTTACCCTGCCACTTTCAGAATTTGAAAGAAAATATTCCAGTCAACATTACGAAAAGCTTTCTCTAAGTCTGCAAATGCTAGAAACGTAGGTTTGCATTTCCTTAATCTAGCTTCTAAGATAAGTCGTAGGGTCAGTATTGCCTCACGTGTTCCAATATTTCTACGGAATCCAAACTGATCTTCCCCGAGGTCGGCTTCTACTAGTTTTTCCATTCGTCTGTAAAGAATTCGCGTTAGTATTTTGCAGCTGTGACTTATTAAACTGATTGTTCGGTAATTTTCACATCTGTCACCCACCTGCTTTCTTTGGGATTGGAATTATTATATTCTTCTTGAAGTCTGAGGGTATTTCGCCTGTCTCATACATCTTGCTCACCAGACGGTAGAGTTTTGTCAGGACTGGTTCTCCCAAGGCCGTCAGTAGTTCTATTGGAATGTTGTCTGCTAAGGTTACTTAGGTTTAAGTAGTTCTAAGTCAAAGGGACTAATGACCTCAGATGTTAAGTCCCATAGTGCACAGAGCCATTTGAACCTTCCCGTTGCACACGAAGTTGTACACAAAACAAACGACATCACATACAGTCTCAACCAGAGAAGTTTCATTACTTTTCCTCTTCTGATTTTTTTTTTGTTTTTTTCTTTTTCCAGGCAGTGTAGTCTGTGCACTTGAGCTGAAATGCTTATCATTAACATACCCAAGCACGAAGTACACTAGCCGGCCGCGGTGGTCGTGCGGTTCTAGGCGCTGCAGTCCGGAACCGCGGGACTGCTACGGTCGCAGGTTCGAATCCTGCCTTGGGAATGGATGTGTGTGATGTCCTTAGGTTAGTTAGGTTTAAGTAGTTGTAAGTTCTAGGGGACTGATGACCTAAGATGTTAAGTCCCATAGTGCCCAGAGCCATTTTTTTGAACGAAGTACACTCCACGTTAATAAATATTTATTGCAAGCAGCCGTCGTGGTGTTACAAATTTAATGGCCGTTTGTGTACTTATTCAAGCAGACCACTAAGCTACGTCCGCGGATGACGTGTAATTACTAAAGAGAAGTACCGTAATCGAACCACACACGGTTGCCGCGGTGTATTCTCAGAATATGTACAGTGAGCTGACAGCCGCGAGCAGCTCGCGCACCCATGCTCGCGCCAAGCAAGGCGGCTAATTCTCGCCATTAGACGTGAGCAGCTCTTCCAGCGCCGGCAGAGGCTGCTCTCGGATAACTGTAATCCATTAGCGAGGGCCCACTAACGTGGAGCTGGCGGGGTGTGTGGGAGCGCGCGGCGGCGCGCTCGCTAGCATATTGCCGCCGGCTGCGCCGTGAGCGGCACACGTTACTCTCCAGGCCTCGCTGTACCAAATGAGATGTTCCTCTGGAGCTAAGCGTCTCATTAGATGAGGGATCCGAGTGAAGAGCCACATGGATTACACGCCGACGATGGAATTTGAGGGACTGAAAAAATAGTGTACCAATGTACAAGGGTTGCACCTTCACCACTGGCCATTAAACATGAAACACCGACTAGGTGGAATGCAACAAAGGACAAAATGGCATGAAGCGAACTATATGCTTGCATATTCACTCTTTGGAGAAAATGCAATACCTTCAACGACAACGTCACTGTACGAGGGGCGTTTGAAAAGTCCGTGCCAAGTCCGAGAGTTGACACCAACAGCGCTTATCGAGGTCATGTTAGGTAGTAGCATCTTTGGAAAGAACGCACACCACGTTTCAGCCATATTGGTCTATTTCTTTGTGTGTTGGCATTCGTGTGAATCAAGGAAGTCGAGTGATTGTCAAAAAATGGAAGGAGAAGAATTTCGTGTGGCGATTAAACATTACTTTATGAAAGGCAAAACGCCTCAGGAGCCTAAGGAGAAGCTTGAAAAACATTACGTTTCACAAGCTGCGACCCGTATATGTAATAAGTTTCCTTTAATTCACGTCTATGGTCACAAACTTTTTGTTAACAGATCTGATGATGGTCATTAAAGACCGAAACCGGTAATCTGTGAACAAAAAGTTTGTGACCATAGACGTAAATTAAATGAACTGTACCGGAACAAGAGAACAATATCCGGTGAAATCAGACTCAAAAGGACAAGGTTTGCTGGACATGTAGATAGGATGAGTATGGACAGAATGACGAAGAGATTGTGGGAAACAACAGGGAGGACAAGGGGAAAGACGAGAACCAAGTGGGTTGTTGAACTTCGGAAGGACTGTTTGGAATTGGGGATCAAGGTCGAAGCAAATGAAAATTGCAGGAACAAATATACACCGACCAATATGCCGGAGATCAATGACAGAGAAGAATACAGAAAAAGATTAGAGTGTCACCAGTGGAGCCGACAGGAGAAACGGACACTGAAGATCTCGGAAGAAGAGCGGGAGAGAAGAAGAGAAAGAATGAAGAGGTTCTGGGAGAAGAAGAGGAGAATGCAGTCCGCGAAGGGGCTACTCGTGGTCCTACAGAGGCCGTAATGCAAGGAGAAGAAGAAGAAGAAGAAGAAAAAGTAAATTAAAGGAAACTTAAAACATTACGATGACTCTGCACCTTCGATTAGAACAGTTTATAAGTGGTTTCAAAATTTTCGGAGTGGCCATATGGGCACAAGTGATGCTGAGCGTTCTAGACGCCCCGTGGAGGTTACGACTCCAAAAATGAGTGATAACATCCATGATATGGTGATAGATGACAGATGAGTTAAGGTGCGTGAGACTGCTAGTGCTATGGGCATGAACGGGTACATAATATTTTGCATAAACATTTGGACATGAGAATGCTATCCGCAAGATGGGTTCCGCGATTGCTCACACCTGACCAAAAATGGAATCGTGTGAAGTGTTGCAAGGATTGTTTGCAGCTGTTCAGGAAGAATCCGCAGGACTTCAAGCGTCGTTTCGTCACCGTGGATAAAACATGGATACTTTACTGTACTCCTGAGACCAAACAACAATCTAAACAATGGGTTATCAAGGGAGAATCTGCACCAAAAAAGGCGAAGACCAGTCCTACGGCCGGAAAGGTTATGGCGACTGTCTTTTGGGATTCGCAAGGGATAATCCTCGTAGACTCTGCGGAAAAGGGTAAAACTATTACAGGTCCGTATTATTCATCGTTATTGGACAGTTTTAAAACCGAGCTGCAAGAAAAACGCCGGCAATTGGACCCCAAAAAAGTCCTTTTCCATCACGAAAATGCACCAGCACACACCCCAGCAGTTGTGGTCGCAAAATCAATGGAAATAGGATTCCAACTCGTTTGACATCCCTCCTATTCTCCAGACTTGGCTTCCTCGGACTACTATTTGTTCCCCAGTTTGAAGAAATGGCTGGCGGGACAAAGATTTTATTCAAACGAGGAGGTGATTGCAGCAACGAATAGCTATTTTGCAGACTTGGACAATTCTTATTATTCGGAAAGGATCAACAAATTAGAACAGCGTTTGACGAAGTGTATAAGTCTAAAAGGAGACTATGTCGAAAAATAAAAAAGGTTTACCCCAAACACGTAAGTAGTTTTTATTTTTGCACGGACTTTTCAAACGCCCCTCGTATTCACAAATGAGGTGACAGATAGTTCTTCATTGTAGGAGTATACGATAAAAAATTCAGGGCAAATGAAACACACGTTTGGTACGTGTGCAATCGATGTTGATGTAGCATTCTCAACACCGACGTTTCTGAGATTCCCGATTCTCGCGCAGTATCTCTGCTACTGACGTGCGGATTAGCCGCGACAGCAGCTAAAACACCTACTTGGGCGTCATCATTTGTTGCAGGTCGTGGTTGACGTTTCACATGTTGCTGAACGGTTCCTGTTTCCTTAAATAACGTAACTATCCGGCGAACGGTCAGGACACTTGGATGATGTCGTGAGGATACCGAGCAGCATACATAACACACGCCCGTTGGGCATTTTGACCACAATAGCCACACATCCACACGATATCGACCTTTTCCGTAATTGGTAAACGGTCCATTTTAACAAGGTCAATGTATGAAGAAACAAATACCGTCCCCACTGGCGGAATGCTACGTGATACCACGTACTTATACGTTCGTGACTATTACAGCGCCATCTATCACAAAGAGAAAAAAGTGGTCCAACTAAAACATTCATATTTCTTTACGTATTACACGAATATGTAATAAAAATGGGGGTTCCTATTTTAAAAAAAACGCAGTTGATATCTGTTTGACCTATGGCAGCGCCATCTAGCGGGCCAACCATAGCGCCATCTGGTTTCCCCCTTCAAGGTAGAGAAGTTTCGTTCTTTGAAGTTTTATCGTTTGACGCTTATTTCGTCAGATATTTGGCCCGGTCACGATCAATGCACCACCCTGTGTATCTCAAATATTAGACCAGATATTGTAAATGTAGTGTCGGTAGCTGGACCGACACCGTGATGTTGATTGCTGAAAAGGAATGCTAAACTAACGCTGTGGCCGATAGTGCACGAACGGCAATACGCAGACGGGCGTGAAGTCTGGAACATGAGAACTTATGAATGAATAAGAAGAAAAGTATGTAGATGCTTTTTACTTAACTTTTATTGATTCCTTGGAATACATCTCTCTTGAATACTCGTACGCTATAGGCACTGATACAAATGGCTCCTTGCTAGTTCGTAGCCAGTACTTAGCTGATGGCTATTCTGTCTCTCGGCTAATGAGAGAGAAAGGCTTCGTACAACTGGGCGATAGCTAGGTTCGCGTACAACTGGGCGATAGCTAGGTTCGCGTACAACTAGGCGGTAGCTTGGTTCTCGTACAACTGGGGTCGAGTCCACTCTCGTATCACGAGACCTGCCTTGGTGGTGGCGCTAGGTCTGCGATCACAGTGACGACACGCGGGTCCAACATGTACTACATGGACCGCGGCCGATTTAAACTACCACCTAGCAAGTGTGGTGTCTGGCGGTGACACCACAGTAAATAAACTTACTAATGTTTTATTTTTTGTGGATGTCTGGTCTGCCTTACTGAGCATCTCAGCTACCGAAACATCAAGACCGAATGTCATCTGTACAGCTCTGACCTACCTCAATACAGCAGGCTTTTGAGATCTCTCACCCATTGAAACCAACCAGTCTTGCGTTGCCTAGAGGCTTGCACAACTCTCGCGAGCGACTAAGACTGACCAACTCTGGCACAGAGTTTAAGCTGCGTGGAATGAAATTGACGTATTTGTCATACAATTTCAGTCGACTCGATGCCCATCTGGGTTTGAACCGTTGTTGATGCCAAGGATGCACCTCTGTGTACTACATTTTGCATCTTCTATGTCCCCAAATCAGCGGCAAATTCAATCCTGTGTTTTTCCTGCTCTACTGTGTATGCAAAGTAAGTAAAATTTTCGTTATGTACTATCTTTCCTGGTGTTGCAATTTTAATGGCCAGCAGTGTACTATCGTACTACCTATGAAATATCGACGAGAAGGCAATTATTTGATGGACAGCGTCGAATCCGCTGTTCATTGGCGATCGGTAGTCTGGTCTGTCGAGTCATGTCTTCTACTGGTGACTGCCGGTGAGTTCGATGGAAAACGTTGGAGGACAGACAGTTTGTAACCCCTAGTGGGAGAACATAGCGCCAAAAGAAAATGGAGGTATCAGAAGGCTTACCACGATGTAGACTGGTTGCGCCAACACCGCTGAACCTGTAGATGAGAGATCCGTCAGTTCTCCGGATGCTGACTTGTTTTTTTCTGAAGATGACGTTGCCCTCGCTGTACTGTTGTCGGCGCCGTACTGCTTTAAATGGATTGACGAGAAACTCAGAGAAGTTCTGTTTATAATGTCAACTTAATACAGGGATACTGCTCTCTCAAGACTGAAGTGTGTGCATCTAGCTTGGAGGCGCAGTGGTTAACATATCGGACTCGCATTCGGAAGGACAGCGGTTCAAAACCCCATCCACCCATCTGGATTTAGGGTCTCCGTTGTTTCACTAAGGCGCACGGAAGGTTCCCATGCGTATGAAAGGCCAGGCCCAGCCATCTTTCAGCCGAGCTTGTAGCCCGCCTCTCATGACTCGCCGCCGACGGGACATGAAATGACAATCCTCCACTCTAAAATGTGTGCCTCCCATCTGCACTCAACATCTACGCGACATAAATTCAGTGTGTCGTGGGATGGTCAACAACTAAGGCATACCTTAGACAGGTCTTTTAACAACTAGAGCCGTTTGCAACATACAGCCAATAATGAAGCAACGAGAAATAATATACTGAGAAATCTGATATGCAGCAAACAGGTGGACATCCTCCTGTTCTTAAATCGACAGCCAATGGTTTTTGTTTCTCTGAAGCCGAAGATGTCTTCCCAGTTTGGAGGAGATCTGTCCAAAGAAAGTACAGGATAGTCCAAAAGCACAGAAACACCTTCGCAAAATCCAAACGGAGTAGCAAACAGTAAAACAAAGTCCCTGCAATTGACGAAGGGGAGAGGACAAAAACTTATAGGCTGTGTCACCAACATGGCGGCCATCTTGAGAGCCGCCATCTTGGATTCAACTCAAAATTTCCAATGGGAACGTGGTCGTGTGTCATATCAGATAGTGAATTTCACCAGAAAAACGATGACGTTGTTATGTTCAACATAGCTTAATTCATTCTAGTGTTTTAACCAGTTATGTGTGGCAGCAGTGATACACAAGGCAGCGTGAGTCAAGATTGTAAGCCGGCACGTATATGTTACCTCGACAGGCTGAATGCTCACCAGTATGTGGCAAGAATCGTAAATCCTTCATAACCACGGCACCAACTGGCATGTTAGACAGGACAGTGGAAGACCCCAGACTGCAGTTTACACCACAAACGCTTTGAGAAATATGGGAATCCTTGATTGGCTTGTCCGGTCCCCTGATTTATCACACAAAGAGAATATACGGGATGTGATGAAAAAGACGTTTATTTTAGTACCAGTCTCTAGCCAGCATACTTCATGTACGGAGCATGATAAGGAAAGTTAAAATGTTGGCTAAATCACTTATTTGTAGCATAGAAAACGCGTTTAAAAGGTCAAGCCTTCATCATCAGAACTACTGTAGAACAACCTCTAAAAGGGATAAATATAAATAAAAGACAAGAAGAATAAAAATGAAATAACGTGGCTACTTCCTTTGCTACTGTGTTTTTTTGTTTTGGTGATTCAGCTGCCCCTATCGCTAGTTATTATGCAACCTGCATTACCTTCCAATACCATGAGCAAGATTTTCAAATTCTCTCACTAGGCGTGATTTATTAGACCTATAAAAATGAACAGGATCTTTTTGTAGGTAATTTAATGTAGTTATATTCTGTTCAGCGATGCGTGTTCGCTGGAGGCTGCATTATGCGAATTATTCAAGAAAAACGTAAAAAAGTGACCTTCAAATGTGTTTTTCTTGAATTACACCAGCACTGTGGCCTCCAGCGAAAACATACCCCAATACAAGATTTGACTACATTGAATTTCCTACAAAGACGACCTGTTCATTTTTTCTGTAGGACTGATAACGTAGTTTGAGCACAGCGAGCGCGAGAATATGACAATCTCGCGTGGTATCTGAAGACGTTGTGGGTTGCATAAAATTCAGCATTAGGGGCAGCTGAATCGCCCTGCACAACCACATCATCGTCAGCTGGTAAAACAGACTAAAACGGAATGCCATATGTTGTCTATGGGTATTGGCAGCATCACAGTAATAGCCATATGCGTGTAAGGCCCGTGTATCTTTCCGAAAGCCACATCCTGGAGACAAACACAGAAGTGAGGCGAGTCTGCTTCTGTGTTGTCTGTGGGATGTGGCTTTTGAAAAGATACACGGGCAGTGCACGCATGTGGCCTTCATTTCCGTCAGTGTGCAGGGAAAGCAAGTAAATTTGTCAGTGGGGAAATTCAGTACTGCGTAGAAAAACTGTATATAGTTGACGTTTCTGAACTCGAAAAGGAAACAGACAAAAGAAGACTTCGAAGTATTTCCTTGCTCGTCAATGCTCATATCTTAATTCAAATGAACATTTTTGAAAACATCTTAATCGTTACGTTCGCTGCATTAATACTTTAGCCAAGCGGCCGATAGTGTGCGTACAGGGCAGACGTCATAGTTTCTGAAACCTCTAGAGACGTTAGCAGCTGACTGCATCACGCACAAGTCATCAAAATGCGGTGTGTGCTCAAAATATCACATGTTCTGTTAAACATTTTTATAGAAAGTTTCCGTCCATGTACATACGCATTTTTAATTTGTTTGTATTGCTGTGTCGTAGTACCTCATCAGTTTCCCCTAGAGGTACTGTTGTATTGGTGCGGGAAAGAGGAGTGCCATAGATGCACTACATACATAGCTCTACGTCTCTTCGTATTCTCTATAGACATAAATGATCTGACATACAGGGTAGGCAGCAGTCCGCGGCTGTTTGCTTATGACATTGTGGTGCATGGGAAGTTGTCGTCTAGTGGTTCAAATGGCTCTGAGCACTATGGGACTTAACAGCTGAAGTCATCAGTCCCATGGACTTAGAACTACTTAAACCTAACTAACGTAAGGACATGATACACATCCATGCCCCTGGCGGGATTCGAACCTGCGACAGTAGAAGCAGCGCGGTTGCGGCCTGAAGCGCCTATAACCGCTCGGCCACAGCGGCCGGCTATCGTCGAGTGACATTAGGAGGATACACGATGACAAACATTTTTAGTTGGCGTGATGAATGGCATCTTTCTCTAAATGACTGTAAAGGTAAATTATTACAGATAATTAGCAAGAACAATCCCAGATTGGTCGAATACAGCGCTAATAATGTACTGCTTGACACAGTCACGTCGATTAAGTATCTAGGTGTAACGTTGCAAAGCGATATGAAAAGGAACTAGCACATAAGGATGGTAGTAGAGAAGGCGAATGGTCGATTTCGATTCATTGGGAGAACTTTAGGCAAGTGTAGCTTATCCATAAAAGAGACCGAGTACAGAACACAAGTGCGACCTATTCTTGAGTCTTGCTCGAGTGTTTGGGATCCCCACCAGGTCGGATTAAAGGCAGACACCGAGGCAATTCAGAGGAGGGCTGTAGATTTGTTACAGGCGGCTTCTATCAATATGCGAGTTTTACTGAGAGCTTCGTGAGCTCCAACAGGAATCCTTGGAGGGAACGCGACGTTCTTTTTGCGAAACACAGTGGAGCTGACTGCAGAACGATTCTCTTGCCACCAACATAAATTTCGTGTAAAAAAACACGAAATTAAGATGAAAGATATTAGTGGTCGTATGGAGGCATATAGATAGTCTTTCCTAACTTCGTTCCTTTTGCGAGAAGAACAGGGAAAGAAATAGCAGTGGTATATGCTACCCTCAGCCACGCATCATACTGTGGTTTTCGGAGAATGCAAATAGATATAGATGTGGATGTAAATAAAGGAAATGCTACAAACTGCGCCGTTAGCAAAAACTGTGAGCCGTATATACCCTTCAGAGTTTCCCACTAACAATGGCGTTCAACTTTACTTTTTACTGCTTTTAGTCTGAAATTCGAACTTAGTAGTGTTTAACTGAGTTTCTGATTGGTCTTGCAAAAAGGATGTACTTCACATCCCTTTTATGTTAGCTCAGTGGTTTTCGTTTCACATAATTTCTGGATTCCTGAGCAACTGACGTGAACGGAAATTTCGCATATCCTAATTATGACAGGTTACTGATGGTTTTCAGCTGACAGAAACAAAAGTCTCTTTATGTGAGTTGCATTAGTTTTAAGTTACAGACACCGCTCTCTTAAACACTGTCTCATATTTAAGAAAAGTCAGACACAAATTTATTCTACAGAGATATGCAAATGCGATTCACTATGTTCGACAGAAATGAATGCATCAAGAAAGCCAAACAAAATGACGCAAGTTATCGGTGCAGTGAAGCAACTTAAGCCACTAAATAAAGGCAAGTCGTCCGGTCCAGACTGTATACCAGTCAGGTTCCTTTCGGAGTATGCTGATGACATATCCCCACATTTAACAATTACATGTAACTGCTCGCTGGAAGAAAGATCCGGACCCAAGGACTGGAAATAATAAGTGCAGTTGTCAGGGGATCTAAAGCTGACTCCATATTTCTAGATTTTCAAAAGGCTTTTGACACTGTTCCTCACAAGTGGTTTCTAATGATGGTGCGTGCCTGTGGAGTATCGCCTCAGTTGTGCGATTGGTTTGGTGATTTCCTATCAGAAAGGACACAGTTCGTAATAACTGAGACGAAGTCATCGAGCCGGCCGCTGTGGCCGAGCGGTTCTAGGCGCTTCAGTCTGGAACCGCGCGACCGCTACGGTCGCAGGTTCGAATCCTGCCTTGGGCATGGCTGTGTGTGATGTCCTTAGGTTAGTTAGGTTTAAGTAGTTCTAAGTTCTAGCGGACTGATGACCTCAGATGTTAAGTCTCATAGTGCTTAGAGCCATTTGAACCATTTTTGAAGTCATCGAGTGAAAGAGCTGGCGTTCCGTAATGAAGTCCCTCTTCTGTTCATAATTGATATCAACGATTTGCGAGACAATGTCAACGCTCCATTTAGACTGTTTATAGGTGATACTGTCCTTTACCGTCTAGTAATGTCATCATAAAATTAGTACGAATTACAAAATGATTTACACATGAAAAATGGCAGTTGTCCGTGAACAATAAAAAAATGTGAGGTCCTTCATCTGTAAAATTTCGGTTACACGATGTACAGTGAAGAGTCACACAAACTGTTACACTTGCCCAATATCGTGGAGGGCCCCCCTGACTACGCAGAAGTGCCGCAACACGAAGTGGCATGGCCTCGACCAATGTCTCAAGTAGTGCTTGAGGGAATTGACACCATGAATCCTGCAGGGCTGTCCATAAATCAGTAAGAGTACGAGGGCATTGAGATCACTTCCGAACAGCACGCTGCAAGGCATCCCATATATGCTCAATAATGTTCATGTCTGGGCAGTCTGGTGGCCAGCGGAAGTGTTTAAACTTAGAAGAGAGTTTCTGTAGCCACTCTGTAGCAATTCTGGAGAATTTTCAGGAGCTGCCACTGTCCTTTGCATAATCTGTGAGCAATTTGTAGTCCATCAGCGCTGGTGATTTAATTATTGTAGAAGATATTCTAACTAACATATTGTGCTACATCCAGTTTTGCTGTAAAGAGAAGTAACACAGTTACTGCCAAAGACTACATCATCCATGAATTTCATTGTATATCCGTGCAAATAAATGTGTGTTTTTGAGAATTTTCAGAATGGTGTGGGGTGTCGCATTGTCCTGCTGGAACCACCCAAGTCCGTCGGAATGCACAATGAAGGTGAATGGATGCAAATGATCAGACAGGATGCTTACGTACGTGTCACCTGTTAGAGTCGTATCTAGACGTATCAGGGGTCCCATATCACTCCAACTGCACACGCCTCACACCATTACAGAGCCTCCACCAGCTTTAACAGTCCCTGCTGACATCCAGGGTCCATGGATTCATGAGATTGTTCCCATACCCGTACACGTCCAACCGCTCTATACAATCTGAAACAAGACTCGTTCGACCATGCAACCTGTTTCCAGTCGTCAACAGTCCAATGGTGTTGACGGGGCCAGGCGAGGCGTAAAGCTTTGTGTCGTATATTCATCAAGAGGACACGAGTGGGCTTTCGGCTCCGAAAGCCCATACCGATGATGTTTCGTTGAATGGTTCGCACGCTGACACTTGCTGATGGCCCACCATTGAAATCTACAGGTATTTGCGGAAGGGTTTCACTTCCGTCACGTTGAACGATTCTCTTCAGTTGTCGTTGGTCCCGTTTTTGCAGGATCTTTTTCCGGCTGCAGCGATGTCAGCGATCTCATGTTTTACCGGATGCCTGATATTCAGGGTACACTCGTGAAATGATCGTACGGGAAAAGCCCCACTTCCTCGCTACCTCGGAGATGCTGTGTCCCATCGCTCGTGCGCCGACTGTAACACCATGTTAAAACTCACTTAAACCATGATAACCTGCCATTGCAGCAGCAGTAACCTAACAACTGCACCAGACACTTGTTGCCTTATATAGGCATTGCCCATCGCAGCGCGGTATTCTACCTGTTTACATGTCTCTGCATTTGAATACGCATGCCTATACCAATTTCTTTGGCGCTTCAGCGTATAATACAAATTTAAAAGTTGTCGATTCAACTAAATACCTAGGGATTACCATTAAAGCAACTGAAATTGAAACCACCAAATAAATAATGCTGTAGGGAAGACGAACCAAAGACTGCGTTGTACTGCAAGAACACTCAGAAGGTGCAACACAGTTGCTAAAGAGACTGCCTACGTCAAGCTTTTCCTTCCTCTGCTAGAGTACTGCCGAACGATATTGTCCCTTACCTGATACGATCGACGGACACTGAAAAAGTTCAAAGAAGGGCGGTTCGTTTTGCGTTATCTCGAAATAGAGGAGAGTGTATCTCAGATATGAGTTAGGATGGCCATCAATAAAATAAAGGTGTTTTTCGCTGCGGCGAGATCTTTTCACAAAATTTAAATCGTCGATCTCATCAGAATTCGTAAAGGTATTTTGCTGACTCCCACCTACATACGGAGAAATGAGCATCAAAATAAAACAAGAGAAAAAAGATCTTTGGGAAAGACTTAGATGTTAATTTTTCCACGCGCTGTTTGAGAATGGTGCGACCGAGGAATAGTCTGAAAGTGGTTCTGTAAACACTGTGCCAAGCATTTAATTGTGAATTGCAGAGTAGTGATTTATATGTGGGTAACTCTCATCCAGAAACTAAAAAGGCTCACTGTTTACAAGCTACATGACGTGTTTGGCATGGAGGCAATACGTTCGAAGGTGTACGGTGTGTGTTTCGAAGCAGATGTTGACACAATTAACCTACAGTTACTATTTTTCCAAAAGAAAAAACGAGAGGGTATTACAAACAAGTCTTATTTGAAACGCAATGGCTTAAATGGTTCAAATGGCTCTGAGCACTATGGGACTCATCTGCTGAGGTCATAAGTCCCCCGAACTTAGAACTACTTAAACCTAACTAACCTAAGGACAACACACACATCCATGCCCGAGGCAGGATTCGAACCTGCGACCGTAGCGGTCGCGCGGTTCCAGACTGTAGCGCCAGAACCGCTCGGCCACCAGCGGCCGGCCGCAATGGCTTACTTTTCTACAAAAACGCTTCTCGTTTCCTCGAACCTTCTTAAGTAATTCTCATAGTATTGAGAACAAATGAAATCTTTATAGTTACAACCAACGATCAACAAGTTCCTTACACAATGTCAGGAAATATTTTGTTTTCAACAGTCCAATGTACGTTTAATAAGGCAAATATTCGTTCCACAGTTGTCTTGTGGTCGGGGATTGCAAAAAAGTATTACACGGTTTTGAAAAGTTCCGAATATTCGTCTCCAGAACGATTGTTCACGGTATCACACCATCTATCAGATACAGTTTTCTCTAAAAATGTTTATTTGGTTTACGATTAGAGCTGTTCACTTAGAAACATTTTTAGACGATTTACTTCATCAAACTACTGACTGTCACCCACAACAACATTTCAGTTCTGCAGTAAAATTTTCCACGATTTCCCGATCAAGTTCTTTGTTAAGAGTAAACCATTGGAACAGAGTTAATTCATCGTACCGCCTCATCCGTTTGCAAATGTAAACGCTGTAAAAAGAATAAAAAGCATTCACATCTTTTCTGAATGCAATAACAAGTTGATCACTGTCACATTTAGAAATGACATTTCTTACTTTTAGGAGACCGAAGTTTTTTTAGTCCTGTCTTGCAGACTTGACACGGTATTACTCTGGACAGAATACCGTCCCACTACAATCTTTTTCTTCACTTTCAGTGCACAATATTTGTTTGTGCAGGGAACTGGAGACACTATGAAGAAACTATAGGTATCTTTCAGCCAGAGGATTTTCCAGGAAAGACCTAATGGTAAGGGGGACATTATTTTCAGACATGGGATAAGATTTAAGAGCCTCGTACGTCTGAAAAATTCTTTCAATTTCAGGCGATAGCCACTTCGTTTTATACGAAAAAGCACTGTCTTATTTTCAATTCTTACAAAATTAGAAAATTCAACCAAGTTTTGTGCTCTCACTTTGTGGACAAAAACTTCCATATCCATCTTCAGAATATCTGAAGCAATTTTACGAACATTATGTATAATATCGCATGAACAGCCACTCCTGAAACGTTGTCCCTCAGTTCTTTATACATTGTTGGAATCAGACCTTTCAGTCCGCCAAAGTTGACATTGGTGTTACCCCGCCAAATGCAGTACACTTCTACTGTCGCAGGTTCGAATCCTGCCTCGGGCATGGATGTGTGTGATGTCCTTAGGTTAGTTAGGTTTAATTAGTTCTAAGTTCTAGGCGACTGTTGACCTCAGAAGTTAAGTCGCATAGTGCTCCGAGCCATTTGAACCATTTTTTTGTTTCTTCTTCTTACTGTTTTGTAAATTTACAGCTGGCGGTTTAAATAGAGCATTAAAAACGGGGTGGAATCAGGATAAACAAGGTCTTAGGTAACCCTACATTAATGGCAGGCGATGGGATATCCTGGGGTACAGACAGCTGAGGTCGGAAAACGTATAGTCTGTCGGTAAACTGAAGAGCGAGCGAGCGAGTCCCCACTCTGCCAACCCAGCTACGTCACAGGGCGCTTCTACAGGCTGTTTCACAACGTAGTACCGGCCCTGCCGCGGCGCGCGATTTAAATCTGTGGCGACGTCGTACACAGATACGTCTCGGCTGCGTTTTTTTTTTAGACAAATGCATTAAGACCATAAGGAATACAAAGGACGATAGCTTCTTTCGAAATACAACAATAGAGCAAATAATATTAAGAACGGAAGTCAGGATTCTACCACAAACATAGAACCGAATGCCTGTTCATGTGAATATGGTATATGTTCCTCTACTGCTATTCGTGAAACGAACCGCACATAATTCAATCAATCTGTAGAATTTAAGGCTTGTCCTTACTTTGTGTTTCTACTGAAAGGTAGAAGTTTTCTTTGAGGGACTGTATTGAAACTTAACAATTCTTGCAACATGAAGAGTGTTTAAAAAGTAAGCAGAAATTTATAATTTTGTGTGTTAGTCCGATCTGCACTACTTTTTTGTCACTGTCTTCGTGAACATGTCTCTAAAGTATGTGTACAATGTTATGCATATTGGCTATTTACTCCGTTGTCAGTTGTCAAAAAGATTACATGTGTTTTGGTAGCATCAACGATTATTTGTTTTGTATAAAAATAGAATAGAGAATCTGTATCAAATTTTGTTGTAAGAATGGAATAAAATGTGTGAAATTTTTGGAAATGTTGAATATTGCTTTTGGTGAACTTGTTATGAGTAAGCCAAGGGCATACAAGTGGTATAAACATTTCAAAGTGGGTCTTAAAGGGCAGCAGTTTTAAAAGTATGGATGAGATTAAAAGTGTGCAGTTAGAAGACCTATAAACTATCCCGAAGAAACAGTTCCTAAAGTGTTTCGGGAATTGGAAAAAGAACTGGCATAAGTATGTAGTATGTAATGGGGAATATTTTGAAGAGTATAACATTGCTGTAGACTAACAAATAAAGTTCTTACCAAAAAATAAAAGTTAATATGTAAGCGCACCTCGTATGTCAAGCTTTCTGCTTGGAAGTCCAGAATCGGGGTATGTGTTTCGAAGGAAATTTCAGCAGTGTTTACAATAGCTATTGCGCACATGTTTTAAGCAATATGACATAGAATCGGGTGAATAGTGACCGAGACAGAGATTTGGTGTTCCATCAGCATCAAAGGTTTTACGTGATTTTGAAACTGTCTATAACGATGGGTTTCCTCACGAAATTATTAATTTCCTTCGTGGCGACTCCAGTAAACCATGCGGCTTATTTCCGCGTTTCTTCTTTATGCGTCCTATTGGGGGAGGCTGACGTTTGCCTAAATTGCAGCCATTTGGTTGGGAGTAGTAATATTAGCCAACAGTTCTTTTCGCGTCGCCTCCTTAACATACACTGTACTAACATTAGAGACGATCGAACGCTCGTTACTCCGCAAATACCTCCTTTTCTTCGTATTCTGCACATTTTCTTACAATACTAGACGATTATCCATCACTTCCGGATATCGAAGTATATCAGTAAGTATACAAAGTTAACTCACACTGGCAACTAAAATCCCACGAACGGAAACGACGTATATCACTGCATGCCGATCTACACCGCTACAAAGGTAACGGGCAACAGATTTTGGGTGCCCCTGTAGTCCGGTGGCAGCGTTCTTCCGGGAAAGGCCACTTCCCCCACCAAAAGCGCTGCTCGCTCTTCAGTTTACAGACAGACTATAGCCCTGGTTGAGTAGAGCTGCTTGCCGGTGCGTAACCAGCTGCGATAGCAGCGCGGGTGCCCTCTCAGCCGGCGTGACGTCACTGTCTGCCGACAGGCGACGTCGTTCACGCCATCTGGCGGTTCCGATGACGTCAGTGCGGGCTGCGCGGCTAGCGAGCGCGACCGCTACCTTGACAGCTATGGTTGCGTGTTCTCCTGGAGCGGCATTTTCTCCTTAAAACCATCAAGGGTCGGTACTCACGTCACACGAAGGATGTATTGCGTTCGGTAATGGTCTCAGGATATCTATCTGGGCTATTGCCAATAGTTACGAACAAAATTTGGCTCCTAAATGAGAGTGCTGCGATGTGGTTTAATCTTATTATATTCAGCGAAGTGGCACAATGTTTATCACAAACAGAATTCTAATCTCACCATCCAGCCATTCCCATTTAGATCTCCTGTAGTTCCCATAAATCAGTAAGGTGCAATCCCAAGATGGCTCCTTTCCTACGTAAGATAGTGCTCCGTTTCTAACAATCTAATTTTCTATAGAGGTTGATTTGTCTTCTTTCCTTATTCTGATTAATGTACGCATTATTATGTTTTTATTCTTGACTATCAAAATATTCAGTTTTAAACAAATCACCTGCTGCCAGGGTCTTACGAATATCCGGTTTAAACTATGCTAGTGGTTTCGAAATTACACCAGTTACCGAGTACAGTTATAAGCTTTGTTACAACTTAAGACTGGCAGTTAACAGCGAAATTTAAGGTAACAACATCGTTTGTGTCTGCTAACATCTATTCTCACTAAACGCTGCTGTAGCGTTATGCTTCTTATAGGAGAGCTAAAGTACAGATAACAACTTCCTTTTAAATGAAAGATTGCGTAATCAGCATTGCTACTAATGTTCTTCTATCATAGACATCGACATAACCTGTAACATATGTATGTGCCATGACCTCGTCATTTCTCCGTGACATAATTAGAGCAAGTAAATACGAAAGTAATTTGTAACATTAGAAGCCAAGATCGATGTGAAATAGTTTATTTCTAGACTAGTTTCGACAGTAACTAGATCCTTAGATCTCCCAGAAATACAACTACACATCAATCTCGTCGACATACTGAGACTGGGTGTTGTGTGATGTCCTTAGGTTAGTTAGGTTTAAGTAGTTCTAAGTTCTAGGGGACTGATGACCGTAGATGTTAAGTCCCATAGTGCTCAGAGCCATTTGAACCATTTTGACATACTGAGAACATGCTCCAGTTTCACACTGGTTTCTTATACGAGGGTTGGAACTTTAATAGTGGAAACTATTTATTTACAGCTCGTACAAAATAGATACGTGTTTCAAAGTTTTACTGACCTTCAGTGTAGTCATCAGCATTTTGCATAACCCGTTGCCAGCGACGTGGAAGTCGTAGGATACTCTTAGCAGTGCGAGTTGTGTTGACAGTTCGAGCGGAACGGTCTACTGCCTGACGAACTTCTAGCAGTTCTGAAGCGAATGCCGTGAAGTGTTTTCTTCAGTTTAGAAACCGAGTTGAACTTACGGGGGCTTAAGTCAGGGGAGTGCAGTAGATGGTATAAACATACCAGTAACAGCTTGCACTCTACGTGCTTGAGCACTGTCCTGCAAAATGATGGTCAGGTTCTACAGAAAGTGTCATCACTTCTGTCTCTAAGCTGGTCGTTGGTTGTGTATCAAAAATAAACAAGGGTGGGGAAGGACATCGGCCGTACCCTCTCAAAGGAATCATACCAGCATTAGTCCGGAGCGATTTAGGAAAAATCACCGAAAACGTATATGGCCGAACGCGGTTTTGAACCGTCGTCCTCCCGAATGCGAGTCCAGTGCGCTAACCACTGAGCCACAACACTCAGAGTACATCTTCAAGGACTTCACTTTGATAGTGATGAAGCGGTGCAAGCAGAGATGAGGTTGTGGTTCCGCCAATGAAATCAGATATTCTACGGTGACGATATCGACAAACGGGTCTCTCATTGGGAGAAATGTGTTTGTGGCCAGGGTGACGATGTTGAGAAATAATATGAACATGAAGAACAAAGATGTAGAATGTTAATAACGTTTGTTTAATTTAAAAAGCTTTGGGAGTTTTCACATAAAAAATTCGGAGGCATTACTTTTCAGCACGTCCTCGTATTAAACGCTTATGTAAACGAATAAGTTTTATTTCATTATAGGTTTTGTCGTTAAACAGTTAATTAATATTATAGTAATTTTATTGTAACTAATACTGTGTTAAACATTTTGTATATTTTATTATTGTTCTTTCTTCGTTTCGGCAAACTAAGGACCACGTCAATTCAACGGTCTCCTTTTCGAGCTTTAACTATCGTCCGCTATTCCTGTATTCGTTTAAGGTGTTGTTGTTTTGTCTCTTGGGTCCACGCTTGTCCTATCTCCAGCTTCGGCTTTCCCTGGAAACTCTTGTGTGTTCGTACGAATCCGTTAAGCGGATCACGCTCCTCGATATCTTTAGGAGAAATTTCCAGTTCTCGTAGATCTTTTTCAACTTCTGTGAACCATGCGCCTTTGGTTTTCTTTTAGACGCCCTTCCTGGGGTCATTCATGCCACGTAGCCATAAAAGACAATCCTTCTTTTCCGAATCGTGTCGCTTATCTTCTCCATGTGCTTATATGGGTCGTGGCTCTGACGCCTTCTGTACTCGCAGTTTTCTTTGATGAGTCCCAAGATTTTCCTCAAAATCTTTCTGTCTTTCGCTTCAGGTTTCTCATTATCATTTCATTTCTTAAAGCTACCCATTCGTCTTCTACTATATTCCTTGCTTCAGTCAATGGTTGCGTAGTGCTCACTTTGAAACTTCTGCCGCATATAAAAACACCGGTCGAATAACACTGCCGCAGTATCTCGGTTTCGCGTTTAAGGATTCGAACTCTTATTGTAGATGCCTTCAGTTAGTTGCTAGGCCATTTATATTTTGTTAATGCGTGACACGAAGGCTTCTTACTGAGGTAGGGTAGGCTCAGTCCATTCACCTAGGCATATAATATTTTGGCTACTTAATTTTTCCTAATAGGACCTCCAGTTTCTTGGCAATGACTTTATGTTTCTCATAAAGCATGTCTCGTCAAAGGAGGTTGGAAGCCCAGCCTACGCTGCCTGTACTTTAGCTGATTAAATTTTTTTGCTGCCATATCTGTTATAGTAATGAAAAATATAATAAAATAGTGGGCATCTATGGCATATTAAAAATGAGGATGACGGTAAGATGTACTTGGGGACCCCCGGAACTGATCACTGGATCCTCACCTGAACGCATTGCAATAACACGAACAGCTATTTCAAGAAATCTGACGAATGTTTCTTTGACTTCCTGCTGTGGAGTATATGTTGGAATTTATACCAAAGCTACTAAAGACTCCAAACGTAATCTGAAAGCGTTATTAGCCCAAACAGATCTGAACCAATCACGTGATATTGTTTTTTCCCGTTTCAAAAATCAGTCAACTAGTGAATTTGCTCTTCAAGCTGAAATACAGCAGTATCTCCGCTTGGAGACTGTATGGGACCGCAGCTAGTGCAAATAATTAAGTATTTTTTTTTCTCGTTCGTAATGTTGTGCACTGTGAACGAACGAGTGCATGTAACTTGTCATTACATCTTCGACTGCTTCTTACACAATGTTGAAACGCCACTCGCACACCTATACTCAATGCCACGTTACCACTGTTACATCTGTACGCATTACCTGCGTTTGCATCCACATTAGCAGGCTCTTGTTAAATGCATGACGGTCCGTATTTCGGAGGTCGTTCTATTCCAGTCACGGGTCTGCTGTGGCTAGTGCAAACTGTGGTAGGGGTACAAATAGGAATATTTCCTGAAAAATGGCTGCTGAAAGTAACGTTTTATGTATTAAGATTATTTTTTGATAGAAAGAGCTGCTACTCTCCTTAGAATTTACCTCGAATTTAGTTACGTAAATGTAACTAAAAGCAACGCAGTGAATGCATTATCGTAATGACGATAGACACAAAACCAACGTCCGCCATACTAGTATAAGATTACAATTTCCACAACCAGAGACACTGGAAGGTTTCAGGCTGGTTACATAGGAGTAAGATAGAGGTTTGGGAAACAGATTATAAACTATAATCAAACCAGTCTCAGGACTGAAGACCACAACAACAACAACAACAACAAGGCATTTCCGGGGACAGATGTGGGCTGTTGCCATTATTTGTTGGTTATAAACTGTAGATTAAAACTGAGAAACTTGCAAAAAAGTAGGAAATTAAGGGGACTGATCCTTGATAAGTTAAAAGAACCACAGGTCGTAGAGAGTTTCAAAGTGAGCACTACGCAACGATTGACTGAAATAAGGAATATAGTAGAAGACCAATAGGTAGCTTTAAGAGAAGAAAGACTGAAGTCAGCAGAGGATCAAATAAGTAAAAAGACAAGGCCCACCACAAATCCTTGGATATCGCAGGAGATACTGAATTTAACTGATGAAAGGAGAAAATGTTAAAATGCAGCAAATGAAGCAGGCGAAAAGGAGCATAAACATCTAAAAAAGGAGGTTGACAGGAAGTGAAATATTCCTAAGAAGGATTGGCTAGAGAACAAATTTAAGTCTATTGATGCGTGTATAACTAGAGGAAGTATAGATACAGCTTGCAAGAAAATTGAAGAGGCCTTTGGAGAATAGGGAGGCAGCTGTATGAATATCATGAACTTAGGTGGAATACTAGTATAAAGGAAAGAAGGGAAAGCTGAAAGGCGGAAGGAATATGTAGAGGGGCTATACAGCAGGAATGAACTTGAAGGCATTATTATAGAAAGGGAAGTCGAAGTAGATGCAGAAGACATCGGAGATATGATACTGCGGAAAGAATATGACATAACACTGGAAGAACTAAGCCGAAACAAAGACCCCGTAGCAGACTTCATTCCCTCAAAACTGCTGATATCCTTAGGAGAGCCAGCCGTGACTAAACTGTTCCATTTGAAACAGGGGTAGTACCCTCACACTTCAATTCGAAAGCAAGTAGGTGCTGTCAGGTGTGAATTTTACCGAATTATCAGTTTAATACGTCACGGCTGCAAAACACTGAAACGAATTATTTGCAAAAGAATGGAAAAACTGGTAAAAGTCGACCTTGGAGAAGTTCAGTTTGGGTTCTGGAGGAGTGTGGGAACACGTAAAGCAATACTGATCCAACAGATTATCTTGGAAGATAGGTCAAGAAAAGACAGACCTACCTTTACAGCATTTTCGTATTTGGAGAAAGCTTCAGACAATGTTGAGTGGAATACACTCTTCAAATTTCTAAAGATAGCAGGCGTAAAGTACAGGGAGCGGAAGTTTATTTACAACTTGTCTAGAAACAAGACGACAGTTACAAGAGTCGAAGGGCATGTGCCCTATAAGCTATAACTTAAGAACTGTGAGCATTTGTTCACCTTCGATACGGTGAAACGTATCTTTTCTACCGCACAAGTGCTCATAGCTCTTCAGGTATGCATTTTAGAGCATGTTAACTGCATGATTTTTTCTTGTTTTGGTCCATACTCTCTCCTCGCAAAATATGTGAAGCAAAGAGCCTGCAGTAGAAAAGATTTATCTCACAGTATCGAAAATGAATAAGTACTCATAGCCGTTACGGTATGCATTTTAGAGCCCATGTTTATTGAACTTTTTTGCTTCGAATAATCGTTCCTGTCATACCACTGAATATTGACCATTGCTCCAGGGGCACCCTGCGTGAACGATACTTAAAGACCTGTGTCAGCAAAGCACTGTCGTATTTTTAAGTACTTTCCGATTGAGGACACCTTTAATTAACGCGAAAGAAGTAAGGTATCCGGTTTGAAACAGCCGTAATAATGTATGAAGTTCCTCTCCGTAAGGGATAATTGAAAATATTGAGAATACAATTACACCTGATTATAAAATCGCAGGCGCGCGGGGTAGCCGTGCGGTTAAGGGCATCCTGTCACGGTTCGCGTGGCTAGCACCGTCGGAGGTTCGAGTCGTCCCTCGGACATGTGTGTGTGTGTGTGTGTGTGTGTGTGTTGCCCTTAGCGTAAGTTAGTTTAACTTAGATTAAGTAGTATATAAGCGTAGGGACCGATGACCTCGGTAGTTTGGTCCCATTTTCCAGTTATGAAATCGCAGTATTCAATACACCATAGTGCTATCAATAAATAAATATGTCTTTATAATAGAAAGTATCATGGAAACATTTGAGAATAGCAAGTTGTTTCCTGTTTTGCTGGTGTTACATGAGAGAACTCAAATTCCTTTAACTAATGCACTCCTCTGGTGTTTATAACAGCGTTTCCTGCGTGGTCATCCTCTGCATGATACTGGTCATGTGAGACACGTCGGAGTAGACTATGCAAGCTGGTAGTGAATAGGGGTAGGGACAGTTTGTATAAAAACACTACACAGCTTCTAACGTGGAGCGGCGTTACCATATTGGACCAAAAGAAGCCAAGATTTTGTCCGTTCTCAACAGAAAAGCTGTTGTAGTCTTCAGTCCGAAGACTGGTTCGGTGCAGCTCTCCACGCTCATCTGTCCTGTGCAAGCCTCTTCATTTCTGCAAAACTATTTAGAACTACATTGATTTGAAGCTGTTTACCGTAGTCAAGGTTTGGTCTCCCTCTACAGCTGTTACCCCACACTGTGTTTCATTGTTAAATAGACGATTTCTTGATGCCTAAACATGTGCCCTATCACTCGATGCCTTCTTTTAGTTAGGTTGTGCCATAAGTTTATATTTTTTTTCGCGATTCTGTACAGCAGCTTTCCATTAGTTATTCGATCTATCCATCTACTCTTAAGCATCCGTTCAAAATGGTTCAAATGGGTCTGAGCACAATGCGACTTAACTTCTGAGGTCATCAGTCGCCTAGAACTTATAACTAATTAAACCTAACTAACCTAAGGACATCACACACATCCATGCCCGAGGCAGGATTCGAACCTGCGACCGTAGCGGTCACGCGGTTCCAGACTGAAGCGCCTAGAACCGCCCGACCACACCGGCCGGCTTCTATTCTTTTATCGTCTGAAATGTTTATCGCCGACGTTATACTTCCAAACAAGGCTACAGTCCAGGTAAATATATTCGCAAAATACTTCCTAATTTCTCTCTGTCAGAAACGCTTTTCTTGCTATTGCCACACTGCATTTGATACACTCTTTTTTTGGTCTTCGTCACTTATTTTGCCGCTCAAATAACAAGACTCATCTGGTTCTTTTAGTAGCTCACTTCCTTGTCTAATTCTATCAGCATCAACTAATTTAATTCCACAACATTCCATTACCCTTGTTTTGCTTCTGTTGATATTCATGTTACTAGGGGCGTTTGAAAAGTCCGTGCAAAGTCCGAGAGATAGCACCACCGACGCGTATCGAGGTCATGTTTAGTTAGTAGCATCTTTGGAAAGAACGCACAGCAAGTTTCAGCCATATTGGTCTATTTCTTTGTGTTTGGCATTCATGTGAATCAAGGAAGCCGAGTCATTGTCAAAAAAACGGACGAGAAAGAATTTCGTGTGGTGATTAAACATTACTTTATGAAAAGCAAAACGCCTCAGGAGACTAAAGAGGAGCTTGATAAACATTACGGTGACTCTGCACTTTCGATTAGAACAGTTAATAAGTGGTTTCAATATTTTCAGAGTGGCCATATGGGCATAAGTGACGCTGAACTTTCTGGACTCCCTGTGGTGGTTGCAACTCCAGAAATCACTGATAAAATCCATGATATGGTGATGGATGACAGAACAGTTAAGGTGCGTGAGATTGCTAATGATGTGGGCATCTCGAATGAACGGTTACACAATATTTTGCATAAACATTTGGACATGAGAAAGCTAGCCGCAAGATGGGTTTCGCGATTGCTCGCGCTTGACCAAAAAATGGGATCGTGTGAAGTGTTGCAAGGATGGTTTGCAGCTGTTCAGGAAGAATCCGCAGGACTTTAGGTGTCGTTTCGTCACTGTGGATGAAACATGGATAGATTACTATACTCCAGAGACCAAACAACAATCTAAACAATGGGTTCCCAAGGGAGAATCTGCACCAAAAAAGGCGAAGACCATTCCTTCGGCCAGAGAGGTTATGGTGACTGTCTTTTGAGATTCGCAAGGAATAATCCTCATCGACTATCTGGAAAAGGGTAAAACTATTACAGGCGCATATTATTCATCGTTATGGACCGTTTGAAAACCGAGCTGCAAGAAAAACGTCTACAGTTGGACTGCAAAAAAGTCCTTTTCCATCAAGACAATGCACCAGCACACACCTCAGCAGTAATGGTCGCAAAATTATTGGAAATATGATTCCAACTCGTTTCACATCCCCCCTATTCTCCAGACTTGGCTTCCTCGGACTAGTATTTGTTCCCCAATTTGAAGAAATGACTGGCGGGCAAAGATTTTATTCAAACGAGGAGGTGATTGTAGCAACTAATAGCTATTTGCAGACTTGGACAATTCTTATTATTCGGAAGGGATCGACATATTAGAACTGTGTCGGATGAAGTGTATAAGTCTAAAAGGTGGCTATGTCGAAAAATAAAAAAGGTTTACCCTTAACACGTAAGTAGTTTTTATTTTTGCAAGGACTTTTCAAACAGTATCCATTCCAGTATTTTTTAGGTGCCCCACATTCGTAGGTATTTGAAAATGTCGTGATTACCGCCTTGAGCTTGTGATAATATCTTTATGTAGACAACCAGTTTCCGTCGACGGGTCATCTTCAGGTTCTTAAAGCATTTTTAGCATAATATTTGGCAAATGCAAATCACTGACGTCAGGTGATAAACCTTGAATTTGTCACATAGTAATGTACACTGATCAGCCAAAACATTATGACCACTGTTACTACGACGTTGGATGCCGCCCCGTGGCGTTGTGGGTATGTGACACGTTAACAAAAGCATGTAAGCGCAGTAGACACGGACGGGGGTCACACTAGCGAAGGTACGTGCTGCAAGAGGAGACTTCCATTGAGATAAGACACTTTGACAAAGGGGAGATTATTATTACGTAGAGCCTGTGAACGAGTATCCCGAAAACGGCGAAGCTGGTAGAATGTTCACTTGCTTCTGTCGTGGGCCTCTACGGAAAGAGATAGAAGGACAGTGAAACTACCACTAGGCGCTAAACGGTGCGATGTCTACGATTCTACACAGAACGTGGGGTTCGGAGGCTTGTCTGCTGTGCAAAGCAGGATAGATGGTGTGATCTGTGGCATCTCTGCCGAAAGAGCACCCTGCTGGTGCCTGTACAAGTGTTTCGGAGCACATCGTTCGTCGTACATTATTGAACATGGAGTTCCGCAGCAGACCACCCCTACGTGTTCACATGTTGACTCTACGACATCGCCAGTTACAATTGCAATAGCACGGGACCATCGGGATTCTACTGTAAACCAATGGAAACGTGTCGATTTTTCGGGCGAATCACCTTTTTGCTGCACTAGGTCGATAGTTGTCATCGAAGTGAAAGTCGGCTAGAAACGTGCAGCGCGCCGTAGACTCAGGATGGTGGGAGCAGTATTATGCTTACGGGAGACATTCTCCTGCGCTTGCTTGGGACCTGTGGTAGTAATCGAAGACACGCTGCCCGGCACGGTGGCCGAGCGGTTCTAGGCGCTTCAGTCTGGAACCGCGCGACCGATATGGTCGCAGGTTCGAATCCTGCCTGGGCATGGATTTGTGTGATGTCCTTAGGTTAGTTAGGTTTAAGTAGTTCTAAGTTCTAGAGGAGTGATGACCTCAGATGTTAAGTCCCGTAGTGCTCAGAGCCATTTGAACCATTTTTGAAGACACGCTGACAGCTGCGAACCACTTGCATCCCTTCATGCATGATGTCTTCCCCGACGGCGATGTTATCTTTCAACAGTATAATTGTTCGTGTCTCGGAGCCAGAACCGTGCTACAGTGGTATGAGGGGCATTATAGTGAAATCACGTTGATGTCTCTAGTTCTAAGTTCTAGGGGACTAATGACCTCAGCAGTTGAGTCCCATAGTGCTCAGAGCCATTTGAACCATTTGAACGTTGATGTCTCGGCGACTAAATTCCCATAATGTAACTCTTATGGAATCCATGTGGACGCCATCACCGCGTTCTGTCGTTATTTACGCGATTTACATGACCTGTGCGTAGCCATCTAACGCCACATATCTCCACAAACCTACCAACAAACTGTCGGATTCCTGATATGCAGATTCAGTGATGTATTTCGTTCCGAAGACGGACAAACAAGATATTATGCAGATAGCCATAATGTTTTGGCTCATCAGTGTAAATACGTCGTCAACATACAAACTTCGCTAGGCAGAGCACTCTTTGATGTTACATCAGCAATCCCAGGTCCTTTACTGTCTTTGACAGAACTGCAGCCCCGTCGGCAAACAGCAAAATTTTTATTTCCTCTCCCTGAACTTAAATTCGCATTCCAAATTTCTCCTTGATTTCCTTTACTGCCTCCTGAGTGTACAGATTAAAAAAACATCGTGGACTGTCTCACTTTCTCAGTCGAAGTACGGTAAATAAAAGACAACGGCTAAGGCGATCGGAGTGAATGTGGCTTTGGAGACTACTCGTTCCTCTTCTTGCAGTTTTGTACTTTATCTGATGTCTACAAATTTGGCAAAATTCGGAATTGCTTCCTCTTTGCCGGTGCTAATCGGATCTGTGCGAGGCGGACTGGAACCTCTTACACAATACGACGTGGGAGAGAGCTGGAACATAACTCGGTTAGTCGCCTTCATTTTCAGTTACGTCGGTAGCGCGTACCGGGCCGTGCGGGCGCTTCGCAGCCCGCCAGACGGGCCGGCTCTCAACAACGCAGCGGCGGCGGCGTCGCAGCCCTGGTCGATAGCGGCGGGCGAGGGCGAGCCGCGCATGCGCACCTGCTGCTCTCCGGGAGACGCGGCTCCCCCCTCCCTCCTCTCCCCCACCCACTGACGGCTGCACACGTGCCCGTTACGTCACTATGTTTACGAGGCTATCGGCCGCCTGCTCTGAAGCTATTTGAGTACGCTTGTATGCACAGCCACACCCAATTCATTCATCTATTCCTAGGAGATTGTATCGATGTTACCACAACTTCGAACTGTCACCCGAAAGCTGCAGTCTCGTTCCATTTGTGGTTAAATTGGCATTAACGAGATGAACGTCTTCGGAAACGACTTCTTTATCCATAATACTATAACTTTCGCTGAAGGGAACTGAATCAGATCTCTTTTAGTACTAATAGTAACATTTACAAAACGCTTAACCAGATACAGAAAGATAAAAGTAAGATGAAGGCCCTAAAATAAGCATTCTCACTTGGTCTTCGTATATCTTTGCATCTCTCTCCTCTTCATTTTTCCGCACTGCAACGTTAGTTTGAGCCAGTTCCCATGTGTTTCTTCGTATATGGTGCACTGGATTTCTTTAGTATACCCTGTTTCAATGCACGCATTGTATTAATCTAGGGTAGGATTAGCATGTTCTATTGTGTATATTGCTGTGCGATTAGAGTTATAAACATGGGCGTACCCAACGAGGGGCGGGGGGGGGGGGGGGGCGGCAGCTGCCCCCCCCCCCCCTGAAGATATTCCCAGTTTTTCACTAGTTTACTGTTTTATTTAATAAGGAATGCTGCATGTTTTCTCGGATTGTACAAGTGCATTCTTGTATTTAAAATGTTTATTAAAAGCAGTTTTTCACTGGTTTACTGTTTTATTTAGTAAGAAGTGCTGTATGTTGTCTCGAGTCCTTGTTTCCTGAGACTAGTATGACCTGCCCCCCCCCCCCCCCCCCTAGTTCAGATCCTGGGTACGCCCTTGGTTATAAAACTACCGCAGGCTGCCGTAGACCATCGTAAGTAATCGCAGCCACGGTTGTTTTCCAAGTAGCTTTCGTCAGTAAGGTCGTCCCCACGTCGTCTACACGTCAGGCTTGCTGCATACCTGTCGGGCGTTACCTCATAACGATCGCTTTCTTACGCGATCAGTGTCTCACTAGATTCCCATAGAAACCGGAAGCGTTGAACGGTCTAGAAACTGAGCGAGAAAGTATAAGTGGTCACGTAACATACGGAACAGTTTTATCCCATACAGTTTTACTCCTGTCTGTTACGTAAACATAAAAAAGTGCAAAACAGAAACTGTCAATGTTTAATTCACGTTTTGTTCGAAAATTGTTGTTTTGTAAGGTAAAACAGGGGGATATTGCAGTAAAAATAACCAAAAAATTCAGTTTTGTCATACAGCACTAGATAACGCAATTTTCCCAAAACAAAGGTAAAAAAAAACAAAAAAAAACGCAAAACTAAAGCATATCAAACACCGCTTCAATACTTCGTCGCCGGCCGGTGTGGCCGTGCGGTTAAAGGCGCTTCAGTCTGGAACCGCGTGACCTCTACGGTCGCAGGTTCGAATCCTGCCTCGGGCATGGATGTGTGTGATGTCCTTAGGTTAGTTAGGTTTAATTAGTTCTAAGTTCTAGGCGACTGATGACCTCAGACGTTAAGTCGCATAGTGCTCAGAGCCATTTGAACAATACTTCGTCAGACTTCTGTAAAATATGTTTCTGTTGTTCATAGACAGCTCGTGCATTTATCAATAACAACAGGAAACTCCTGCCTTTGATAATAATGAAGAACATTATGTTAAGCAGAAAATAACAATAATAATTATATTCAAAACGGTTCAAATGGCTCTGAGCACTATGGGACTTAACATCTGAGGTCATCAGTCCCCTAGACTTAGAACTACTTAAACCTAACTAACCTAAGGACATTACACATATCCATGCCCGAGACAGAATTCCAACCTGCGACCGCAGCAGCCGCGTGGTTCCAGACTGAAGCGCCTAGAACCGCTCGTCCACCGCGGCCGGCCAATAATTATATGTTTCCTCATGTAAAATGTACTTGCATCAAAATAACTGCTTTGGTTTCGTAAAAACGAAGAAGTTAGCGATCAACTAAAATTTATTACATATAAAACGCATTTCATATTCTGTAAGGATATAAAATACACAATGACAATATATGATGTGCAGTTCTAATTGTGTGGATACAAACAACCAACCAAACAAAAATTTATTAGTGTTTTTCCCTACCAATGCTGCCAATACTGCTAATCCTGCTATTTACTACGTCATTTATATAATGCACCAAAACTGCTGAACCGTAGTGTTGGTAGATGTAACTCTACAAATGACTGATGCAAGGTTTGGTCATTGAGAAAGGTTGATGGCTAATCGTTTGAATGCATTGTGGAAGACGAGAAAAACGAACAGGATAAAGTAGTACAGAGTGCATCTATCTACCAGTACAAACGAGCAATTGTTCCACAGGTACGAACTCTTATCTGTTCTATCTCTTTCCGTGATTCATCGGGTAAGTGGTATACTTTATGAAATAGAGTTCTGCCATTGCCATCTGACGAACGCGCAGCAAGTGAAGACACCCAGGCGAAGTGACGCAGTGCTGCCATCTAGCGACTTCTGCCGCCTGGAGCTCCCGAACTCTGCAAGCGCCCTAAAGCGCATGGATGCTAATGCCAGTGTGAATGTTTGGTACGAAACTAGGAAACAGAAGCATGTGTGCAAAAACTCTCGTAAAAGATTCGTAATGCAGCCCGATTTACTTATGGTAACAACTGGTGTTATAATTACGCCATAAAACGATTTCTGTTTTTAACAATTATTTGGACTTATTCAACACATGTATGTTATCGCTTATTTTTCCCAGTGTTTCCATTTTTGACATTATTATTGTTCTTTTCAGCTGTTGCGTCCTTTGCTCTCCAGCAGCTGACCTGTTTACTGATGCCACTCTTCGTACGCTCTTCTACCCTTCAACGAACCTTCTACCACTGTTTTCATCTCTCTTTCGTATCTTGGTGGCTGTCACATTCTCCATTGTGTATCCTAGTAAGACAGTGATGAAGTGTTACTTTCTATACTTCTTCATTACTTTGGCAACCCACGATGTTATTTGAATACGTCTGTTTCTCCACATTCTATTCTTTTGCTTTTTGTTTTCTAACGGTCTAGGTCTCGTGTGTTTAAAGTTTAAAGAAAAGATTTTCATGAGGCCTTATCTTTTTTTTGAGACAAACAATGATTTCCAATTAATAAACTTGATCGGTTTCTACACTACTACAGACGTCATTGTATAAAAAGAAGAAAAAGCAATACATTCGTTTTTGAATAGCTTCCACCTGAAGTTCTTATTTTTTTGTCTAGATCGGAACCGCGCTGCTGCTACGGTTACAGGTTCGAATCCTGCCTTGGGCATGGATGAGTGTGACGTCCTTAGGTTAGTTAGGTTTAAATAGTTCTAAGTCTAGGGGAATGATGACCTCAGACGTTAAGTCCCATAGTGCTTAGAGCCATTTGAACCATTTTTTGTCCAGACATGTTTCACTGACGTTACAGCATCACTAGTGAATTTCTTTATGCGCTCTCCTATTACCAAAAGATAAGGTAGCTTTCTGAACTTTGCATTATAGCTATTTTGCTTTTATACTTTGTCATTTTTATCCGTTTCCACATTGTCTCGACTGTGAAACTGCACTTTAAACTTACTGCATCTCTCTGTTTACAAGATTCTCTACCTGTGCATCTTTAAAGTACAATTTGATCTTGTAAACAGCGAGAGAGACCTACCCAAAAACAAAATTATTTGTAAGCAAAGGCGGGCACAAGAGTGCACATCAACCTTCTTACCAAAATAAGAAGTTATTGTACACAATCGAGTGTTACCTCATTCAAGATGCGTTGTGGGGGGAGGTGGATTTTAGTTTTCGGCATCAGATTAACTAGAAAAGGTCCGGGATTCTGTTCCCTATTAGGTGCTAGGATTGGTTTCAGTCACTTGTCGTTTCTTTCACCTTTTTCAGTGATTGATTATTGTGAAAAATACCTGTGGCCGTGATGGGATGCCTTGGAAGAAAGACGATATAGCTCTTGAGGAAACACGGATGGGTAGCATTAAAGAACATGTGTGGCCAATCTGAAGATTTTGCAGTACCATCGTATATCCCGCGTGGCCATAAAATAAATAAGATAAGGCAGATTAAGACGCGAGTAGAGGCGTACTTTGTTGGCAGTAATTTCTCTCTGCTCAGTAAGCTAGTGGAATAGGACACATAAGCACTGATATAGTTTCGAAGTATCCTCCACCATGCACAGCTCATTGGCTTACGGTGAGTATATGTAGATGCTTTAAACTGCACGTACCCTTCAACTGGCTGGGTTAGTTAGCTCAAAGGTGGGAGAAAGGCAATGACTTTTGGCTTCCGGCGGGTCTGTGCCCAGTAAATCATTGTATTGTTCAAAAGAACCTTTTGTACATCTGCATATAGTTTCAGTAACGGCTAGCTTTTGGGTGTAATTTCTTTCTAATATTCAGCCCATTTTCGCCAGCGATTCATTAAATTAGTCTTTAAGCCCTGCCGGCGCTACTAAACTATCTGCAAACTGAAGTAAGTCCGTTCTTGTGCATGGGTACTTCCTCAGTCTTGTTCCTGTTAGCTTTCCAACATTTCATCAGCGCCCTTGGTTGCAGGCACGGTATATTATGTGTGATCGAGACGTCCCTGTCTGGCTTTACAGTTATCGCCGTACTGTTCACGCGTTACGAACCGCCTGAAAGATTACTTCCACTTCATGTTTATTTCCAAATTTTCAACTGGAGTTTGCGTTTCTCACTGCGAAAAGCTTTCTCTACAGTAACGAAAGCTTCGGATGAAAAAACAAAGGTCCTCTCTCTCATCGAGGTAACTCGGGACTTCGGACTGGCCAAGCACAGACGAAAAAATGGCCCGAGACCTCGTTTAAGCAAACTGTCTGGCATTTACCTCAAGAAAAACATGAACCAATATGGCCTGGTGGTAAATGGATACGCGCCTCTCGCATACGATTATAGCGTCCTTTAAACGCCGAACCACTTCGCCCGACAACAGAAGCAGCGTATGTTGCATCATTTTTACCCAGTCTCGTTTTTGAAACAAATCTTACCACAAACACTACTTTGTCAGATCCTTCGGTCTACTGTATATCACCGGAAAAATGATCCTATCGGAGCAAGAAAGAAGACCGATATGCTCCTGTTTAAAAGACTAACTTAAAAGTGGGGTACCAGCTGCCTCAGCATCTTTAAAAACTTTCCCAAAATTTTTGGTATGGGAAATATTCGCACTATTTTTAAGATGCAACTCACCGCAAACTCCCACAAGCTCCACTAACTGTAACTCGCTTACACCCCACTACTCCACCGATGTATGATTGCTATGCATAGCCGTCCTGGAATCTGCGGCTAGGTTTTGGTTCTACAAAACCATGCTTTTAAGGTGTTTGTCGATGACGGATAAACATTTTGGAATACGGGAAGATGGCACTTCTAGATAAATGCCTACAGAACATACCGTTAAACTTTGAGCGATTTGCTGCGGTTAGTTATTTAGATATGCTTTACTGAGAGCGAAAAATTGTGAGAAACGCTTTATTCAGATTTTCTCAGGAGCCGCCCATAAACTAAATGGCCTCCATAAGCCCCTTAACGCGCAACGTCGACCACATCTAATGCAAAAAGAACCATCTGGTTTCTCCATTTGCCTAAATGGAGGAAGTGTGTAATATTCAGACTTGGACTCTTCGTTGTATGATAGTTACAGTATGACAATCCTGTGGGGTGTACAAATGGTCCCTAGCCCAAGGCGTACCCAAACAAATTGACCCCACCTTTCTATCACCAACAGAACCCGAAGAGTGAGACGCAGAAAAATCCGGTTTTTATCCCCGACGTTTTGGAACATATTGACAGTGCGTGCTGTCGTATGCATACCGTCTGCATATGGAGATCTAGATGGTAAAATGGTTAAGGCAATGAACTCAAATGTGGCAACAGTAGGGTTGCGATCCACGCCTGGCAATCCTGATTTAGTTTTTATGTGGTTTCTTTGGGATGTTTACGTTAACATAGCCTCGGGAAATTTCCTTCGGCTCCTTTGTACACCTGTATAACCTAATACAGAGCTCGGCCTCTAAAGGATCGTTAACTTTCTCCTCCTTTTTCGTTGGTGTAAAAACTGGTCTCCACTTAGTAAGACGTATCTCCAGCTGATTCACCACCCTGCCTGGTGTTACTGTTGCATATGTTTTGAATTTCTGGAGGGTTAAGATCGGCATGCGGCGCTATACAATACAAAAATGGCTCTGAGCACTATGCGACTTAACTTCTGAGGTCATCAGTCGCCTATAACTTAGAACTAATTAAACCTAACTAACCTAAGGACAGCATACACATCCATGCCCGAGGCAGGATTCGAACCTGCGACCGTAGCGGTCGCTCGGCTCCAGACTGCAGCGCCTAGAACCGCACGGCCACTCCGGCTGGCGCTATACAATACAATACATTTCTTAAAGTTTGTTGGCTGATATCTACATCTTTACCCCGAAAGCCATCTTATGGCGTGTGGTGGAGGGTAACTTCGTGTTCCACTATAAATTTCCCCTCCCCCCTCCCTCCTCAACCTGTTTCAGTCACGAATGGAGCGTTAGAAGAGCGATTGCAAGTAAGCTTCTGTCTGGTCTGTAATTTTACTTTCGTAATTTCTTCGCGAAGTATGTAGTACGACATCGATGCTACCCTACCGGCGTCTTTAGGCTGGCAATGGAACTGCAGACTGACAGCGGTCGTGCACGATTCAGCGGACCCAGCGGTGCACACCTGCTGAGCCATGCGTCCAGTGGCTCTGTACGATGGGCGCCCTCTCCCGCCGCAGTACAGGATAGCCGGCTGCAGCCTCTCAGCACACTCGCACTTGGAGCCTATTTGCTACGACACCATCGTTAGTACTTAGTGCAGGGAGTCTCTTCGTTGTTGACATTGATAGCTGGACACTATTTCTTGCTGCAGTATTTGTAATGAGTCTTCGTTTGCTCGGAGAAATACAAGTGAAGTGAATCTTTGTTTACTGTGTTCATTTGTTTGCTAATCATATCACCTCCTGTCCACTTTCCGTACAATGACAGTTGCTGCTCCCCTCTGTAACCCAGCTCTCCTTAATGTTGTCCGCAAAGGTTATACACAACAAAATATACGTAAGAGGGAACAATGCAATTTCTTTTACTTTTCTAGAAACAAAATTTTAACAGTAAACCACTTCATGATTCACTATGAACCGCTTAGGGCAAGTGCCAAAGGAGTTGGATGAGCCTCTCCATTACGCTTTCGCGCTTCCTAAACGAACCTCTGACGAAACGCGAGGCTTGCCTTTGAAACTATTTCATCTGATAAGGGCCCCTAGCTGATGAGCAATACTCAATCACCTGTAGAACGAGGATTTTTGTGAGCTACCTTCTTTCTTGGTTGAACAACACTTGTGAGGATTCTTCCATTGGTTCTCAGTCTGGCATCTTCCTTACAAACAGTTAGTTTTGAGAGGTCGTTCTACTTTAAATCGTTTCGTACGCGTACTGCCGATAACTAATGGATGTGACTCCTTTTGATTAATGTTCGGCAATCGTGTAATCATGCAACAACGGTGTCTCCGCCTATTTACACATACTGCGTTACATTTGTTTATGTTGAAGGCCACATGCCAATCCCTGCACTAAGGGTAGATCCTCTGCAGGTGCTCCTGAATTTCGCTGTGCTTTGCGACTACTCTGTACACAACAGCGTCATTCGCGAACAGCCTAATGAAATGGTTCAAATGGCTCTGAGCACTATGGGACTTAACAGCTGAGGTCATCAGTCCCTAGAACTTAGAACTACTTAAGCCTAACTAACCAAAGGACATCACACACATCCATGCCGGAGGCAGGATTCGAACCTGCGACCGTAGCGGTCGCGCGGTTCCAGACTGTAGCGCCAGCCTAATGAAGTTAACGACGTTATCCACATGATTATTTGTGCTGGCTGTAACGGATATAAGAGCAGATTTTTCTGATGGTGACTGCGGACGGTGTACTGAACAACGTTACATCAGTATTTACGTGATTTGCAGACAAGTAATTACAGCTACTGCAAGTCGTATGTTTTTAGGTTGGGTAGTACTGCATGGTATGTGCTAAGGTCTGATCAGGGTAGATCCAGGACATAAAGTCGGAGGATCTTTGATGGTTAAGAGAGCTGTGCGCGCAGTAAAAAACTTGGTCGTCGCAGCTAGGAGCCCAGAGGAAGCAGACGTGCGGTGACAGCTTTAAAGTAGGATTCGCGCTACGCATTTTTCAGGTTGTACACTGAACAAACTTTAGCACGTTAATGGGAGAAGCTATAAAATGATTTCAAAATGGTTTTTGTTAGATAATGTTCAGAGTTAGGATTTGTATGTCCAAGTTTTGACGCAGTAAGCGTTTTGTAAAATTTTTTTAAGTGTGATTCGTGCTGCAAAAATGTGTGGAAATGGTAATTTTTGTATGTGACTTAAATTTTTGGACATGATGCTTTCAGTACTTCCAATTTCATATGGCACGAGCAAGCCGTTAGTAATTATTTTACACTGGGCAGCAGGTCAAGTGTTGAAGCGTGGATACATTGACGCAAAATGGTTAGTCTGTACTGACAGGTGTAATCTACTTAGTAATGCAGTTACGGCCATGCAGATAACGTCAGGTACTAGAAGTTTGTGGCGTATTTGTGGGAAGACTGTTTCACAGGGAAAAAACGACCAAAACACTGATGTGTGTGGCTCTTAAAGTACAACGTATAAAAACATCTGCACTTGTACCCGTTACATCCTGTATACATTGTGAACAGTACTGGTACCGAGCAAGGCAGTGATGCAGTTAGCACACTAGACTGTACTCGTGACAAAGAGGCTCAAACTGACGTCCGGCTATCCTGAATTAGGATTTTCCATGATTCCGCTGAATCACTTAAACAAATTCCGGGACGGCTACTTCGACAGGGCGCAGCCGCTTTCTTCCCCATCCTTCCCTAATCCGAGCTTGTGCTCCGTCTCTAATGACCTCGATTTCTCGATTTCGACAGGACGTTTCTTCCTCATCTTCCTCCTCCAACAGTACTGGTTCTGTAACACTCCCTTGTAATACGCCCGAAGCTACTTTTACGTTTGAAGATTTCTGTCAGTTAAGAATGATATGCTGTGTTATATCTTGTGAGGAGCCGGCCAAAGTGGAAGAGCGGTTCTAGGCGCTTCAGTCTGGAACAGCGTGACAGCTACGGTCGCAGGTTCGAATCCTGCCTCGGGCATGGATGTGTGTGTTGTCCTTAGGTTGGTTAGGTTTAAGTAGTTCTAAGTTCTAGGGGACTGATGACCTCAGATGTTAAGTCGCATAGTGCTCAGAGGATTTGTGAGGAGCTCTTGAATCCAACGAAACACTTGTCTGATGTTCCGTCCCCTCGTATTTTATTTATGAGCCGGCAGTGCGGGGCTATGTGAAACACCCTCCAGCAATAAAGTAACACGGTATATACTTATACAAATTTCAAATACAGACTTATAAAGGTCACAGCGTATCGCTCCTTCAGCTACCTTCTTCGCCTGCACAAGTCTGCGTCTCATCTTTCTCTTTTTGCGGCTGCCCAATGCAATGTTGCTGCCTAGACAGAAGTTTTTATGTGTAGCAAGTAAGTATTCCTTGTTTCTTCTACCCTTCGTCGCTTTCGTGGTATCTGTTTCTCGTCTTAACATTAGCTCTGCGTTGAATGGGAAGCTTTTTCGTTCTAAATCTTCTAACATGACACAAATAGAGGAAAGATAAAAAAATAAGTTACAAATACAGGGTACCCTGCTGACGTTTATGATATATGTGAACACCGAGAAAGCACTCCGTGTTGTAAAGTGGTATACAGTACTTGCAAACCTAAGACAATAACTCTGAAGAAGAGAGGTTCAAATGGTTCAAATGGCTCTGAGCGCTATGGGACTTAACTTCTGAAGTCATCAGTCCCCTAGAGCTTAGAACTTCTTAAACCTAACCAACCTAAAGACATCACACACATCCATGCCGGAGGCAGGATTCGAACCTACGACCGTAGCGGTCGCGCGGTTCCAGACAGTAACGCCTAGAACCGCTCGGTCACTCCGGCCGTCATAGAAGTAGCGAACTGGCGTGTGTAAAGGTCTCTCTTTGGACAAATGAAATTTACCGCCGTCTAACATTGGCTGGGAGCTCAGGAATAAAGTTTGAAACTGTCCTCCTGGAGGACTAGCGGTCACTGTGATGGACACGGGGAAGGCGAAAAGCCTGGTATAAATATATTTCCACAACTTGGTCTCCACAAAATAGCGATGCGTATTCACTAAGAATCTTTCACTCTGTGCTGACCGAGATTCTGACTCGGGACCTTTGCCTTTCGGGCGAAACTGCTCTTCCGATTGAGTATCTGCCCGCAGGAGGCCACCGAACCAAGATAGCAGCGAAAACGTTGCGGCTATGTCAGACCAATTCATATGATTTCCTTAGCAGCCCAATCACCTTGGATGAATGGAAACACGTGGAGTGCCACCGCTGAAAAATGCGAAGATCCACCGACCCATCGGGCCAATGTATTCTGGGGCCGCCATGATGTGGCACTAACAGATCATGCTCGCAGGAGCATGTTACCCAAATCTCTTGACGAGATTTCGTGAGGCTGTGAAGACGAAGCGTTGCGGTAAGCAGCCGTCCAAAGGAAAGCTCCACGACAACGCCCTTGTTTATTCCGCGCTGGGCACAGACATACATGTCTGCTTCCTTGGCCTATCAGATTTCGCTTGACACCATACATCCTCCTGACATGGCGCCCAGAGCCTGCTTACTCTTTGCTCTGATGAAGAAATCATTTCGCGGCAGGCACGTCCAGAATGACGGGCAGGTGAATTTTCAGACTGGAACATTTCCTGAACAGCGAAAAGCAAAGTTCTACATCCAAGGTTTCTGTCAAGTCATCCGTCGTTAGGAAAGACGTGTCGCATCGAAGGGTGAATATCTAGAGGAGGACCAACACCATAACCAACATTCGCCGTAGCAGGTTGATTTTTTTCAAGGTGTGAACAAAACGTTTTGACAACCCCTCGTAATACGTTTTTCCTGGACTTCACAGTCTGAACGGTACAGAGTAGAGTTGCGCTCTATCAGTACTACGGTTGGGTGGCTTTAGTGCAGTACGTAAGTGGCGTAGTAAATGGTAGGATTATCGGCAGTATTGGCAGGGAAAGAAACATAAGTGAATGTGTGAAAGAAAACTGGAAGCCGACAACCTTTTTAAGTGCACATAATTAGAACCGCACATCGTTCAGTGTCAGCCTACTGTGTATTTTATATCCTTAAAAAATATAAATTGCATTTTATTAGTAATAAAAATTAGTTGATCGCCTAACTTCTGCGCTTTTATGTAACCAATGCAATTATTTTTGAAGGAAATCCAAAAAAATGGCTCTGAGCACTATGGGAATCAACTTCTGAGGTCATCAGTCCCCTAGAACTTAGTACAATAATAATTATACATATGTGGCCCACCTCCTAACATGATTAGTGGACCATTAATTGTTACATAAGACTAAGTTTTTTGCAGCTTAGATTACAATTTTGTTGTTAGTGAGCTACTATTTAAATTCCTAAGGTAGTGTTAGATTCCTACAACAACAATGGGCAGTTTAGTTTTTACCTACTTCTAACCTAGAAATGACTACTAACTGCAGCGTCACAGGTGTGCCAGTAAATACAAACCTACTTGGAGTGGCCAGGCTCCTCGAGCTAACCCCGGGGAGCATGCCCCTGGCACCGGGCCGGCCAAGGTTAGTAATCGCTGCAGTTTCCTATGTTAGTATTCTAAACTACGTCCTACTACTACTAGCTTAACCTACGTCATAGTTGGTGCTTGTCGTAATCGGTGTGATTGATCCCACCCCCCTAATCCCATACGTGGCGGTTTCCAGCTAATGGGAGTCGGCCATTCCACGCACAGGCGGTATGGGATTGGGATCAGGTCGTAATCGGTTGGTTAAAGAGTTCGGTGTCTATTCTTGATCCCTCAGGTATTCTATTAAGACCTTTCGTGATACCTCTTCTGCCAGAGCATTCAGGGTATGGAAAGCGTCTTCTTGTCTTAGAAGATTGTATGTCTCGTTGTTTGGAAGTCTGTCTCTGAGTGTCATCGCCACGTCGTTGAAGAGAGGGCAGTCGAAAACCACACGATCAGGAGTTCCCTCCGCCGCGCCACAGTCACACTCGGAGGTTGCCCTTTTCCCAAATCGACATAAATATGTCGGATAGGGTCCATGACCAGTGAGAAAGTGGATGAGTCCTCGTGTGGGTTCAAAATATTTCATGGTCCCGCGTTCTTTAACATCAGGTAGAAACTGGAATATTCTTCTCCCCGTTTCATCTTCCTCCCAAACCCTCTGCCACAATTCCTCCCGTTTCTTATTTCCCTCTTATCCTCTACTCTCACACCCATGATATCTGTTATTTTTTCCCCATTCCCTTTTTTGGCCCAATACCATGCCGCTTGTTCACGTATTTTGATGTCTAACGGGCAGCGCCCCATTATGACTAACAGGGCTCCCCCTGGTGATGTCCTGTAGGCCCCTACTGATCTTAGAATCATATTTCTTTGGACTCTTCTCACTATCATGGCGGGCACGACCCGCGTGAGCCTGTGCGCCCAGACTCCCGAGCCGTAACCCACTACTGAGGTCAAGATGCTATTGTGATAGAGTTTGATGAGATGAGGGGGGAGATGAAATCGTTTATGTCCAATGGAAATGAGATTATTTAGTAACTGAAGGGCTCTCTGAGTTACGGCTTCTATGTGTTTTCCAAAGTTCCATCTCTCGTCAATTACAACTCCCAGATATCGCGCCTCTCGTCGCCAAAGAACTGGTGAGCCTTCAATTCTGACCGTGGGATTCCTGATAAGCTGACCTTTTAACAGTAAATATGTGGATTTAGTAGGAGATATTTTCATCTTCGTGTTAAGGCACCATTGGTGCAGTTTTTCAATGGCCCTTTCGATCTTTGGCTCGATGTCCTCTCGGCCGACCAGCAGGAGGAGGTCATCTGCGTAGGCTATCACCTCTAGCACTTCCTCACTTTGTTGCAGTTCGTCCAGTAATGGTTCCATGTGTATATCCCAGAACAGGGGCCCCAGAACAGAGCCTTGGGGACACCCCTTTGTGATTACTTTTCCAATTCTCCCGCTAGGGGATGATAGCCAAACCTCCCTGTCTTTACAATAACTCCTCAGACACCCATAAAGCGACCCTGGACACTCTTTCTCCCGTAAGCAGGAGAAGAGCGAAGGCCACCACAGGTTGTCAAAGGCGCCACTGATATCCACCATGATGCCGACGATGTACTTATGCGGGGTCGAGCCACAGACCTCAGCCGCCAGAGCGATGGCATCAGATGCCGACCGCCCCGGCCTGAAGCCGAACTGCCTGCTGCTCATCCCCCACAGTACCCGGTGGGCCGTCAATCTGTCAGCCAGCAGTTTCTCTAGGAGCTTCCCAAATAGGTCCAATAGGCAGATTGGCCTGTAAGATTTAGCTTCGGTTGGATCTTTCTCCAGTCCTTTTTTAATTATTATCACGTTCGCGGTTTTCCACCTCTTGGGAAACCTTCTTTGTCTTAGACATTCGTTGAATAGGTGGGTCAACGGCGCGACTAACTGGGGTGCCAGAAATTGCACCACCTCAGCCACAATGCCGTCTGGTCCTGGAGCTTTTTAGGAATCTTATTTGTGCAGCCACCTCCTCTTCTGAGAATGGGTAGACTGCCGTGTTGTTGTTATAGTCCACTAGATACGCGTCACGCAGTTGCTTCTGGACTTCAGTTTCTCCATCCGCATTGTCGTCAGGCAGCAGGGACTGGAGAAGGACCTCAGCAGTTTCCTGCCAAGACTCCGTCATCCCGTCCCCTCGCCTGACTGTTGATAACTCCAGGGGAGAGCGGATTTTTTCCCTTACTAATTTATAAGGGAGACCCCATGGATCTAAGGCCAACTGGTTCAGCACGTAGGTTTCCCAGCTACGCATTCTCACTTCGCGTAACTCCTTCTGGAATCTTTGTTTGGCCTCCCTGTATTGCAACTGCCATCTTTGTCTTTCCAGCCAGACGACACTGCGCTGGTAGTTTCTCCTTAGCCTTCTGACAGATTGCCGTAACTCCTCTAATTCGGGCGACCATGGTGATGGCGAGGCCGCCACGGCCTTCCTCCTGGTTGGTACAGCGGCCCTCACCGCTCTATGTACTGCACTCACCAGTTCCTCGGCTCTTTCGTCTATGTCTAGGTCTTGATGTGCGTCACCTTCTGGTAAGGCAGGAATGTCGCACTCCCTTGCTAAAAGTTCCCAATTTGCTTTGTTATAGTTAAATTGCACCTCCCACCCCATGGTCCAGCGGCACTCTCTTTCACTTAGAGTACAGGTTATTAAGTTGTGGTCACTCGTGGTGGCATTGCTTACGACTATCCAATTTTTTATTAGGTTAGCTGCATTGTGTGATGTAAGGGTCACATCTATATTCGTGCCTTGTCCTCCCCCTGCTGTATATGTAGGAGGATTGCCCGGCCTGTTGGCCACCACGAGCTGCGAAGCCATAAGAAATTCTTCCACTTTCTCACCGTTTGCGTCTCTGGTGCCGCTGTACTACAGGGGGGATTTTGCATTGATGTCAGCTGTTATGATTATCTTTCGTCCCCGCAACGCCGCGGTAACTCTTGCTAGATGTTCTAAGTGTTGTTCTAACTCATCTCCGTATTGAAAATACATATTTATGAGAATGATTACTCCCATCGGGGACTGAAGCTCCACGACGTTGCAGTGACGAGTTGTAAATTGTGAGAGCGTAGTTACCCTCAAAAGTTTGTTTGTTACTACTATTGCTGCTCTAGGGTCCTCACCTCTGCTGACAATTTGCCAAGTAGTGGCAGCAAAAGCTATTTTCCCAGCTTGGGAGTACGGCTCCTGTAGGCAGAGCACGTCCAGTCTCCTCTCCTCCACCTCTTTGCGGAGCTCCTGCATAACAAGTCGACTGTTGTGCGTATTTAACTGTCCAATTGTTATCTCAGTCGTCATGGGAAGTATGTACGTATGTGGTCGTCCGGCCAGGTCTTATTCCAGTCGAAGGCAATTCGTCCGTTTGCCAGTACGGCCTGTTCGTAAATGTTCTGGAGGTCAAACGTTTCGCCACGTCTCTCAAAAACTTTTTTCAGTAAGTCCCGCAGGGCTCCGAAATTAGTGGGGAGATTCACTGACTTGAGCTGTATTCTGTCTACAGGCTCCATTACCGAGAAGGTTACCTTTTTACCCTCTTCGTGTCCTACACGGACCACATGCCGTAAGGCAGTGGCCAGGGTGATCGGCCCTTCCAGCCTGGCCAGTTGCATCGTGTACTCGATGTTGGGGTATACCCTTACCGGGTCCACGGGTGGCAATCTGACCACTGGAGTGTTCTGCGTTGTGGACTTTAGGCTTGTACTGGTAACAGCACTATCTTGGATGGGTCGGTTTTCTTTGGGTTTTGTCTGGGATATTGCAGTCATAGGATGCCCTTGCCGCTTCAGATGGATTGTCGGCTTTGTTTCCCGGCGTTGAGGGGCGGGATCTGTGTTCAGTACGGGAAAATCCGTTTGTATGCTTATGTCAACCATATAAGGCTCTGTTTGTACGGCCTTGTCTATTATTTCTGTTTTAGTGGTACCCGAAAGCGCCAGCAGGAAGTTCTTAAACCTGGTTGCCCTCATAGCGTCCCGCCTCCTCTTGCTTGGGGATTTATGCTTTGGCATCCTGTTTGGTGGGCTGTGATCAGCCATAGTCGATTTTGGAAATTAGTCTTTGTTCCAACATTCTATATGTTGGGCAATTGCGTCCTGAGGCTCCGCATGACTTTTTCCCGCGGTTTTTGCAGGGAGTGCAGACCGCTGCTGCTTTGCAGTCTTTGCAGTTGTGTCCACTTGTGCCACACTTCGTGCAGGCCGACTCCCTGGTACAAAGCCTTAGGATGTGATCCAAGTCACCACAATTGTGGCAGCGAGGTACCACGATGTAGTCTCTAACGTTAAAAGAATGAAATCCTACACATAGTCTGCCCATTGCTGTGATTTTCCTCCACATTAGTGCCGTTCCCCTAGAACTTAGAACTACTTAAACCTAACTAACCTAAGGACATCACACACATCCATGCCCGAGGTAGGATTCGAACCTGCGACCATAGCGGTCGCGCGGTTCCAGACTGTAGCGCCTAGAGCCGCTCGGCCGCCCCGGCCGGCCTCAAGGAAATACAGTTTATATGCACAATCATAAAATATAATCTGTATATTTATTGTTGGATTTTATACTCAATAGAATGTTCATAATAATCATCTAAGGCAAGATTATCCTGCTTTCATTGATAGGGGAATCATACGTAAGAGAGTACAGTTAAGGAATAATCTGAAATATATTGGTTATTTTCAGTAACAAAACAAAATCATTTTAGGTTTATATTTATTAACACAAAATCTTAATGTTCAGAAAACACAGTAGTAGACAGGTAATACTTTTCTTGAACTTTTCAAAAACACAAAAAACAGGAAACGCGCATTCTTTCGTTCACCTGCGCTTAAGAGTACGCAAAATATGCCCAAAGAGTACGCATTTAGCAGATGTCACAAATGAACGCAATACTGCCATCAAATGATGAGCGCTGTTTGTGACATCATCCCCCACACTTAATGCACTGGATCTAGTCCTCTGAAAACGCCAAAACCTATGTTCTTTACTCGCAGCTCTCAGTCCTTTCCTTAACGCTGACTCCTTCGTACCAAGAGCAGCGGCAACCTAATCTGAAGTTATTCAGGAACAAAACCTATCCTTTGGACTCCACAACACCCTCAAGAGGTACAAATTTGCAGTAGGGCCCCAAAGAGAACGCACACCCTCTCTGGGGATGTTATATGCGCGCTCTTTCGTAGGGAAACAATGACGCCAAGTGAAGTCACTAGATGGCAGAACACGTCACATTTGCAAAGTTTGTGGATACAGTATGGTAGACGCCAAGCCTGCCTTTCAAAATGCAATCAAGAATTAAAGGCTATTGTTCGTGTATTCTAAGCATAACTTCTGCAACATAGTACCATAACTACATCAAGAAAGCTGAAAAGTGATTCATACCCGTTTCACTTCGGAACCACGGGATTTCTTCACACAACTTCTACGAGACATACATACATACATTAATCCTCGTTCCATAGCTCATGAATATGACATTTCGTAATGATGTGGAACGTATCACTTTAACGTAAGTTTTCTTTACACAAAATAATTATTTTTTAACAGTTACTACTTCATATCTAAGACTTCACAAATTGAGTAGAAGGAGTTGTCTCTCAGAAATTCTTTTAATTTGCTTCTAAATGTTGGTTGCGTATCTGTCAGACTTTTAATACTATTTGGCAAATGAACAAAGATTTTTGTGGCAGCATAATTCACCCTTTTCTGTGCCAAAGTGAGATTTAATCCAGAATAGTGAACATCATCCTTTCTTCTAGTGTTGTAGCTACGAACTTCACAATTATTTTTGAATTGGGATTGGTTATTAATAACAAATTTCATATGTGAATATATGTATTGCGAAGGTACTGTGAATATCCCAAGTTGCTTAAATAAATGTCTTAAAAGTGATCTTGGGTGGGCTCCAGCTATTATTCTGATTACACGCTTTTGTGCAATGAATACGTTCTCACTTAATGACGGATTGCTCCAACGTATAATGCCATATGAAAGTAGTGAATGAAAATAGGCATAGTAGACTAATTTACTGATATGTTTACCACCAAAATTTGCAATCACCTAATCGTCTAATCGTTTCTGCAGATATGTTTCTTCCAGTCCAATTTCTCATCAATGCACACAGCCAGAAATTTTGAGCATTCTGCCTTAGCAACAGACATCTGTTCATAGTCTATATTTATCAATGGTGTTATGTCATTTGCTATACAAAATTGTATAAACCGTGTTTTCTCAAAATTTAGTGAGAGTCTATTTGCAGAGAACCACTTAACAATTTCCTGAAAGACATTATTTGCAATTTCCTCAGCTGATTCTTGCTTGTTGAGTGTGATTACTATACTTGTATCAACAGCGAAAAGAACTAGCTTTGCATCTTCATGAATATAGAGTGGCAAGTCGTTAATATACATTAAGAACAATAAGGGACCCAAGACTGAACCCTGTGGGACACCATTCTTGACACCTCCCTAGTCAGAGGACTCTGCTGGTTTTTGCAAGTGCTGTTAATTTAAACTTTCTGCATTCTTCCAGTTAAGTATGAATTAAACAATTTTTGCACTGTCCCACTCATACCACAAAACTTATGTTTCTGATGCCACTCTGAACAGAACTACGTCAGTGGCGAGCTGATCAGTTTAGTCAACTCTCAGTATCATAAGCTGCGCTCTCTTTGGGACTGCACACTCTTTGGTACATTTATCCTAAGTACAAAAGTTGTTAATGAATAACAGAAACGTGTTTTCTGTAATCTCCAAGGGTATCAAAGCGATGTTTGATATATGTACTTCTGTTTTGCGTTCTTTTTTAAATTGTTTTCGAAGAAATTGCGTTTTCTACCATTATATGATAAATCTTTGTTTCTTTATTTTTACTGCAGCATTCCTCTGTTTGACGTTACAATTCAACAATTTTTGCTAAAACCTGAATTAAGCATTGACAATTTCACTTTTTAAAATAAATACTGTTTACTTTTAAGTAACAACAGGAGGATAACTATGTACTACAAAAATGCTCCGAAGACTGCGTAGCCCATACAATTAATGTCAGTTATTCTAATAGTGTAGATGGCAGTGCACGAGACTGCCCAGCTTTTGGCTCTGGTTCGATCCTTACCACCGTCCTATGTCCAATTTTTCTATCGCTCTCTTGTTCGGTTGTAGGGAAACAAACGAAGATCACATTTCGCGACACCATTTCTGGGGGACCGCTTGAATTTGCGCACGGAAAGGTCTGACTGGTTAGTTCCAATGCCGGCCAGTGTGACCGAGCGGATCTAGGCGCTACAGTCTAGAACCGCGCGACCGCTACGGTCGCAGGTTCGAATCCTGCCTCGGGCATGGATGCGTGTGATGTCCTTAGGTTAGTTAGGTTTAACTAGTTCTAAGTTCTAGGGGACTGATGACCTCAGATGTTCAAATGGTTCAAATGGCTCTGAGCACTATGCGACTTAACTTCTGAGGTCATCAGTCGCCTAGAACTTAGAACTAATTAAACCTAACTAACCTAAGGACATCACACACATCCATGCCCGAGGCAGGATTCGAACCGGCGACCGTAGCGGTCGCTCGGCTCCAGACTGTAGCGCCTAGAACCGCACGGCCACTCCGGCCGGCCCTCAGATGTTAAGTCCCATAGTGCTCAGAGCCATTTTAGTTTCAATGCTAAATAACTCTGAAACAGCGCAACGTATCAAATTTTTTTCTTAACAATTATTTCTCAGCACAACCTTCCCTGCAGCCCCAATGCAAGCTTTTCACACTGTCCCTGACCACTCACTCAGTTTCTAGATGGCTCATCGCTTCCGGTTTCTAGGCGAATCTAGTAAGAGACTGATCCTTTACGCGAACATAGGGGTCGAAATGAGGTAACGTCCGATAGGTATGCAACGTACCTAACGTACAAATAACACGGTCACGATATTAACTGACCAAGGATGCCAGAAAAACTGTTCTGGTCTACGCTTACTTATGATAGTCTATAGTAACCTACAGTCGTTTCACAACTCTGTTATTGAGCCGTTGTGGACTTTACTGAGGAAACAGTTGGGAACTCGCTACCCTCTTCCGGCATGTGTCAATTAACCGGAACAGTCTCTTCGGGATATATAGTATGAAATCCCACTGATCAACGTTCAGAGTTTATATGTTTTGGTCCCTGGAATATCCTGTCTGTTTGGATGCCATGGTGCGTGTGCAGGGTATTAGGTGGATTACACAGACCAACTCCCAGAGGTAAGAGTACGGAGCCGCCGCGGGCTGCTGGGACTGGACCGTCGACCTCTGGTCGATAGTCCAGCTGGGGCAGGCGGCCTCTGCTGGTGTCCACACCATACTGCACCAGGCCCGTCAAGCGCCACATTCACTCGCAGTGTACTTCATAAACCGTTGCTCTGGACTAACGCTATATTTTGGGAGCACTCAACAGAAGCTGTTCTGAATAAGAATCCTTGTCAGAAATCCAGGAGCGGATCCAGGGTTATGTGTGCAAAGTATCGTTTTCGGAATGCGATCGACCATTAGTAGTTTTCGTTTCCCCTTTATCTAATATCAGGCGGGACTTAAACAGTTATGGTACTTCTCCACTTTTCCCTTTCTTTCCACCATCCTTCTTCTGTAATTGTTTTCTTCCAGGCCAGATTACCGGCCGCGGTGGCCGTGCAGTTCTAGGCGCTGCAGTCCGGAACCGCGGGACTGCTACGGTCGCAGGTTCGAATCCTGCCTCGGGCATGGGTGTGTGTGATGTCCTTAAATTAGTTAGGTTTAAGTAGTTCTAAGTTCTAGGGGACTGCCGACCTAAAGTGATAAGTCCCATAGTGCTCAGAGCCATTTGAACCATTTGAACCAGGCCAGTTTGCAATTTCTTAAACTGGTCTTGGTCGAGTCAATGCGTATTCTTCTGGATCTCCATCTTGTCCTCAAACCCCGCCCCTATCACTATTTAGGTATTGTTCCATTTTCCATTCTCTTTACATGACCAAACTATTTCAACTTCTTCTTCTTTCTTCGTTTTCTTGAGAATTTGTCCCGAATCGGCGCAGGGTCGCCATGGTTATTAACGGATTTAGCATGACTAATTTAAGGTATGGCCGAGTGCCCTCCTGTCGCCACCCAGTTACGCCCCGAGACGGAACATGGCACCCCAACTGTCTGCGTGTAGAGTTATTCATGTGAAAGCGATCGAAAGTTTTTGTGTGTGTTTGCAAATCGTGTAACGGAAGCGGGACTTGAGTACCAGTCCGGCATTCACCTAGTGGGATCTGGGAAACCGCCTAAGTATCACGTCTAGGCTCGCTGGCACATCGACCCACGTCATTAATCTGCAGGGCAGATTCGATTCTTGGCCGGCGCACCTCTCCGTCCCGGGAGTGGCGCTTTAACACGCACGGCTATCCGGAGGGTCTGCAAACTCTTCTCAGTTCTCTCTTTCAAATTTTCTACTCCAGTTTCCTTCCTTTCACTGCCCTTTCGTCTCTTCCGTTTTCCCCTACATAACTGTTAGGAATTTCATTTCACTGGTTTGGATTCTAATTACCTTTCTTCTTATCACTTTGCAGGTCTCAGATGTATATGTCAATATGGGTGTAAAACCTGTCTTGTACAACGCTTCTTTACACTTCACTGACACCTATCTTTCCCAGACAAAGCCTCCATATCCTGGTAAAATACGTTGCTCACTTGTAATGTTTTACTAATTTCTACCTCTCTCCTCGCATTCTGCATTATCTCACTTCGTAAATATTTAAAGTTGTCCAGAGTTTCAGTTTCTTGCCCTGTAATATTAATGCGTTCTTTTTTCATTTCATGCCATATTTCTTGATTTTTTTCATTTAACAAACGTAGTTGTTGTTTTACATCCTTACTGTTGGTTCCACAAAACAGAATAACATCATCTAATAGCAATAATATCATCTCCCACTCTCTGTTGGCTTATTTGGTCTGTTTCGAAATTTCATCCAGTTCAGGAGACCGCGAAATCCCGAAGATTGGCTAAAATTTACAGACGCGCGAAATTTGGCACGGACTTCAATGCGAGATGCCTTTAATAGGTTCCACAACGAAATATTGTCTCGAAATTTGGTAGAAAATCCGAAGAAATTCTGGTCGTATGTAAAGTACACAAGCGGCAAGACGCAGTCAATACCTTCGCTGCGCAGTGCCGATGGTACTGTTACCGACGACTGTGCCGCTAAAGCGCAGTTATTGAACGCAGTTGTCCGAAATTCCTTCACCAGGGAAGACGAATGGAATATTCCAGAATTTGAAACACGAACAGCTGCTAGCATGAGTTTCTTAGAAGTAGATACCTTAGAGGTTGCGAAGCAACTCAAATCGCTTGATACGGACAAGTCTTCAGGTCCAGATTGTATACCGATTAGGTTCCTCTCAGATTACGCTGATACAATAGCTCCCTACTTGGAAATCATATACAACCGCTCGCTCACCGATAGATCTGTACCCACAGATTGGAAAATTGCGCCAGTGTTGAAGAAGGGTAGTAGGAGTAATTCACCGAACTACAGACCTATATCATTGACGTCGGTTTGCAGTAGGGTTTTGGAGCATATACTGTATTCAAACATTACGAATCACCTCGAAGGGAACGATCTATTGATACGTAATCAGCATGGTTTCAGAAAACATCGTTCTTGTGCAACGCAGCTAGCTCTTCATTCGCACGAAGTAATGGCCGCTATCGACAGGGGATCTCAAGTTGATTCCGTATTTCTAGATATCCGGAAAGCTTTTGACACCGTTCCTCACAAGCGACTTCTAATCAAGCTGCGGGCCTATGGGGTATCGTCTCAGTTGTGCGACTGGATTCGTGATTTCCTGTCAGGAAGGTCGCAGTTCGTAGTAATAGACAGCAAATCATCGAGTAAAACTGAAGTGATATCAGGTGTTCCCCAGGGAAGCGTCCTGGGACCTCTGCTGTTCCTGAGCTATGTAAATGACCTGGGTGACAATCTGAGCAGTTCTCTTAGGTTGTTCGCAGATGATGTTGTAATTTACCGTCTAGTAAGGTCATCCGAAGACCAGTATCAGTTGTAAAGTGGTTTAGAAAAGATTGCTGTATGGTGTGGCAGGTGGCAGTTGACGCTAAATAACGAAAAGTGTGAGGTGATCCACATGAGTTCCAAAAGAAATCCGTTGGAATTCGATTACTCGATAAATAGTACAATTCAACTAAGTACCTGGGTGTTAAAATTACGAACAACTTCAGTTGGGAAGACCACATAGATAATATTGTGGGGAAGGCGAGCCAAAGGTTGCGTTTCATTGGCAGGACACTTAGAAGATGCAACAAGTCCACTAAAGAGACAGCTTATACTACACTCGTTCGTCCTCTGTTAGAATATTGCTGCGCGGTGTGGGATCCTTACCAGGTGGGATTGACGGAGGACATCGAAAGGGTGCAAAAAAGGGCAGCTCGTTTTGTATTATCGCGTAATAGGGGAGAGAGTGTGGCAGATATGATACGCGAGTTGGGATGGAGGTCATTAAAGCAAAGACGTTTTTCGTCGCGGCGAGATCTATTTACGAAATTTCAGTCACCAACTTTCTCTTCCGAATGCGAAAATATTTTGTTGAGCCCAACCTACATAGGTAGGAATGATCACCAAAATAAAATAAGAGAAATCAGAGCTAGAACAGAAAGGTTTAGGTGTTCGTTTTCCCGTGCGCTGTTCGGGAGTGGAATGGTAGAGAGATAGTATGATTGTGGTTCGATGAACCCTCTGCCAAGCACTTAAATGTGAATTGCGGAGTAATCATGTAGATGTAGATTACAAATGACTCCGGTAACACGCTTCCTTCTCTGAACCCTGTAACATTCTTAAGCCAATAAGTCCTTCCAACTTGATTCTGGAAACAACTGAAACTTCAACAATTCCCTTTCTCTCCAAGATTTCTCAGATCTTTTCTCCGGGGCACTAACGCATGCCTTCACTAAGTCAAGAAGCGTCATCAAATCTTTCCCATTCTCCCAACGCCTTTGCGTCGGCTAGAGCAGGTCGATATCGTCAACGCCAGAGCAAGTCTTCCGGAGCCGGGAGCTATTCACCAGCCTGAAGGTGCTGGGATGGTCTTCCCTTATTCCGGATGAATGGTGCTGGTCTGCCCCTACCGACTGCTTTCAAAGGAAACACGGCTGTTGTTTCCTAATACCCTCAGGGGAAAAAAGGACGCTTACCAGAGTGCTGGCAGTCAGCAGCACCTTACAGAAAATACCTTGAATGTTAGCAGGAAATGGCCAATTGAAATGTCTACAGTGTGCTCTGGAGGGTGATGGCCCGAAAGCTCTGCAGGTTAAAATATTTCACGAAATCGACGAGTAGGCGGTCGTCACAGAGCACACGGGGCTGGTTTTGTGTTCTGTTGGAACTTGTGACTGATCAATGAAGTTCTCCCTGTGCGGGAAGTTTCGAAAGGGTTCGCTAGTGCATTCCCGTGCTCGGGCGTGGGTACCGGTAATACTGGCTTATTCATGCTTCAGGGCTGGAGTTGCCACGTAGTGGGCGTCCACTACTCTGGAGGAAAAGGGTACATAGCAGAGAGTGAGCCTACAGGTAGCTGGTGTTTAACGAACGAAACAGCAGCAGCGAGCCAGGGTGTGATTCGGAAACTCAAAGAAGCTGCGTTTCCCAATGCAACTGTCCTCCGTAGATGTGGACGAAACGTTGGGTTTTAATGAGCAGTCCATCCGACCACGTCATAATAGTCCGGAATGTTTTATTAATTGTGACATTTCCGGCCGTGAAAGTTTACTTTTTACAGTTTTTCTGTGTTGGGCGTCCTTAACCTTTTCAATTTTAGACTGTGATCCTGTGTTATGGCAGAAACACGTTGGTGACGTTGTAGAGATGGCTTGTGGAGTTCGTTTTTCAATCTAACGGCCGAATTTGAGAGGCTTTGTTGCTACATGGTACTAATTAGTGGTACGTGAGTAGTGACAGTTTTAACCATCTCTTAGGTCAGAGCGAGGATGGTCGCCCTTAGTTAGGCTAATAGTGTATGTTGTAGCAGAGTACAGAAGTAATAAGGTACCGCGAACAAACGTTTCCGAGGAAGAAGTCGACGGTCGACGAAACGTACTTGGCTTAAAGCGACTCGTGCACGGCACGGCACTACGAGTGCATGAGCACTATCATGAGCGTCAGTGGGTCTTTGCCCGACCCTACGTCAGCTCCGCGACGACGGACGAGAACCGATGTTTCGTCTTCTAGAACGGGGCAGGCCGCGGCCGCCAGAGTTTGTTTTGTCACTGTCCTCCCGCTCCAAATTTTCCTTGCCGTCACCGCCACTTTTAATGTGCCACGGATGCCATTGGTATTGATAGTAATAAATTAATTAATTAATTCACTGGTTACTACATCGCTTTAGCATTACTTCCAAGAAATTAGACTTCAGATAAATACAACAGTTTGGAAAGTATTTACTCGACAATTTTTGAAGTACAGTAGGCTCGTCGTTATTTGGGTTAATGCTGACTCGAGACTGCACAGACAAGCTAAAATCAAGGACAATACAAAATACACATTTTTTGCACTTCTTTGTTCTGGCCTTCATCCCGTATCTTCAAGAGGTTGGCATGTTAATGTTTCGGATTTGGCAGTGTTAGTGGTAGAGGGTGGCTGGATGCTTCCCGTCGTCCCCTCCGCCCCCCTCCCATCCCTCCCTGTCCCTCCTGCGACGAAATTGGTGTATCCCAACTGTTTGCATATGGTTTTATCCAGTGCGAAAATGTGCGAACGTTAAATGTTTGCGACTCGTGTAACTGAGGCGGGACATAAGTTCCAGCCCCGTATTCAGCTAGTCGGGTACTGGGGGTCTTGTGTCCGTCATTGCAGCTGGGCGAGGGGCATCGGCATTACCCGTCGGTCAACTTGAAATGTGATGGGACTCCACCGGGATAGTCGCGTACATTCCGTATCGGGTGCTGTCAGCATTTGTACTGCAGTCATGTAGTTACCAGAAAAGCTCCTTTCAGGGAAATTCGGATGCAGTTTTCTTATTAGGATCTGAACACACATTTTACCTGTCTATAGCGCCTGGCCGGTTGTGGCCGAGCGGTTCTAGGCGCTTAAGTCTGGAACCGGGCTGCTGCTACGGCCGCGGGTTCGAGTCCTGCCTCGGGCATGGATGTGTCTGATGACCTTGGGTTAGTTAGATTTAAGTAGTTCTAAGTCTAGGGGACTGATGACTTCAGATGTTAAGTCCCGTAGTGCTCAGAGCCATTTGAACCATTTGAATCTATAGCGCCTGATATTTGTTGTATGTTCAAGAAACACTGTATCTAGTAAGAATCATATTGCACTTAATCAATCCTGTCCTACCACTCCCCTACCTCAGTGGAGTGCTTTCGAATCACTATTACTTCTGTATTGCAAATTCGAGGTTTTACCAAGCGTTGGACAATAAAATCCATCATAGTTGTCAGGGCCTAAATCAGATGATAATAGGAGCTCTTATCAAATTCATCCGAATTTCACGACGCAAGTTACTGAGAACATTTTGTCGGAGTCCTCAATACTTGCTGTAAGCGTGGAAACCGAAGTAACAATAGATATCGCTCCGAACAAAATATTGTCAATGGAATTATCTGCGAACTACGAGTATTTATTCATCTGTCTGTACGCAAATCTCCCATAAGGTCGTGTCACTAACTCGACAGTTTCAAACCGATATTGCATGCCTGAAAATTTGTAGATTCGCATACACTACGGCGTGTGAAAGTCCTGCTTCAGTACGTGACACATTCTGCAGATCCTAATTTTCGGTCTGAAGTATTTTGACTTTTGTACTTAGTTGTGCTTTTATACAACTATAAGTAGCACTTTGCCAACATTTCATTCGTGTCTGACGATTGATCCAGGATGGGGAAGCTATTACAAGAGACTGTCTATACGCCGAACGTAGATGACTGCGATATTTCAAGATTTTTCAATACAGCGTACAGTTTTGCTAAGGCTTGCCTGCTTCAAGCAGTGTTTCAAACTAACGGTTAAGTTCTCCGAAAATATTTTTAAAATAATTACAGAAAGCAAAGGGAAAACGTTAAAAGGGAAACAGGATGCCGTACCCTGCGCGTAGCATGTCGCTTATTTAAGTATTACGTCACAAACACTGGTTGTTTAAGCTGAAGATTTTTAGTTTTTTTTGCTATACTGAGTGATATAGTAGTTTTTTTTTAAATAAATAACATGAGACGATTACAATTCCTGATTTTTCTTTAGACAGCCGCTCAAAGTCTCCACTGACGCCGCTGTCGATGAGGTATTCAGCTATAATTTTCGTGCGTCACATGCACATAAAATCGCATGTTTTTAGCGCTGTTGAAAATACCCCTGACCTTTTATTATTCATCCATGCGTGCGAATACTCTGAGAACGTCCTTATAAATGTTTCCAACTTTAATACAGCAGTTCTATTTCCAACCAGCCGCTGCCTTTTCGGCAAATGTTTCTCGCAACGTTTTTATAGCTCTAGCCATTCAGACATTCAGCTGAAGAGGTTGGAATTCTCCCTTTATATCCCCTCGTCGATTGCGGCGTAACAGCAAATTGGAGGCGTATTTTATTGGCAGTTATGCCGCAACAGACTATTAACACAAGCTCAGTTCCTGAATTTTGCCGCTTAAACGGTGTTATTCACTCGTTTAGCACAATGTGGCAGTAGTTCTCACATCCGTGTAAGACGAACACTCAGCTGTAAAATAAAACCGTCCAGTAATGTTTCCTGATACCATAACAAAAAATAGGTTATAACAAGACAATCTGAAATGAGTTCGAGCACCAGAAAACATTTCACACACGAAAGGCAGCAGAAAAGCCCGATGAAATGGCAACGCCAGTTTGCTGTGTAATTGAGAGTTAAACGTAGCACGCCATGCCAGAATATTATAAACAAGCTCTGCATCTTTATTCTTACAAATTTTCTGTTGCGCATGAGGGATAGATTTCATGCCGATCTAGATGCGTCATATGTGCACGTGGTTTCTGAATGACATTGTATAATGTCACTTGCATCGCGATTTCCTTCAGTTCTTCAAATGAAGACTAATTCAGCCCGTCCAGGTATGCAGTCCCACGGAATACTCACCGTAGTGCAACACAAAACAGTCTTCAGTATATTGGAGACACGTTCAGATGGGTGTTTGGGAAGCGTTTTTATTTTGGCTACCTTGTACGTGGTGACCTCTTCTTGGGAAACGTTTTATGCAGTAAATTATTATTCGTTTTCTTCTGTCTTAAAGGTGTTACAGCGTCCTGCGGCATTGGCGGTGAAAAAAAAAATGGTTCAAATGGCTCTGAACACTATGCGACTTAACTTCTGAGGTCACCAGTCGCCTAGAACTTAGAACTAATTAAACCTAACTAACCTAAAGACATCACACACATCCATGTCCGAGGCAGGATTCGAACCTGCGACCGTAGCGGTCGCGCGGTTCCAGACTGAAGCGCCTAGAACCGCACGACCACACCGGCCGGCCAGCGTCCGTCTGTAACACCCCATTTAAAAAGCTGAAGCGCCTAGAAACGCTGACTGAAGCGCCTAGAAACGCTCGGCCACTGCGGCCGGCTGGCTTTAAACCCGGGGAGTTTTGTAGCCAGGGGAGTACGGTAAACTCATCGTGGTGCTCTTCGAACCACGCACGTACGCTGCTAGCTGTGTGACATGTAGCATTGTAGTTCGACTTTTAAGGTTCTGTGCAACGTCCTACGTCTTCTCTAAAATTTTATGCAAAAGCTTTTAATGTGTTACCTGGCTGGCTGGCTCATCCATATTTCTTGTAAGTCGTTAGCCAACCACATATCTCCGCAATTATTTTCATTTTCCTCTTGTCTTTAATTGACAGATTTAGAACACGTGACGATTTTACCGCTCTTAAAAGATGTGAGCTGGAGTGATTGTGCAGTTGATCGTGGGAGAGACTGAGAAAGAATGTGTGCAGTTTTTTATCAGAATGCTTCTTTCCTCCCATTTTCGATGTTTTAACCACAGGTGTTTAAATGAAGATGGTATCTTCATACAGTTAAGGCTAACCGGCCATTGGCCTTCTTCTTCTGTGCGGATGCACACACACTGCCCGAACTCTTACCGGACTCGGTAAGACTGTCTGCCGCAAGTAATGAGTGTAATGGGCAGGGGCATTACGGATGTAGTGTGTAGACATTAAGCTGGGAATGTGGGCCTCGCAGGGAGCGTGCAAGGGACAAATACCCGACGTCGCACTATCCTCTGTGACATCGGTGGCTCAGATGGATAGAGCGTCTGCCATGTAAGCAGGAGATCCCGGGTTCGAGTCCCGGTCTGCGCACACATTTTCAGCTGTCCCCGTTGATGTATGTCAATGCCTGTTGACAGCGTAGGGTCTTGATTTAATTATCATTTCACAGGTGTTTATAGTAATTTTCGTAAGTGCGCTGATAACCTTGCCGTTGAGCAGCCTCTAATCCAAAAAAACACGATTGATCTTTCTCAAAGTCCTCCTCGGCGGCTGAGGTTCGCGCGGCAGCTTGCTAACCGGAGGGGATCGGGTTCGATTCCCGGCTGGATCTGTGATTTTCTCCGCTCGGGGACTGGATGTTGTGTAGCGCTGTGTGGACGAAAAATTTTCACACCGTCATAATTGACAGAAAACTCGCCTGGAGGGCGTCACATGACAAGTCTCAGTCCATGTGACTTGGTAGCAGGGTACGTCTTAATCCTCATTATTATTCTGAATTGTCGAAATACTCTGTCGTACCGTCTTTCCACTGTTGAGATGGCTGTAATGGCTTGTCCCGAAATCCACTAAAGAAAAGTCCTTTCAGAAAACTTCTACTGCGACATCGATGTCAGAAGACTAGCTCAAAAAGAAATAGAAACGCGTTCAGTGACTGGGAGTGCTGCAGAGGGCACGCACGGATTGCTGCAGTAGCGCGGTCGCTGTGGACGCGGGAGGCTGTTGAAAAATACACGCTACACCGATGGAGCGGCGCTCGCCGTCAGATGGCAGCACGTGTCACGTCACTTCTGACCGGACTGACTGCCACGCGTGCTCCCCGGCCCACTGAAGCGGTTACAGCGCCGTGTACATACCCGCGGCTCAGCCACCGCTCCGCAGAAAATGCTAAGCCATGTGAAATTTACATCGCTTGCGGTTTCGCTGCTTGTCATTATTTCTTTTAAACGCAATACCGCGAAACACTGCGCTCGTACATGCGCTCCAGAGCTCGGTTTAAATAAACTACGTAGTTCATACACCAAATCCCTTTCTTCAAACGAGGTGACCCAAGTTTTAATTTGTATGGGCGTTTTCACCACTGAATTGTTAAAGCAGCATTGCACTCTGTATCACACCAACCACTGTTAACAAAACTACCAGAGCATCGAGGGACATTATACTGAGTGCACTATCCGAAATTTACCTCGAGCAATTAAACAGAGAACCGACTCGTGGATATAACATCTTGGATCTACTGCTAACAAACAGACCCCAACTTTTCGACTCTGTAAGCGCAGATCAGGGAATCGGTGATCATAAGGCCCTTGCAGCATCCTGTATATGGAAGTAAATAGGAATATCAAAGAAGGGAGGAAGGTTTATCTGTTTAGCATGAGTAATAGGAGGCAGATTTCAGACTACCTAACAAATCAAAACGAAAATTTCTGTTCCGGCACTGACAATGTTGAGTGTTTATAGAAAAAGTTCAAGGCAATCGTAAAATGCGTTTTAGACAGGTACGTGCCGAGTAAAACTGTGAGGGACGGGAAAAACCCACCGTGGTTCAACAACATAATTAGGAAACTACTGCGAAAGCTTCACTGCAAATTTAAACGCAGCCAAAACCTCTCAGACAAACAGAAACTAAACGATATCAAAGTTGGCGTAAGGAGGTCTATGCGTTAAGCGTTCAGTGAATTCGGAAGTAAAATTCTATGTACCGACTTGACAGAAAATCCTAGGAAGTTCTGATCTTACGTTAAATCAGTAAGTGGATCGAAACAGCATATTCAAACACTCTGGGATGATAATGGCATTGAAACAGAGGATGACACGCGTAAAGCTGAAATACTGAACACCTTTTTCCAAAGCTGTTTCACAGAGGAAGACATCACTGCAGTAGCTACTCTAAATCCTCGCACAAACGAAAAAATGGGTGACATCGAAATAAGTATCCAAGGAATAGAAAAGTAACTGGAATCACTCAACAGAGGAAAGTCCACTGGACCTGACGGGATATCAATACGCTTCTACACAGAGTACGCGAAAGAACTTGCCCGTGTACCGCAAGTCTCTGGAGGAACGGAAGGTTCCAAATGATTGGAAAAGAGCACAGGTAGTCCCAGTCTTCAAGAAGGGTCGTCTAGCAGATGCGCAAAACTATAGATCTGTTGTAGAATTTTAGAACATGTTTTTTGCTCGAGTATCATGTCGTTTTTGGAAACCCAGAACCTACTCTGTAGGAATCAACATGGATTCCGGAAACAGCGATCGTGTAAGACCCAACTCGCTTTATTTGTTCATTAGACCCAGAAAATATGAGATACAGGCTCCCAGGTAGATGCCATTTTCCTTGACTTCCGGAAGGCGTCCGATACAGTTCCGCACTGCCGCCTGATAAATGGAATATCAGCAGACTAGCTGTGTGGCTGGCTGGATTGAAGAGTTTTTAGCAAACAGAACACAGCATGTTGTTCGCAATGGAGAGACGTCTACAGACGTTAAAGTAATCTCTGGCGTGCCACAGGGGAGTGTTATGGGATCATTGCTTGTCACAATATATATAAATGACCTAGTAGATAGTGTCGGAAGTTCCATGCGGCTTTTCGCGGATTATGCTGTAGTATACAGAGAATTTGCATCATTAGAAAATTGCAGCGAAATGCAGGAAGATCTGCAGCGGATAGGCACTTGGTGCAGGGAGTGGCAACTGACCCTTAACATAGACAAATGTAATGCATTGCGAATACATAGAAAGAAGGATCCTTTATTGTATGATTATATGATAGCGGAACAAACACTGGTAGCAGTTACTCCTGTAAAATATCTGGGAGTATGCGTACGGAACGATTTGAAGTGGAATGATTATATAAAATTAATTGTTGGTAAGGCGGGTGCCAGGTTGAGATTCATTGGGATAGTCCTTAGAAAATGTAGTCCATCAACAGAGGAGGTGACTTACAAAACACTCGTTCGACCTATACTTGAGTATTGCTCATCAGTGTGGGATCCGTACCAGGTCGGGTTGACAGAGGAGATAGAGAAGATCCAAAAAAGAGCTGCACGTTTCGTCACAGGGTTATTTGGTAAGCGTGATAGCGTTACGGAGATGTTTAGAAAACTCAAATGACAGACTCTGCAAGAGAGGCGCTCTGCATCGCGGTGTAGCTTGCTGTCCAGGTTTCGAGAGGGTGCGTTTCTGGATGAGGTATTGAATATATTGCTTCCCCCTACTTATACCTCCCGAGGAGATAACGAATGTAAAATTAGAGAGATTCGAGCGCGCACGGAGGCTTTCCGGCAATCGTTGTTCCCGCAGACCATACGCGACTGAAACAGGAAAGGGAGGTAATGACAGTGGCACGTAAAGTGCCCTGCGCCACACAGCGTTAGGTGGCTTACGGAGTATAAATGTAGATGTAGATGTAGACATCCTATATAATATGAACAACAAGGATCCCAAAACACTTCCCTGGTGGACACCTGAAGTTACTTCCACGAGGGGCGTTCAGTAAGTAATACAACACTTTTTTTTCTGAAAACAGATTGGTATTACTCAGCATTCGAATACACCATATTATTTACCACCCTATTTTTCAACATAAGCTTCGTTCAATGCGACGGCCTTATAAGCCCCCTTGCTGGGAGGGCCTGTATGCCGTCATGGTACCAGTCTATTCGTCGCCATCAGAGTGAACGTCTTGCTGCACCAGTAACCTCCTTATCATCCACGTACTGCTTCCCGCGGAATGCATCCTTCGTTGGACGAAACAGATGGAAGGTACGAGATCCGGGCTGAAGGGTGAATGAGGAAGAACAGTCCAGTGAAGTTTTGTGAGCTTCTCTCGGGTGCACAGACTTGTGTGAGGCTTTGCGTTGACTTGTAGAAGAAGAAGTTCATCTCGAATGAGAGTGTCCGCACGTTCCAACATTGCCGGAATCACAGCTAAGTGCGAGCGGCTGGCACGCAGGAGATCAGACAGGTTTGCGCAACCACAATATGATGATTACAGATGCCTCGCCTAGCTACTCGCCGTGCTTTTGTTCACTACCAGACTTCTGCAAGCCGCCATGCTCTAGTTTTCTGTGAAAACAAACCCAATGACAATATCTGCTTGAAGTCCACTTCCATAACAGACGCCATTCATAGGGGATGAATCAGGAATATTATAAGATGTCCCACAGCCGAAAATGTCCGAGAAAAAAATGTGTTATATTACTTATTAAACGCTCGTCGTATATCAGTCGATAACTTTCCATGCGAGATAACGTGCTGCCTCCTCCAAGTGAATAAATCTTCAATCGAGTCACAAATTTTGGTTGTTGCATCGTATCTACATCTACATTTATAATCCGCAAGCCACCTAACGGTGTGTGGCGCAGGGCACTTTACGTGCCACTGTCATTACCTCCCTTTCCTGTTTCAGTCGCATATGGTTCGCGGGAACAACGATTGCCGGAAAGCCTCCGTGCACGCTCGAATCTCTCTAATTTTACATTAGTTATCTCCTCGGGAGGTATAAGTAGGGGGAAGCAATATATTCGATACCTCATCCAGAAACGTACCCTCTCGAAACCTGGACAGCAAGCTACACCGCGATGCAGAGCGCCCCTCTTGCAGAGTCTGCCATTTGAGTTTTCTAAACATCTCCGTAACGCTATCACGCTTACCAAATAACCCTGTGACGAAACGCGCAGCTCTTCTTTGGATCTTCTCTATCTCCTCTGTCAACCCGACCTGGTACGGATCCCACACTGATGAGCAATACTCAAGTATAGGTCGAACGAGTGTTTTGTAAGCCACCTCCTTTGTTGATGGACTACATTTTCTAAGGACTCTCCCAATGAATGTCAACCTGGCACCCGCCTTACCAACAATTAATTTTATATAATCATTCCTCATCAAATCGTTCCGCACGCATACTCCCAGATATTTTACAGAAGTAACTGCTACCAGTATTTGTTCCGCTATCATACAGGGTGTTTCAGAAATGACCGGTATATTTGAAACGGCAATAAAAACTAAACGAGCAGCGATAGAAATATACCGTTTGTTGCAATATGCTTGGGACAACAGTACATTTTCAGGCGGACAAACTTTCGAAATTACAGTATTTACAATTTTCAACAACAGATGGCGCTGCAAGCGATGTGAAAGATATAGAAGACAACACAGTCTGTGGGTGCGCCATTCTGTACGTCGTCTTTCTGCTGTAAGCGTAAGTTTTCAACGGAGGTTTAATGTAACCAAAGGACCGAAAAGCGATACAATAAAGGATCTGTTTGAAAAATTTCAACGGAGTGGGAACGTGACGGATGAACGTGCTGGAAAGGTAGGGCGACCACGTACGGCAACCACAGAGGGCAACGCGCAGCTAGTGCAGCAGGTGATCCAACAGCGACCTCGGGTTTCCGTTCGCCGTGTTGCATTGCGGTCCAAATGACGCCAACGTCCACGTATCGTCTCATGCGCCAGAGTTTACATCTCTATCCATACAAAATTCAAACGCGGCAACCCCTCAGCGCCGCTACCATTGCTGCACGAGAGACATTCGCTAACGATATAGTGCACAGGATTGATGACGGCGATATGCATGTGGGCAGCATTTGGTTTACTGACGAAGCTTATTTTTACCTGGACGGCTTCGTCAATAAACAGAACTGGCGCATATGGGGAACCGAAAAGCCCCATGTTGCAGTCCCATCGTCCCTGCATCCTCAAAAAGTACTGGTCTGGGCCGCCATTTCTTCCAAAGGAATCATTGGCCCATTTTTCAGATCCGAAACGATTACTGCATCACGCTATCTGGACATTATTCGTGCATTTGTGGCGGTACAAACTGCCTTAGACGACACTGCGAACACCTCGTAGTTTATGCAAGATGGTGCCCGGCCACATCGCACGGCCGACGTCTTTAATTTCCTGAATGAATATTTCGATGATCGTGTGATTGCTTTGCGCTATCCGAAACATACAGGAGGTGGCGTGGATTGGCCTCCCTATTCGCCAGACATGAACCCCTGTGACTTCTTTCTGTGGGGACACTTGAAAGACCAGGTGTACCGCCAGAATCCAGAAACAATTGAACAGCTGAAGCAGTACATCTCATCTGCATTTGAAGCCATTCCGTCAGACATGTTGTCAAAGGTTTCGGGTAATTTCATTCAGAGACTACGCCATATTATTGCTACGCATGGTGGATATGTGGAAAATATCGTACTATAGAGTTTCCCAGACCGCAGAGCCATCTGTTGTTGAAAATTGTAACTACTGTAATTTCGAAAGTTTGTCTGCCTGAAAATGTACTGTTGTCCCAAGCATATTGCAACAAACGGTGTATTTCTATCGCTGCTCGTTTAGTTTTTATTGCCGTTTCAAATATACCGGTCATTTTTGAAACACCCTGTATAATCATACAATAAAGGATCCTTCTTTCTATGTATTCGCAATACATTACATTTGTCTACGTTAAGGGTCAGTTGCCACTCCCTGCACCAAGTGCCTATCCGCTGCAGATCTTCCTGCATTTCGCTGCAGTTTTCTAATGCTGCAACTTCCGGATTAAAGGCAGAAATATGAAATGCAGTAACTTGGGACGTAATTGAGATATTTATTGGCGGTTTGCTTCTACAAGTATGGTACCTCTAACTGTTTCCTGTGTTTGTTTGCGGCAGCTGGCACCCTGTGCACATTCTCCAAGCTGCTTTGTTCACGTCAACGCGAGTCAACAGCCATTTGGATTCCACAGCAGGCGGTGTTCTGTGCGCTTTGTCCCGCCGAGCTGAGGCCTGTTACATTGGTGCTACGTAGTTTTCGGCGTGAGTGTGGACTGCGAGCAACTGACGATGTTCCCACTTACGTAACAACCAAGAAAGGAGACAAGTGGCTTCAGGAAGCTGACTGTCTACTTTCCATGTCGGGCCACCACGCCAAGCACGCAGTACCCGGGGCTACTGTTGAATTAATCCGTATGTACTTCCAGCGGAGACCTCTAAGTCAATCCGACAAGCAAACAGGGAGCTATAGTTGCCTCGTTCGACAGTACACGATGCCGTCCACAGAAAGTTACGCCTGCAGGAGTACAAACTGCAGTTTCATTGCAAACTCAAGCCTGAGGACAGGCCGCGACATGCGACATTCGCGGAGACAATTCCGGCAAAAATGGGTGAAAACGGGGCATTCCTCAATTTTGTCTGTTCCTCGGACGAGGCTACATTCCACACTTCCAGTACAGTAAACACACACAATTGCCACATATGAGAAACTGACCCCTCTCCAGCTCCCCACCCCCTCCGAACGTAAGCGATAGAGTGACAGTCTGAAAGTGAACGTATGATGTGAAATGTTGAAATACTGGCTTATAGGCCCATTGTTCTTCGCGCAGCCTACAGTTAATACAACAACGTTCGTAGACCGGTGGAAGCTGTATGGTGCGCCACAACTTCCGCGTGACGTAATCTCTCAAGAAGATGGCACATCATACAGTTTTGCGAACATGTTCTTCAGACTTTTGGATTGGGAAAGGTATTCCATCGGTTGCTTCGCCTTCTAGAAGCCCAGTGATTAAGCCATTAGGTTTTTTTTCTGTGAGGTTTTATTAAGAATCGAGTCTACCAGGCACCAGTTTGTGATCTTACAGATCTGCGTCATCGCATTCGTGCTGCTATCGCATATGTCATGCGAGCAATGCTGCAAAATACTTGGAGAGAAATCGAATTCAGACTAGATGTCTGTCACGCCCCTAACGGCGCAGTACCGAGGTGTATTAAGTGTGTTAAAAAACATTGAGTTACCATACTTGTAGAAATATACCGTTAATAAATACCTCAATTACTTCTCAAGTTATTACATTTTAACCCACACATCCCGTATATTAACTGCTGTATCTCTGCCACCAGACAGTATTGTGTACTACTTCGTACACAATGGTAAGGAGATGTGGGTTACAGAGCGATGCAGCAGTTGTTGTTGTAGCGAAGCTGTAAATCATTAGTTCAATCATAAATAAAGTAAACAGAAGTTTTACTTAACTTACAACTTCCCACAAGCTTTTCGAGGAATCTTACAAAATAACAAACAGCAATAAACTCCAGATATTACAAGAAGTAATAGATCGTTGTGCAGTGGGAGATTCCTGCTACTAATTCACGAGCGATCTGTCAAAGACTGGCTACTACTGAAGACTGTCGAAGGCTGCGACTGAGGCTGGGCTAGTAGCTACAGCCCGGCATCTTATATCGCGGCCGCAGAGGGCACTCGCAGTCGGAGCCGCAGAAGCTATGGCTCAGCAGGCGCGCATCTTTGGGTCCGCCAGGTCCCCGCGCACCTGCTATCGGCGTCCTTCGGGAACGTGCGTTACCGTTGCGAACTATGAGACGCCCGTGAGTGTGGTTCCGATTTATGATACCAAAGATAGTGAGGCCGATACCCTACAATGTCCACTATCAACCACTCCTACTTTGGCCGGTAAGAGACACCAGCGGGCCGTCACATGGGCCGGCGACTGACGTCAGGCCGGAGATAAAACTCCCGTGTCGGGCGGGCGCAGTACGCTTCGAACTGTGTTGCGCTGAAGTCTCTACCTCGCTTACGCCGTACAGTCGAGACGTGACTGTTTACTAGACTGAAAATTGATTACGTTTTGGATTGCCGTGCAACAGATTGAGGCATTTACTTGAACCTAGAGGATCTGGATTATTCTCTTGGTGCGTTCTACAATTTACGACGACGCGATGAGGCCTGGAGATGTGAATTATCAAGTGATGACAGTGTATCCACATTTCCTGTAGAATAAAGAGTGTGTTGCACTGTAGCAGGTGTAATACACTACTGGCCATTGAAATTGCTACACCAAAAAGAAATGCAGATGATAAACGGGTATTCATTGGACAAATATATTATACTAGAACTGACATGTGATTACGTTTTCACGCAATGTGGGTGCACAGATCCTGAGAAATCAGTACCCAGAACAACCACCTCTGGCCGTAATAACGGCCTTGATACGCCTGGGCATTGAGTCAAACAGAGCTTGGATGGCGTGTACAGGTACAGCTGCCCATTCAGCTTCAACACGATACCACAGTTCATCAAGGGTAGTGACTGGCGTATTGTGACGAGCCAGTTGCTCGGCCACCATTGACCAGATGTTTTCAGTTGGTGAGAGATCTGGAGAATGTGCTGGCCAAGGCAGCAGTCGAACATTTTCTGTATCCAGAATGGCCCGTACAGGACCTGCAACATGCGGTCGTGCATTATCCTGCTGAAATGTAGGGATTTGCAGGGGTCGTAACCCATTTGAAATGTAACGTCCACTGTTCAAAGTGCCGTCAATGCGAACAAGAGGTCACCGAGACGTGTAACCAATGGCACCCCATACCAACATGCCGGGTGATACGCCAGTATGGCGATAACGAATACACGCTTCCAATGTGCGTTCACCGAGATATCGCCAAACACGGATGCCACCATCATGATGTTGTAAGCAAAACCTGGATTCAGCCGAAAAAATGACGTTTTGCCATTCGTGCACCCAGGTTCGTCGTTGAGTATACCATCGCAGGCGCTCCTGTCTGTGATGCAGCGTCAGGGGAACAGCAGCCATGGTCTCCGAGCTGATAGTCCATGCTGCTGCAAACGTCGTCGAACTGTTCGTGCAGATGGTTGTTGTCTTGCAAACGTTCCCTTCTGTTGACTCATGGATCGAGACGTGGCTGCACGATCCGTTACAGCCATGCGAATAAGATGCCTGTCATCTCGACTGCTAGTGATACGAGGCTGTTGGGATCCAGCACGGCGTTCCGTATTGCCCTCCTGAACCCACCGATTCCATATTCTGCTAAGAGTCATTGGATCTCGACCAACGCGAGCAGCAATGTCGCGATACGATAAATCGCAATCGCGATAGGCTACAATCCGACCTTTATCAAAGTCGGAAACATGATGGTTCGCATTTCTCCTCCTTACACGAGTCATCACAACAACGTTTCACAAGGTAACCCCGGTCAAATGCTGTTTGTGTATGAGAAATCGGTTGGAAACTTTCCTCGTGTCAGCACGTTGTAGGTGTCGCCACGGGCGCCAACTTTGTGTGAATGCTCTGAAAAGCTAATCATTTGCATATCACAGCATCTTCTTCCTGTGGGTTACGTTTCGCGTCTGTAGCACGTCATCTTCGTGGTGTAGCATTTTTAATGGCCAGTAGTGTATTAATGCCCCAGCAGACAATTTTAATAGTAACCTTGGGCCTTCTGCAGATGATGTTGTTTAGTCACAAATGTGAAATTGTGCACTTCACAAAAAGCAGAAAAGTAGTATCCTGTGACTAGAGCATCAGAGTCATAATGTGAATCAGTCAACACATGCAAGCACCTATGTGTGGCAATTTGTAGGTATATGAAATGGTATGATCACATATAGTCATTGCCAGTTGCAGGTCATCTCACTGGCAGGATAGCCTCATGTCCTCACCTCTTGCCATGTAAAGGTGTGTAATGTACTCAGGAACACTGCTGAACATGATCTTTTTGGTGGTCTAGATATTGTGGTGTGGGGAGGCATAATGTTGCATGGGCGCACTGACCTCAAAAAACCATTGAACGCAGCACACTCACCGGTCAAACTTGATGTGACACCGTGCTCCTTGCCCATGTGCATCTTTTCACTTCTTGCCGCCTCTGTGCGGACTGTTATAGCCCTGAGGATGGTTCTAGAAATACTGGAACCAGGTTCCTCCACATTGTCAGAAGGGCTATATCGTTCGCAGAAGGCAGATTGATGAAGACATTCATCAAACTAGGTATGAGGGTATTGCACCGACAGGCTAAAGAATTTTCCATTTCCGCAGTTCGTGCAGTTTTTAGCCACAGATATAATTCAAACACGTAAAAAACTATAAAAATGGCATAGATCATCATCGTTTGACACAAGAAATTGGATTAAAAAATGGATACAGAGGTTTTTATGCATTTTATGTTATAAATTCACACAAGATGTAGGAATGATACCTGCAACTGGTATGACGTTTCTGGGTACTCATCGGCTCTTCGCATAATTGTTCATTCGTTTATATGAATTAAGTTAGAAATAAACACACTTTGTACGCTGAGATCGCAGTGTAGACCCTTTTTACTGCTCCAACGTAATTGGATTCAAGATTCTTATGCTGCCATCGTCTGATCTAAGGGGAAAAAATAAAGATAATAAGGATTGAGGGGGTGGATGGAGACTATAATTCTTTTAAGGGATTATATAAACTATAAAAAATTCCACATACTTACAGAACTTGTTGTAAAATCGCTGTGTTACATCACATGAAGTCAAAGCATAAAAGGCACATACCTCATATATACAGGGTGGCCCATTGATCGTGACCGGGCCAAATATCTCACGAAATAAGCGTCAAACGAAAAAACTACAAAGAACGAAACTTGTCTAGCTTGAAGGGGGAAACCAGATGGCGCTATGGTTGGCCCGCTAGATGGCGCTGCCATAGGTCAAACGGATATCAACTGCGTTTTTTTAAATAGGAACCCCTATTTTTTTATTACATATTCGTGTAGTACGTAAAGAAATATGAATGTTTTAGTTGGACCACTTTTATCGCTTTGTGATAGATGGCGCTGTAATAGCCACAAACGTGTAAGTACGTGGTATCACGTAACATTCCGCCAGTGCGGTATTTGCTTCGTAATACATTACCCGTGTTAAAATGGACGGTTTACCAATTGCGGAGAAGATCGATATCGTGTTGATGTATGGCTATTGCGATCAAAATGCCCAACGGGCGTGTGCTATGTATGCTGCTCGGTATCCTGGACGACATCATCCGACTATATATATATCGACAAAAATCAGGTTGACAAAGTGCGCACATTTGATAAAAACAGTTTTTCAGTTAAATAAGATAATGGCAGCATAAGACTGTTCAAGCAGGTGATGGTGGAACAATATAAAGTGTCTACACAGCGATCGCGGCGTACGAAGTGTGTTCATTTCCAACCAAATCAATCGCCCCTACAGCACGGCATGTATATCCTCCAAAATCTATGAATTAAGTTAATTACTAAAATATGTTAACTGGAAAATAACTACATACCAAGGTCGCTGTACGTACACAGCACTTGAAGTTCACTGGACCACATGTACGCGATGGGGGCCAAGATTTTTAGTTCGATATCGCTAGCTATTCAGATAGATGTTGGGTACAAACTATCGAAATATGCATAAGCGCGCTGGGCTTATCTTGTAATTCACCACACGCTGCAGCTTTTACATTCACGAGTACAAAACCGCCAAATGCATTTCCAAACATATTACACAGCAGAGCGGCAATAAATTAGGGAGCCGGGGACGGCTGTGCGGTCCGCACGCCGAATCGCAGCTCGCTGGCTCACGAGACTCCACCGGCGCTGATGGTAGAGCCGTGGCAGCAGCACATTGTACGAGGTGGAGTCGATTCTCTTAACAAACTCACACGAACATATCTTCTGGTGAGTTGTTTTCGAGTTTATACCAACTATATAAAGTGAGTCTCCCATCATATTCAGTGGGTAGACTCTACGTATATTTGGTCTCCGAACGATGCGACCATCCCAAAATTTTACCACTCCTTACATGTCCTAAAATATCAAACACGCCGCCACGCCTTCCATCCCCAGACGTATCGTCTACCGCTTGAGAACATCCCCCCCCCTCTCTCCTTTTAAAATTCCTGGAAAAATCATCTGAAAGCTTATCATCCTGAAAACTTGACGATCATAAGCCAATTGTCTACCCAATGCCCTGCACTCAGGGCCGCTGCCGGGTTTATTTCTCCATGTCTCCCTCTCTAGTCACCTCTACGTCCTCCATGTCCTGTATACCTTTTCTACCGACAAAGCATCTACCGGGAAATGACCGCGAGGAATTTACCGAACGTGTTATCGTCATCGTCTTAGCGCCAGCTAAATCGTAGAAAGAAACCATTTATAATTTGTCCTAAACATATTATTCGATCATATAAGTGTAAAAACAACACTATATGTACATATTCTAACGTCATTTGGTTGATGAGCAGCAGCATGGCTGCTGCTAGCCTGCTCTTCCATGTGCGGTGAATGAAGTGACAAATAAAGAAAAGAAATGACATATATGTGGTGTCTGTTATTTCCGGCCTGTCCGAAAGAACAGACACCATTTGACCCTAAAACCATTATGAATCAAGACCCAACTACGTGTAATGGTCAGTGCATCTGGTTAGTAAGCAGAAGACCCATGTTCGTATCCCAGTGCAGCACAAATTTTCAACTTGCCCCTTTGATATACATCAATGTCCAATGTCCTCTGTGTCTTAAAAGAAAAAAAAAATGATGCGTCAGGTTACAATGTATATTTGAACAACATTGGGGTGGGTGAAAAACGTGTTATCAGAGGGTGCGACCTCTCTTTCTCTGCGTCTTGCGTGCGCGCGCGCCCACACACACATACACACACACACACACACACACACACACACACACACACACAAACACACATATATATATGGGAATGACTTTGTATCCCATACTGAATTCTATTGTTTTGCACTTCAGCGGTTCCAAGATCATTCTGACTTCCTGTGTGATACGCTGTTTAGGGATGAAGCTTCGTTCATAAATGATGGTCATGTGAATCTGCAAAACATGCACTTCCGATCTTTGCAAAATCCCAACTGCCTTCGTGCAGCTGCTCACCAACGACAGTGGGGTGTCAATGTTTGGTGCGGCTTTACTGGTACCCCTATTATAGGTCCTTATTCTGCAATAGATTCTACCCCTTTCCATGGACAACGCGGGACTGGAAACGCGTCTACCAATGTGGTTCCAGCATGATGGAAGCCCCACTCACTATGCACGTGTTTCCAGGGAAGTTGTAGATGTGTTGTTTCCAAATAGGTGGATAGGACAGTGAGGTCCTGTGAGCTGGCCAGCCCGGTCCCCCGACATGACGCTTTTAGACCTCTTCCTCTGGCACGCATTGAAAGAGTGTGTGTCCCTTGAACCTCCAACGATACCAGAGGATATGCAACAACTGCTACTCATGCGGCAATATCTCTGGAAACACTACAATGCGTGGAATGCTCACTTGTTCTGTCTCCTCTAGTGTACTGATGCAAACAGTACACTTCGAACATCTGTAAAGATCACGCAGGTTCTTCGGACGTGACGTTATCGGTTATTTGTGAAGAGTGCGTTTTCCGTGCTGGATGTCATGTACAAACGCAGTTTCTGTGGGCTGTATGCCACTAGTGATCGTGTTTAGGACATTAGAACCACGTCTTAGCACTAACGTGTCATCTAGTTTTCATTTCTGTAAAAAAAAAAACAAAAAAAAAACATACGGGTGCCTTTTAAGTAAACATAAATTTCTGTTGAAAGAGATGTTTCTTTACGTCTAGTGATTGTGCATCCCTGCCCATTGCGTTAGCGTTTAGACTAGACAGTAGACTGCAGGACAGTGTAGGCAAGCCTTGCCCTGCGCATTACGGCAGAAACCGTGGCGCCGTTGCCATCCTTTAATATTTCAGAATGTGTGAGGTTTAGAACAATGAAACCAACTCTTGCATCACTAACTGTACCTCTGGTTTTCATTTCTGTAGTAAAAACATTCACGTGTCATTTAAGAAAACCTGAGATTGTATTGAAAATTGTGTTTGTTGTTCTTTATTGATTATGCTTTCCCGCCCATTGTGTGACCCTCTGACACAGCTGCATCCTTGGATAATATGGTTCAAATGGCTCTAAGCACTATGGGACTTAACATCTGAGGTCATCAGTCCCCTAGACTTAGAACTATTTAAACCTAACTAACCTAAGGGCATCACACACATCCATGCCCGATGCAGGATTCGAACCTGCGACCGTAGCAGCAGCGCGGTCACGGACTGAAGCGCCTAGAACGGCTCGGCCATAGCGGCCGGCTTTTGACATTTTGTTTCATTTCGGAACCGTACGAGGTGGCAAAGTTAGGTTGGACGCTCTGTTTACGCACATTTATTCGAAGTACATCCGCGTCCTATTCACACCTGCCTCGAGATGACTGGGTGTTTGTGTTGTCCTCATCATTTTCATCATCATTCATGAAAGTAGCGAGGTTGGACTGAGGAAAGGTTGGGAATTTGTACGGGCGCTGATAACCGCGCAGTTGAGAGCCCCACAAACCAAACATGATCATGATCATCATCATCATCATCGAAGTACATGTGTTTTAATAAATATCATTGAGGTAAAATATTGACAACTGTAGTTGTTTCAGCAAATTCCACTGAACTTAACTGAGAACATGCTGACATCCAACAACGATAAGAAATGTGTGTATCTTCAAGAGCTCTTAGTATTAACACTGTATAAGAAGATACTATGATGACTTTAACGTATAGTGTAGTAGAATTCAAATACATAGAAATGTTAGCATTTAAAAATATGAGACATATTTGCATATTGTCATCATCCCATTTCCACTGACTGGATAGACAGCGCTCGGCCACGCTATTTTAAATCTTCCATAGATTCTCGAAACTGATTCAGGTGAATGTCGGGATAATTTTGCCTTTTTCCGACTGTCTCCAACAGAGCCATAACGACCTCGACGTAGAGATGATGGTAAACTTCCTTTTCTGATTCATCTCTGTAGATGAACAAATACAAAAGGCAGCCCTGCAAAAATACAAGTGTGAAGTCTTATACAGCGACCTCATCTCTTGATCTGAGCAGGATGATAAGGCTCTTAATAGCTAAGAAATATGCGTCGGCGCGTCTTTCGGGAGTTGTATTGCATATGACTGTGAGTGTGCAACATTTCAACAACGTGACAACAATACCGAGAATTAAAAAATAAAAAAGAGGCAGAGGGCTGGGGCTGACCGCGAGCGGAATTGTATATGGGAGCGGCAGAAACCTAAATCGGAGCTCGCGCGCCATGAAGCGAGCAGGTGCCACCGTAAAGTTCGGCAGGTCGGGCTATCTACGGGCCACTTCGCCCATTTCGGTTTGACGGGCAGTAAGTTAGCGCCAACTAACAGCCAAAAGCGAGTGCTGCGGAAGGACGCGTCCATACGGACCCGCTCTATCAGATTTTATTCGTGACCTTTCGCGCAAACAGTGAGTAACCACCACCGGACAAAACTGACACTCAGAGAAGCGCGTACCACAAATTTGTTGTCAGCGTTAAAATAAAGTTCTGTTTACCTGTGGCACCTCCGGTTTAGGAGAGTCCAGATGTTCCGTTCTAACGTGGGAAAGGTTTGTTTGAGCCCTATGAACGTAGAGGTTGGGATACTAAGTTAAAAATCAACGACACTTACGTTATAATTCCGCTTTGTACCTGAGCAGTCAATGTTTCTGATTGCTGCACACGGTACTCTGTACGAGCAAGGTCTTTGTTTGTCAAGAACCTATCTTCCTCCCATCCCCACCTACCCCTCTCTCCTTCTCTCTCTATCACACACACACACACACACACACACACACACACACACACACACACACAGACAGACACACACACGCACACACGCGCACAGTCGTGTAACACCACAACAGCCGCGAATTGGTTTGTCTTTTGAAAATGCTTATTTTGACTGACTGGATATTATAAACTTTAATTGTGACCCACATAAGCTGTCACCCCTAGAACGGAAACGTCTTATTACAACTCATCGTGCACATTGCGGGGATCCGGTCGGTGTGCCCGAGCGGTTCTAGGCGCTTCAGTCTGGAACCGCGCGACCGCTACGGTCACAGGTTCGAATCCTGCCTCGGGCATGGATGTGTGTGATGTCCTTAGGTTAGTTAGGCTTAAGTAGTTCTGAGTTCTAGGGGACTGATGACCTCAGATGTTATGGCCCATAGTGCTCCGAGCCATTTGAACCATTTGAACCAGCGCAGCTAATCGTGGGCCGCATCTGTACACAGAACGCAGAACTGTACAGTTTGAGCAGCATATCTTACAATAGGACTCAAGTGGTACTGAACAGCGTGACGTACAGTTTTCGGAAATGAGCACCACTACTTCTAAAAACAATTCCAACATCATTAATAGCTCCCGATGAGCCCACGATTCCATTTTACTTCTGTCCTCTTCTGATTTTATTTATTATACTAGATCATAAACCCGGCATTGCCCAGGTATTCGATTTGCCGATTTTCTATTAGAAACGAAAACAAAAACTTGACTGTGCTTGTAATGCAAAATCGAAAAAATGTATTCGTGAAACACTTTTGACATTATGAAATAGTCGTACTAACAAATATTCATAATGTATAAATGTATAAGTACAGTACCCAAATTACGAAACGTAGTATGCAAAATACCAATTCTTTGTAATGTTTATTTAACTCAGAACTTGATTACAAACAATATCTCTAGTTACATGCCCAGGCAGCGGGGCGCAACGCGATTTTTTGAAAGTATCTCTGGAAACGCCTCTTAATAGCTTATAGAAGAGTATATTATCGTCTACAGCCGTTTGAACTTCGTCGTTGAGACCTGCTAAAAGCATTACCAGGTGTCAGGGATTTCCTTGAGTCGACTGTTCAAACGGTTCAAATGGCTCTGAGCACTATGGGACTCAACACCTGAGGTCATCACTCCCCTAGAACTTAGGACTACTTAAACCTAACTAACCTAAGGACACCACACACATCCATGCTCGAGGCGGGATTCCAATCTGCGACCGTAGCGGTCGCGCGGTTCCAGACTGAAGCGCCTAGAACTACTCAGCCAATGAGTCGACTGTTGCAGTGCCGTAATGGGAAAGAATAAAGTATTAAAACTTCATGCACGATGCGCCATTTTTCGCGCATCTCAGTGTTTATGATATCATATCTTCCGAACTATCATAGGTAGGCGGTTATTACCCCCAAAGTGATTATTGCCTGACAATAAGGATTATGTGTACCAAGTTTGGTTGACATCGGTCCATTGATTTACGAGGAGATGTGGAACACACACACACACACACACACACACACACACACACACATACATACACACACGCACACACGTATTATATATATACAACAAATTTTATAATATGTATGGATATTAGGCATGGTTCACGCTGAGACGAGATGATGATTCGATATGCAATACGATATGCATTGCGACTCGTCGTACTACAAGCAACAAGAAAGCACGAACCATGTTTCTGTTTCAGTTGAAATCATGAGCTCTACTGAAGAGGACGTTATCGTGGCTTATGATTATTTAAAACTTAAAAAACTGAAAAGGGATCAGAAGTACTCGGTGCACCTATACGATGCTATTAATATCAAACACAGTTCAGCTGCGGTTTCTCGTGTTTTATCTCAAACCGAAAAATTCCACGAATTCTACATAATAAGCCCAGACAGTTTCCACTTCTTGAAGCAACTTGTATCAACTACTCTGCAGGACACAAATTTTCGATTTGCTGTTTCTCCTGCTGAGACGCTACTCATTACAATAAGGGGAGTTAGTGAAAGCGTGTAAATTACGTTAAAGACGCCACCATGGAAAGTTTAATTTGGAAGTCCACACATTATAGTATTTCATTCAATGCGCCTCACACATAAATAATGGTTACAAATTAATAAACCTAGGATAGAACTTGTAAAACTGTTCAGTTTCGCAAAGGCAGTAGGTATACGACTGAGGTGGAGGAGTATTCAGAAAAAACGTTGCTGAATTTGAAGATAGATCAGTCACCGTCGATGGTGTAGCGTTGGGTGGTGAACTCTGCGTAGGGCTAGACAACGTATTCGAAAAAAATGAAAGAAGCCCATGAACATAAGAAAAATCCCGACGTGTTCTTCTCCGCTTCATCCAACTGCTCAGTGACAAGAATTTAGCTTTCAGATCTCTTTTACGCACGAAATCAAGGAGAGTAGACCGAAAAAACATCCAGCTAACAGTGTCAGCTGATGAATCCCGGAGTCTTTTCATTGCAATACGTTTTCAATTTCCAGATTCCGTTTGTATCGGCAGCCTACGGGAGTGAGAAACACGAGGCAGCTCCTCACACCGCACAGCACGCGGCAATAGCGTTGCGTAGCAGCCAACCTCGTTGCGGACAACCTCCAATATATCTCACGTCTTTTCTCTCAAGCGGAAAGCGGTATCGCTCTCCTTCCGCCATTAAAAACAATTTCGATACGTTAGCTATATTTCGTACGCTGTAATCTGTGACCTAAGGCCCTCCAAACGTAAACTAACCAGCGACTACATTCTTCACTGCAAGATTTCCAAAAATATGCCCAGTGGTTTACTTTACTTCGACCTATCACAATTATTATTCGAAACAACGAATAGAATACTTGTGCATTATGGGTCTGTAATGTGAGACTATTCGATGGGGAAAAAAATCAATTTTTTTAACGCATAGTTTCCTCAAAATTGAATAAGAAAGACAGCTTAGCGGGGAACAGTGGTTTTTAATATTTTACGCGAAAAGTAAAGCTTTTTCTGAGAAACTAACTACATAAAACAGTTTTTTTTTCAGGCACATGGGAAGACTTGAAATATTCCTCCCCGCGTTTCGTGCGATGCAAGTGGCGTGGAGCGACGAGCACTCTGTGTTGCTCTTGGCAATATGACAGAAGTACGTACCGGTGTCATATCGCTGTCGTCCCAGTGTCAACCATTTAGGTCGCTTCAAGTGTTTGTTTCTGTGTGCTCCGCATCCGTGTTGCATCGCTAGTCGCATCGCGTATCGTATCGCACATATTGTATCGCCTCAGTGTGAACCCTGGTTTAGTTGTGTGACTGTATGAGTAGAGCGATCGAAAGGTGTGGAACTCGATAATGCATTTTCGATTTTTTGTCTAGCATTCACTTCTTCAGGAATACTTTATGTGTAGAAGAACATAACTTCGGTTATTACTCCACCAGAAGTGTACGTCGTCCCATAACTCGTGGAATTCACATCTGTACTCTAAAAACTGCTGCGACATGTACAGCCAATGGTGTTCAGTGTTTCCCACTGTAGCACTCACTAAGTCTTCTTGCTGTACCATTAGCATTTGTAGTACGAATGACAGTTTAAGTTTCACAGTGAGCGCCGTATTTAATCTGGTCTTGTCTTCGATGTCCCTCCGGGAGCGACAAGCAAGGGTTTTTAGTATATTGCTATATTCTGCTTCTTGAAACACTGTCTGTAGAATTTCGCGGAAGAGTTGGCATCTGTCCTCGATCGCCTACCACTTCAGATTCTGCAGTGTCACCGTGATGCCCTCCCATGGGTCAAACCAATCTGTACCCATTCCTGCTGCCCTTCTGTTCGTCCTCTTTGGCATCGATTCCACTCACCTGAGCGGTATCCTAGGATCGGTCGATTAACAGGAGCTGGGTAACTTAATGACACAGGATTTCTGTGACCATGCCTAGAAGAAAAATGTAAGGTACCAACCAGTCTTCCGATTGAGGAAGTATTTACCAGTGTTTTGTGGCCAAGATGAAACCAGTGGTGTAATGGTTTGGCTGATCTCCCCAACTTGGGCGCGGGCCATCATTTTTAGTCAAGGCACGTGTTTATGAAAACTTTTCAGGGTACGCGCTGTAAAAGTTCTTGTGCAGCTAAGAGATAGTGTTTTTTGTCATGTTGGGTACTCGTTGCGTATTAATGTACATCGATGATAAAATTAGTCTGTGAAACAGTTACTTTTATATGGCTTTGTAAATTACTCGTGTTGTGTTTTTTTTGTGCAAATCGATAAATCGGTATTCTTTACCTCCATAAAATTACTTGCCTTGTCAGTTTGTCGAAGTCAGAAATTCATTCAAAGTTGTTGAAGGTTTATAAAGAGTCTGCTCCTTCATAGTCAGCAATTAAGATACGAGCCGCTGTACTTCTCTTTAAGATGATCCACGGGAAGAAGGTGCCAGCACTGCTACCCCAGATAAATACATAGAGAATATGCACAGTTGGCACTGGGTGGTTGGCGAAGAAAGCTATACATAACAATTGGCGACAAAGGTCGCTGCCGTCAGCTCACGTGCTCTTGCACCAACAATGAAATGCATGTACAACATTAACAACAAAGCTGCGCCGGGTAGCCGCGCGGTCAGGGGCGCCTTGTCACAGTCCGCGCGGCTACATCCGTCCAAGGTTCGAGTCCTCTCTCGGGCATGGGTGTGTGTGTGTTTTGTCCTTAGCCTAAGTTACGTTAAGCAGTGCGTACGCTTAGGGACCGATGACCTCAGCAGTTTGGTCCCATAAAACCTTACCATTTCCAACATTTCAACAACAAGGAGAAAAGTGTTTTTATACGTCTCAAACAATGTGAAGCAAAACTACAGAATCAGAAACCATGATGAGCTGTAGATTAAGCTCTATCCGGTCAAAAGTATCCGGACACCCTATTAGCGGACATTGATATGTTGTCTCCGTCCTTGTCTTATAGCACCTTTAACTCTGCTGAGGACATTTCCAGTGAGATGTCTGTGGACGAATGGCAACTTATCCTTTCTCAAGAGCCGAAACCAGAAAAGGTAATTGATATTGGATGTTAAGGTCTCAAGCGAAGTCGACGTTCTGACTCATCCTAAAGGTGTTCCACTGGGTTCAGGTCGGCACTCTGGAGAGATATCGGGAATGTCATTGTCCAGAAACCATTGCCTCACGGATGCTGCTGTATGGCGGGATGCACTGTCGTGCTCATAGAAATACTCATCGCCTCTGAACTACTCTGCTGCAAAACGCATTGTTATCCTTCCACACTTAGCGTTTTCTTAAGCACGATAAGGGTACCACATCCTAACGACGTAAAATACACCCATACCGTAACACCACTTCCCCTGTATTTCTCTGTTCGCACAACACATGATGGCAGACAACGTTCTTCAGGTATTCGCCAAACCCAAACCCTTCCATCGGATTGACATAGGATATAGCGTGATCCATCATTCCACATCCCCCGTTTCCAGTCATCCACGGTCCAGCAGCGTTGCTATTTGCTATACCTAAGACGACACTTGGCATTTATTTGGCACCCTAATCTTTTTAACTCTACGTACTGTCATTGTCCTAACTGGACTACTGATAAAACTTTGTACCTCATGAGTGGTTTCCTCCTCTGATTTCAAGCAATTTAGCAACTTAAACACCCCCTTTCCACTCCATTCCACGAATGCTCGGTGGTCCCTGTCTATCACAGTTTTGCTGGTTTTGGTTTAGCTGCACTTATTCCTTCGCTTTCCTACTTCAGAGTCACATCACTATCGGTCGACTTAGGCAGCTTTAGAAGGGTTGGTATGTCCCTGATGCATTTGGTACGTAGGTGACATCCAATGGATAGTTCACGTTCGAAGTCACTGAGGTCTCCTGACCGAGACGTTTTGCTGTCATTGCTTCTTTATGCAAAATACCTTACCCCCCCCCCCCCCCCCAACCTCTTTTTATTCAGGCTTGTTCGCTTCTCGTGACGTCTAGCGATCATTTTCGCATTACATACACTATGTGATCAAAAGTATCCGGACACACCAAAAAACATACCTTTATCATATTAGGTGCATTGTGCTGCCACCTACTGCCTGATACTCCACATCAGCAACCTCAGTAGTCATTAGACATCGTGAGAGAGCAGAACGGGGCGCTGTGCGGAACTCACGGACTTCGAACATGGTCAGGTGACGGAGTGTCACTTGTGTCATACGTCTGTACGCGAGATTTCCACACTTCTCAACATGCCTAGGTTCACTGTTTCCGATGTGATAGTGAAGTGGAAACATGAAGGGACGCGTAGAGCATAAAAGCGTGCAGGGCGACGTCGTCTGTTGTCTGACAGAGACCGCAGACAGTTGAGGAGGGTCGTAATGTGTAATAGGCAGACATCTACGCAGATCATCACACAGGAATTCCAAACTGAATCAGAATCCGCTGCAAGTACTATGACAGTCTGGCGGCAGGTGAGGAAACTTTGATTTCATGGTCGAGCAGCTGCTCATAGGCTCACACACCACGCCGGTAAATGCCAAATGACACCTCGCTAGGTGTAAGGAGCGTAAAAATTGAACAGTGGAAAAACGTTTTATGGAGTGACGAATCACGGTACACAATGTGGCGATCCGACGGCAGGGTGTGAGTATGATTAATGCCCGGTGAACGTCATCTGCCAGCGTGTGTAGTGCCAATAGTAACATTCGGAGGCGGTGGTGTTATAGTGTGATCGTGTTTTTCATGGAGGGGGCTTGCATCCCTTGATGTTTTTCGTGGCACTGTCACAGTACAGGCCTACATAGATGTTTTAAGCACCTTATTGGGTACCACTGTTGAAGAGCAATTCGGGGATGGCAATCGCATCTTTCAACACGATCGAGCACCTGTTCATAATGCACGGCCTGTGGCGGAGTGGTTACACGACAATAACATCCCTGTAATGGACTGGCCTGCAGAGAGTCCTGACCTGAATCCTAAAGAACACCTTTGGGATTTTCTGGAACGCCGACTTCGTGCCAGGCCTCAACGACCGACATCGATACCTCTCCTCAGTGCAGCACTCCGTGAATAATGGGCTGCCATTCCCCAAGAAACCTTGCAGCACATGATTGAACGTATGCCTGCGAGAGTGGAAGCTGTCATCAAGACTAAGGGTGGGCCAGTACCATATTGAATTCCAGCATTACCGATGGAGGGCGCCACGGACATGTAAATCATTTTCAGCCAAGTGTCCGGATACTTTTGATCACATAGTGTACTTTTACTGATTGTGTGTGCCAAATAGGAAAATAGGAGTACAAAATAACTGACAGAATTATAAACAAAAGATGACTGAAGATACCACGGAAAATGCTGAAACATGTTTGGGTTCAAATGGTTCAAATGGCTCTGAGCACAATGGGACTTAACATCTGAGGTCATGTGTCCCCTAGAACTTAGAACTACTTAAACCTAACTAACCTAAGGACATCATACACATTCATGCCCGAGGCAGAATTCGAACCTGCGACCGTAGGGGTCGCGCGGTTCCAGACGGAAGCGCCTAGAACCGTTCGGCCACACAGGCCGGCGTTTTTTTTGGGTAAAGTTTCTATAAAGAAATGGGTCTTGGATAATTCGGATTTTTCCCCGTATTTCTCTTAGCAAGCCTGGCAAGCAAGAAGAGCTATAATATGCAAAAAGCGATCAGTGCTGTCGTAATAAACTTGTGTTAGTTCAAAGGCAAAAGCTGACGTCTTTGGAACTAACAGCAGGGAGTAGCATACTTTTGCTGATATAGGTAGAGCTACGTAAGTCGACGACGGGTGGTGTGGCTGTGAAGTAGGAACGCGAAGGAACAAACGTAAGCACCAAGATCAGGCAGACATCTTGTAGTGATAGACAGGGTCCGTCCACCACTGGGGTGAATGGTTATTAAAATCGCATGAACTCAGCTGAAGGAGTCACCCGTGAGTGGCAAAGTGAAACCAGTAGTCCAGCTAACACAAAGACACGCTAGTGCGAAACACATCTCCTCTATTGCACAAGTGCTTATAGCTCTTAAGGTACGGAATTTAGAATCCGTTTACTGGATATTTTTTCTTGTTTTGATCCGTACTACCACCTGTGAAAGTTGCCTACCCCACAATCTAAGGAACAACAGCACCGGTAGACGTATTCCACTGTCAGAGGTATCAGAACGGTTTCCGCTTATAACTTTCGACTCGTTCGTTTATGGTACAGGGACTCTTATCTCAAAGTTATACATTTATCCTCTTCGATCATCCTTGAAATTTTATAACATCATCACGGAATCACCCTGTACATACATTCATTTTACAGGCATCGGCGCCTATAACTTTGACAATCTGTGACGTCGTTGAATGATGTTTCCGGACGTGGGTTCCTATTCAAAATATTACATACTTACTCCTCTCTATAAGTCCTAAAAGTTTGTAACGGGAACTTCCGAACACCTTGTATAGTGGATCTATTAGTCACGTAATTACCTGTAACATTTCGCTTACCACGATGTTTCCTTATTCACTCAGCAAGAATCTAAATTTCAAATGCAAACTACACATTCTATTTCGCGAAGGTCGCTCTCAATGCACGGTGCTACAATTCTTGTGCGCAGTCGTACCTGCCATTTTCAACCGCTCTGCTCTGTTGCTCACCCCTCCGCTCAATGTAGCGAGGTACGGGGCTGTGTGTGCAACTAGAGGCGAGTTTTTTAGAACGGGGCACTTCACAGAAAACCCGCGAGCGGACAAAAGGACGTCACTGTCCGGGCGAACGTTCTCAGCGCTGCCTCCGCGGCATTCACGTCGCGGGCCAGAATGGAGTTAAAACGCGAAAAAATGCGTGTAAACACGTAATGCACTCTCCAATTAGAAACGCAACCGAGCTGAATGGCGGAAACAGCGAGCGGGCAAATTAGTCGCGGCAGCGGGCCGCGGGTGGGTCTGATGGCGGCCGTCCCGTTGCGCGCTTAATTAGGGCAGTTCCCTCCGCGGGATACACAGGTACAGTTGCGCTCCCGTATAGAAACAGTGAATAGCATTGCAGTCGGGGCTGGTCGCCGGCGTCCGGAAGGAAACGCGAGATACTGCGCATTCCTAATGATGGCTTCCACGACCCGGTTCACCGAATTATAGCAAACATCCGAGTCCGAAATGCGCCCATTTCACGCAGAGAAACTTGATGCTTCTCTGTACTCTTTGCGCTGCCATTACGTACAAGTTATGAGGTAGGAAATATACACTGTAAGAAGAAGAGAAAAGAAAGTCACCAAACGAATGAATTATCCGAAAGGAACGGAAATCGCTGTATCTCAGGTACACTACTGGCCATTAAAATTGCTACACCAAGAAGAAATTCAGAAGATAAACGGGTATTCATTGGACAAATATATTATACTAGAACTGACATGTGATTACATTTTCACGCAATTTGGGTACATAGAGCCTGAGAAATGAGTACCCAGACCAACCACCTCTGGCCGTAATAACGGCAGTGATACGCCTCGGCCTTGAGCCAAACAGAGCTTGGATGGCGTGTACAGGTACAGCTGCCCATGCAGCTTCAACACGATACCACAGTTCATCAAGGGTAGTGACTGGCGTATTGTGACGAGCCAGTTGCACGGCCACCATTGACCAGTCGTTTGCAGTTGGTGAGAGATCTGGAGAATGTGCTGGCCAGGGCAGCATTCGAACATTTTCTGTATCCAGAAAGGCCTGTACAGGACCAGCAACATGCGATCGTGCTTTAGGGTTTCATAGGGATCGAATGAAGGGTAGAGCCACGGGTCGTAACACATCTGAAATGTAACGTTTACTGTTCAAAGTGCCATCAATGCGAACAAGAGGTGACAGAGACGTGTAACCAATGGCACCCCATACCATGATGCCGGGTGATATGCCAGTATGGCGACGACGAATACACGCTTCCAATGTGCGTTCACCGCGATGTCGCCAAACACGGATGCGACCATTATGATGCTATAAACAAAACCTGGATTCATCCGAAAAAATGACGTTTTGCCATTCGTGCACCCAGGTTCGTCGTTGAGTACACCATCGCAGGCGCTCCTGTCTGTGATGCAGCGTCAAGGGTAACCGCAGCCATGGTCTCCGAGCTGATAGTCCATGCTGCTGCAAACGTCGTCGAACTGTTCGTGCAGATGGTTGTTGTCTTGCAAACGTCCCCATCTGTTGACTCAGAGATCGAGACGTGGCTGCACGATCCGTTACAGCCATGCGGTTAAGATGCCTGTTGTTGTGACTCGGCAAGACAGCCAAGCCACTATGAGATAGCCGAAAGGCACGCGTTTAAGCTCACGCAGGCAGCCGTGAGGTCTGGAACAGTTAAAGGAGTTGAGCCTAGTAAAAAAAGTACGTAGCTTCTGGAATACTTAACTTTAATCCATAATTGGTAAACATCGGTCTGACGGTACATGCATCACAAGATAAATAGCAAATGATATTGGCGCCTTGCTAGGTCGTAGCAAATGACGTAGCTGAAGGCTATGCTAACTATCGTCTCGGCAAATGAGAGCGTAATTTGTCAGTGAACCATCGCTAGCAAAGTCGGCTGTACAACTGGGGCGAGTGCTAGGAAGTGTCTCTAGACCTGCCGTGTGGCGGCGCTCGGTCTGCAATCACTGACAGTGGCGACACGCGGGTCCGACGTATACTAACGGACCGCGGCCGATTTAAAGGCTACCACCTAGCAAGTGTGGTGTCTGGCGGTGACACCACACCTGTCATCTCGACTGCTAGTGATACAAGGCCGTTTGCATCCAGCACGGCGTTCCGTATTACCCTCCTGACCCCACTGATTCCATATTCTGCTAACGACCAACGCGAGCAGCAATGTCGTGATACGATAAACCGCAATCGCGATAGGCTACAATCCGACCTTTATCGAAGTCGGAAACGTGATGGTACGCATTTTTCCTCCTTACACGAGGCATCACAACAACGTTTCACCAGGCAACGCCGGTCAACTGCTGTTTGTGTATGAGAAATCGATTGGAAACTTTCCTCATGTCAGCACGTTGTAGGTGTCGCCACGGGCGCCAACCTTGTGTGAATGCTCTGAAAAGCTAATCATTTGCATATCACAGCATCTTCTTCCTGTCGTTTAAATTTCGCGTCTGCAGCACGCCATCTTCGTGGCGTAGCAATTTTAATGGCCAGTGGTGTATATGTCCAGCAAAGGAAAGGATTACAGTTTCAGAAAAAATTGTTTATTTATTCAAGAGAAAGAACTTCAAAAATTGAGGTAGCTGGTATTCGGCTTGGTATTGACTGATAGTTGTTGGATGTCCTCTCGATGGATATTGTGCCAAATGCTGTCCAATTGGCTCTTTAGATCGTCAAAGTGCCGAGCTGGTTGGAGGGCCCTGCCCGTAATGCTCCGAACGTCCCATTTGGGGAGAGATCCGGCGACTTTGCCGGCCAAGGAAGGGTTCGCTAAGCACGAAGACAAGCAATGGAAGTTCTCGCCGTGTGCGGGCGGACATTATCTTGTTAAAAAGTTAGCCCAGGATGGTCTGCCATGAAGGGCAACAAAACGGAGCGTAGAATATCGTAGACGTGCAGCTGTGCTGTAAGGATGCCCCAGATGGCAGCCAAAGTGGACTTACTATGAAATCAAATGGCACCCCAGACCATTACTCCTGGCTGTCGTGCCGTATGGCGGGCGACTGTCAAGTTGGCATCCCTCTGTTGTTCGGGGCACCTCCAGACACATCTTCGCTGGTCATCGGGTGTCAGTTCGAAGAGGGACTCATCATTGAAGACAATTGTACTACAGTCAGGGAGATTACAGGCCGAATGTGCCCGAGACCACTACAGACGGGCTTGTTGGTTCAAATGGCTCTGAGCACTATGGGACTTAACATCTGAGGTCATCAGTCCCCTAGAACTTAGAACTGTAAGAACATCACATACATCCATGCCCGAGGCATGATTCGAAACTGCGACCGTAACGGTCGCGCAGTTCCAGACTGAAGCGCCTAGAACCGCCCGGCCATTGCGGCCGGCGCTTGTTGGTGCACAGAGGTCAATGGCAGTCGGCGCAAGGGGACCGTCAGCTCTGCCCTCTTTCTGTGAGCCGCCCATTAATGGTGCTTGTGGTCACTGAAGCACCAGTTGCACGTCGAATCGATGATAGTGATGAATCTGGAGTTCTGAGTGCCTCTATGACGTTCGTTCTGTCGTCACTTCCTTTCGTCTTTCCAGGTCGACCGCTTCCTTCTTGACGCTGCGTTCGGCCATGGTTGACTCTTTCCTGCCAATCGCCGAATAGTGGCACCGCTCCTATTCAAATGTCGAGCGATTCTTCGATTACCCCAACCGGCTGCTTTGAGGCCAACTACACGTTATCTCCTAATGCTAACTTCCGCGTATACTATTGACGTACCTGCGTGTGAGGCATAGTTACTGTTCATTTGAGTACACGGGATGAAATTTGCAAGGAAATTATGTCCTGATACGATATATCACTGTTTGCCATCCTTGCCAGCTGTGCGGTGAAGCCGGCCGCTGTGGCCGAGCGGCTCTAGGCGTTTCAGTCCGGAACCGCGCTGCATACTCGTTCGTGGTAGGAATGATCATTCTAAGAAAAATGTCGAGTAAATATGAGCTCTGAAATGAATACCTTAAAAGCTACGAGAATTTATTCGTCTATTTTTTTTTTTTTCGGCCCGCCACGAATTCCTTTCCTGTGCTAACCTCTTCATCTCAGAGTAGCACTTGCAACCTACGTCCTCAATTATTTGCTTGACGTATTCCAATCTCTGTCTTCCTCTACAGTTTTTGCCCTCTACAGCTCCCTCTAGTACCATGGAAATTCCCTCATGTCTTAGCAGATGTCCTATGATCCTGTCCCTTCTCCTTATCAGTGTTTTCCATATATTCCTTTCCTCTCCGATTCTGCGTAGAACCTCCTCATTCCTTACCTTATCAGTCCACCTAATTTTCAACATTCGTCTATAGCACCACATCTCAAATGCTTCGATTCTCTTCTGTTCCGGTTTTCCCACCGTCCATGTTTCACTAACATACAATGCTGTGCTCCAGTCGTACATCCTCAGAAATTTCGTCCTCAAATTAAGGCCGGGATTTGATATTAGTAGACTTCTCTTGGCCAGAAATGCCTTTTTTGCCATAGCGAGTCTGCTTTCGATGTCCTCCATGCTCCGTCCGTCATTGGTTATTTTACTACCTAGGTGGCAGAATTCCTTAACTTCATTGACTGATGTTAAGTTTCTCGCTGTTCTCATTTCTACTACTTCTCATTACCTTCGTCTTTCTCCGATTTACTCTCAAGCCATACTGTGTACTCATTAGACTGTTCATTCCGTTCAGCAGATCATTTAATTCTTTTTCACTTTCACTCAGGATAGCAATGTCATCAGCGAATTGTATCATTGATATCCTTTCACCTTGTATTTTAATTCCACTCCTGAACCTTTCTTTTATTTCCATCATTGCTTCCTCGATGTACAGGTTGAAGAGTAGGGGCGAAAGGCTACAGCCTTGTCTTACACCCTTCTTAATACGAGCACTTCGTTCTTGATCGTCCACTCTTATTATTCCCTCTTGGTTGTTGTACATATTGCATATGACCCGTCTCTCCCTATAGCTTACCCCTACTTTTTTCAGAATCTCTAACAGCTTGCACCATTTTATATTGTCGAACGCTTTTTCCAGGTCGACAAATCCTATGAAAGTGTCTTGATTTTTCTTTAGCCTTGCTTCCATTATTAGCCGTAACGTCAGAATTGCCTCTCTCGTCCCTTTGCTTTTCCTAAAGCCAAACTGATCGTCACCTAGCGCATTCTCAATTTTCTTTTCCATTCTTCTGTATATTATTCTTGTTAGCAGCTTCGATGCATGAGCTGTTAAGCTGATTGTGCGATAATTCTCGCACTTGTCAGCTCTTGCCGTCTTCGGAAATGTGTGGATGATGCTTTTATGAAAGTCAGATGGTATGTCGCCAGACTCATATATTCTACACACCAACGTGAATAGTCGTTTTGTTGCCACTTTCCCCAATGATTTTAGAAATTATGATGGAATGTTATATATCCCTTCTGCCTTATTTGACCGTAAGTCCTCGAAAGCTCTTTTAAATTCCGATTCTAATACTGGATCCCCTATCTCTTCTAAATCGACTCCTGTTTCTTCATCTATCTTATATACTGAAAAAACAAATTTCTTTTACTGCAATCTCTTCTCTTTCTTTATTTTGGGAGTAATTAGTATGGCCCAAATCAAGAAAGAGTTGTTAATAAACATGGCCTCTAAAACGCATACCTTAAGGACTACGAGCGCTTTTTCAGTAGACGACATGTGTTTCACAGTACCGAAAACGAACAAGTGCTCCTAGATTTTAATGTATTACTGTAGAGCCAATGTTTAAGGGCTTTTCTTTCATTTGGCTCATATTTCCACCTCTGAAAATATGGAAAACAGAAGGCTTGCAGAAGGAGAGATTTGTTTCACAGCATCGCAGAGGAAGTAGTGCTGATAGGTCAAAATGTACGCATTTTAGAGCCCATATTTACTAGAATTTTTGCTTCCAATGATCATTCCTGTCATATTCCTGATGTTGATCGTTCCTCCTAGGACGCCCTGCATTTTGGTGGTTCCGCTTAGAGCGAAACAGTTTCCTGTTTCTCTGCGTTGACACCTTTATCAGTGGGTTTTTCTTTACTGTACGTAACAGCACATTTAATTAAGTTCATGCTACTGTGTCTTCCGTAGTACAGGGAGTAATTATACTCGTATACAATTTTTCATCTGCAGGTTTTTTGTTAGTGGTAATGGTTTTCACGTTATTGCACCTCAGACATCTAAATATGAATATTTCATTATGGTGACAATATTTGATGGTCCAGAGAGTTAACGGTCACCGCTAGAGATCATCATAACGCGGCGGACAGTTGAATGACGCGAAGCGGGGCAACGTGTTTATTAGCGTTATACTGCGCGGAGCGTCTTTGAGAACGTGTATTTACGTCAGTAATTGAAATACAGTGGAAGGCTTCAGTATAATTACTACGTACATTCATATAGCAATGAAAGTAATTATCAGCCAAGAAATTCGTTTACAATTCCATTATTGGATTAAGTAATTTCAGGCTCTTTTTATGTAACGGATGGGGTAAGGTAGTAAGGGCCACGGCATTCTCGCTTTGAAGAGGTTGTAATCAGAGCTGCGAAATGAAATGAATTATTTTGTGTGCAGAAACCTAAACGAGAAAGTGTGGCTGCATTGTAACGTACTGGTGATTATAACCGTATGATTGGTTAGCCGTGAAACTCGAAGACAGCTTCTACGATAAATTTGAATCCAATCTGGTAGCAACTATTCGAACGTTGAAACGAAGTTATCTTCTTACACGAAACAAACCGGCATAATGTGTTAACAGACGTAACGTTAAAGAACACAGTCTTTATGACAAGTGTGCTGGTGCAATTACGTCGAACCACAGCTTTCTAACAACGAGGGGACTGCAAAGGTTTTGTTTACACTGTAATCTATCTTTGTGTTGTCTCTTGTTACTTTGGCGTTGTGATATCTAGTCTAAGTGGGTTGAAAAGTGTTGCACTGAAATTCGATGTAACACTTCGCTTATTAGGGCGGGCTAATAAGCTAACAGGATTAATGTATGCCAAAGCTTGCAGATAACTAGTCCTTACATAAAGCGACTTGTAAGCACAAACGCAACTAGGTGCGGCGTATCTACTTAAGTTGTGAGTTCAGGATCCGATGCAGCTAACTAAGCGAACTTAAAATCCGTAAGCATAAATCGAACTGGAATCGAAAGTTTCCGTTTCTCGCGAACAATAAACTACCATCCTCCCAATGTAACAGGGTTTCCTCGCTAGGTGGCGGACGTTTCGGAAATTTTGTCATAAACTGGTTAATAAAATAGATGAGCGTATGCATCAGTCACAAAAAAATCTCTAAATAACAAAACTCCGTTACTCCAAGGCTTTTAGCCTTGACGGAAATGAAGATAAAATTATTTATATACTTTAAACGTAGAGAGCATGGAGGAATTAGGAAAAGATAAAGTTTATTAGGAAGGAATTGAGTAGAGATCTTACAATGGTGTGAAAAACTTCAGGACGAAAGTAATTTTTGCGTGGTGTATCACTCCCGAGTAACATAGCTCGATGAAACTTAGACCATATGTAGAAAGAACTGCTACAATATAGTACACAAGGTAACTGAGAGAAATATGCATTGACACGGAAAGAAATGATACTTTTATTCTAAGACAATAATTAGTCACTGCGATTTATGATGGTGCTCTGGATATTATAAAGGCGGGACATGGTTGTTAATGGCGTGTGTTTTTGGCACGGACGGCGGTGCATGTTCTGGAACGTGCTTCCAGTCACAGCGTTGGTGAGGACTCTTTGTGGAAGAGAGTTTCATTCCTCCACCAGTGTGACTGTCAGTTGCTGGATGGTCGTTGGTGGATGCGGACGTGAGAAATACATCTGCTCATCGTATCCCACACGTGCTCGACGGGATTTTAAGCCGGGGAGAACGATCAGGCCGGCCCATTCGCCGAATATCCGCTTGTTCTAAGAAACTCCTCCACCTGTGCTGTCCTATGTGCTCGCGCACTGTCATCCATAATAATGAAATCATGGCCGAATGCATCTCTGAAAAGTGGCACGCGGGGAGTGTCATAACAACGTTGACCAATGAGAATAAAGTGTTCAAAGATTTGCAGGTTATAGCATTATAGCTCCCCACACCATAAGACCTGGACCACCAAAACGATCGTGTGGGACTACGTTCCTGGGTGCATTACGTACCTCATAAGGCGAGAGATGGGAACAAGTTTTTTATCACACGCACCAGGTGTTTCCAATATTAAGTGTTCTAATTGTCGTATACAATCCATACCTCCAAATATTTGGCTTCTAGAAAAAAATTTACAATTGGCCTACTAGCAAATGAAGTGTCACAAACTTGGTTTAACGCTGGGCGCATTTTTTTTTGTAGGTATAATATTCATATTAATGGGTAGAGGACCAAGCATGGGGGGGAATACGAGAGTGTATGTGTAAGAGATGATATGAAATGTAGATGGCAATGGCAAGAAAAGCATTTCTGAAGAAGAGAAATTTGTTAACATCGAGTATAGATTTAAGTATCAGGAAGTTGTTTCTGAAAGTATTTGTATGGAAGTGAAACGTGGACGATAAATAGTTTAGACAAGAAGAGAATAGAAGCTTTCGAAATGTGGTGCTACAGAAGAATGCTGAAGATTAGATGGGTAGATCACATAACTAATAAGGAGGTATTGAATGGAATTGTAGAGAAGAGATATTTGTGGCACAACTTGACTAGAAGAAGGGATCGGTTGGTAGGGCATATCCTGAGGCATCAAGGGATCACCAATTTAGTATTGGAGGGCAGCGTGGAGGGTAAAAATCGTAGAGGGAGACGAAGAGATGAATACACTAAACAGATTCAGAAGGATGTAGGTTGCAGTAGGTACTGGGAGATGAAGCACCTCGCACAGGATAGAGTATCATGGAGAGCTGCATCAAACGAGTCTCTGGACTGAAGACCACAACACCAACAACAACATGCGTAAGTAAGCACTCCTCTAAAACTTTATAATTTAATGATGTTACTTAATGACTTGTCTTGCTCTGACAATGATACATAGTTCTCGTACAAGCTTTCCACATCTTCCACTTAGAATGGAACGCAATAGCCTATCTCCATACACGCTTTTTTGGTTAGCAAGAGTATTGACGTCAAATACAGATTAGCGACCCACGATAGCGGCGGAACCTTTTTCCTGGATCTCTTTCAGTGTCATAAAGCTACAGAAGTGTTACGGGCTTCTAGAGCAATACATTCTCGGTGAGGAGGGTTGCAGCCGCAGGCAGTCTACAATTGATGGATTGCGAGGACATTACTGTGTCGGCGATTGTCCCCCTCCACCCCCCTCCCCCTGCCCACCACCATCACTAACCAAAGAGGCCGGACGGCGACCTTTGAGTGAAGAACAGTATGCCGCAAAACATCGTTCTCTCTTGTAAATTTACAGCAGATACAAAACGTGGCTTAACGGTTGCATGCTGTACGAACTGAAACCACAGGCAGTGCCATGTGAGACAGGCAGGCCAAAATAGTTAGCGTAAATGTTGTCGATGAGTTATTTATTCGATTGTAAACACGTCCGTCCGTCCTAAAACCAGATTAGCGGCTAATAATGTATAACGTGCATCCCGATGCCTGCATCTATTTTTAGAGTGACGCTATAGTTATGTGCAAAAACTGCTTTTTAATGCAGTTTGCGTGTAATGCCTATCACTAACATGTCATTAGGTCCAGTACAAATTGACTCTCAATATATAACCAAAAGAGGTCACAGTAACGGTAGAACGACCACAATAATACTGACAAGGCAGACACATCCCTTTGTTCCATTCTCAAAAACGAATTTCAGTATCGCTGTTCTATGTCCACTTCTAAAGCGCGTCTATATAAAAATCTAATTAAAAGTAGCGTGAATGGTATGGCATGGATAATTGTCATAATCACAGTCACAGATGTAAATAGTTTCCAGCATAAAACATCTCTGACAGGTCTAATAAATGTGAAAGTTCTTTTCTGTCAGTCAACGACGACTCCGCAGTTGAAATAAAGGTACTTAACCAACAGGCCATAGATAAAACGTGCGTAGGTGGCTGAAACAGGTAATACAAATATATCTCCACCATGAATGTCAGTACCTACATAATGGACTCGACCGACATACTTTCAGACGTTGTTCAAGGGTACCTTCTGAGTATTTTGGCAGAAGGGACCTACATCCACCGGCGTCTCTTTTCAGAGTAACAATGTAATAATGATTTATTCTGTTTGAGTCCGCCTCGATAGCTGAGTGGCCAGCGTGGGAGAAAGCCGTGCAAAGGGATGATGATGATGAAGTTTGGTTTGTGGGGTGCTCAACTGCCCGACGTACAAAGGGGTCCGGGTTCGATTCCCGGCTGGGTCGGGGATTTTCTCCGCTCAGGGACTCGGTGCTGTGTTCATCATCATCATATCATCTCCATCGACACGCAAGTCGCCGAAGTGTCGTCAAATAAAAAGACTTGCACAAGGCGACCGGTCTACCCGACGGGAGACATTTCATTCTGTTCGATACCCCATTTATCTTCGCTGCTGTGCAAATTACCGCCGCAATAATGAAATAGACTGTTACGTGCAATCACCGAAATGTACAACACGTCTGGTTTGTCATCGAACATTATGTACAGATGCAAAATGACTGGGGCGTGGTAGTCGTCACTGTGGGAACAGCTCGGCAAAGGCATCTTTGTACCGCTCGTCCACAGCATTCAATGTAACCATAAACGAAATGCATATCAGTCAACTCTTCATCAGTAAAAATCTGTACTTCTGGGTGTCACTGTTAACATACAACTAACACAGCCGGAAGAACAAACCCGAGGTATAACAGTGCAGTAGTGGAGGCAAATTTCAGGGCGAAGAATAAATTGGCATTACCGTTATCAACAGTAAGTACCGCGAGTGAATGTAACAAGTTTCCTTCCACACAAGCCATGCAGTGCATACAGTGGATATTTGCAGTGTCCAACTTGAAAGAAGACAATTGCTCAGCCAAGATTACATTTGCAAAATATTTATTTATAATTATCGTTTCTACAAACAGAGTTACCATCATCTGATATCGATAGAGGCTACAGATACCTGTCGTCTTAGATATAGATGCGATCTTGGCTGAGAGAAGTTGTCTTGTTTCAAGCTGAATATGTACATACCGCTCCGTGTAATTCAATACGATCACTGAACAAACTCTGAATGTTTGTCGGTGGATTTCTGGTTCAGACCGTACATACCTCAACTAAACAGTAATGGGATATCTCTTGTATGATATTCTGTAGCCTCAAGAAATTGTGCCAAAAGCTTACGGTTGTAATAATAATCCACCAGAGCTGATTTTATTATATTTTATTTACCTCTACCGGTTTCCAGCAATGGCTCATTCTCAACATATACAATATACATAAGTTTTGGTTATATGTATAGTTTTCATTTTCGTTGTAAGGTAAGTGCTATTTTTCATTTACGATCAACTTCTGTTTTTCCATATTTGTGAATGAGTTTTACAATATCTCTTTCTGTGTCTGAGACATAGTTTATTATTAAATTTATATGTCTGATGATATCGATTTAAAGACTATGTAAAATGCAGAATTGTCTTTTGATGGGATTATCTATCATTGATAAGAGTTTTGTCAAATTTCCCAATAAACTTTTTATACACAAGTTTTTTACGTTCGTTTAAAAGTTACTTGGATTTTTTGCCAAATGTGTGTAAATGTCTATTTCCTCTAAGGTATTTGTGTGGCTTATTTTTTCGGTTTCACGATGAATTACCCAATAGTGCTTATGCCGGTTTTGTTGAAGATACGTTGCTAAAGACCTATGTTTCGTGACGTATTAGAGACGGATTGTATTTCGACTTCCGACCGTGTCCTTGCGGTAAGGGCAGGCGTGTTCTAGTATTGCACCGAAAGGCGAAAACGGTGAACCTGGAGCGTGGGAGGAACTTATGTAGTCGTGTGTGGACTCAAGAGGGCCATACTTTATAGGTGTCCATCATCGGCGGCATTAAGCACACCTTGGTCTCGCACGTAAGTTTATCAGAAACATCTTCACCGAGTTTCTGGGACTGCCAAGTACAAAAGTTCCATTATACAGACTTCTCGTGTTCTTTCCTAAGTGATTTAGTTATTCACACTTTGCCATAAATTCCCACAGGTTCTCTCTGTGCACTCTGACGGACGCTTTTTCAGCCTATATCAAAGTCAGGTGGTTTGCAAAATAAATTTCTCTTTTTTATTGTTTCATGTGCCGCACAGCGCTACATGACTTTCCCCTCTCATGAAACCGCTTTGTTCTTCCAGAAGTAACACTTCCGTAATAATGTTATCATCATCATCATCATTTAAGACTGATTATGCCTTTCAGCGTTCAGTCTGGAGCATAGCCCCCCTTGTACAGTTTCTCCATGATCCCCTATTCAGTGCTAACATTGGTGCTTCTTCTGATGTTAAACCTATTACTTCAAAATCATTCTTAACTGAATCCAGGTACCTTCTCCTTGGTCTGCCCCGACTCCTCTTACCCTCTACTGCTGAACCCATGAGTCTCTTGGGTAACCTTGCTTCTCCCATGCGTGTAACATGACCCCACCATCTAAGCCTGTTCGCCCTGACTGCTACATCTATAGAGTTCATTCCCAGTTTTTCTTTGATTTCCTCATTGTGGACACCCTCTTGCCATTGTTCCCATCTACTAGTACCTGCAATCATCCTAGCTACTTTCATATCCGTAACCTCAACCTTGTTGATAAGGTAACCTGAATCCACCCAGCTTTCGCTCCCATACAACAAAGTTGGTTGAAAGATTGAACGGTGCACAGATAACTTAGTCTTGGTACTGACTTCCTTCTTGCAGAAGAGAGTAGATCGTAGCTGAGCGCTCACTGCATTAGCTTTGCTACACCTCGCTTCCAGTTCTTTCACTATGTTGCCATCCTGTGGGAATATGCATCCTAAGTACTTGAAACCGTCCACCTGTTCTAACTTTGTTCCTCCTATTTGGCACTCAATCCGTTTATATTTCTTTCCCTCTGACATTACTTTCGTTTTGGAGATGCTAACTTCATACCATAGTCCTTACATTTCTGATCTAGCTCTGAAATATTACCTTGCAAACTTTCAATCGAATCTGCCATCACAACTAAGTCATCCGCATATGCAAGACTGCTTATTTTGTGTTCACATATCTTAATCTCACCCAGCCAGTCTATTGTTTTCAACACATGATCCATAAATAATATGAACAACAGTGGAAACAGGTTGCAGCCTTGTCTTACCCCTGAAACTACTCTGAACCATGAACTCAATTTACCGTCAACTCTAACTGCTGCCTGACTATCCATGTAAAGACCTTTAATTGCTTGCAAAAGTTTGCCTCCTATTCCATAATCTTGTAGAACAGACAATAACGTCCTCCTAGGAACCCGGTCATATGCCTTTTCTAGATCTATAAAGCATAGATACAATTCCCTGTTCCACTCATAACACTTCTCCATTATTTGCCGTAAGCTAAAGATCTGGTCCTAACAGCCTCTAAGAGGCCTAAACCCACACTGATTTTCATCCAACTGGTCCTCAACTAATACTCGCACTTTGCTTTCAACAATACCTGAGAAGATTTTACCCACAACGCTGATTAAAGAGATACCTCTTTTTTAATTAATATACCTGAATATATTTTACGCAGTATTAAACATACTCATATACCTCTACAATTTGAAGTTTTGTTGCGATTTCCTTTTTTAAACAGAGATGAAGATTTTTGCAGTAAATGACAAAATAGAAGAACGTTAACAAAAGTGGAAGGGACATCTGGAACGGACGAAAGAAACAAGAATCCCAAAGATGGCCACTGTAATATGCCTCTTCAATGCATAATTTTCAATGATATGTCTTAGAAGCAGACGTTGATCATTATTTTGAAGTAAGTTACATCTAATCACGCCTCAGCAACTATAATTCCAAGTTACTACTTAGCTGGTTATATCGTTAGTAGTTTCGTTGTCTTCTGTAGGCTATGACGGTATTAGTCGCGTATCCTATTCTCATAGGAAGAAACAATAACTGATTAAAGGATTGTGATATTCAGGTAGCTTACAAAGATCGCGGTATGAATAAAGTTTCTTCACTTTGAAAAAAATATATTCAACAATATTTCATACTCTCAACTAGTAACACCAATTAGATCTGCCTTCAGTAGTTATACAAAAGCACACCAGCTCCATTTTCAACAACTCTTTGACCAAGACTGTCCATTTACAACTACACTCCCGCCAGGACTGAGCACAACGAACAAGAACATAGATATAACATATTAATCAATTACTTATTTATTTACTTATTTAATACTGTAAATTACTTTTACAGTAATAATCGCAGGTACATCTTTTAAAAAATTAATAAAATGAATTCACAGAATTTTAAGTAAAATGTTTCAACAGTAATTCAGATATGCAAGATATGAATATTTGACCATGGAATAACTAATTCGTGTGGACATATGTTTATACGAAATCACTTTTATACCAAGTGCTTTAACTGACCCTACATATTTCACGCAACCTGCAACAGCTTCATAAACGACGAGCGGAATTTTTATATTCTCTCGCTCACTACGTGCCAACTATTAGCCCTACAGAAAAAAGTAGGAAGTGCTGGGATATTTTTTCGTTGGAGGCCAGGGTGTTCGAGATATTCAAGAAAAACACATTTAAAGGCCGTTTTTTGACGTCTCTTTCGAATAATTCGAGAACTACGACCTCTAGTGAAAACGTATCTCAGTTCAAAACATAACTGTATTAAATTTCCGAGAAAAAGCTCCTGTTTTTTTCTTGTAGGGCTAATAGTTTACATTTACTGAGGGAGAGAATATGAAAACCTTGTGCATGGTATTTGAAGGCGTTATGGGTTGCTTAAAATATACTGGTAGGGGCAGCCGAATCATCCTATATAAGCGAAGAAATCGATACCCTTTGGCATTTTAGAATTCTTATTGTGTCATTAATTTGCTTGAATTACACAATACGATAGAAAGCCAAAGGAGAGAGGGACATCGGACGGCGCAGTTGGAACTGTGGCCAGAAAATGTCATTATGTCTAATCCGTGAAAGGCAGAAGAAGAAGAAGAAGAAGAAGAAGAATGAAAGAGGTACTGGCAGAAGAGAATCTCCTGTTGAATGCGAGTACAGTGTCTTAACCCTGCATCAGCTGACATGTTTCTACTGAAAAAAAAAAAAAAATCATCGTTGCGTCAGTACCTCAGTGAATCCTAAGACACCGTCGAAGACGTTGCCTCGATACCTCAAACTGGGAAATGGTAAATTAGACGAAATCGGGACGAGCAGTCGCGATGCCTTGTTGAGACTCCAGACCGGTCAGGAAAAATTTCTTAGTCCTTCTAACCTCCTTTCCCAATTTATTGCATGATCTGTCTCTGGTGAGCTCGCTGTCGACGAGACAGAAAAAAAAGCAAAGGTAAATTATAGAGTGGACGAGACCGACTCTTATCGGCTGAGCTTATGAGAGCGGGAATGAGCTGATTGGCTTGACGATGGAGCGTGGCAGTAATCCAGATGAGCCCCGGTCCTGGCGGCGCCGCAGCCGCAGCTCTGGCTGGCCGAAGTGTTGCCGACAGCTCGACAAATATTTGCCCTTCTGGCTGCACACAGCGAGAGCCGCCGACTGCTGGCGCCGCGAAATGGAGGCGGCAAACATCCGCGACGAGCTCCCGTGTAATCGCCTCCCATGTCGGGACCCGTCATCGCCAGCCCCTAATGCGAAAGCTATACCCACTCCTCCGCTACCGGACTTTTCTTCTACTCGTAACGTGCGACGTCGTCACAAATTATAGTTTGTCTCGCTTGTTTGAGGAGGGATGCCGCTGACTCCCTTCGAAGTCTGTGGTCTTCCCCTCCATTTCAAAAAAATGGTTCAAATGGCTCTGAGCACTATGGGACTTAACTTCTGAGGTCATCAGTCACCTAGAACTTAGAACTACTTAAACCTAACTAACCTAAGGACATCACACACATCCATGCCCGAGGCAGGATTCGAACCTGCGACCGTTGCGGTCGCGCAATTCCAGACTGTAGCGCCTAGAACCGCTCGGCCACTTCGGCCGGCCCCTCCATTTAACACTTCACAAAGAAACAAGTAATGTCTCGCATGGAGACTGTACGATCTTGACAAGGTGTGAAGAGCACGACTAGGACTCAATATAGAGGTTGTAATGGGGATGAGTGCAGATATTTTTACGAGGGTGAGTCAAATGAAAACCTTTATTGTGCAGAAGTGGTACCAAGCTGTATCGCTTTTCAACATAATCTCCTCCACGCTCAATGCAAGTCTTCCAGCGCTTACAAAGTGCATAAATTCCTTTAGAAAAAAAATTCTTTTGGTAATCTGCGCAACCACTCATGCAGCGCGTGGCGAACCTCTTCATCAGAACGGAACTTCTTTCCTCCCATTGCGTCTTTGAGTCGTCCAAACATAAGGAAATCACTTGCGGCAAGGTCTAGGTTGCTCGCTCTCTTCGTTTCCGGTTGGTGGAACTGAATCCAGGTTTTGTCCCCAGTAACGATTCTTGCAAGGAAGCCATCATCTTCTCATTCAAAGCGCCGAAGAAGTTCCTCATAAGCATCAACACGTCGTTCTCTCATTTCAGGAGTCAGCTGCCGTGACACCCATCTTGCAGACACTCTGTGAAACTGGAGCACATCATGCACAATGTAGTGTGCTGATCCATGACTAATCTGTAAACATGCTGCAATGAAATTTAGTGTAACTCGGCGGTTTTCCTTCACTACGGCTTCAACTGCTGCAATGTTCTGTGGACTCACAACTCGTTGTGCCTGACCTGGACGAGGAGCATCTTCCACTGAAGTCACACCATTTGCGAATTTCCTACTCCATTCGTAGACTTGCTGCTGTGACAAACATGTATCACCGTACTGAACCTTCATTAGTCGATGAATCTCAATAGGTTTCACACCTTCACTAGGCGAAAACAGAATAACAGAACGCTGTTCTTCCCTGGTGCAAGTCGCAAGTGGGGCGGCCATCTTTATACTGAAACTGCGACGGTATGTGTGCATCTGCATTACGCTTCCACCTACAGGCCATTCTGCACGCTGTTTGTAGCACGCTTACCAACTTACAGGATAACGGCACGAAATTTCGATTTGTTATTACAAATTTAAGGTTTTCATTTGACTCACCCTCGTATATGTGGTACCTTAATAGGTACACACATAAGTGTGCTGGTTGCTTTTTCTCTTCGTTGTTTTTTCTCTCTGTCGCACAGTAGTCATACAGACACATCATGAACTTGATGACCTGATGTTTTCTGCATAGCTGTACCTGCATCACCAGGTGGACTATGCCTGTCAGTATAGACTAACCGGTTTGCGTCCACGCCCCCCCTCCCCCCAACACAAGATCCGCTGCCCAGGGGAAAATAAGCATTGATAGCTTTCTCTTGTCACATTTCGAGGTACTAGCTAACCTAAATACGTACTACTTCCAATAACTATTATTATTAGGCTGCAAAGAAAGTAAATACCACTGTAATGTTGTTCAGTATACCATCCTCAATAAAAATATCTGCACTTATACCCATTACACCCTGTATGTAACAGGAAGATGCAGCTCTCGACCGTTTTCATTGAAATGGAGTTTGCAAATTTTATGCGTGCTTGTAAAGTTTGCAGGGTCGCTAGTATCCAACGAGTCTACAGCCGAGCGAATAAGCGCTTAGTTTCACAAGCGCGAGGTCTCTGCATCGAATCTCGCTGCCAGTACTGCTTTCTAGTGAGCTGTCTCTGCCAATATTCTTCGATTTGCGTGGTATTCAGCGAAACTACTTGACGACCGAGATCGTAAACCAAGTTTGTTTTGAATGAGGGACACTGAAGAAACCGCGGACATGGAAAATATTCGGCGTTCAATACGTGCTCTCTTTATCGCGATAATTATTGTTTTTCACTTTTTTCGATCAGCATCATCCTGATTCGTGCAGTTCTTCATACGTTATATACAACGCCCAGTCATATTAATGTGACCATCTGTCAAAAGTCTGAATAACCACATTTTGGAAGGCAAGACAGGCAAGAAGAGAGTCAATATCGTTCTGGAAAGCACCGGTAGGTACGTAGTATTTGGAGCAATACCGACTCCAGTGTCATGGTCCGCTGCCCTAGGTTTCTCTGTAGAGGATTCGTGATGCGAACAGCCTGATCGAGATGGTTCCACAAATTTTCGATTGGATTTAAATCCCGGGAGTATGGTGGTCAGGGGAGTACAGCAAACCCTTCCTGGTGCTCTTCGAATGGCGCATGCACTCTGCGAGTTGTGTGACTCGTTGTATTGTCCTCTTGGTAGATTTCATAGTGCCGAGAAGAAACACACAGCGTGTAGGGGTGGACATGGTCCCCTAGGATAGATGCATACTTGTGTTGACCTATAGTGCTTTCCAGAATGACGAAATCACCCAGGGAATGCCATGAAAACATTCCCCAGACCATAACGCATGCACGGTAGTTGAGGAGACGCTGTTGGGTAGCCACTTGGTTCATCTGGGAGATCAGTTGCTCAACAGTTGCTCGTCTATTCAAAAGTACACATTTCCGTCGACGTCTTTCACTCTGTCCTCTATGGCCCATGGTGCACCACTGTTGCCTCGTCGTCAGTTGCGGATAGCACCAGTTTGCCATGCACCGTATACTTCAATCAGGGCGGCATGCGAACAGTATACAAATTTAGTCGTATCGTAAACGTTTCCACCAACAGCCCGAAAGCCAGTGATCATGCCGGTTTGGACGTCAGATAGATCGCTCCGTTTCCGCATTACGTCGACGACTGCACTGTTTGCCGCGTCCCCCAAACATGGTTTGTATATTATCTACTGCTACTGCTGTCATCTGCCGTCTGTGAGTGGTTATTGCACGTTGCTGTCGAACATACGTGGTGATCGCGTTAATGCTGCTTGACCGTGTATTCGCACAGTAGCATACAGAAAATGAACTATACTGATTTGAAAGTTGTTTTGTATCCTTTTTTTTATTTCCAACCTGTTTAAGAAAAAAAATTCCTCTCTGTTCTTGGTAAAGATTAGGAAAGTAATAAATGAATCATTAAATCAGAAGGGTGAGGGCAAGTCGGTACCATCACCTTGTTAGAAGCAAAAACAGCAGTTTCGAATGCAAGCAAATGGCTCAAATGGCTCTGAGCACTATGGGACTTAACATCTGTGGTCATCAGTCCCCTAGAACGTAGAACTACTTAAACTAAACTAAGCTAAGGACATCACACACATCCATGCCCGAGGCAGGATTCGAACCTGCGACTGTAGCGGTCGCGCGGTTCCAGACTGAAGTGCCTAGAACCGCTTGGCCACCATGGTCGGCAATGCAAGCAATAAGTTAGTGTATGAGTTAGGAATTTCCGACAACGATGTCGTTATAATATGGTGTTCACCAAAAGACGGGAATTTTATCAATATGGATAAGATGATTTTCTGTTGGTGTAGCAGATGCTCACGTATTATGAGGCTCATGTCTTATGAGGCCGGAAGTCTCCTCTGTATGAATGCCATGGATTCCGGAGGCAACGATCATGTGAAACCCAACTCGCTCTGTTTGTTCATGAGATCCAATAGGTGGTAGACACCAGAGCCTAGATTGATGCAATGTTTCTTGATTTCCGGAAGGCGTTCGACACTCTCGGCCATGGATGTGTGATGTCCTTAGGTTAGTTAGGTTTAAGTAGTTCTAAGTCTAGGGGACTGATGACCTCAGATGTTAAGTCCCATAGTGGTTGGAACCATTTGAACCATTTTTTGCGTTCCACACTGCTCCACACTGTCCTCTAATGAACAAAATACGAGCGTACGGAACATCAGATCAGCGTCATTATTACATTGAGGAGTTGCTAACAAATGGAAAACAGCATTTCATTTTTAACGGAGAGAGGTCTTCGGACGTACCACACGGGAATGCTATAGGGGAAGTACTGTTCACATCACGTATAAATGACGTGACAGATAATGCCGGTAGTTCTATGAAGGCTGTTCGTGGATGATGCTGGTGCTTTTATAGAGTTGCAGAGCTAGAAAATTGCAGCAAAATGCCTAGAGTCTTGCAGAGCATCGACGCGTCGTGCAGGGATTGGCAGTTGATCCTCACCATAAACAAATGTTACATAGAACCCATAGACAGGCAGAAATCCTCGTTATTTGTGTGATGATGCGAGTTCCCACATTCATTAAATAACTGCAAGTATGGTACGGAGCAAAATTGAAGTAGAACGAACACTAAAAAGTAATCGTAAGAAAGGCAGATGCCATACTGATTAGGATGGAAGAATGATCAGAAAGTGTTTTACACCCACGAAAGTGGTATCTTAAATAGCCTCGTTCGACGGTTTGTTGCATACTGCACGACAGTCTCGGCGCCTTACGCGTCGGGACTGACAGAGGGAACAGAAGATTCCTAGAAGACGAGCGCGTTTCGTCACAGGTTCATTCAGTAAGCGCGAAATGTTCATCTAGCTCCAACGGCTGACGGAATTAGAGAGGCGTTGTGCGTAAAGCTGCGTTTTTCTGTTAAAGTTCTGAGAGCGTATGTTCCTAGAAGTCAGGCAGTGTAATGCTTCCTCCTATGTACGAGGGCTATTCGTTTATTATGGACCGGTTGGTCGCGAAATGGAAACCACTGTGAAAGTGAAAAATGTTTTGAAACTTCCTGGCAGATCAAAACTGTGTGCCGGACTGAGACTCGAAATCGGGACTTTTGCCTTTCGCGTGCAAGTGCTCTACCAACGGAGCTACCCGAGCACGACTCACGCCCCGTCCTCACAGCTTTACTTCTGCCAGTACCTCGTCTCCTACCTTCCAAACTTTACAGAAGCTCTCCGCAATATACTTTCTTTCAGGAGTGTTATTTCTCCAGGTTCGCAGGAGAGCTTCTGTAAAGTTTGGAAGGTAGGAGACGAGATACTGGCAGAAGTAAAGCTGTGAGGACGGGGCGTGAGTCGTGCTTGGGTAGCTCAGTTGGGAGCCGGCACGGTAGCTCAGCGTGTTCGGTCAGAGGGCTAGCTGCCCTCTGTAATAAAAAAAAAAAAAAAAAAAAAACTGAGTTAATGGATCAACAACGAACTGAAACGGGTGTCTTTCGACGCCCGCCCAGAGCAGATAAAAAAAAAAAAAAAAAAAAAGAAGTTGGTAGAGCACTTGCCCGCGAAAGGCAAAGGTCCCGAGTTCGAGTCTCGGTCCGGCACACAGTTTTAATCTGCCAGGAAGTTTCATATCAGCGCACACTCCGCTGCAGAGTGAAAATCTCATTCTGAAAAATGTTTTATTTTCAGCAGTTAGGTACACCTTCCAGATATTTCTCTACATATTCGCCATTCCGACTTAGACATTTGACGTATGCTGTGACGACAAAAGTCATACGATAGTGACATGTGCATACAATATACAGAAGGCGGTAGTATGTAAGGGCAGTGAATTGGCGAACCTGTCTTTCGTACTTAGGTGATTCATGTGAAAAGGTTTCCGACGTTGTTATGGTCGCACGACGGGAATCAACAGACTTTGAACGCAGAATCGTAGTTGTAGCTAGACACATGGGACATTCCATTTCGCCGCGCGGGGTAGCCGCGCAGTTCGAGCCGTCTTGTACGGTTCGAGCTGCTCCTCCCGCCGGAGGTTCAAGTTCTCCCTCGGGCATTCGTGTGTGTGTTGTCCTTAGGGTAAGTTAGATTAAGTAGTGTGTAAGCCTAGGGACCGATGACCTCAACAGTTTGGGCCTACAGAACTTACCACAAATTTCCAATTTTTTTTCCATTTAGTTTCGGAAATCGTTAGGGAATCCAATATTCCGAGATCCACAGTGTCAAGAGTGTGCCGATAATAGAAAATTTCACCACGGATGATACAGTGGCCGACGGCCTTCACATAGTGAACGAGTACAGCTGCGTTTGCATAGAGTTGACAGCGGTAACAGACAAGCAATACTGGGTGAAATAACAGCAGAAATCGATATGGGACGTACGACGAACGTACCTGTTAGGACATCGCAGCGAAATTTGGCGTTAATGGGCAAAGGGAGCACACGACGCGAATGCCTTTGCTGCCAGCACGACATCGCCTTAAGCGCCTTTCCTGGACTTGTGATCATATCGACTGGACCCTAGATGATTCGAAAACCGTAGCCTGGTCATATGAGTCCCGATTTCAGTTAGTAAGAGCTGATGGCAGGGTTCGAGTGTGGTGCAGACCCCACCAAGCCATGGACCCAAGTTGTAAACAAGGCACTGTGCGAGTTGGTGGTGGCTCCGTAATGGAGTGGGCTGTGTTTACATGGGATGGACTGAGTCCTCTGGTCCAACTGAATCCATCATTGACTGGAAATGGTAATGTTCGGTTACTTGTAGATCATTTACTGCCATTCATGTACGTCATGTTCCCAAACAAAGATGGAATTTTTAAGGATTACAATGCGTCGTGTCACTGGGCCACAGTTGTTTGGTTTGAAGAACATTTTGGACAATTCGAGCGAATGATCGGTCTTCCCAGATCGCCCGACATGAATCCCATAGATAATTTATGGGACATAATCGAGAGATTCTGCACCGGCAACGCTATACAGGCAACATAACTCAATATTTCTGCAGGGGACTTTCAGCAACTTTTGAGTCCTTGCCGCGTCGAGTTGCTGCACTACACCGGGCAAAAGGAGATCTGACAGGATATTAGAAGGTATCCCACGACTTTCGTCACCTCAGTGCAGTGTTATACCAACTTTTCAATACCCTCGTCATAGAAGGAAGCCGCCTGTGCTTTCCACTAATTCTCTACGCTGGTCTGCAGCTTGCTGTCTGTGCCAAAATATTGTCTTCGTAGCCAGCGGCTCATGTCTGCTGGGATGAAAATAAGATGTGCGGCTGGTCCTGGCGTAGCTTCGAGTCCTCCCTCGGGCATGGGTGTATGTGTTTGTCCTTAGGATAATTTAGGTTAAGTAGTGTGTAGGATTAGGGACTGATGACCTTAGCAGTTAAGTCCCATAAGATTTCACTCGCATGAAAATAAGAGGGAGCCAAGTTCGGGCTGCGTGGTAGGTGATCAAACACTTGCAATCGAAACCGCTGCAGGAGCGTCTTCATTGCCCCTGCATTGTGTGGCTGAGTATTGTCATGAAGAAGGAAAAGCATGACAGTTATGCGGGCTGCATGAAATCTCTCAGCAGGCACTCATACTTGGCGGGAGACACCATTTTCTGGGCATCTTTAAGCGCTCCCTGTACGCTCAGAATTTAAAAGAGTGACGTGACGCGATCGACGGGCATGCTAGAGATACTATCCAACATACCTGTGCAAAGCTTAATCAGATTTTGACTGTGGTTTGCATTTCGCGACCAACCGGACCATAATAAATGAGCAGCCCTTGTACACCTCGCGGAAGATCATGAGCGTGAAATTAGAGGGATTCGAAAGTGCCAGTAGTGCACAAACTACACTCCGCCAGTCACCATAAAGTGGATTGTGGGGCATCGATGTCGCACACAGGTCGCTCTGGAGCGCTTTAGATGCTGTAGAACGGATGCCAAGAGGTCATGTGATCCTCCACCGCAGGACGTAAGTCATGGCAGTGAAGAGGTACGTGATTATGTGCCAGTCGGGTGTACGAAAGCAGCGCAGTAAGACAGTTGACTTGGAGACGTGACAGAATGGCAAAAAGGAGCTTTCATCATTCTAACCTGAAAGTCCTTTTCTTGGTCCGCATTTGTGTAAAACAATATGGGACGTGGGTCTGTCTTCATGTAAGACACTTTTGTTTATTTCCTTCCCCAAACTACTTTCAGCGAAATACCTCCATCGTCAGCAAGTTCCTATATTATGAAACATGCAGAAATTAGCTTAGCTACAAAACGTTACAAAAAGCTAATTATATGTGTTCTGTTGATTCCAGATACTGTACTTTATGAATAATTTATAATGCCTTTTTGTTTGTTGCCGTCTTTCCGGCATACAGCATATTATCTGCAAGACATGAGCGGCTGTTATTAACAACGGATACCAATAGTATTCAGAACAAACAACGCAATACCACAAAGACTAAGATCAGATAAAACATCTCCAGACGAATTCAGCAATGCAGGAATGTACCAACTCACATGCAACTCCTGCCAATGCCGATACATAGTACAAGCAAGCAAGAACCTTCGAACAAGGTACACAGAACACATGAGAACATCGACGAGTGACAGCACACGTAACATTAAGACAGAACATTTAATAAATGAAAACCAACAAGCCACAAATATCAAAACTGATCCACACATCCTGAAAAAAAGCATCCTGCCAATTAACGTTAGAAGAAAACTATTACATACAAAAGGTACTGGTGGAGGCCAAAACGAAATACACGCTTCGCAAACACACACACACACACACACACAAACACACACACACACACACACACACACACACACACACATATATATATATATATATATATATATATATACTCCCGCAACGGCTTTCAAAACCTTCTCGCGGTACATCTTGCGAAACACGTCAATAGGAAGATGGCATCATGTTCTGGATGACTCCAAGGCGATAAGTTAGGTTTTATTTATTTATTTATTTTTAGAGCATTAAAAACCAACCGATTAACATGTGTACATGACGAGATTACGTTACATCCTAGCAACCAACCAAAATCATCTTCACAATACTACTGCAAATTCCGATAGTAATAACACTGTCGTTCGTATGCTCACATTTGCATATTTGTTAATAACAGCTGCACATGCCTTGCAGATGACTTGCTGTATGCCGGAAAAACGACAACAAACACAAAAATTATGCAGAGACTCTAAAGCAAAAAGGTGTCGTAAAACAATTTACACAATACAGTAACTAGAACCAAACAGTACACATATAACATTGTTTTTCGCATTGTTTTACTATGTTATTCATAATGTTTTGCAACGATGGTAATTTTTTCACCCACTGATGATAGCAGTATTTCGCTGGGAATAGTTTGGGGAAGAAAATAAACAAAAAATATTTCCGTCAAGGCGGCCCTACAGTCTCGTATTATGAGCTTCGATGTTTGGACATCAGGCTGACAGCTGTTCTGTTTGCAAGTATATAACAGAAACGTATATAGCGGTCAGGCGATAGACACAATTTTTAATTTATTGAAATTCCGTTTACTGTTGTTTATAAACCGGGAATACATAAAAGTAGAAAGTTAAGAGAGGCGAGAAAGAAGAAAAAGGAGGGAGAATCATTTAGAGAAAATCCAGGTGACCGAATAGGAATACCTCTTTTGAATGTCATGGAACGGCCAAGTAACTGATATTCTTTGCTTTTTGTGTTCTAAGCAAAAGAGCGTCGCTCATTAAAATTAATGAGAATAATTTTTCCCACTTAGCCTGCTGCACTCATTTGCAAATGAAATGGAATATGCTAAATGTATAGGTCTGACTGATTTAATTATACGGTGGCTGCAGTAACGTTTTCAGATTCAGTTTGCTCTGTTGCACTCTCTTTCCTACAAATTTATCATTTCAACGAAATGGAACCCTGGCTGCCAATTTCCACTCGTAGCTGTTTCGTCAGCTCTTGCCCGTTCAGTAACTAACTTCCTCAGCCGTTTATTGCAATAACGGGGCATATAAGTGGCAGAAATACGTAACATTCACGCATAGGAAAAACGATTACTTCTTACATATTCAGACGTCTGCGTTACTCGATTCTTAATTTTCAATTCTTAACTACGTATAGTACAATGTCACCTCTAGTAACTGTCGACTTATACAGTTTTTTCGAGTGTACTCTAGTAAGTAAAGCATATACGTTGTACAGCTAAGAGTGTAGGGAAAACAAAAGGTGACAAATTTGATTAACCAACTAATTCGTGTGTCACTGTTTCTATCCTAAAGCGTTTGAAATTTTTTAAATACTATGGACGAGTGTGATTTCGCGAAATAAGGAAGAGAAATACCATTTGCTGCCGACATAACACTTTCTACTGAAATGCCTGAAGGAACATCACCACAGTGTACAAAACAGTTATGAGTAATAGGAAATCTAGGCTAAATTATTCTTGTTTGTGCCACTGCAAACAGAGTGTGATCGCCACACAGAATGGGGGAAAATTTGCCTCTTCCACTTTCCGCAACATACGGAAACATTATAGTGGAGCGGTTATTGGTAATATTGAACTATAAGTTCAAAATATGGCAACGTGCATCGAAGAAATAAATGAATAAACACGTATTTTCTGTGTCAGAAAGTGGATAGCGCGACAATGACAGGAAAAAAACTGCAGAGCGCACAGACTTGAAACAGGATGCTTTTGATCTTGGCAGAATGTGGCTGGAATTTTTCAAAAGAGCAATCCAAAGTGCTTCCTTTCAGTACAGAGAATCATAATGACAACGCCAGAGCATACAGTCCAACAAAGGGAATACCTGCAGCCAGATCAAGATCCATAAACAAAGCGGCACTTTGTCTAATTCACTATATCGGGTGCGTGTTCAGAGCTGTTGGGTTGATGCATAAGTTCGAAGCGTTTTTCGTTAAGGTTAATAAACACTAGAGATACGCACAACAGAGACTTCAGTCATCGGTAATATATCCTCCTTCATTATTTTTACAGTTGGGGTAACTTTTCGAACCCACGAGGGTAGCCAAGAGCGCTAACGCGCTCCTTCCTGAACTCGGGTAGGCGCGCCGGCTCCGAATCGAATCCGCCCAGCGGATTAACGACGAGGGCTGGGGTGCCAGCCAGCCTGGATGTGGTTTTTAGGCGGTTTTACACATCCCGCTAGGTGAATACCAGGCTGGTCCCCACGTTCCGCCTCCGTTACACGGCTCACAGACATACGAATACATTCACACTCTTTCATGGATTACACTAGACACAGACAGTTGGGGTACACGAATTCCTTCCCAGGGGGTATGGGGGTTGCGACAGGAAGGGCTTCCGGCCACACCTTAAAATTAACATGCTCCATCCAATTAATCAGCAGACCCCGCATGTTGGCATATATGCTTGGACAAACAGAGAGAGGTAACTTTTCGACTCCGTGACTGTAGAAATCAAGTGGTTTTTTAGGCGAACAACTCGTCGAGCCATGTTCGGAGTGCCTTTTCATCTGGAAAGGAAGTTCCTTGAAGGTTGTTTGATAGAGAGCGGAAAAGGTGAAAATCTGATGGCGCAAGATCAGGCGAATAAGGTGGGTGCAGAATGACAGCCCAACCCAACTACTGTGTAGCGTTTTTTGTCAGTCTAGTAGAATGCGGACGGGCGTTATCGTGAAGTAGCGTCACTTCAAGCCGTCTGCCTCTTAGTTGTTCTCGGACTCCGTCTGCAAGACGTCTCACTTGTTAACAATAACTGTCAGCAGTGGTGGTTATACGTCGGGGTAGCATTTTATATTACACTACACCGTCGCTGTTCCACCACGTGCATAACATTATATTTTGTGAACTTGTACAGGGAATTGTCGCATTGTTTAGCCTCAACCATTCCATTCTTTCCCTTAAGTTAGCGTAAAGACACCATTTCTGGCCACCACTAGCGATACAGGACAGGAGTGGTCGGTGTTGTTCAAGAGCCAATTGATGAGGAGCAAGCAGACATGCACATATGGTCACCCACTTATTTTTGTGATTTTGGCTTAGAGCATGTGGTTTCTGAACCTTAGCATGTAAATGTCGCACGTTGGTGGAATGATCAAAGTTCATCGCATCTGCCAGTTCTCGAGTACACTGACGTGGATCATTATGGAATAATGCGTTTAAACGATCTTCATCAAACGCTGAAAGTCTTCCTGAATGTGGATGGTCGCTAATGTCAAAATGATCTCCCTTAAAACGAGAATACAAATTTATTGTCTTGCTCTGTCCAATGGCATTAGCCATACACGGCCCAAATGTATCTGACTGCCCCTGCTGCTGTCAACCCTCTACTGAACTCAATCAAAAGAATATGTCGGAAATGTTCCGATTTCTCCACTTGGTACTATATTTTCTAGCTTCCTCAGCTACTCACTGTATCTAAATGATAAGATGACAATATGTAAACTCAAATGGCAAAAGTAAACTACATATATAATGATGATATATAAATAAACCTATAGCAACCGGTTACGAACACGCAAGACAAAACCCCACGAACTTACGTACGAACCTAATACTTTCTTAAGTAGAAAAGTAATCACAAGAAAGTTTTTTGTAAGTACTTGCTATTCCAAGGAGAAAAAACCGCAATTGTTTTAGGCATTGAGTTGCTAGGGAAGAATAAAAGAGTATAATGTAGCTTGGAAGGAAGTTATTAACAGATGTGGAATCGGATTAGACCTAGCTACCCGCCCGGATAGCCACACTTTGTTACAGCTCCGCGACGCGGACTCAGTAAGTGAATACCGGTCTGGTACCCAAGTCCCGCCTCGTGATTCGCAAACATTTTGAAAACTTTCGCTCACCTTCACATGAAAAACATTACACCGTACCAGAAAGGGTGTGTGTGTTGGGGGGAGAGGGGGTAAGGGGGGGGGGGGGGGTAGCGATAGGAAAGGCATCTGGCCACCACTTAAACTAACCGTGCAAATCGTTCACAACCATAGCGACCCTGTGATGATGAGGGAAAAAGATGCGAGACAAAGAAGAATAGTAGAATTAGACTTAGCTGTAGTCTTAGAGAGACAGTGCTCCTGTCGTTACAGTGAATGCAATAGTTCGACCTGACATGCCAGTATAATGTCGTTGAGCGTTAGTTGCACACTGAGTAGGGAAGACATGTATCAACGCTTTTGATGGCAGTCAGATCACAGAGCTAGGCACATCTCTCTCCCTACCTCCGAGGTAGTGTGAGCCCTGTGGTTTCTCAAGGGTCGATGTGTCGACAGTCTGTCACAAGAATTTCTGTTTGACAGAAACTCATGGCCACAGTCAGCTGCTGTGATCAACCTGTGGGCGACAGGGAGCGCATCGGAGAACACAGGGGACAGACAGGATCCGTTATTAACTAAGAGCTGTACACTGAAACCATGGTGCCGCGATACCACGCAGAATCGCAGCCAACCTCTGGACTACAGAGTATCTCTGCGAACCACCATCAAGGATAACAGAGATTAGCGATGGGGCAGGATACCTATACATTTAGCAAGACAACGCATCGCCCCATAGTTCCAGAACTGTCATATCAGTTATAGGAACACTCTGCGGACACGAGGATACTTGAAGGCCACCTGACATGAGTCCTATTTAGCTAGGATGGAATGCTCGTGAGAACAATGTGCTTACTTGGACGCTGAGTGACCAATCTTCGGTTGCGGCTGGCAGTCATGTACAGATAAATGAGCTGGGCTGCACACCGCTCCTGGTGTGTGTTGGAGAACGTGACAGGGTGAGTTGTCGCCTGCACGAGAGGGAAAATATTGGCAACATAACTAGAACGGGAGCTTCTTTGATGCGGTAGTTTAATAGTTAAATGAAATAAATATTTTATTTTAATGCATTTGGGACTACTCACGCTGACCTTAGATTTGATATACGAGACAAAATGCCACAAAACAAAAACTAGCCTCTTTTTGGATTTCATTCCGTACAAAGAAACATTAAAGGTCAATGTTAATTGAAGATAATGTGGAATCGATACCTTTGTGGCTTTTGTAGCAGCCTTACTGGAGATAATGTTAGTGATCCTCTTGGAACATCACACAGTTCGCTTTGGAGCGTTTTAGATGCCGTGGAACTGTTGATGTGACCCTCCAGCGCTGACTTACTAAGGCGGTGCGAATGTGCCGGTCTGTTCTATGGAATAAGCGCAGTTAGATGTGGAGACGTGACAGAGTGGCAGAAAGGAGCCATCGTGTTTGAACTAACCTATGGCCACACTGTGTATGAAGTTGTAAGATTTGCTGGCGAACCGACGCCGACTGTCCAGGGTGTCTACAAGGAATGGCGTGCCGCTCGCAACCATGTAACACGGCTTGAAAACAGTGACCGTGAGATCTTAACTGAAAGGGATCGGAGACAAGTGACACGTCTTGTGAACGACAATCGGTTTCGAACCCTATAGGAACTGTTGTGAGCGAATGCAGATACATTTGAACCAGTTTCTGCGCGACCATTGCGAAAGGAGTTGCACATTTGGACCCGGGTACCTCAAAAAAACAGCAGTAATCACAACGCCACACAAAGATGAACGTGTGTAATGGGCCACTCAAGGGATTACGGAAGGTTCGATTCCACCCGTCTGCTTTGACTCATGACGTCATCAATATAGCGGAATTGGCTATTCGAAGCGTCTCCAATATGGCGCCTATGATGTCACTGCATATCGCGGCAACAAACGCGAATATGTATAAATAAGACTGTAACATCGCCCTTCAAAAATACAATCAAACTAACAGGACAACCACGGGAAATTGGGTGTTTTAGGGAGGGGACTCGCTAAATATAACAGTACAAAAAACACACCACGTTCCCAAAACACAACATGCGAACAAAAAAAAAAATAAATATTTAATCTACGGGAATCGGACACTCCCCCTGACCTAGACAGGTCAACCGCAGCAGACGATACCAGAACACCAACACCCACATATAAAACTATGAAAACTGTTATAGATCATTTATCTTGACCTATTAGGTCAACCATAACTATTGATACGAAAAAACAAAGACAAACGACTATAAAAAACAAAACCAAAACCACATCACCTCAAAAATTCAAAAGTCCAACATCTCTACATGAATTAAAGCACATTTAACACACAAAACATTACAACTCGAGAAAAATAGACCCAAAAAACAATTACTTACCACCATAAAATTTCGGCGCTGCAAAATAGGTCGGTCTCCCCCCTCCCCCCCCCCCCTCCCACACACACACACAGAGGGCGCCATGAAGCACAAGACGACATTTACAAACACAACCAACTCATAAACTCCGCGCCGTAATGACGTCAAACACGACAACACCCTTATGTCATGGGTGAAAGCAGACGGGTGGAATCGGACGCTTCCGTTGACCCCCATTCAACACAGAAACTTGACAGTAGCTAGTTGCAAGCGTGTATTGTGGCCCGACGATTGTAACTCTTTTTCCAACGATGCAAGCCGCAGAATGCACCGCCGACCCGACGAGTCGTTCAGTTCGCAGTGTAAAATGTGTAGGGATTGGACAAAAACAAAGCGAGAACGCCTGCTTGAACAGAAATGAGGATGCTGGCCACGCCTGCAGGTTGTGTTGTTGGATTTGTCCACGAACAATGTCCTCGATATGTTGCGAGTGTCAGTCGTGGTCAGGATGGATGCATTATGTCAGAGCTAAGAGAAATCCGACGTGGTGATGTTGTCAGTGCTCGTATGGTGGGTGCTTTCTCAAGCCTAGGTAGCCGAAGTGTTTGGTGTTTCAAGAGACACCCCATCGAAGATTTATACCGCATACAGGGAAAGCGGCAAACATGATCTGCTAAGTCACAACGTGGACGAAATTGTGTGCTGAGTGATCGTGGTGGACGGTAATTGACGAAAAATAAAATGGCTCTGAGCACTATGGGACTTAACTGCTGCGGTCATCAGTCCCCTAGAACTTAGAACTACTTAAACCTAACTAACCTAAGGACATCACACACATCCATGCCCGAGGCAGGATTCAAACCTGCGACCGTAGCGGTCACGCGGCTCCAGATTGTAGCGCCTATAACCGCACGGCCACTCCGGCCGGCACGAAAAATAAAGCTTCAGAAGTCCAGGCAGAACTGATTGTCACACTAGAAAACCCTCTTAGGACCGATACAACACAAAGGGAGCTCCATAAGCGGGGAACTGCAGGACGGGCTAAAATTCTACCTTTCAGCGATGCAATTGTCCCTAACAGGAAAACGTGCTGCAGAGGCCATAAAACCTGGACTATGGAGCGATTGAAGAAAATCATTTGGCCGGATGAGCCTGGTTTCACACTTTTTCACCTTCTGGCCGACTTTAAGAGCCAAGACTGAAAGATAGCGGGAGTTTGGTGGTGATTTGGGCAGCCACATGGTGCTTTTTCGTGGACCATATTGTTACTCTCCAAGGATTATGTGACCATTTTGGCTCATCACGTCCATCTAATGGTACATATTTGGTTCCCCAGTGGTGATGCTGTGTTCCAAGACGAAGGAACGCCTCTTCATACAACTCGCATCGTCCAGGATTGGTTTTATGAGCAGGAAAATGAATTTTCACATCTGCCCCGGCCACCACGGTCACCAGATATCAAAAGTATTGAGCCTTTGTGGTCTACTTTGGAGAGAAGTGCGTGGATCGCTGTGAACCTCCGTATCGGTACCTCAACTTGGCACTATTTCACACGAAGAATGGTATAAGATTTCCTTTAAAACCATAAAAAACCTGTATTTAGCAACTCAGAGACGAATGGAAGCTGTTATCAATACCAACGGGTTTCTCGCACCTTATTAAGCATGGCAAAGTCTTATGTTTCGGTTGTTTCTATATTTTTGTAGAACCCCTGTATGCAGGATGTTTCTCAGCCTGGAGATATTTCTATGATGTTGTGGGGGGGTGTTCCTCGTACCATGATTTGGAGCCAGTCATTCAGATTACCATGAACGTAGACAGGGATGCCTATTTTAACGGACTTGGTTACCAAGTTTTGTCTACACTTTATGATAAGTTTTCTGTGGATACCCATCTTTGAAAAACGCAAAAATTATTCACAGGGCAACATACACATTTCCCCGATTTGAGGACCAGTCAGGCACTATATGGAAACAAACCAGCCGGGTAAATAACTCGATCTTAATGCCAGAGAAATGTAGGGGTCTATTTGGAACATCAGCTGAAATGCAGCAGTCAACACCCTCGCAGACTTATAGCTCTGCGTGACCTAAAATACGGTGTGTAGTGGATAGGGCACCCATGAAATAACTTACGTACTCTCCTCCTCCACGAACTGAGGCCGTTATCAGTTTTGGTGGGTTTGTTAGACGCCGTTAGTGTGATGTTACCTGGGGCAGACTAATCTTTTGTTCAGTGTCCTTACGTTGCGCTGATATCCAAATACAACCCTAGCCTCGCTTTTCTGGTCCTGGAGTTTGATTCAGAAACTTTGATTATGTGTAGTGTTGTTTAGGACGCGTCTGGCATTTTCATTGGTACTCATTCGAACTCACGTTACTTGGTGTCGAAACATTCGCTCTCTGCTGCGTTTCCAGTCATCGGTTGAACATCCATTCGTACACACTGGCCATTAAAATTGCTACACCAAGAAGAAGTGCAGATGATTAATGGGTATTCGTTGGACAAATATATTACACTAGAACTGACATGTGATTACATTTTCACGCAATTTGGGTGCATAGATCCTGAGAAATCAGTACCCAGAACAACCACCTCTCGCCGTAATAACGGCCTTGATACGCCTGGGCATTGAGTCAAACAGAGCTTGCTACGGTCGCAGGTTCGAATCCTGCCTCGGGCATGGATGTGTGTGATGTCCTTAGGTTAGTTAGGTTTAAGTAGATCTAAGTTCTAGGGGACTGATGACCACAGATGTTAAGTCCCATAGTGCTCGGAGCCATTTTGATTCAAACAGAGCTTGGATGGCATGTAGAGGTACAGCTGCCCATGTAGGTTCAACACGATACCACAGTTCATCAAGAGGAGTGACTGGCGTTTTGTGACGAGCCAGTTGCTCGGCCACCATTGACCAGACGTTTTCAATTGGTGAGAGATCTGGAGAATGTGCTGGCCACGGCAGCAGTCGAACATTTTCTGTATCCAGAAAGGCACGTACAGGACCTGCAACATGCGGTGGTGCATTATCCTGCTCAAATGTAGGGTTTCGCAGGGATCGAATGAAGGGTAGAGCCACGGGTCGTAACACATATGAAATGTAACGTCCACTGTCCAAAGTGCCGGCAATGCAAACAAGAGGTGACCGAGACGTGTAACCAATGGCACCCCATACCATCACGCCGGGTGATACGACAGTATGGTGATGACGAATACACGCTTCCAATGTGCGTTCACCGCGATGTCGCCAAACACAGATGCGACCATCATGATGCTGTAAACAGTATCTGAATTGATCCGATAAAATGACGTTTTGCCATTCGTGCACCCAGGTTCGTCGTTGAGTACACAATCGCAGGCGCTCCTGTCTGTGATGTAGCATCAAGGGTAATCGCAGCCATGGTCTCCGAGCTGATAGTCCGTACTGCTGCAAACGTCGTCGAACTGTTCGCGCAGATGGTTGTTGTCTCGCAAACGTCCCCATCTGTTGACTCAGGAATCGAGACGTGGCTGCACGATCCGTTACAGCCATGCGGATAAGATGCCTGTCATCTCGAGTGTTAGTGATACGAGGCCGCTGGGATCCAGCACGGCGTTCCGTATTACCCTCCTGAACCCACCGATTCCATATTCTGCTAACAGTCATTGGATCTCGACCAACGCGATCACCAATGTCGCGATACGATAAACCGCAATCGCGATAGGCTACAATCCGACCTTTATCAAAGTCGGAAACGTGATGGTACGTATTTCTCCTCCTTGCACGAGGCATCACAATAACGTTTCACCAGGCAACACCGGTGATCTGCTGTTTGTGTATGAGAAATCGGTTGGAAACTTTCCTCATGTCAGCACGTTGTAGGTGTCGCCACCGGCGCCAACTTTGTTTGAATGCTCTGAAAAGCTAATCATTTGCATATCACAGCATCTTCATCCTATCGGTTATATTTCGCGTCTGTAGCACGTCATCTTCGAGGTGTAGCAATTTTAATGGCCAGTAGTGTAGTTTTCACGCGCATAGATGAATATGGCACGACACAAAATACGAGGAGACTCCTTAAAGTAAGTTACACATTATCATGCTAGAGGAAGTAACTTTTATTGAATGCTGCACTACACTTCAAAGTGACACAAATATGTGACATTATTTTTCAGTATAGTCACCAAGCCTCTATGTATAACTGTCGGAACGTTCTACAATCTACAGTCTTTCTGGACGTCTTCATCATTGCAAAATCTTAGACTGCTGCGAATTAGTTCTTCGATTGTGTAGAGAACTTCGTCTGTGGTCTATGTCGACAGCCTTCTTTCCCAGCCACCCTTTCCTCGTCTGTGCGGCCTTGATCAAATTGTTGATCCCATTTCACTGCGGCTGGATGCAATATTACATTCTCTTCCGACAATGTGCAACGGTCTCGCCGTGGAACGACATCTTGAAGTCCTCTCTTCAGAGACTACAATAAAATGGGTCGATACTTGCACAGGACAATATTTGTAACACGATCAGGAGGGCCGTGGTATCAGCATTCGCCACGACCATGGCTGCTCCCTTAGGGCATGTAGGGAACCCTACGCAGTGTAAACTTGTCTCGGCCAGTGGTAGGCGGCGCACTGTGGTGTGTGGTGTGGTGTCTGTTGCGTGTTGGGTCGGTGAGCGCCCGTGGGGCGGCGCGGCGCGGCGCGGCGTGACATTCAGCTGCCCTTTACACGCCTCGGCACGCGCAATGTTGCCGCCGCGGTACGTTTTCGGGAATAATCTAGCTGCATATAGTCGCCCGTGGAGTTAAATTCAGAGTACGTGGTATGTGGGTCTATAAAGGCGACCCCGCTACGGTGGGAAATGTTGTACTCAGTACGTGAGTAAGCGTCTAGACCAGTGGTTCTCGCAATTCTGAGACCGTTACCCCATGGATGGAGTCAGATAAACCCCGTCCCTTGCCCCCCCCCCCTCCCATGCCCCACCAGCATCAACATTAGAGCTTAGCCACGCGGGAATAGCCGAGCGGTCTGAGGCGCTGCGGCCGTAGACTGTGCGGCTGGTCCCGGGGGAGCTTCGAGTCTTCCCTCGGGCATGGATGTGTGTGTTTATCCTTAGGATAATCTAGGTTAAGTAGTGTGTAAGCTTAGGGACTAATGACCTTAGCAGTTAAGCCCCGCCGGCCGCGGTGACCGAGCGGTTCTAGGCGCTTCAGTCCGGAACCGCGCGACTGCTACGGTCGCAGGTTCGAATCCTGCCTCGGGCGTGGATGTGTGTGATGTCCTTAGGTTAGTTAGGTTTAAGTAGTTTTAAGTTCTAGGGGACTGATGACCATAGATGTTAAGTCCCATAGTGCTCAGAGCCATTTGAACCATTTTTTAATCAAATGAAACTATATGATTGGTAACACTGTTCGAGTTTAGGGGGACGCGTGAATGGGAATTTGGGTTGAGGAGGGAGGCGTGCTAGTAATGACAGTAATAATAATAATTATAATACAATGGAGGTCCTACAGCAGTGCGCCAGCCAGTACAGAGTTGCGTTGTGTAGTCAATTAGTTTGCTTATTGTTGTCAAGTGGGAATGTAGCATTTCATGGTCTACTGCTGCAAATGTCTACAACTCGAAAAAGGCATTGTCATAATATATTTAAGCATTTGTGATGCATATGTCTCAGTTTTACTGTCGTCGGTGTATGGTACAAAGTACAAACTGTGTTTGTAGTGGGTGGGGCATGTGAGAAGGACGATGTTCATACATTATTTTCGCTAGCTGTAACCTCTGCAACATGGCATCCCGAGTATTGTGATCTCTTTGAAAATTCTGTAATGAGTGTTTCGGTATTACGAAACAGCCGGCCGGAGTGGCCTAACGGTTCTAGGCGCTACAGTCTGGATCCGCGCGACCGCTACGGTCGCAGGTTCGAATCCTGCCTCGGGCATGGATGTGTGTGATGTCCTTAGGTTAGTTAGATTGAAACAGTTCTAAGTTCCAGGGGACTGATGACCTCAGAAGTTAAGTCCCATAGTGCTCAGAGCCATTTGAGCCATTTTTTTACGAAACAGTGATAACAGTAATGCTATTTTAATAACAATTTAGTCTCGTGACTGAAACACAATTGAAACATGTTGTTTTTACCCCTCAGAAAGTTACATTTTACCCGTAAGGGGTCTAGCCTCTGTAGGCACAATACTGACCGATACGAATTCAACGGTAGTATGGTCTCTGTGCGTTACTTACAATTAAGTTAGTACGACTGAGAATTATCCCTCGCCTGTTGTGTAGGCAAACACTTCATTGCTTTTCAGCGCGAATTTGATGCGATAATACGGCAGTTTTAGTGAAGCTTTTGCCTTTGTTGCGGGAGATACGAGCAAATCGAATCACGGAAAAAACCTCGAAATACTGAAAAGTAAAAAGAAGTTGAAATGACTTGCGGGAATTACCTGGCCACTATCAACAACTGGGTAGTTGAAAAAAGGAAAAACAATCACATGCTGTAGCATAGCAATATACAGGATGTTTCACAGTTCCTATTACAGGCTTCTAGGAGGAGTAGAGGGAATTTGCTAGATAAACTTTTGATAAGGAACCACAGTTTCAAAGTGTACCGTTTGGATATAAAATAATATCGGATCACTTTCAAATATCCTTGTTCACGGTACCGGCACAAAATGAGAAGAGAGTGCCGTCAACAGCCTCTATTTTAATTGTGATATCACATACCATTTTCATGGTGTCCGGATACTTTTGATCACATAGTGTATCTGAGTAATGCCTATAAAAATATCACCTACACATTGTAAACATCGTGCCGGTTTTAGAGTTGCATACGAGGGCTATCCACAAAGTACATTACGTTTTGGAATTAAAAATAAATAAAGTATTGGAACTTTTTTTTACTGTATACAGATGAAAGCCACACTTAAATACTACTTTTCTACATAGTTGCCATTTAAATTAAGGCACTTATCGTAGCGATGGACGAGCTTGGAAATTCCTTCGTCGTAAAATTCGGCCGCCTGCGCCATCAACCACGTGGTTACCTCATGTTGAAGCTGTGCGTCGTCATCAAAACGCTGCATAGCCAACCACTTCTTCATTGCTGGGAATAAGTGGAAGTCGCTCGGTGCCAGGTCGAGACTGGACGGCGGATGAGGAAACAACTCCCACTTAAAAGATTCGAGAACTTCACGAGTGGCATTTGCCGTGTGGGCCCGGGCGTTGTCGTGAATCAGCAAGATCTTTGAGCCCAACTTTCCCCTGCGCTTGTTTTGTATTGCTCTTCTGAGGTTGTGAAGAGTTTGGCAATACCTTTGAGAGTTTATTGTAGTGCCTCTTTCCAGGAAATCCACAAAAATCACACCTTTTCTGTCCCAAAAGAAGAGGTAACCACGTGGTTGAAGGCGCAGGCGGCCGAATTTTACGACGACGGAATTTCCAAGCTCGTCCATCGCTACGATAAGTGCCTTAATTTAAATGGCAACTATGTAGAAAAGTAGTATTTAAGTGTGGCTTTCATCTGTATATAATAAAAAAATTTGCCAATACTTTATTTATTTTTAATTCCAAAACGTAATGTACTTTGTGGATAGCTCTCGTATTAAATTACGATTTATTATTAGATTTCTGTAACTCAAGAAGTTAGCAGCCTGCCTATTCTCCTTAGAGCAAGAATTGAAAGGAAAACGATGCACATACATGCTTGGTGATAACCACTTTGCTAACGATGGTAACTGCACGTAACTGGCACAACAAAATATATCTAATGGGTCCATCGTTCGATTTCGTTACATGTCGGGTTTGTCCGGAACACTTGATGTCGACTGTCTGTTTTTTTACTGCAAACGTCAGTGACCTAGCAATTGTAGTGTCAAAATTGCGTGATGAAGTAAACGTTGCATTTGTAGTGTCAAAAATGCGTGGTGAAGCTAAACATTCCAGTTTCTTTTGGTAGCGCAGAGCACCGATTACGTCAGCATTAATTCCCCTCACACGTCTTCGCTCATCGCAACGATTACCCTTATCATTCAGATTTTTGTTTAACATTCTCAGCAGATATTTTTGAAGAACGTCGTTGGGTAGAAATAGCACACTAGCTGCGTTACAAATTGTTTTTAACGTAGCTAGTGTGCTGCTTCTTCACATCGGAAATCTTGTTATTCCATTCACACCACCACCCACCAATGCAATCCGTGTTCTTCTTTTGTGTCACATATACTTGCTTCACACAGTGGAAGAGCAAGATTGGACGTAATGAAAGCTCAAAAACTAGTAAGGCTCATTCAGATAATGAAAGTAAAATTATGTCCTAGTACAATTTCAAAAGAACAACTTCAAGTATTTTCAGAAAATTGTTGTAAAATTTAATGCAAAGTAAAAATATTGGCACTCGTTATTGCCGTTCACATATCGACATGTCGCTATATCCCGTGAGAAACATTACCGATATATATCGATACCTTTTGGAATGTGAAGCGATATATCGATATTTTAGCAACAGCCCTAGTCAGTACCTAAAGTCTGCCTGATCTGGGTTGTTCCTTCGCTTTTCTACTTCATAGCAACATTATCAACAATCGACTTCGGCAACTATAGAAGGGTTGCAATGTCTCTGATGGGTTTGTTATTCAGGTGACATCCAATAACTAGTTCACTACCGGCGTCACTGAACTCTTGTGACAGATCCACGCGTTACATAGGAATGTCCGGATACTTTTGACCAGACAGTGTACATGGTGCAACGGGAAATACCGTGTGCTGAGCTGTGCACTTCACAGAAGTTTGTAGATTACTGATTTAGATGTTGATATTTGCAGACTCCACGGTGCTGTGGACAAAAAGTTTTCCGTTAAGTTTCCGTGTGTATTATGGATAAAATCTCAAGCTTTCGACAATTATGATCCTGGTAAAATTGGTGGGGCTCCCACCTTTATGTCCAGAGGACGGCATCTGTTGGGTTATATTACGTCATGGTGACATCATAAAAGATGGCGAATGCTGAGGTGGCGCCTTCTGCCTTCATAACACAGTGGTATGTTTACATGAAGAACCAAAAGTGGTACTGTGAAATTATTTTCCAGAAAACTGGATTTGGGATTGCTTGTAACCGTGCCGTATAACAGTCTGAGTGGGAGTAGAGCGGGCTTGACTCTCGCCGTACATTTTGAACGCGCCCGAGCCTGTTCAGGGTACATGAACGTTTTCCAGGCAAGTGTCACGACCGGTAACTTTTATTATACCATCTGGCCTGTTCGCTTCAGATTACAGCGTCTGCTGAAATTCATGGCTGCGAGGAACCTATTCGCATAATTTGATACCCCTCCATAAATCCGTCTTTAAAAATGTGCTGTCCTGAGGCACAGGAAACCAGCTACTACGATCTTCGACTGCTCGTGATTCTATAAGACTAGAGGCTTGCGTGGAAACCATTTAGAAGCGGGTGAATCAGTTAGATCGGTTGATGTCAACGAAAACGACTTACACGATGAAAATGATGAATTATTTATACAACAGACTTGTTTAGAAGCTCATCAACAATGTATGTTGATAACAGTTTCAGTGAATTCAAGATGGAATGACTCGGTTAATGGCACCAAGGCATTGGTAGAATTACGGTTATACAGCTAATGGCTGAAACGTTCCACTCATAAACAGCGTCTCGCGACAGTTTGTGGGCAATCGTTCTGCGGTTGTGAGATACCACAGCAAAAAAACACGACGGCGATTCCCCGGAGAATGCAGTCGTATTTCTTTGCGCCCAGCAGTAAATACCGCTCCAAAGTTCCAAGCAGCCCTTGCATGAATAAGGAAGGTGTCATGGCCGCCATTTCCCAAGGCGTTTCATAGACTGCAGTAACAGTCACGGCAAACGTCGGTCGACCTCAATAAGTCAAAAGAGGAGGTGGTCCCGTTGTTTCTGAAGCATTTAATACATAATAGGAAAAGAAGAGGTCGCACCTGCCCAAGAGAGTGAGAAAGTTTGTTAAAGGTCACATTAATTTTCTTTAAATGGTGTCAGATACACACTGAGGTCAGACAAAAGTCATGAGATACCTCCAAATATCGTGTCGGACCTCCACCTGCCCGGCACAGTGCAGCAGCTCGACGTGGCATGGACTTAGCAAGTCGTTGGAAGTCACCTGCAGAAATACTGAGCCACGCTGTCACTAAAGCTGTCCACAATTGCAAAAGTGTTATCTATGCAGGATTCTGTGCACGAACTGTCCTCTTGATTATGTCCCATAAATGTTCAATGGGACTCATCTCAGGCGATGTGGCTGCCCAAATCATTCACTCGAATTGCCCAGAATGTTCTTCAAACCTATCACGAACAACTCTGGCCTGGTGGCATGGCGCATTTTCATCCATAAAAATTCCATCGTTGTTTGGGAACCTGTAGTCCACGAATGGCTACAAATAGTCTCTAAGTAGTTGAACATCGAGAAGGCCCAGGCCATTCCATGTGAACACAGCACCATTATGGAGCCACTATCGGCTTGCACAGTGTCTTGTTGGCAACTGAGTCCATGAGTTTGTGGAGTCTCCACCACAGTCGAACCCCACCACTAGCCAACCAAAACCGGGGCTCATCTGACCAGGCCACAGTTTTCCAGTAGTACGGCCCAACCGATGTGGTCACGAGAGCAGGACAGGCGCTGCTGGCGATGTCTTGCTGCTAGCAAAGGCTCTCGTCTCGGTCAACTTCTGCCATAGCCCGTTAACGCCTAATTTCGCCGCACTGCCCTAACAGATACGTTGGTCTTACGTCTCACATCGATTTCTGCGGTTATTTCACTCAGTGTTGTTTGTCTGTTAGTACTGACAACTCCAGGCAAAATCCGCTGCTCTCGGTCGGTACGTGAAGACCGTCGGCCACTGCGTTGTCCGTGGTGAGAGGTAATGCCTGAAATTTGGTATTCTCGGCACATTCTTGACGCTGTGGATCTCGAAATATTGAATTTCCTAACAATTTTCGAAACTGAACGTCCCATGCGTCTAGCTCCAACTACCATTCCGCGTTCAAAGCATGTGAATTCCCGTCGTGTGGCCATAATCACGTCTGAAACTTTTTCACACGAATCATCTCAGTACAAATGGCAGCTCCGCCAACGCACTGCCCCTTTATACCTAGTGTACGCGACACTACGGCCATCTGTACATGTAAATATCGCTATCCTATGACTTATGTCATTTCAGTGCAAATTTATGAATTACTGAATGTTTAGCGCTCATTTCACTCATTTTCAGGCGCGAGTTGCTTGAAGGTAACGGAACTGTGTCGCCAGGCTCAAAGGGCCAGTTGAAAACTGATTGCTGGGGATGGATTTACGCGGAGGCCAGCTCACTTAGAAACTCCAAAAGAATAAAATGAAAGTAACTCCATTATATAAACACGAGATCAGTGAAGATATTTTGTCTTCTCACGTGAGAGAACTGTACAGGGAACACTGGGGATGTGTAGTATGTATCTGGACCGAAAAGCGAGCAGCGCTCTTGGTGGAGGAAGTTGCTTTTCCCGCAATAAGTTGGAGCTGCGGTAAGAATGAGTAGCTGTGTAGAACAGTTTGCGGGGCTTTACATACATTTTGTCCATATACGTTTCTTTCGTTAATATTTTTAGTATTATCTATATTCCACTAACGTACTTCGTGGAAAATAAACATCTCCTGAAAATATCTGCACACTGCGTTGTCAGTGATTGTTCAAATGTGTGTGAAACCTTATGGGACTTAACTGCTTAGGTCATCAGTCCCTAAGCTTACACACTACTTAACCTAAATTATCCTAAGGACAAACACACACACCCATGCCCGAAGGAGGACTCGAGCCTCCGCCGGGATCAGCCGCACAGTCCATGACTGCAGCGCCTTAGACAATGTCGGTGATTCATAAGGTGTGCTCCGGAAGGACTCATGCAACTTTGTGAAACAGCCTGTAGTTACTTCTTGTGACGTAGAGGGGCAGGGAGAGTAGGGACTCGCCGGTTCGCTCTTCAGTCTGCAGACCTATGAAGGAGGCAACTGCATGACCACTACCTTCCCTCATGCTTCTACATCCACCCTTCCCCAGCACCCTCCACCATCTTACATTCCCACAATACGATTTTTCCTTAATACGGCTCTGTTGCACTTAGATGCGATAGGTGCATTTAATTTTTGTCCTCAGTTCACTTCGTGTAACAATAAACATTTATAGCTTTAAAAAAATATCAGTGATTTTTGTATCTCCTGCAACGCGGAAACTGTTAGCCCTAGAGAAAAAGCGAAGCGAGCCTTTTTATAGTAAATGTAATTTACTTTAATTTTGTTCAAAAATATTTTCAGTAAAAGCAATGGATTCCTAGTTATTCATGAAAAACAGAAAGCTGACTTTCAGAAGCCCTCCTCCAACCGGTCGCTGCCCATCGGTTAGGACTTTCATTATGTTGTTCATGGGAATTCTTCCTACTACAGTTCAAAAATTTTCGGCTACACGAACTTCTTCCCCTAATTTTCCTTCACTGACATGACTATTGGGTCTAACGCGCCGAATGACCTTCCGCTTATGATTATCAAGCAGAACTGGTAGATACTACTAGCGTTATAAAATACACTGAAGAGCCAAAGAAACTGGTACATCTGCCTAATATCGTGTAGGGCGCAATAAGACGTGGCATGGACTCGACTAACGTCTGCAGCAATGCTAGAAGGAACTGACACCGTGAATCCTGCAGAGCAGCCCATAAATCCGTAAGATTACGAAGGGGTGGAGATCTCTTCTGAACAGCAAGTTGCAAGTCATCTCAGATATGCTCAATAATGTACATTCCTGGGGACTTTGGTGCCCATCGAAAGTGTTTAAACTCAGAAGAGTGTTCCTGGAGCCACTCTGTAAGTATTCTGGACGTGTGAGGTGTCGCATTGCCTGCTGGAATTGCCAAAGTCCGTCGGAATGTACAATGGACATGAATGTATGCAGGCGATGCGACACGATGCTTACGTACGTGTCACCTGTCACAGTCGTATCTAGTCGATTCAGGGGTCCCATATCACTCTAACTGCACACGCCACACACCATTACAGAGGCTCCACCAGCTTGAAGAGTCCCCTGGTGACATGCAGGATCCATAGATTAATGAGTTTGTCTCCATACCCGTACAGGTCCATCTGCTCGAAACAATTTGAAACGAGACTCGTCCGACCAGGCAACATGTATCCGGTCATCAACAGTCCAATGTCGGTGTTGACGGGCCCAGACGAGGCGTAAAGCTTTATGTCATGCAGTCATCAAGAGTACACGAGTGGGCCTTCGACGCCGGAAACCCGTATCGGTGATGTTTCGCTGAATGGCTCGCACGCTGACACTTGTTGATGGTCCAGCACTGAAATCTGCAGCACCTAACGGAAGGGTTGCACTTCAGTCACGCCGAACGATTCTCTTCAGTCGTCGCTGGTCCCGTTCTTGCAGGATCTTTTTCCGGCCGCAGCGATGTCGGAGATTTGATGTTTTACCTGATTCCTGATATTCATGGTACACTCGTGAAATGGTCCTACGGGAAAACCCCACTTCATCGCTATCTCGGAGATGCTGCGTCCAATCGCTCATGCGCTGACTATAACACCTCGTTCAAACTCACTGAAATCTTGATATCCTGCCATTTTAGCAGCAGTAACCCATCAAACAACTACGCCAGACACTTGTTGTTTTATATACGCGTTGACGACCTCAGCGCCGCATTCTGCCTGTTTACATATATCTGTATACGCGTGCCTAGACAAGTTTCTTCGGCGCTTCAGTGTAAATGCCGCTACAGAGAAAGCAAAAGAAGAAATTGTTAATGAAATTTCTCAAAGAATCGTTAAGTGATATCCTGGCTAAAGCACATGACGGCACATGGTGCCTGACACAAGAGAGAATCTAGCACTGAACCATAAGGGTTGCATGATGGGGCGGCAAACGTGATTTTGCCGGCAGCCTTGGCCAATCGATTTAGTGCACTGCTCGGTTTGTTTTTCAAAGAGTATCGGTGAGAACATTAGACAGGATCATATTAATATACTTTTCCTTTCATATCGATGTTTCTCAAAGAAGTATTTAATATATATTTTTAAAAACATCCACAGTTCTGCACTTGAGAAATTCGATGCATGTAGTCGGATGTCATTGAATTAGAAATTTAGATGTCTGCTTGTAAAATACATGTGATATTGTCCTTTTACATTTAATTTTGTGCTTAAAAACCATTCAATAAATAAGTAGATGAATATGTTGCAGTGTAGCTGGAACTGTGCTTCCGACAAAGAAAAAGAATGTTTCCGATCGTAATACTTCGCCGTTTTTATAAAAGCTGGATGACGAATGATGCATCAGTTCGCGCGCAGTCGGAATTGCTGCTTTAGCAGATGTGAAAACGGCCGGAGAATTATAGTAACGATAATCACTTGAAACACGCGGGGTGAGAGCAGAGAAACCAATAGCGGGCCGTATTGGTGTGCATAATGAATAGGCATGCCGATGCTAATGGCCGGAGCAGTTTTTGGGTCCGGAGTCGGGTAGTGCTGGGTCGCGGGTACGGGCATACCACAGCAGCTGTAGCGGCCAGGGGCGGTTCTGCGAGCCGCGCCAGAGCGGGCGATCGCTGCGAGCAATTTAGCTGATTAATCCTTTCGTGTTTAATGATGTGTGACCCAATTTTTGAAACTACTGGCAAGATTAATTGAGGCTCCGGCTGTAAAATCAATGTATATCTCCGCCTATCCGCCGGAGCGCTGCACACAGCAGCCGGCAGGGTATTTGACAATAATGTTAGCACTGGCTCCCCTACTCTACCTAGTCTGTTCTTCCACCTTTTGATGACGTCATCTTAGTCCTGGGGAACATATTTAAATTTCAGTTTAATTCTGTCGTTATCTTTTTTCTTGAAACGATACTGCTCAGCAAATCTGCATCCATATATGTTGTTGTTGTTGTTGTGGTCTTCATTCCGAAGACAGCTCTCCATGCTAGTCTGTGCTGTGCAAGACTCTTCATCTCTGCCCAACTACACCAACCTACATCCACTTGAAGCTGCTTACTGTATTCAAGCCTTGGTCTCCCTCTATAATTTTTAGCAGACACACTACACTCCATTATCAAAGTGACAGTTCCTTGATGTCTTAGGTTGTGCCGATCCAACTGATGCTTTCTTTTAGTCAAGTTGTGTTGTGCTACAAATTTCTTTTTTCTCCAATTCGATTCATTAACCCCCATCTTTTATTCGACCTATAAGTCCACCATTATGCTAAAGCACCACATTTCTCTCCTTCAGAAACCCTTTTCTTATTATTACCAGTCTACATTTTATACGCTCTCTACTTCGGACGTAATCAGTTATTTTACTGCCAAATAGCGAAAAGCGTCGACTACTTTCAGTGTCTCATTTCCTAATTTAATTCTCTCAGCATCGCCCGAGGTAATTCGACTACGTTCCATTAAAGTTTTTTTGAGACTCCTATGTAGGATGTCTGAAAGAACAGACACCATTTTGATCCTTCAGCGACAAGGAAATTAAAGATATCAGCTGCCAATGGGCATTGATTTAAATCAATGGGCAATGCTGAAAATTTGTGCCGGGCCAGGACTCGAACGCGGGTTTGCTGCTTACTAGGCAGATGGGCTGACCACATGCCATCCGAACATAGTGGTCATCCCAATTGCACAGAGTACCCTAACACGTCTCCCGTCAGACCCGAATTCTCAACTTATCCACACACTACTTATACAGATCCCCTTACCCATTATCCTCATTACTCGCGGCATTTCCCCGATTCCTGTAACAGTTTAGTTTGTTGTGCATCTGCACTGAAGGGATCGTTGCCTTAATTATATATGTGGTGTCAGTTTTTGGACATGTCCGGAAGAGCAGGCACCACATATATATATATATCCTTGTTTTGCTTTTGCTGAAGTTCATCTCATATTCTCCTTTCAGGACACTGAATTCCATTCGACTACTCCTCCAACCCCTTTCTTATCTGTCAGAGTATTACAATGTCGTCGGCAAATCTCAAAGTTTTCATTTCTTGTTTGTGAACTTTAATTCTCCTTCCAGATGTCTCCTTGGTTTGTTCCACAGCATGCTCAATGTACAAATCGAATAACATGTATCGCCGCTGCCGATGGTTATTTTGAACACAACCTGTGATGGTTAGTTGTCTCGTTACTTGTCAGAATCCACGTAAGTAATGCATGCACTTATGTTGTTCTTCAGTCTGTGCTACGACAGATATTGTACAATGTCTGTGTGGAAACTTTTCAAAATACGATGTCTCGTAAATGACTCGCACTAGTACTGCGACGAACACCACTGACATTTAATTTAACCTAGCTTTAGTTTGTTAATATCAATAGGCATTGTTCCACTTAAAAAAAGTGTATGTTTGCACACAACATGCGCTTTCTAAATATTATTGCAATTTGTTAACCGGCTAACAGTATGAGCTCCTAACTAGCAATTCATTCTGTGAAAACCGCACATCAATACCACATTCCATTCCAGCAAAATTTGCGGTGCAAGTTTTAGGTTATTCATTCCTTATTCCAAATAAATTAATTAAAATAATAAATAATAACGATCCCAATGGTACACAGGACGAAAAAAACATCATAAATTTGAAAAGAAGAACGCAAAATCCCCAAAACAGGCGAAGTTCTATAGAACTCAAATTTTAGCTTGAAGTAGTTTCCGTAACGAAACTCTGTCGAGAAATATCGTAGGAAAACTAAAGAGATTCTGGTCATATGTGAAGCACACCAGTGGCAAGACGCAATCAATACCTTCACTGCACGATAACAGTGATGGTGTCACTGATGACAGACCACTAAAGCAGAGTTATGAAACATGGCTTTCGGGAACTCCTTCGCCAAAGAAGACGAAGTAAATATTCCAGTATTCGAGTGTAGAATAATTCCAACATAAGTAACTTAGAAGTAGATATCGCCAGCGCAGCGAAGTAGCTTAGATCACTTGATAACGGCAAGGCCTCCGGTCCGGATTCTATACCAGTCAGGTCCCTTTCAGAGTATGCTAATACAATAGCTCCATATTTTGCAGCCATATACAACCGCTCGCTCTTCGAAAGATCCGTATCTAACGAATGGAAAGTTGCACAAGTCACGCCGATACCCAAGGAAGGAAATAGGACTAATCCGCTGAATTATAGACCAATATCACTAACGTCGACTTATAGTACGATTTTGGAACATGTACTGTGTTCGAGGATTACTAATTACCTCGACGAAAACGAATTTTTGACAAATAGTCACCATAGATTCGAAAAATATCGTTCTCGTGAAACACAACTAGCTCAATAATCTCAAGAAGTAGTGAGTGCTACCGACAGGCGGAGTCAAACTAATTCCATATTTTTAGATTTCCAGAGGATTTCTCACAAGCGTCTTCCAATCGTATTGCGTGCCTATGGAATATCACTTCACTTGTGTGACTGGACTAAGGAGCTCCTATCAGAATGGTCATAGTTTGTCGTATTGACGGCAAGTCATTGAGTAAAACAGAAAGAATAACTGGCGTTCCCCAAGGAAGTGTTACAGGCACTCTGTTGTTTCTGATCTACATAAACGACAGAAGAGAGAATTTAAGCAGCCCTCTCAGGTTGTTTGCAAATGATGCTGTCATTTACCGTCTTGTAAAGTTATCAGGCGATCAAAAACAATTGCGAAATGATTGAAACAAGATATCTGCACGGTGTGATAAAGTGGCAAGGCTCTGAACAATGAAAAGCGTCAAGTCATCCACACGAATATCAAAAGAAATCTGCTGAATTTCGGTTCCACAGTAAACCACACAAATCTAATGACTGTGGCTTCAACTAAATGCTTAGGAATTACAATTACGAATAATTTAAACTGGAACGATCACGTAGAAAATGTTGTGGGGAAAACAAACCAATGATAGCGATTTAGGGGCAGAACATTCAGAAAATGCAAAGGGTCTATTAAATCTCTTTAATCTGCTTATACCGTGTTTGTCCGCTCTATTCTGAAGTATTTCTGCGCGGTGTGGGATTCGCATCGAAAACGTTCAGAGAAGGGCAGCTCGTTTTGTATTCTCGTGTAACAGTGGGCAGAGTGTGCCACGGACATGATACGGGAATGGAGTGGTAATAATTAAAACAAAGGGTTTTCTCGTTGCGACAGGATCTTCTCGTTAAATTCGAGTCACCGACTTTCTCCTCTTATTGCGAAAATATTCTGTTGGCGCCCTCCTGCATAGGGAGAAATGGTCATCATGACAAAATAAGAGAAATCAGAACTCGCACTGAAATATTTAAGTATTCGTTTTTCCAGCTTCCTGTTCGAGAGTGGAACGGTAGAAATGTAGCTTGAAAGTGGTTCGATGAACCCTCCGTTAAGTACTTAATTGTTAATCATGTGGCTGTAGATTTTGATGTAGAAACGTCAGTATAGTGAAGCATATGAAAAGATCAGGAAAATCTTTGTTTGGGACGCTATTCAACTCACGCATCACACTGAGTTCAATGTCGATTTTGTTGTCAAAGCGTTGACACATCATGAGAAAATGTTCACTTTGTCGTTTTGTGCAAGTTTTGTATTGATAACACTAAGTCTCGTCACCACCGATATATTTTTTTTTCAGAGCAAAACTGTCAGCGTTTGGCACTTCAGTCAAGTCGCGGCAGGCGCTCATGCGTAGTTGTTCTTGTTCAGGAGTTAAGACGCGCTGGAAAAGCGTTGTGCGCAGTTTCTCTTCTTCCAAACATTCTGGAGGAAGTTCCGAACACTTTGATTTAGAGATGTTGCTTCACTGCGATTTGTGTCCGCCCTCCGGTAGCTGAGTGGTACGCCGGCACTGTAACTCAGCGTGTTCGATCAGAGGGTTTAGCTACCCTCTATAATAAAAAAACTGAGTGAACTGGTCAACGAACAACCTGAACGAATGTGATCGGACGTCCGCCACGAACAAAGTCAACGAACAATTAAAAAAAAAGCCGGCACGGTAGCTCAGCATGTTCGGTCAGAGGGCTGCTCGCCCTCCGTAATAAAAAAAAAAAAAAACTGAGTAAAAGGAATCAACGATCAACTACAGCGGATGTCTTGTGACGTCCGCCCAGACCAAACGCAACGAACAAAACCGAACAAAATGGAAAAACAAGAAAAAAAAGTGGTCAGCGTGACGGAATGTCAATCCTAAGGGCCCGAGTTCGATTCCCGGCTGGGTCGGACATTTTCTCCGCTGAGAGACTGGGTGTTGTGATGTCCTCATCGTCATCATCATTTCATCCCCATCGACGCGCAAGTCACCGAAGTGGCGTCGACTCGAAAGACTTGCACCCGGTGAACGGTCTACCCGATGGGAGGCCCTAGTCAAACGACATTTACTGTGATTTGTGACGCAACAACTATGGCACACTACGGTCGCACGTCCACTGCGTAACAGGGCCTTCTCACAAGTGTTGGTCGAATGCACATCTGTTTTTCACAGCTTATGGTTGAAGCTATTACCGTAGTTACTGCGATGACGTCGCTTGTACGCCAGCGATAAAATCAGGTTCGGAACGTTTTGGACGAATGGTAAAGGTCAGTTTCCGACGTTAGCAACGACTCCACCGTTGCACCGTCCAGTGTCAAAGCCAAAACGTTGACCTTGACGTCTCGTTACGATCGGTTGACGACCCGTGTTAATATCAGTATCTGAAATGCAATATGGAACGTTTTGACGATCCGCTCAGTCAAGTGTGAATCGACCTTAAGCCATTCAGACACAGGAACCTAAGGCTTCAGTTTATGCTCAGTAATTTAGTCTCTCTTGATTCCGAGAATGGATAATTGGAGCAGAAGGGTGTATGCAGTTTGCTGATCTTTCCAACTCATCACAAGTTACGGCATTTGAACGTGGCTTTAAAGACCGCCATTCTCGGTGCATCGTTGGGACGTCCGCGCAGTGTGCTCGTTTTCCGTAAAGGCGCGCCGCTGGCGGGCAGGGCGAGTGCCGGGCCCTAAATAAGCGCAGATAGCGGCCCCGGGCCCCGGGCGGCTGGCGCCCAAAAACTTGGCCGGCCACATGTGTCGGTGTCGGTGCAGGCGGGTCGATGCGGCCTCCTAGCCGCGCCTCGCCTTGCCCTGCGGCGCAGCGCACGTTAGCGGGCCACATAATTACAGCGGCTCGCCTAATCTGACGATAAATCTGGCCGCGGCTGCACGCACCTCTCAGCCCCCAGACTAGCGCCTTAAAGGAGCCCTCACCAGGCCAACTGCGCAGAATCGCTTCATTTATTTACGGCGATTAACGCTGTAAAACGCGACCGACCGCTAAAGTGCTACGACTCGATAAATTTGATGTTAATGTTATGAGCGCGGGAGAGCCTTATTTACGCGTCGCCAAAGTTCACGTGCCCAACTTGGGTGCGGCGCATAGCTCACTGTTAGAGCACTTACCGCGCTCAGCGCATCCACCCTCTGGTCTAGTAGCGGAGAGGGCATCTCTCCAACGTACTGCACCAGCGACGAGGAACGTACCTGGAAGGTAAAACAAATCAGCTGTGTTAATTCGCTTCCAATCGGAAAACACATATCTCATTCAAACCTATTCCTTGTCACATAATTTTTGTCAGCTTGAAAAGCTAGATGCAACTCTAGTGCATTTAAGCCGTTTCGACAATGTTCATTCTTAGAAATCATCTATGGCAATAACATTATACACCGTCCACTCGCATCAAGCGACCATCCGTCAAAAGTCTGAATAACTAAACTACTGGCCATTAAAATTGCTACACCAAGAAGAAATGCAGATGATAAACGTGTATTCATTGGATAAATACATTTTACTAGAACTGACATGTGATTACATTTTCACGCAGTTTGGGTGCATAGATCCTGAGGAAACAGTACCCAGAACAACCACCTCTGGCTGTAATAATGGCCTTGATACGCCTGGGCATTGAGTCAAACAGAGCTTGGATGGCATGTACAGGTACAGCTGCCCATGCAGCTTCAGCGCGATACCAAAGTTCACCAAGAGTAGTGACTGGCGTATTGTGACGAGCCAGTTGCTCGGCCTCCATTGACCAGACGTTTTCAATTGGTGAGAGATCTGGAGAATGTGCTGGCCAGGGCAGCAGTCGAACATTTTCTGTACCCACAAAGGTCCGTACAGGACCTGCAACATGCAGTCGTGCATTATCCTGCTGAAAGGTAGGGTTTCGCAGGGATCGAATGAAGGGTAGAGCCACGGGTCGTAACACATCTGAAATGTAACGTCCATTGTTCAAAGTGCCGTCAATGCGAACAAGAGGTCACCGAGACGTGTAACCAATGGCACCCCACACCACCACGCCGGGTGATACGCCAGTATGGCGATGACTAATACCCGCTTCCAATGTGCGTTCACCGCGATGTCGCCAAGCACAAATGCAACCATCATGAGGCAGTAAACAGAACCTGGATCCATCCGAAACAATGACGTTTTTCCATTCGTGCACCGAGGTTCGTCGTTGAGTACACCATCGCAGGCGCTCCTGTCTGTGATGCAGCGTCAAGGGTAACCGCAGCCATTGTCTCAGAGCTAATAGTCCATTCTGCTGTAAACTCGTCGAAATGTTCGTGCAGGTGTTTGTTGTCTTGGAAACGTCCCTATGTGTTGGTTCAGGGATCGAGACGTGGCTGCACGATCCGTAACATCCATGCGGATAAGATGCCCGTCATCTCGACTGCTAATCATACGAGGCCGTTGGGATCCAGCACGGCGTTCCGTATTACCCTCCTGAGCCCACCGATTCCATATTCTGCTAACAGTCATTGGATCTCGACCAACGTGAGCAGCAATGTCGCGATACGATAAACCGCAATCGCGATAGGCTACAATCCGACCTTTATCAAAGTCGGAAACGTGATGGTACGCATTTCTCCTCTTTACACGAGGCATCATAACGTTTCACCAGGCAACACCAGTCAACTGCTGTTTGAGTATGAGAAATCGGTTGGAAACTTTCCTCATGTCAGCCCGTTGTAGGTGTCGCCACCGGCGCCAACCTCGTGTGAATTCTCTGAAAGGCTGATCATTTGCATATCACAGCATCTTCTTCCTGTCGGTTAAATTTCGCGTCTGTAGCACGTCATCTTCGTGGTGTAGCAATTTTAATGGCCAATAGTGTACCGCGCTGGATAGCCGCGTGATTAGGGCGCCTTGCCACGGTCCGCGCGGCTCACTCCTTCGGAGGTTCGAGTCCTCCCTTGGGCATGGGTGCTTGTGTTGTCCTTAGCGTAAATTAGTTTAAGTTAGATTAAGTAGTGTGGAAGTCTAGGGACCAAGGACCTCAGCAGTTTGGTCCCATAGGAACTTACCACAAGTTTCGAAATTTCTGAATAACTACCTTTCGCAGCACGAAACGTGCGAGAAGAGAGTCAGTCATTGAGGTTCTGGAAGGTACCAATAGAAATGCGGAGCCATGCCGACTTCACTGCCTTGGCCAGCTGCGCTACGTTTCTCGGTCGAAGATACATGGAGCGAAGAGTCCAATCGAAGTGGTCACACGGATTCTCGACTGGGTGGCCAGGGCAGTACGGTAGACTCATCCTGCTGCTCTTCCAACCACAGTCTGAACTGTGTGGGACGTTGCATTGTCTTGCTAATAGATGCCGCCGTGCCGCGGAAAAACAGACTGCTTGGAGGGGTGGACACGTCGCGAAGCATAGATGCATACTTGTTTTAATCCTTGTGCCTTCCAGAATGACGAGATCACTCAGGGAATGCCTCGAAAACATTTTCCACTCCTTAATGCTCCGTCTTGGTTGCAGGATGTCTGCTTTTAGACGTTTCACGCCCTACGCGCCAATGGCCATCTGTCCGATGGAGCATGAAACGTGATTCATCTGGAAAAGGCCACCTGCGCCAGTCAATGGATGTCCAGTTACGATACTGGCGGGCAAATTCCAGCACAAGTCGACGAAAAATAGCGGTTAGCGTGGGTGCATGAGCAAGGCACCTGCTACGGAGGCCCATATGCGACAACGTTTGCTGAGCAGTCGTTGAGATGACATTGATGTAGCCCCTTGGTTCGTCTGGGCGCTCAATTGCTCAACAGTTGCACGTCTATTCGCCAGTACACACCTGTGCGACCGTCATTCACCCGTCACCTATGGCTCATGGTACATCACAGTTGCCTCGGCGCCAGTTTTGGATAGCGCCATTTTGCCATCCACGACATATTTCAACTACTGCGGCTCGCGAACAGTTTCGAAACTTGGCCGTTTTGGAAATGGTTTCGCCCTTGGCCTGAAACCCAATAATCATGTCCTTTTGGACGTCAGATGAAAGCGCACCGTTTCCGCAATACGACAACGACTGCCCTGTCTCCGCCCATCCCCCCTCCCCCCCCCCCCCCTCTCCTCAGACCAGCCGCCTGTGTGTGGTTATTGCACGTTGATGTCGAACTTAGGGGGCGGTCACATTACCGTGACTGAATCGTGTACGCACGAATCCACGATTCCACTGCGGTAAGTTAGGTGTTTCAAAGTCTTTGTTTCAAACGTCTAGGGGTCGTAGATCAGGTCATAGCGAACAATTTTTGTTAGAGGTAAAACGTTCGCTGGCGCTTTTCGGCGACGCTTGGCGTCCTTTTGTTTTGGGAAAGCTCCTGAGAGGCAGCAAACCATAGGCATTCTGCGGCGATCGTATGCCTTGTGTGTTGCCTATCAGCCAGTCATCTACTTCATATGAATGGGGAATGACCCAGCAAAACGAAAGTTCCTGATTTGCTTCTAAAGTAGCTTTCTCCACTTACAAAGACTCATTCTTATGTTTATCTTACTGAAAGTCACTTTATCAACTTAGTGGGGTAGGATGTAGCAGACTCTACTACTCTGGTGAAATCTCATCGAAGGAAAGTGTCAGCTTACAATTTATATCCAACAAAAGTTTTTCCTGACGACGAGAGTTACCGCCCCTAGACGTTTGCCGAATAACCCATCCCCTAGCCAGTACAAATTTTCATCCCTGTAGAAGCGCTAATACTGCGATATTATTTCGCACAATTATTATTTTCGTGTGTAATTGCTGTGGTTGTCACTGTGACTCACCCCAACTTCGAACAATTAAGATTCGGAAGAATGCTACAACAATTTCTCAATTTCAGCTTTTCTTTTCTACATCGTGCGAGTTACAGTGCTCCTCTGTGTGCTTCCCAGTTTCTCTTATTTTATCCCATGATTCCCACACCGCTGTCGGCAAACTTCTTTCGGTAATCTCGACAGGACAGGCTTTAGGTTGCTATCCTCGGTTTCGACAGAGGTGGAGTGCCCAAGATGACGGCTATCACATCTCGTACCTTTGGCGAAACCTATTATTTCTAGGTTCGTTTGAGCAGCTGCCAGCGGGCTCAAGCGCTAGCGCTGAGTTGAAGTCGCTTTTGAGTAATGCCTCTCCCGATTATGACTACTCCGAGCGTGGCTATTAGCTGTCTGAGCAGTAAGTAGCAAGCAGCCAGAAACTGCTCAGAAAAGAAATTTCTAGCGTTCTCAAGCTGCAAGACTGGCGCTTACACATAGCTGTCTGAGTTGTAATGGGAGGGGGAGCAATCTCCACGTGACCCGTGTTTATTGTTTGTGGCGTTTTGTTTTCGAACCTGTTGCAATAGCCACGTTTGCATTATTTTAGTGCTTACGCTTCATACCTCATTGTATAACTAAAATTTAACACAAATAAACTTCATACTTTCTTTGTGTATATGTATTCTCAGTACCGATAATTTATTTTCATTGTGTTACGATAGCAAATCTTATATCATAATGAGGTGATCCCGCGTTGATAGCTCGTTGCTTGCGTAAGAACTTAACGCTCGTCAATTTGGTGCTCTGCCTGCACATGAAACCTAGTACTTCAGTAATTATAGCATCATGGAAAAAAAAACAAAATATTCTTCAAGAGACTTTAAAAAATAATATTCCTTGAAATAAAACATAGTGAACAGCTGTTTTATCACATAGTTACAATTACCTCAATTACACTCGAGTATTTCATTTTATGGCTATAATAACTAATGAATTCCCACAACCATGTTATAGTTTGTTCCCAGCCCAATTCCACTGTACCAAGTGTGCTTATATTTTTCCTTGTTACTGTATAGTAAGACTATTTGAAAACATACTGCTGACTTTTCTACTTTGACACTGATGTCTAATCATCATTTCATGTTTATCTGTGTGTGTCTGAATTGGGTGTCAATCCAGGAAGATAATTAGAATGGTAGAAAAAATAAAGTGTTAGTCCTCAATTACAGTGTGAACCTTCACATTGTGTTTGATCAGCATAGGATTACGCAACAATTTTTAAGGCTCATGTGTTCGATGTTAGTACAACTAGTAGGTTGTAGTATTCAGTTTTCATTCTGCAAGACGCTATAATAAGATAAATTTATTCCAGAGACTATTTTACATATGAGAATGTTTACGGGGAACCATTATCTCCGCTTGTAGCTCTGTTACTGATGGATCTCCAACTTGGCTTTTTGACGAGTTTGCCGCAATAACAGAATAAAGTGGTTTTTCTGGAAGCAATAAATCGATTGCTTGTAAAATTTTCCATGTGATTTATACAATTATGACACAAATTCACGTTATTAGGGAATTTTCAGTAATTTTTTTAAAGAAGTATCACAGCAGGGAAAGGTTAGAATAATACTTCACACATATGTCATGATGGAACTACTATATAAGCAATATATTCTTCAGCTATCAGTGTCTCGTATTTCCCCTTCTTCCAGTGTTGCTGTGATTGTACAAATACCACCATAAAACTGCTAAAAAGTCTAATTACAAGAACACTGCTTTAAGTATAAAACTGAACATTCGGTGCATGCAAAGTAAATTCGAACACAGTGCAACATGAGAATTGGTTTTTTAACTGCTTGAAGCAGGTACTTTATGCCAAGAAATGTTCCTTATTTTGTGTTCCTTAAATGGATATGATAAAATAACTGCGCTGAGTACAGTGACCCCATATACCCCAAATGAACAACATGCCACAGTGCTGCACATTGTCACATTATGCTCTAATATGCACGTAATTCAGAGCAGAAATGAGATGAGATGAGTAGCGTTGGAGCACAGCTAGAGTTGTAAAACTACCGTAGGCTACTGTAGACTACCATAAATAAGCGTAGACTATGGTAATTTTCCTAGAAGCTTTGGTCAGTTAAGGTTGTACCTGCATTACCTGTATGTTGGGAGTGTTGCCTGCTTATCAGGCGTTACCTCATATCGATTGCTTTCTTTACGTATGCTGTCAGTGTTTTACTATTTTCCTGTACAAACTGGAAGTGGCGAACCATCTAGGAACTGAATGAGGATATGGAAGGGGCCAAGTAAGCTAAGGAAAATTTTTGTTCTACATAGTTATCCTCCTGTCTGTTACTCATGAATCATTAGTATTTATAGCAAAACTCAAATTTTCAATGTTTCATTCAGGTTTTATTCTAAAATTACTGATTTTTAACATGAAATGGAGGGATGTTATAGCGAAAATGAAGGAAACAAAACAAATATACCATGTAGCGCCAGAAAACGCAATTTTCTTAACAAAGAGGTATAATGACAAACTGCAAAACAAAAATATATCAAACAGCACTTCTATACTTCGTCAAGATTACATAAAGCATGTTTCTGTAATTAATATGCTACTTTTGCATTTATCAATCACAACAGGAAACTCTTGCCTTTGATCATAATGAAGACCATTCTATTCAGTACAAAATAACAACAATAATTATACACATTTTTTATGTTTGTGGATAAACTGTACTTGCATTAAAAGTAAGTGCTTCGGTTACACAAGAGGACAGAAGTTACGCGATCAACTAACTTTTATTACTTAAAAAATGCGATTTATATTCTGTAAGCATATGAAATACACGAAGAACTAACATTGAATGATGTGCAGTACTAATTATGTGCAAAACAAACAACCAAACAAACAACAAAAGAAGAAATAGAAATCGTCGGTTGTCATTTTCTCTCTTACACATACATTTAGTTTCTTTCCCTACAATTCTACCAATACCACCGGTAATTGTACCATTTACTATGACATTTATGTAGTGTACCAAAACTACCGAACGATAGTTTTGGTAGACACCGAGCACGGGGTTCCTACTTCGTCGTAGCTGCGCATGCGCAGTAACGCCTGTTTTCTGGAGCTTGAAAGCAGCTCTCTTACAGCTGTTCAGACGAGCCTTCTGCCACTGTTGCTTCGCCCGTTGCTCACGGCCTGGCCTCCCTTTCGTCAATGCTTCCTCCCTCGTCCCCCTTTCCCGCTTGCCACCAACCTTGCTAGCCTTTGGCCGAACAGTAGAACGGGCACACAGGTCGCGACCCCTGGGCAGAAGGCGCGCGTGTGCACCAGCCGGACAGCCTTAACAAAAAGTACGAGGCGTTGTCTCCTGATGAAAGACCTTCTGAGCTTTGGCACGGAGGCCGGTCTTCCTGGAAGGTGTGGAGAAGCCCGGAGGGAGAGTGTGTCTGCTATTGGCAACAGGTAACAGTGTCCTTCAGAAAAATAATAGTCAGGTCGGAAAGGAAATACGCCCTCACGGCCGGGGCAGATGTTTCAGCCACGGCTTTCATGCCACAAAATCAAGGTTACTGAAGGACACATGTTATTTAAATGCGTTAGCTTCTGAAACAGTATATGCAGCGGCGCAAATGAAACGAGAAAGAAATTGCATTGGAATGTGATATTCAAGGGCGCAGCAATATTCAAAGACATGCTTTTCCGTTGCGTCGTTATCTCAGTGAAGATCCTTTAATAGTAGTCAGCTAAAGACCATGAGATGAAACCGTGCATAGAAGTGAACAATGATTAATAAAAATACCCATATAATGCAGTATTAGTTGGAGGCGACTTTAACCTACCGAGTATAGGATGGAACGTCTATGGATCATTAGAGGGGGTACAGACAGACAGTCTTGAGGAGTACTTTTGAATACATTATGCGAGCAGCTAGTTCGACAGCGCACACGCAATGGAAATATACTAGACCTCGCAGGTACAAAGAGGCCCGATATTATCTACAATGTCAAATAGAGATGGGAATTAGTGAGCATGATGTCATTATAGCAACTACGGTTACTAAAGTTAAGAAGGCTAGGAGAGTATTCTGCTAGAAAGAGCAGATAAGCAGATGTTAGCATCCCACTAGACAATGAACTCACAGCATGAGGAACGTATAGAAATTACGGGCACTGTTTAAACAGACTGTAAATCGTGTGTGTATGTGTGGAGCAAGTGGATTAAGGGCTGGTTTATCATCTAAATTCGAAAAATGCTGACGAAGCAGAGGCTGCTGCACGGTTCAAAAGAGAACGCGCAGATGATGACAGGCAAAAGTCAGCAGAAACTCGTGCGTCTGTAAAAAGATCGATGCGCAGAGCGTACAACTACCACCGTCATGTCTTAGCAAAATAACCCTACGTAAAATCGCCGAGCGGGTCTAAGGGTTCTGTCCAGTCACTCGTTGACCAGTCTGGTGTGACAGTGGGAGATATTAAAAATAAAGCCGAAGATTTAAATTTCACATTTCAGAAATCCTTAATGCAGGAGAATTGCACAAACTTACCGTTGTCTGACCATCGTACTGACTCCCGGGCGGACGATATAGTAAGAAGCATCCCTGGCGTAGGGAAACAACTGAAAGAGTTGGAAACAAGTAAGTCGCCAGGTCTGGATGGAATTCCTATTTTGTTTCACACAGACTAGCTTGAATTTATCGCGAATCTCTCGCTCAGCGCAAAGTCCAAAGCGACTGGTAAAAAGCGCAGATCACTCCTGTGTATAAAAAGGGTGAAAGAACGGATGCGCAGAATTACAGACCGGTATCCTTAACATCAATTTGTTGCAGTGTTCTTGAACGTATTCTCAGTTCGTATATAATAAATTTCCTTGAGATGGGAAAGCTTCTGCCCACGAATCAGCGCGGTTTTAGAAAGCATCGCTCGTGCGAAAGTCAGATTGCCCTTTTCTCACAAGATACCCAGCGAACAATGGATGAAGAGTAACAGGTACAAAATGGTTCAAATGGCTCTGAGCACCTGGGACTTAACTGCTGAGGTCATCAGTCCCCTAGAACTTAGAACTACTTAAACCTAACTAACCTAAGGACGTCACACACATCCATGCCCGAGCAGGATTCGAACCTGCGACCGTAGCGATCACGTTGTTCCAGACTGAAGCGCCTAGAACCGCTCGGCCACCCCGGCCGGCAGCAACAGGTACATCCCATACTCCTAGGTTTCCGAGAAGCGTTTGACATGGTGCCACACTGCAGACGGTTATCGATGATACGAGGATACGGAATAGGTCCTTACATATCTGAGTGGCTCGAAGGCTTCTTTAGTAACAGAACCCATTACATAGTCTTCTACGGTGAATTTTCACCAGAGACAAGAATATCGTCATGAGTGCCCCAGGAAGTGTGATAGGACCGCTATTATTTTCTATATACATAAATGATTTTGAGGACAGGGTGAAAAGGAATCTGCGGCTGTCTGCTGATGATGCTGTGGAGCACGGGAAGGTGCCGTCGTTGAGCGACTGTAGGAGCATACAGCACGACGTAGACAAAATTTCTAGTTGGTGAGATAAATGACACCTAAATGTAGAAAAATGTAATATAATGTAGATGAGTAGGAAAAACAAACTTTGCAATTTTTGAATACTGCTTTAGTAGTGTGCTGCTTGGCACAGTCACGTCAATTAAATATCGAGGAAAAATGCTACAAAGGAAATGGAACAAGCACGTGAGGATTGTACTAGGGAAGGCGAATGGTCGACTTCGGTTTATTGGGAGGATTTTAGGAAAGTGTGGTTCATTTATAAAGGATACTAGCGCGACCGATTCTTGAGTAATACTCGAGTGTTTGGGATCCCCACCTCCGCACCAGGTCGGATTAAAGGGAGACATCGAAGCAATTCAGAGGCATGCTGCTGGATTTGTTACCCACAGGTCGGAACAACACTCAAGCGTTAGCGAGATGCTTTGGGAACTCAAATGGAAATCCCTGGAGGGAAGGAGACGTTCGTTTGGAGGAACACTCTTAGGAGAATTTAGAGAACCGGCGTTTGAAGCTGATTGCAGAGCGATTCTACTGCCGCCAACGTACATTTCGCGTAAGTGCCACGTAGATAAGATAGGGGAAATTAGAAATCGTACGAAGCAATGTAGACAAATATCTCTATCTGTGAGTGGAACAGGAAAGGAAATAACTTTTAGTTGTACAGGGTACCCTCCACTACGCACCTTACTGTCGCTTGCGGTGTATGTCCGTATGTGTAGAAACAGAAAATAAACTACTGTAAGAGAGTAGACGGGATTTTATCATTTAAATTTCCAAAAATATATTTCGTTTAATATGAAGGTTGCTCATGCTGTCTGATTATTAGCACTGTGAGTGTATTGCAACAATTTAACAACTAAATAATTTTCGAATAGTGCTACAGCTCAGTGTTGGTTACAGTAACATTAGACATTGAAGAAATTAAAATTCTACACATTTCAGACAGATTTCTTTCATCGTCAGGCGTATGATATACAGAATGAATACTTTCGTCTTAAATCGAAGCTTAATCTGCTTGTTGCTTCAATATAAAAATGACCTGTTTCCAAGAGAAGGTCAAAGTCTGCAGATAGTGGCGCCAGCCCGTCTCCGTATCTGAAAGGTCAGTGACTGACTGCCACGAGGAGGACGCGGTTTCGGTTCCATCCACTCACAGGTTTCTTTTTCCCGCGTGGGAGGTCACGGACGGGTTGTACTCAAATTCGGGACGCCAATTGAGATGCTAAGTGATCTAGCGGATCTAAGATTCGGAGAGCCGACAACGGCTCGGGGTATGAGGTGTCCCTCAATACATGCCCATTTAAAAGAAAAAAAGGGGTTCAAATGGCTCCAAGCACTATGGGACTTAACATCTGAGGTCATCAGTCCCCTAGACGTATAACTACTTAAACCTTGCATGGGGGCTTAATTATAAATATAATGAATGCAAATACTTTTTAAATTTTTAGTAGCTGTACGTCCGGTTACGCAGTCTCGTAAACGGTTGGCCCTGATTAGTATTTGTACGCAAGAATGAAACGAAATTTCCGTTAACACAATTAATTAAGTCCCCAGCAACTATGAAAGCTACGAAACAACAAGGCACAAGTGTCGCTGTTCTGTGTGTGGAAGTGTGATTCAACGTACACATCTGGCACGGTTCTTCCTCAATACGACAAGATATTTTAAATACCATTTATACTGAAGTAATTAAAAAAAATAAACAGAAATACTATAATTGCACATAGAAACCAGAAATACAGTCTAATACAAGAACACGAGTGATGTATCGACAGAAGTGCCGACACAGTGTTATTTTGAGGGGGCCGATAGGCACGCTATCTAACGCAGACGGGCGTGAATTCTGGAACAGGATAACTATTGAATGGTAGCAAGAAAAGTACGTAGCTGCATTACACTTAACTTTATTCGTTGATGAATACAGCGTTCTTCTGGAGACATCTATACTATAACTCTCAAACTAGGTAAGGCTAATGGCGCCTTGCTAGGTCGTAGCCATGGACTTAGCAGAAGGCTATTCTAACTGTCTCTCGGCAAATGAGAGGAAGGCTTCGTCCGTATTGTCGCTAGCAATGTCGTCGTACAACTGGGGCGAGTGCTCGTCCGTCTCTCGAGACCTGCCTTGTGGTGGCGCTAGGTCTGCGATCACACAGTGGCGACACGCGGGTCCGACATGTACTAAATGGACCGCGGCCGATTTAAGCTACCACCTAGCAAGTGTGGTGTCTGGCGGTGACACCACAACGAGCCAGATGCTTTGTTGACTGAACCTGTGACCAATAGGTATTATTGTTTAAGACATTGAAATAATAAAGAAAAAGGAATTTTTTACCTTCATATATATTGACGAAAAGGTACACTCTGATCATTACAGCATCCCCAATCCAACAACATCTGGTGTCTAGCCCATCAAAACAATATGACAACATCTGAACAAACACTCTCCATGGGAACTTCTCAACAACGATTCACCACTCCTACTGCTACTTCTCAATAAGAACTCTCCACTACCACATCTCAACAAACACTGCCTACTGCTACTTCTCAATAAGCAGTCTCCACCACGACTTCTCGACAAGAACTCACCACTGCTACATCTCAATAAGCACTGCCTACTGCTACTTCTCAATAAGAACTGCCAGTGGAGGCGGCGGAATAAAACTCTTTGGCGCAATCTCTGGCGCTGTGGCTCAGTGTAGCCACCTTTCAACCTAACTAGCCTAAGGACATCACACACGTCCATGCCCGAAGCAGGATTCGAACCTGCGACCGTAGCAGCAGCGCGGTTCCGGACTGAAGCGCCTAGAACCGCTCGGTCACAGCGGCCGGCTCACGCCCATCCAAGTGATGCATTTGACAGAGGATGGCGCCGCACCTGGTCTTGCTCAGCGAGCATCGGGGTATGTTATGTGCAGAGGAATGTTCAAATGCGACTTATCAATTGGAAACCTGTACTATGTGCATCTAGTAACAACGAAGCATCGAGCATCGGGGTATGTTATGTGCAGAGGAATGTTCAAATGCGACTTATCAATTGGAAACCTGTACTATGTGCATCTAGTAACAACGAATGTATGTGTGCAAAACACAACTATATGTTTGTAAATAGATAATTGAAATGAACTGCTAAGAGTGACTGCAGCTCTCCCATCAAATACAATAATTAAGTAATTTTCTCTAGACCACTGAAAAGACGGAACTTTTCCTCAACTTTATGATCAAGCATAATGCAAGTACCAACTGAGGAATGGTAAACATGGAAGCCATTCGATAAGTAATGAAAAGTGCTCAACGATTGGAATAAAAGTCGTACCAACCAGCGCAAAGTATTTTTAACAAAAAGCAGTAAACAACCGTAATTTAAATTTAGAACCGTTGTCGGTTTTTAAGTTTTAGCCACTCGTCGTCAGACAGCATACGTGATTCGGTGAAACGAAATGATCCTACAGCGTTATTGGCCAGGACACCCCATCACGGTTCGCTGATACGATGTCATTGCGTCCTGAGATCAACATGTGTTTGCAGAGAATACTATTCTAGCATGCACTGTATCCCCATAATCTCTATTTATATTTATTTTTGAATCATATAATTGCACACGATGTTGCTTTTATGGTCTTCAGCCCAATGGCTGGTTTGATGCAGCTCTCCATGCTACTCTATCCTGTGCGAGCCTCTTCACCTCCGAATAACTACTGCAACCTACATCCTTCTGAATCTGCTTAGTGTATTCATCTCTTGGTCTCTATCTATGATTTCCTCCCCACCCCTCCCCCATTCCCCCCCCCCCCCAGTACTTAGCTGGTGATCCCGTGATGCATAAAAATGTGTCCATTATGAACCGATGCCTTCTTTTGCTTAAATTGTGCCGTAGATTTCTTTTCTCCTCAATCCTACTTAGTACTTCCTCACTAGATACGTGATCTGCCAATCTGATCTTCGCGCAATAGTGTCAACTTTTAATAGCTTTTACAGTGGCTAAAGAATCAATAACTTTTCGAAATTTCAGAAACACCGAATCTACTGATTATTTCGGCTTATGTCTTTCAACTCGTTCTGTGTGAAGAACGCGAGATGAGTGTCGCATAATCGATGGCTGTCCATTGGAGAGACGGAAGGCAGGGATGGAGGGGAGGCGTTTCGTAAAACACAAGTCATTACGGCCGAATTGAAGATATGATGATCGTTCAGTATTAAGTTTTGCAATGTTTCTTTAAGAAGTTTCCTGCACTATTCTCGCCCAATCCGAGCTTGTACTTCGCTTCTAACGACCTTTTTTTCAACAGACGCTAAATTATTATTTTCGTTTGCTGCAACAGAGAAATATCATTGATGTAAGGCTGTAGTTCTTTGGAGCGCTTATGTTGCCTGCCTTATAAGCACTATGACCTACATTAAATACAAGTTTCGTTTCAGACCTGAAAAGGATTTATTTGGTATGTTTGTTTGCATGCCCATCTTCCACAGCAGCTGTTACAATCAATTATGCAGTAAGTTTAAGAGTAACAAACCAATAAGAATGGATTTTTTGAGTCTTGAGGATTTATATTTTAGCTGGTTCAACTGCTGTCGGCACGAATAGTTCTAAAATCAACGAGACTAAACTGTTCAGAAGTCTCACCATTTAATGGAGGGGGGGAGTGAGAGAGGGATAGGGAGAGGGAGATGGGTAGGGGGACGGGGAGGGGGAGGGGGGAGGAGGAGGGGGAGGAGGGGGAGGAGGGGAGGGTGGGAGGTTCAAATGGTTAAAATGGCTCTGAGCACTATGGGACTTAACATCTATGGTCATCTGTCCCCTAGAACTTAGAACTACTTAAACTTAACTAACCTAAGGACATCACACAACACCCAGCCATCACGAGGCAGAGAAAATCCCTGACCCTGCCGGGAATCGAACCCGGGAACCCGGGCGTGGGAAGCCAGGACGCTACCGCACGACCACGAGCTGCGGGCGAGGGTGGGAGGGATGGAGGGAAAAAACGAAAAGGAAAGTGATGGAAATGGAGGGAAGAAGAGAGTGGGGATGGTAGAGTGACATAAAACGGGAACGAGAGCGAGAGAGAGAGGAAATGGATGGAGTGGGAGAGAGTGAGAGGCAAACACAGAGAGAGATATTGGATAATATTTCAAATCGTTCAAATGGCTCTGAGCACTATGGGACTTAACATCTGAGGTCATCAGTCCCCTAGACTTAGAACTACTTAAACGTAACTAACCTAAGGACATCACACACATCCATGCCCGAGGCAGGATTCGAACCTGCGTCCGTAGCGGTCGCGCGGTTTCTGACTGTATCGCCTGGAACCGCTCGGATAATATTAATGGAAAGAAGTGCAAATTGCAGAACTGCACGTGGACTCACTCCCGGTCAACAAAACGATTATACCAAGACGCTGAGGATCGGAGAAGTATATCAACACCAGCTACAGACCAACAGTAGCTGCTAGCAGAGAAGTCTATCGCAATACTCGCAACACCTTACCAGATTAAGAGACATATTTGTGTCAAGGCGCATAGGCGCATAGGAGCAGAATCCGCAGGGGACATTACAGGCAGAGGCAAAAGACTAGAATATGTTAAATAAATTATGGAAGACCTTGTCTGTAGTAGATATATTAAAATAAAGAGATGGAAGATGAAATTAAGTCAGACGGTAGACCGGTTACGTATGAATGACGTATGGGTGCTTATCGTATTCTTTTATCGTCCTGTTTGTCGTCGTCTTGATGTAGAAGATAGACAGCTTTGCACCACATTACCTGCCAGAAATAAATACCGCTGTCACCTATCTGAGAAACATAAGGTCCCGCTGAAATGGGAATCTGAGGATAAGTGTTGCGTGGGACAGCGCCGTAAAAGCGGGGCCGAGATTCCCCGGCATGCGCTGAGCGCAGCCGGCGTGTGGTGACGTGCTGGCTGCCGAGGCGGCGCGGCGAGCACAGCACACGCGACCGGCGCGCGCGCTGCGTGAGACAAGCATCAGGGCGCTTCAGCGGCTTATCTCACGCGACTGGACGGCGCGCAACGCCAAAGGAGCCCTCCTCGGCAGACGCGAATTTGTGGCGCTACCGGCGCCAATCGCGACCTCCGATCTCTGTCGCGTTACCACCGCTGCTGCTGCCGGCTCACGCCTCCGCAGTACTCCACTTGCTTTGAGAAATACGACCAGCTTCATTACCACCACCATTATCATTATTTGCTCTTTAGACCTTGCTATGTCGTGGAAACTTCAAGTTGCGCTTAACCGTCAATAGGCTCATTTCATCGTCTTTGGTTATGCGAAGTCCAGTCTTCTTCTTGTTCTGCCTATCCACTAATGGATGTTGGTGACCACACGCTGCATCTTTTGCCTATGAACCGGAGTGTGTAGCAGTTGATCTGCACTTGGTAATTCTGTCCATTGCTTTACGTTATCTAACCAAAACGGTGCAGGAAGGAATTATCTCAATGGCATGGAAATCCGTAAATTTGATGTACGTTGTGAGGTAACAGGCAAGCTGTGGCGCCCTGAAAATATTCTAAGTTCGGAGTTGGCGTGGCCGCTCTGAGGCCTCTCGGTAGGTCCCGGCCCCGCAGCAACCACGTGGTGCCGAACGTTAGCTTAGCAAGAGGGGTAGCCCCAACTCGTGGTCCAGCCGCATGGCTGGGAAATCCATGGTGACTCTGTGTCGATGGAGGAGACTTGCCGGAAGTGCCAAAGATGGCGGACTTTGTGAAACCTTAATGGCAGACATTTCACAGTTTTTATAGAAACCAATAGTAGCCAGATGAATCATGACACATGATACCTCAAAAAGAAACATGTACATTACCATTATTTGCATGACGATTCTGATGGTGTAATCGGATTTGCAATATCTTTATTAGTTTAAAGTTTAGTATCTGACTGTAAATTATACAAGTAACACCCAGCAACGAATTTCCAAAATCTAACGGTTCATCCGATTTCGTCGATCAACGTGTCTTTAGAAAGCCATTAGTGTAAACCTAAATTCGTATGAATTACAGGCATGTAACTTGAATACTACATGAGTTATTGGAGGTCAAACTGGCCGACTACTACTAATCGCGTCAGGCTATAAGTACTCCATAGCGACACGAAAACGGTAGCACCATGCTTCGTCTATGTCTTTGTTTATATCAGATATATACCGTGTGATCAAAAACTCAGTATAAATTTGAAAACTTAATAAACCACAGAATAATGTAGATAGAGAGGTAAAAATTGACACACATGCTTGGAATGACATGGGGTTTTATTGGAACCAAAAATAAAACAAAGTATTGCCAGACGCGTGAAAGATCTCTTGCGTGCGTCGTTTGGTGATGATCGTGTGCTCAGCCGCCACTCCCGTCATGCTTGGCCTCCCAGGTCCCCAGACCTCAGTCCGTGCGATTATTGGCTTTGGGGTTACCTGAAGTCGCAAGTGGATCGTGATCGACCGACATCTCTAGGGATGCTGAAAGACAACATCCGACGCCAATGCCTCACCATAAATCCGGACATGCTTTACAGTGCTGTTCACAACATTATTCCTCGACTACAGCTATTGTTGAGGAATGATGGTGGACATATTGAGCATTTCCTGTAAAGAATGTCATCTTTGCTTTGTCTTACCTTGTTATGCTAATTATTTCTATTCTGATCAGATGAAGCGCCATCTGTCGGACATGTTTTGAACGTTTGTATTTTTTTGGTTCTAATAAAACCCCATGTAATTTCAAGCATGTGTGTCAATTTGTACCTCTCTATCTACATTATTCCGTGATTTATTAATTTTTCAAATTTATACTGACTTTTTGATCAGCCGGTACTATTCACGAAGAAACTAGTTAAATATTTACTGCGTTTTACAAAGCACAGAGACATCAGGCTACTGGCCTACCTTTTTGTTCTATTCCTTTGATATATGTTTATTTAATTTGTTTATGTACCTAATAACGTGTGTTAGAGCGTGTTTATGGTCCAGCCGTAGGAATATATATTTAATTTCATGTTATTTAAATGTAAATTCAGTATTTCGAATGTGTTTCATTATGTTTGTGTGCGTGCGTTGGCTTGAAGACATGGCGCGAGCGCTCTAGCCAGTCACAGAGCTCGTGAATGGGGAGACTGGATGGAGGTTCGGAAGGGTGCGGCGCGAGCGTCGGTCGCACAGGACACGGGGAGGCTGGACGCGGCGGCGCGACTGACGCGCAGTCACGGGAAAGACTTGGACAGCCGAGCAATTCGCGCGTGGTCGCGGGAGATAGAAATACTTCGAAGTGTCTACTTGTGCACTTGTGAGATTTCCGTGGCTTCTACAGTGAAGACGTAGTGTGCGTTTAGAAGTGAACATCTCGCGAGCTATGTTGCTGTTCAGAGCTAATTACATGCAGTAGGAATCTATTGTTTCCCTGTTATTCAACCTACGTTTTATTTAATTGCTGGACCATTGACACCAATAAGTGTTTTACTGAAAAATACCGCATTCTCAAAAGTACTTCTACTATCGTACTCATCATTTAAAGTCGTTAAGATAGTACCTGCAGATTTTATTTAGTTGCAATCTTTCATTTATAAATTTCTATATCACATCCAAAATTCGCAATTTCCGAGTGATAGGAACCTTCGACCATTCGGTTCATGTGTGTATTCTTATCGTATGCTGTAGACTCAGCAGGATTTGATCTGTAATGCGGCAACTACGTACCCCAGCCCCTAGACAACGAAACTAGCCAAAACTTTCAATATTTCAACTCTGAGTCGGTGGGTACGCAGTTGAGAGTCACCATCATTTCATTTTCTTTTTCAAAAGCCCGCAACGTGTACAGACAAACAAATGATTACAATTTCGGACCTGTTAAAGAGAAAAAACTTGACAAATTGAAGAAGCCAGTAACGCATTGGTCTACCTCTGGCCCTTATGCAAGCAGTTATTACGCTCGCCACTGATTGACAGAGTATTTGGACGTCCTCTTCGGGGACATCGTGCCAAATTCTGCCCAGCTGGCGTGTTAGATCGTTAAAATCCTGAGATGGTTGCACGGCCCTGCCCATGTAAGTCCAGGATGGCTTGCCCTGAACGGCGAAAAAACAGGGCGTAAAATATCGTCGACTTGGCGCTGTGCTGTAAGGGAGCCGCCGTTGACAACCAAAGGAGTCCTACTATGAAATTAAATGGCACCCCATACCATCACCCCTGGCTGTCTCGCCGTCTGGTAAGCGGTAGGCAAGTTCGTATCTCACTGCTATGCATGGCGTCTGTAGACACCTCTTCGCCGGTCGTCGGGGCTCAGTTCCAAGAGGGACTCATCACTGAGACAAGTGCACTCCAGTCAATGAGATTTCAAGACGAAGACGTGTCTGGACGTGCCTCGGACAGCGATGGAATATCAGCCTGACTGTCGCCTGCCATACGGCCCGACAAACATGAGTGTTGGTCTGGGGTGGCATTTGTTTTCTTAGCAGAACATCTTTGGTTGTCATCCGTGGCACCCTTACTGCACATCGGTACGTCGACGATATTTTATGCCTCGTTTGTTGGCCTTCATGGCAATCCATCCTGCGCTTAGATTTTAGCAAGATAATGCCTGCTCGCTGACGGCCAAACCCTCAGAAGATACATATATTCGCTGTTTCGCAAAATGTGTCGTACGTACTCAGTTATTCTTCTTATATACGTTAATAACATTTCTGGCTGTTTGTGTATTCTTCGTAAGACTTTGGTGTTAGGAGTACTTATCGCATATGGTATTTTAAGCGTTCTGCCGTCGGCTGGTCCCGGCGGAGGTTCGAGTCCTCCCTCGGGCATGGGTGTGTGTGTTTGTCCTTAGGATAATTTAGGTTAAGTAGTGTGTAAGCTTAGGGACTGATGACCTTAGCAGTTAAGTCCCAGCCGGCCGGAGTGGCCGTGCGGTTCTAGGCGCTACAGCCTGGAGCCGAGCGACCGCTACGGTCGCAGGTTCGAATTCTGCCTCGGGCATGGATGTGTGTGATGTCCTTAGGTTAGTTAGGTTGAAGTAGTTCTAAGTTCTAGGCGACTGATGACCTCAGAAGTTAAGACGCATCGTGCTCAGAGCCATTTAGTTAAGGCCCATAAGATTTCACACGCATTTCACACACACGTTCTGCCGTAAATCCACATTTTCACGGCGTCAATCGTGTTTGCTGTTGACATATTTAGTGTCTACCCTTCAGAAACGTACACAAGTACAGATTAGACGCAGCATCTTACTAATCGAACTCTAAGGTTCAGGTCTAGGTCTTTACTTGTGATCATTTTCTTGAATTTTATAAATACGTTACGGACGTTCACTATGCGACGTTTACCCCCGTGTCTCACCTAGAATCTTTATAGACTGACGTTTCAAGATACTTGAACCATTAAGAAGCCATTGAACTGTCGATTTGCATTTGTAAAGGAGTCAGTCCGTCGTGTGACAATCATAAAGTGGATCTTTTTGGTGTTAATACTCAGATCTGGAGTACTGCTCTAATCTCCTCCTATGTTCGCAAGTTGTTGAAGATCATCTAAATTGCCGCGCGGAGTGACGGCGCGGTTTTAGGCGTCATGTCACGGACTGTGCGGCTCCTTCCGCCGGAAGATCGAGTCCTCCCTCAGGCATGGGTGTGGGTGTTGTTCTTAGCGTAAGTTAGTTTAAGTAGCGTGTAAGTCTAGGGACCGATTACCCAAGCAGTTTGGTCCCTTAGGAATCCACACACATTTGAACACTTGAACATCATCTAAATCGTCAACAATCAATACTTTATAATCAATGTAGTGAATGTCGTTGATGAAGACCTCATTCACCTTTAAGACTTTTTCTACATCAGTAAGTGCTCCCTGAAAGGTACTCTCTGAGCACAAATTGAATAACAGAGAAGGAACAATGCATCCTCGTCGGACTCCTCTACAGATGACATCATTAGCAAACTTAACCTGCACTGTCTGACTCCAACGTAAATTCTCTATACGGTGGATGTTTTTATGGTGTACGTATATTCATTCTTTTGAGAATTTCTAGGAATTTATGATCAATTATTCTATTAAAGACTTTTTATGATCAGCAAAACAGACGTTAAACTTTTATCCCGATTACAGCAAAAATCTTTATGGTAGTAGGGATAAAATGCAGTGAAAATAAGCTATCTACATGTTTAGCAGAGCCTACAGTAACGTAACAAGAATCGGACATGAAAAGAAAATGGTTGTTGAGAAAAGAGCGAGACAGGGTAGTAGCCTATCCGTCATGTTATTCAATCTATGCACTGAACATGCCGTGAGGGAAACGAAGGACAGATTTGGAAAGAGAATTACGGTGTAGGAGGACAAATAAGAACTTTGAGGTTTGCAGACAACATTATAATTCAGTCAGATACGGCTGAGGACTAGAAAGATAATTTCAGTGTCTTAAAAAGAGGCTCTAAGATGAACGTCAACAAAAGCAAAACAAGGGTAATGGAATGGAATCGAATTAAGTCAGGCGAAGTACCGTTAATATCTCCAATGTTTTCTGCTATACAGGAGAAAAATAAACCGCTGGTGGAAACCCATGTCCATAACTATCATCCACCAAGAGAACAGAGATCGTTCATAGGAGACAAGGCCCGTCTACGCAGCATTTAGCCTCATCTTCTCCAATTTACAATCACGGCAATCAGTCGCGGTCACTGATTGACGAACAACATTGTGAGACGTTCCGCCTAAGGTACATCAGTGTACAAAATCACGTTTGCTGCCGAAGGGGTGGCCTGGCGGCAGGCGCCAGCGCCTCTAACTTGGACGCTCTGTAGCGTCGTTGGATGACGTTTCCGGCCACGCGTTCCTATCCTCTATTTGTTCCTCAAGAAACGCTCTGCAACCCCTCGAAGTTTGTCACAATATTTCTAGAACTACCTGTATATGAAAATGTACGCTCACGCTCATCATAAATCAAGGATAATTGCAGAATGTGGTGCCACACAACGTGGCACTACACAAAACTGGCGCTAATAACATAGGCAGGTAGGGAACACACACGACACAGATCTGTAAGTCCACGGTATTGGTGATAAGTTGAGAAAACCGTCCCGAAACACATGTGCTACAAAACGCCACTGTTTCCTGCGCATGTACCCCGACATCAATATGGGATATGATTACCCCAACCACACGTACACAGGCCGCACAACGGGTTGGCATACTCTGGATTAGGTGGTCGAGCAGCTGTTGGAGTATAGCCTCCCATTTCTGTATCAGTGCCTGTCCCAGCTCCTGAAGTGTCGTAGGGGTTTGAAAACGTGCAGCGATATGTCGACCGAGAGCATGCCAGATGTGCTTGATGGGGTTTAGGTCTCGAGAACAGGCAGGCCACTCCATTCGCCTGTTATCTTCTGTTTCCATGTACTCCACGATGGCAGCTCGGTGTGGCCATGCGTTATCATCCATCAGGAGGAAGGTGGGAGCCACTGCATTCCTGAAAAGGCGGACATAATGGTGCAAAATGACGTCCAGATACACCTGACCTGTTAAAGTTCGTCTGTCAAAGACATGCAGGGGTGTACGTGCACCAATCATAATCCCATCCCACACCATCAAACCACGACCTCCATACAGGTCCCTTTCAAGGACATTAATGGGTTGGTATCCGGTTCCTGGTTCATCCCAGATGAAAACCCGGCGAGAATCACTGTTCAGACTATACCTGGACTTGTCCCTGAACATAGCCTGGGATCACTGTTCCAATGACCATGTACTGTGTTCTTGACACCAGGCTTTACGGGCTCTCCTGTGACCAGGGGTCAGTGGAATGCACCTTGCAGGTCTCCGGGCGAATAAACCATGTCTGTTCAGTCGTCTTAGATTGTGCGTCTGGAGACAACTGTTCCAGTGGCTGCGGTAAGGTCCGGAGCAAGGCTACCTGCAGTACTCCGTGGCCATCTGCGGGCACTGATGGTGAGATATCGGTCTTCTTGTGGCGTTGTACACTGTGGACGTCCCGTACTGTAGCGCCTGGACACGTTTCCTGTCTGCTGGAATCGTTGCCATAATCTTGAGATCACACTTTGTGGCACGCGGAGGGCCCATGCTACGACCTGCTGTGTTTGACCAGCCTGCAGTCGCCCTAGTATTCTACCCTTCATAACGTCATCAATACGTGTTCTTTGAGCAATTTTCAACACACAGTCATCATTAGCACGTCTGAAAAAGTCTGCACACTTACTCGCTGCACCACACCCTGACATGCAGCAACACACCTCTGCGTATGTGAACTGCTGCCAGCGCCACCGTGCGACGACCGCAGGTCAATGGTCATACCCCGAGGTGATTTAAACCCGCAAACAACCCACCAGAGCGTTGTTTCACCATGTATCAGTATTATCCTTAATTTATGAGCATGAGTGTAGATCGATGTAGAATATGGGTGTAAAACCGAATCGCGTCTTGCCGCACAGAAAGTTACATAAAAAAGTGGCTGTTTCCTGTAATTCTTCACAGAATTTAATCGAAAGCCACGGAGCTGAACCACCATTATCATGAATAAATTAGAGCCACATAAAGTAGTGTAGATAACGGCAGACGTTGGGAACAAACATGGAAATGAAAACGTAGGTTCATTATAGAGAGAAGGTAGTGGACAGAATTAAATGGGTTGTAAGGCTCCGGGTTATTAACAGAGGCCATACGGCGGAGTGCGTCTGTCGGTAATGCGTCCTTTGTTACACCTTGCGTAAAACGGCTGAACCCGTGAAAAGCGGCTTTTGAGACGCTCAGAGGTAGTAGAGAGGTAATGAAAACTGCAGGATGCCGGGGCACTAATGGCGAAAGGTATCACCGAAACCCGCCGTGGCCTCCACGAGTGAGGCGTTCTCCGGGAGCGACCGAGCGTGTCGGCATGCCCTGACGTGCGCGTCAGCCGCACGCACTCCTGTACGCACCCGCACTGCTGCTGGAGCACGCACACCACGCATCCACTCCTGCACCCGCACGCTGCTTCACTAGAAAATGTGTGCCTCTGCTTCAAAAGGCTAACAAATAAATGTAGTGCCGTTTGTAGAGCGTGGATCACAGATAAAAATAACTATTATGTTAACAAGACTAACGTACAAAGGCTGATTAACGCAGACTGAGGCTCATTTCTTTCACAGATGTTTATTATTCCATGTCGGTGTTTACATGATCTTTTTTCAAAGTACTCTCCTCTTGAACGCTTTTTTATAGCGTCTCTGCCAGTCCTCGAACACACGCTGCAGATCATCCTTCGTCAGGTCCATGAGAATCGCCTCAGTTTCTTGAGCACTGCTTCACAGTTCTCAAATCCAAAGCCCCGAAGCCTTGCCTTTCGTGATGAGAATAAACAAATCACAGGCTACAAGATCGGGTCTATAAGGTGAACACGGTACACAGGCAATGTTGAATTGACCGAGAAACTGCATGACTTGATTTTCGACGTGAGGCTGTGCATTGTTATGATGAAGTCGCCACCCAGTCCGAGAGAATTGTGGTCGTTTCCTTGCAAAGTGCTTCCTCACTTTAACCAATACTGGGGTTCAGTATGCTGCTATAACACTAGTGTGAGGGGGAACTGCATGCTGGTAAATCATTGTATGATAATCAAAAAATGTGATAAGCATTACTTTCCCTACAGGTGGAACGCCTTTCACCTATTTTGGTGTTATGGAACCTGGCGATTTCCTCGCCGTGCCGGCTCGTTTCTCCTCAGGATCATAACGATGCAGCTCTGACTCATCACCGGTGACGATCGGTTCCAGCAACACATCCCCTCCGTCAGCAAAGAGACGAGCACCTCACAGCTTGTGTCCATTCGAACAGCCTTTGTTCGCGAGTTAACATGCACAAACACGGATCATATGGAGATCAAGCATAATCGTAAAGGTACTGCCACATAAATTCTCAATACTTCACTGACGTTACGTAATGCTATGCGCCATCCTCACGGGAAATGACAATAGTAGTGTTGATGTTGACATCAGTCACAACAGAAGCCGCAACATCGGTCCTGCCTTGCTTCAGACAAACAAGTAAGCCTTCTTTGAAGTCCTTGAATCACCTAGCCTCTATTGCACGAGGTAGCGTATTTTCACCGTGCGCTGCTGTAGCTTTTCGTAAGTTTCAGTGGCTGTATGGTTTAAACGAACAGAGAATTTTATTCCGCTGTACTTCTCCTCTCCCGTCGTCTTCATTGTTTGGTATGCGAAGCGCAAAGTGCGACTACAAAATAGAGCATTACTACCAACCTACCAATAGTGCTGTCGCCTATGGACATAATACAAAAATACCCGCTCTTTTCAGATATTCATGGTACAGATGAGACACTATCACGGAAACTATAGGGAAATACCAGCCTCAGTCTTTGTTGATCAGCCCTCATGCATGCTGATGGGACTATTACAAGTTGGATTAAAGGAAGAGATCGAAGAAATTAATGAAGATTTGCGCCTCGTGTCCAGAGTTTCATAGAAAGCAATACAATGTCACGTTAAAGCTCTACAAACACCGCTGTGGATCATGGAAATCATTACGCTCAACAGACACTGCTGACATACTCCTGGGTGGTGACTCTCGACCCGGAGATAAGCCAGTTGAATCTGTGTGGTGGATGAAGATTTCATTGCTAATGTTTGGCCGGCAAGAGAACGTCAGATGGTCGCATAATGTTCCTGATCACCAGTCTTTGTGCTAGTGCCCCAGATTGAATTCCAAACCTCTCCGCAGTGTCTCACTGAAGTGAGGGCATATGATACTGTTGACAGTGATCCGTTCTATCCGATGGTTACATTAAGCTCGGCAACCCCTTTACCTGGAGGTAGTCTAGCGGAAAAGTCTATGGGCCGGCGTTGGGTTTCACCATCTCCCTTCACTCACCACCATCATCATCATCATCATCATCATAGAACACAAACATAAGACTACACTATACACGCTTCCATTACAGAGTCACCTACACGCTACAAAAGACACACACGACACACGTTTCTAATGTCAACCGGGTGAGGGACCAATGTGCGCTGAGGAAGAACAAGTTTGCCGAGAGGCGGCTCAAGCTATCCCGTGGAATACTACAGCCAACAATGCCATACGACATCTAAATTTACAAAACGAGGGTAAAGTTAAGGCTACACTGTCGCGTTCCGACAATCTTTCTTCCCAAGCTCCAGCCACGGTGGGAAGAATTAGGTGTTGACGGCGCGTTTGGAAGAGAGCGGAAGAGAGGCACTTTGCAGAATACAGATACAGATATGCTGAAGAGCCAAAGAAACTGGTACACCAGCCTAATATCCTACAGGGCCCCCGAAAGAACGCAGAAGTGCCGCAACACGATGTGCCATGGAGTTGACTAATTTTTGAAGTCGTTCTGGAGGGAACTGACGCCATGAATCCTGCAGAGTTGTCCATAAATCCGTAAGAGTTCGAGAGGGGTGGAGATCTCCTCTGAACAGCACGTTGCAAGGCATCCCAGATATGCTCAATAATGTTCATGTCCGGAGAGTCTGGTGGCCAGCGGAAGTGTTTAAACTCAGAAGTGTGTTCCTGGAGCCACTCTTAACAATATTATTCTTGACGTGTGGAGTGTCGCATTGTCTTGCTGACACTTGTTGATGGCCCAGCATTGAAATCTGTAGCAATTTGCGGAAGGGTTGCACTTCTGTAACTTTGAACGATTCTCTTAAGTCGTCGTTGGTCCCGTTCTTGCAGTATCTTTTTCCGGCCGCAGCGATGTAGGAGATTTGGTATTTTACCAGATTCCTGATATTCACGATACACTTGTGAATTGGCCGTGTGGGAATATCCCCACTTCATCGCTACCTCGGAGATGCTGTGCCCATCGTTCGTGCGCCGACTATAACACCACGTTCAAACTCACTCACATCTTTATAAGCTGCCATTATAGCAGCAGTAACCGATTTAACAACTGTGCCAGACACTTGTTGCCTTAAACAGGAGTTGCCGACCGCAGCGCCGTATTCTGCTTGTTTACGTATCTCTGTATTTGAATACACATGCCTACACCAGTTTCTTTGACGCTTCATTGTGTAACAGACTGGCAATCGCTCGAAAATTTAGGTTTTGCGCTTTACCTTTATTGAGCCGCCTAGGAACGAGGAAATGGGAATTACCATGCCGCCTGCGCCTGCCGAATAGTTGTTTGCGTGGCAAAACAGGTGGAGCGCGAAGTGTACACAGTGCAGTGATCAACTGTGAGCCGCAGATTTCTAAAATAGTTCAGAGAGATTGCGTCGGGCATTTAAATTTCGTGTGGTCGTATCACAATGAGAGAAAAGAAACGGACTCAAATTTTGGCTGAACAGGTGCCTGACAAAGACATCAAGCAGCCAGCAATATTTGGGAAACAGAAGGATGGAAATGGGATGGTGACCAGTACCAATTGAAAAATGACGCAGTAAAAGTCTTGTAATGGACGTTCAGGACTTGTCATCATAATATGAAGGATGACACGTATGCAGTGAGAACCTGAACCCCACTTTTCTGAGGTTTTTCGGGGTTAATTTCTGTGTATTTTTTGTACGAGGGACTCTCGGTCTCTGGTGCCTAGTTACGAAGTAGTTTAATTTTCTTCGATTTATTGCTTCCATTTATCTTTGTATCGCTACGACACCGAAAATATATGCACACGAGCCGAAACGCCGACGGGATGGTGTGTTTTTTATGAACAAGTTTGTTCCATTATCTCACAGTATTTGCCATTGACAGTGGTAACGTCCACTTCACTCTTTGCACTCAAGCTTGTATTCAGCACTGCTCTCGGTTCCTTTTCCGGGAGTCTTTGTCGTACGTTAACAGTGATGAATAGCAGTTTTGCTGATGGCAAATTGCAGGCTTTTTCACTGTTGTCAAGGTATTTTTACAGAAACAAGACAATTGCGACACCAAACCGCATAATCGTAACGAGTCAGCGAGACAAGGGGCCTTTTATAACAAAATGCTCAGAAAATATACTTGAGCAATCTCCGAATTTTTGCCTTGGAGTTCGAGTTCACGTTGTATGGTTACGCGGTCATGATTGGAAACAAAATTTTAATTTTCTTTGAATTGAGTGTTCAAAAGCTTTGGTTTGGTAGATACATTGCTATTGATAATTAATGTGGGTAATTTGCTTTGATTTACACTATTGGTTTACAGATAGCAGAGGCTCTTTTGCCTTGGCAGAGATGGAAACTCGGCTTATCATTGCCTCAGTAGCGATGGAAGTAGGCAGAAGTAGTGAAAATAGCAATGGTATAATGAGGTATTTGTAAATCGCTGCCGTTAATACATCGAGGAGAAGTAGGAACTCAGCCTATTTAGGAAAGTGGAGGAAGGGCGATGAAGTCTAAAAATTTACATACTTGCAAGTGTTGTTTTTCACACAACAATTGTATGTACGTTGAAATACACTTAAAAAAGCCACGAAGAGGTTATGGAAATTGGCCGCAAATTGGTATAGGTATTGATGGACGAATGTTATGACGATGCAGCGCAGTTTTATCGCGCAGATGGCGAGAATAGTAAACAGGGGACATCCCGATACCAAGGCAAAAAGCCTTTGCGAATGACATTCCATGTACTCAGTTCGACAGTAATTATGCGTCACAGACAGACACGTGAACAATGTACGCAGATGTCAACATTTGAGAGAGGGCGTGCAGTTGCGCTCACAGAAGTCGGTTGTCAGCAATTAACAAATGGCTCGGCATTTGAATAGGAGCAATGCCACTATTCGACAATGCTGACAGGAATGGGTGACCCACGACCGAACACAGCGTCAAGAAGGAAGAGGTCGACCTAGAAAGACGACAGAACGTGAGGGCCGAGCGATCGTCAGAGAGACACTCAGAGCTCCATCACTATCATCGATCCGACGTGCAACTAGTCTTTTACTGAACACAAGTACCATTAATAGGCAGCTCACATAAAGGGAGCTGAGCTCATGGCGCCCTTTACACTGACTTTTGTTGAGCTCTGTACACCAACAAGGCCATTTGCATTGGTGTCGGGCACATTCGGCCTGGAATCTCACTGACTGGAGTAGAATTGTCTTCAGCGATGAGTCCCAATGAACAGCAAAGACGTGTCTGAAGACGCTTCAGAAAGCGGTGGGATTCCAACCTGACTGTCGCCGGCCATACGGTCCGACAACCATGAGTGATTCTCTGCGGTGTCATTTCATTTCATAGCTGAGACCTCTTTGGTTACCATTCGCATCACCGATACGGCGCAGCGGTACGTCGACGATATTCTACGCCCCGTTTTGTTGTCCTAGGCGGCAAGTCATCCTGGACTTACAGTCCAGCAAGAAAATGCCCGACAAAACACGGCAAGAGTTTCTACTGCTTTTCCTCGTGCTTGCCAAACCCTACCTTGGCCAGCAAGGTAACCAGATCATTCCCCAATAGAGAACGTTAGGAGAATTATGGGCAAGGCCCTCTAACCAGCTCGCGATTTTGACAATCTAACGCGCCAGTTGAACAAAATTTGGGACGACGTCCTTCAGGAGGACATCCAACTACTCTGTCAATCAATACCAAGCCGAATAACTGCTTGCATAAGGACGAGAGGAGGACCAACGGGTTGTTTCAAAAATCAAATGGCTCTAAGCACTATGGGACTTAACATCTGAGGTCATTAGTCCCCTAGACTTAGAACTACATAAACCTGACTAACCTAAGGACATTACACACGTCCAAGCCCGAGGCAGGATTCGAACCTGCGACCGTAGCAGCAGCGCGGTTCCGGACTGAAACGCCTAGAACCGCTAGGCCACAGCGGCCGGCTAACGCGTTATTTACTTGCTCAGTTTGTGAACATCTTGCTCTTGAATAAATAATCCAATTTTTCCGACATTGTAATCGTTTGTTTGTCTGCATATGAACATCACATGCACAGATTTCCGTTCAGTTCTGCTAATTCCTTCGTGGTGCGATGTTTTTTTGTCTTAGAGCGTATTTCGTGCAGTTTCAGATGGGCAACCCATCTTACATCATCTGCCTTTGGTCAGGGATGGTGGTTATCGCTGAAACAACCGGTCTTCGGTTATATCGTTTCGTTTCAACGCCGCTTTAACAGCACTATTAAAACCTCCCAAGGTAACCGGTTTCTGAAATAACCAATTGTCTGTTTTTTATTCCTATTATTTCCCCTAATAAACGTAGAAATCATATAAAGACTTGAAAAAATTTGACTCCCTTTGTTTCAAGATACGTAGACTCAAAACAGTAAGTTAAATGGGTAAATAAAAGAAAACTTGCTCCATCCGCAGTTCGCTGCATTTCTCGAAAAGTGCTAAGTGGTTGACTATTACAAAATATCATCTATATACTGTTATTTATTCCAATTTTTTGAAACTCTGCCCAAAAATTATATTGTAATCGGGGACCATACCACTATTAGGACATTACGGATAGTCAGTGCCGAAGGTTGAAAATTGAGGCTGAAGTAGGCCAGTTCAGTTTTTGTGTTAATTGATCCGTTTTGAAGGTGTACAAATAGACAGAGGCATATACGTATATACAGGCAGTAAATCAGCTGCTTACTATTTTATTGTAAACTATGAATGAACTGTTAAGCCCTACGTTTTCTTGTTATATTATGCCACATGTCTGTTGTGGCTGCCCTCGTGATTAATCTTTTAAAGCAAGTAGAGCATTGTACTTCATTTATATCACACTTCATAAAATACTTTAGACTAGGGATAGCGTCATTTTGTAATACAACTGATGTCTGACGACGACAGTGAGAAATTACCATACTGACCAGATGGGGCAAGTCTTACACGCGTACCATATAACAGGCCACGCCATGTGGTACGCCATACATCACTGTCTCAGCAATGCTGCACCAGTTCTCATGCCATGTGTTTGTTGCTCATTTCTATCGGCATTGTAATTAAAATAGCACTGATCTCTTTTCCCATTTTCTATTATAACGCAATATTTCAAAGAAGTGCAGATTTTACGAAAAAAATTACCCTTTCTTAAAAAAAAAGGTTTTGAAACGAAAAACTTTAGCACTGCCTCTGTGGTTAAGTGATATTTCGTTTTTTTATATTCGTAAAACGTTGAAAAATCCTGTTATAACCGAGACCAAACAGATACCGAAAAATACTGAGAACTAAAAGCCGGCCGCTGTCGCCGACCGGTTCTAGGCGCTTCAGCCCGGAACCGCGCTGCTGCTACGGTCGCAGGTTCAAATCCTGCCTCGGGCATGGATGTGTGTGATGTCCTTAGGTTAGTTAGGTTTAAGTAGTTCTAAGTCTAGGGGACTGATGACCTCAGATGTTAAGTCCCATAGTACTTAGATCCATTTGACCCCTTTTGAGAACTAAAATACCGGTATCGGTTTTAACCGGTTGGTTTTTCCCGTTGCTACCCTGAGAGCGGATGATATAAGTTGGCTTGCCTAACTTACGGTGCATGAAATATTTTTCAGGACAGTTTAATTTGCCCATTCCATAAGTTTGGATCGCTTTGTGTAGTAGCTCGAACGCAACATTCTGAGAAGTTTGTACTGTTTCGTCCTCTCCGCGTGTGGTTGAAGGTTGAAACACGTATGTATTCATTACCAGCGATGGCGAGGCATGACAGAATCTCTGACCAGAGAGTTATTTATCGTTGCTAGTCTGCGCGAGTCTGCAGTAGTAGTCAGTCGGCAGTAGTAGTAGCGAGTGGACAGTTGTACTGAGCAGAAGTCGGCATGCGTCGGCGGCGTGCTCTTCTTGCGACTCTGTTCAGGATTGTGGTGGACGATGAGTATTGTTGTAGAAGGTAATGAAGCAGCATTGCGCACATCTAGTAATGTATGTTAATTGTAATTAATTTGTTCAAAAAATGCCCCAATAGTAATTTTTTTATAAAGTAACTCTTTTAAAGAAAAACATTTATTTCAATTTAAAGAATATTTCCTATGCATTTCCTCCAAGAATCAAAATTGAATATACGCCAGCATTGCACGAAGCTGTGTCGATAGATAAGAGCAGATATAGATGCAGTTTTTTATTGAGGTAAGAATTTTTGCTTTATTATTCAGAATACAGGGCCGAAGGTCAGCGCTGCTGTCCTTATGAAGTTTATCAGGTTTAATTATTTCTGTTGAGATGTTGGATACGGTTCATGGTTCATTATCTAATTAATATTATTGTGTGGTTTTTGGTCAATTTTCATTTATCAATTTTGTGGGGAGTTCACGCATGGTTCCATTTAACATTTTTTTATTAAACATTATTCTGTTGGGAGGTTACATTTGGCACCATTTTCATGTTTTTCATTTCAAAATAATTCTGCGGAGAGGTTACACTTGGCGACATCCGGACCAGGATCGTATTTCTTTGTGAATCTTCTGAGAAGTAGTCATATATCTGCTCTTATTCACTTAAACGTAGTTTGCATTTGGCGCAACGCATTTACTAATTTGTCACCCTTTCTTCCACAGATCATCGGCAATTTGTTGCTCTTTGTTATAATTGTGTCTGTTGCATTTTGTATTGTCTTTGTTTCATTTGTGAATAATTGTGATTTGTGTAAAAATGCCGCGAAAAACTGTTAATAGTACATCGCGAGGTATAATGAGTGAAATAACCGATTCAAATAACTTGACTGATGGTAGTTGCGACATGCAGTGTAATTATGACAATCCTCCATTTACAGACAATCTGTGTGTACCGACCACTAATGTTGATTTTGATCCTAGTGATGAACAGACGATTTCAATTGTGTCCTCTGTTAATTTAACGACAATAGACGACGCGGGGCGTTCTGTTGCAATGAGCGCTGCCCAGCTTGACACACCCGGTTTGCAGGATTTACGTGACGAACAGATAAATTTTTCTAATGAAAATGAACAGAGTAATCAGAGTACGGCGGACTTATTTAATTCCGGTGTAGTGAATAACAGTGCACATCCGACTGGCGAACCTTTTCAAAAATTACAGAATGACCAAATGGTTACAGAAAACGTGACAAATGCAGATACACCAAACACAGCACAGAGAATAGAGTAGGTAATGTTACTTTGGATCAAATTATGGCAATATTGCTAGAACATAGAGAAAATTTTAAACAAATCAATGAACATAACAAACAACAGAGTGAAAAACAAGACAACCTTAAAGAAGATTTCAAACAACAGAATGAAAGACAAGACGGCAATCACAAACAACTTAGTGAAAATCTCAAACAACAACTTAATGAAAATAACGAAAATCTCAAACAACAGCTTAATGAAAAATTAGACAACAATTCCAGACAGCTTAGCGAACAAATTACAGCCGTTGCCGCGCAATGTCGTGATACTAAAGAACAATTACGTGAAGAAATTGAGGCTTGCGCTAGGAAAAGTAGTGAAGAAATTAGATCTGTTGCTCAAGAATTAAGGGATATGCAAACAGCTGCAACAGAATCACTTAGAGACGAAATTAGTGCAGTCGGTAAACAATGCTCTGAAAAAGCAACACAATTACGCGACGAGTTTAAATTAATGACAGCAGAACTTTCGCGCACAATGGATGCAAAAGTAGACGCGAAATTCGACCAACAGAACAGTCAAATTGACGAACGTTTTAATCACCACCTACAAAACAGTGATACGCGTTTCCGTAAATTTATACAGGAACAGAATAAAGTAAAACGACAAGTCATGGAAACAATTACTGCACAGAGACAGGAAGACAAACGTAAATTGTTTGCGAAAGCAAAAACATACGTAGACAACAATATTGCTACAGTATCAGACAAAATTAATACCATCGAACAGTTGAACACCGAATTGCGTGATGAAATTTCCGATCTTAAATCAAAAACAGATACACACACAGTAGATTTTCAAACAGTGACCGACAGACTGGAACAATTAGAGCTAACACAGGATTCCGATGTCATCAAAGCCGACGTTAAAAAATTGAACGAAACCACACGTAAATTACAAAAACAGATTAATGCTTCTGACACTAAAAACGACGATTAGGTAAAAATACTGACTGAAAAAATGATGAATTGGCCAGTCATGTTGACGTTATTGAAAGTAATAATGATAGCAAATCAGACGATACTTCACCGATTTCGTTTAATCAAACACCTGAATTCCAAAATCTACAGCAGACAATCAGTGAGATAGATTCGTCTAATAATACATTACGTAGAAAATTGTCAACTTTACAGCAAGAGGTAACAGAGATAAAAAATATTTCAGTTAATAACACGTCACAGCATACGGCACATTCTGAACATTTCTCACACTCACACAGCCAGTATAACTTAAGTAATTTACAGAGACTACGCGACTTAAATTCTGAAAAGATACAGACAAACAGATTCTTATGTAATCGTGAACCTGTTCACACATTCAGTGACGAGAACGTTGATTATAAGCAATTTACATCCGTAAGAAAATCTAAGGAATTTAAAAATGACAGAGCACAGGTACACGCATTGAACTTGATACGTCGATTCATTTCTGTACTTTCACCGCCATTACCTGTAATGCAGAAACTACAATTAGCATGGATACAGCAATTTATTTTTGAATTTTCACCAGCATTGCCTGTAACGCAAAAGCTAAAATGTATTTGCAGCGTGTAATAAACCTCAGGGGATTCATTACGCTTTAATGAATATGTGCCGTAGCGTGCACAGGGCCCTGAGCCATAGTAGTGCTGTTTCATCTTTAGTTTTCTGCACTGCTGCCTTCTCTTCTACTATCCTTTATATCTATCAAAACAGCTCTTTAACTATTGCTCTACCTAGGATTAAAAGTGAGTAAAGAAAACCCGATAAGACAAGTTATACCGAAAGTGACACTTTTTCATTAGACGCTCAAGAAATGACAACCACGAGAACTTTAATATTAGAGAAAATTTTAATCATCAGTATGTATAGCATTTCCAGTAATCGTCAAAATTTTCAGCAGTCGCAAACATATTTTTAATAACAATAGAGGTTTTTTCACCGCAGCAGCAACAAAACCAACCGGTTAGCATACGTAACCAACAATGTAATGCACAAGGTCAACCAAGCTTTAATGTTTCGCCGCGTGCACGTATAGTCTCAGCTCCAACAAATAGTAACGCAAAGCAACAAGGAAATCAGTACGTACAGAAAACACACTATTTCAATTCCTATCGCAATGCGCCGTATAGAAATGACTATCACGACAGACGTAAAATTAATGAGCACAGTTTTCAGCGTACATTTAATAACAGTCTATCTTATCAGCAGCAAGAACATCCGCCACAACAAATGATCATGAATGAACCAGACAGTAGGTATCATCCAGAACGTAATACGTCAGGAAGAATTAACAGAACAGTTCAAATAGTCGAAATGCCACAGCATCCTCCCGAAAATAATGACACGTCAGATGGAATTTGACTAGATACAGTACAGGTTGTATATTCCAGTAACGCAAGCAATACTTTTGACACGCAGAATCTTGTTCACGAGAATGTTATTTGAAACATGCTTTGTTGAATGCACCACTTTTATCGTACCCAGATCTTACTAGAAATTTTTCTATTGCCACCGACAGTTCTAACACCGCTTTAGGCGTACATAGTTTTCAGGAAATTGAAGAAGATGGCTCTACAGTAATTAAAAACATCGCATTTGCAAGTCGCATTTTGTCACCTGCTGAACGAAATTATTCCGTTACAGAACTTGAAACATTATGTGTTGTATGGGGTTTTACCAGATTTCGGCATTTTCTTTATGGAAGACATACCACCGTCTACACAGACCACAGAGCGATACAATTTTTACTTTCGGCTAAATTTACACACGACAGATTAAGCAGATGGAAACTTTATCTACAGGAATTTAATTTTACAATTGTTCACATTCCCGGCACACAAAATGTTGTAGCAGACGCACTATCTCGTTCTCTCAGCAACAATCAGCAAGACATCGCAACCAACTCCTGTAAAGCAAATTTCAGCGTCATGTACATTCAACAAGTTGCATTTGAAAACTTCATTTCGTCGTCGTCCGCCCCCGGTAGCTGAGTGGTCAGCGCGACAGACTGTCAATCCAAAGGGCCCGGTTTCGATTCCCGGCTGGGTCGGAGATTTTCTCCGCTCGGGGACTGGGTGTTGTGTTGTCCTTATCATCATCATTTCATCCCCATCGACGCTCAAGTCGCCGAAGTGGCGTCAAATCGAAAGACTTGCACCAGGCGAACGGTCTACCCGACGCGAGGCCCTCGTCACATGACATTTCATTTCATTTTTTCATTTCGTCGTCATTACAAGACATAGCACAAGAGCAGAATAAAGACAACGTGTGGAAAGAGATTAAACACCTCTGGCAAGATAGGAAAAATGTTACGATTAGAAACCATTACACTGTACGCAATGACATTCTGTTTCGCCGCTCTCATCCTGACAGCAACAACTGGTTATTATGCATTCCTGACGAACTTGTTAACAAACTAATCTGGTATACTAATTTAAGTTACGCACATTACGGAGCCAGAAAATGTTTTCTTATACTGAGACAGAACTGTTATTTTACGAACATGGAGAAACGTATACGACGAGTTTTAGCGTCATGTGAAATCTGCCAGAAAGCTAAATCAGATACGACCTCACATATTCCTCCATTACATCCCATTGTACCTGTTAAATTGAGACATATGGCCGCTGTAGACATTTTTGGTCCGATTCCCAGAACTAATAGAGGTTTTTGCTACATCTTTGTCGCTGTTGAACTCACTTCAAAATTTGTTACCTTCACTCCGTTACGCAAAGCTACTGCTAAAACTGTTTCGAAAACATTTATAAAACATTTTCTATTTCATGTAGGGCATGTGTTGAAAGTAATTTCCGACAATGGACCACAGTTTCGATCTGCTATATGGACACGTATGTTACGAGCTAGAAACATTTCTCCGATCTATATATCCAGGTACCATGCTTCTTCGAACCATTGTGAACGATTAATGAAAGAAATTGGTAAACTGTGTAGAATATACTGCCATAAAAGACATATTGATTGGGACACACACATACTCTCATTCCAAGATGTAATTAATTCCATACCGAATGAATCTACTATGCTATCTCCGTCTGTTATACTGAAAAATGTTGAACCACCTAACAAAATTAAAGAGTTAGTAACATTTCCTACATCTAGTCGTCTACGACACCATGAAATAATTGACATTGCGCTGAACAACATCAAACGTGCAGCAGAGCGCCGGAGAAGACAGCAAAAACAGGTTTGTACACGCCGTGAATTTCACATTGGACAGAAGATATTAGTACGTACACACTATTTATCCAACAAAGGAAAGAGTAAATGCAGTAAATTTGAGCTTCTATACGCAGGTCCATATAGGATTCGCAGCATTCCTCACCCCAATGTTGTACACGTCGAGACTTTGAGAACCAGAAAAACCAAAGGAAACCACCACATATCGAATATCAAACCTTTTATTGAATGAAGATACTTTATGATTTAACATACTGTAATGCCATTTCCTAATTTTTTATGACCGCTTATGCAATTATATTCACATGAAAACTTACTGATGATTATCGTAATTTTTTCTTGGCAAGTGCCCGGCAAGGTAAGGTTAGCAGGTCGCTTTTCTTGTCGTTACACATCAGACCGTGCATATTTTCCATTTTTTATGTATGTATGATTGTTTTCCTGTTTTGTTTGTATGTACTATGAAATATTTAAGATATAACAAACACCAGTTGACTTTAACATTTTGCCTTATGATAGCTAAACATCGTGACTACTTTACTCTTTTTTGCTGCTACATTGTGATACACTGTGTACATTTTTGCTTCTGAACACTGTCGATGTTTTTGACATATTACGTTTTCTGTCATGCAATGCTGTATGCTCAATTATGTTACTATAAACCAGTTTTTATCTAATGGGTATATGAATTAAATGCAAGACATTAATCTTTGTTCATTATTTTCAGAAAGAAATAACGTATAAACGAAATAAATTAAACAGAAATGGGAATTTCACCTACGGAATGAACGAAAGAGGATGCAATACTTCGTGATGAAGAGTAAATGGATCAGAATTAACAAGCATTAACAAGAATATACTATACACATCGTAGAATAGCAGTCTTAGCTAATTTTTTTCTTTCAGAATACAAGGCGATTGATGCAGGCTGTCAGACAGAACTACACATCTTAGTTTTAGTGATGAAATATGATAGAAATAAGGAATAGTTGTGTAATGAGTAATGAAGTGACTTTTTTGCAGATGATAATGAATGGTGATGAATAATGATGAAGAATACGCTACTATAGAGAATGAAGTTTTTCTTTACAGGTGATGATAATAATGGAATTATGATAATATAGATAATGAAGTGATGGATAATGAAGTTATTTTTTCTTTACAGATGAGGATGATGTTGAAGTTATGTATTTATGCTATGTAGTTATTTTAGTATTTGTTGCAGTTCGTTTTGACAGTATGTGTTATATTGGATAGTATGATGACTGAAGGTTTTGGAAAGGACAGCTAGGGAACACATTTTTTTTTATACACATTTCACTACCTGTTAATTCGAAGTTCACTACTTTTCAGCATAAAATGCGTTTCTTCTTTCAGTTTAATAATCCATTTTTGTATTTTGCAGGAGAAATTATTTATGAAATTAATGTGCTATAAGCAGTTGTTCATTAAACCTATGTCATTTATGAATGTGATTACATATACTCTACTTGTTTCATAAATATTTTCATTCTTCAGTAATTACCCAACGCAATGCATTGCTTAAATATATATATATATATATATATATATATATATATATATATATACACTCCTGGAAATGGAAAAAAGAACACATTGACACCGGTGTGTCAGACCCACCATACTTGCTCCGGACACTGCGAGAGGGCTGTACAAGCAATGATCACACGCACGGCACAGCGGACACACCAGGAACCGCGGTGTTGGCCGTCGAATGGCGCTAGTTGCGCCGCATTTGTGCACCGCCGCCGTCAGTGTCAGCCAGTTTGCCGTGGCATACGGAGCTCCATCGCAGTCTTTAACACTGGTAGCATGCCGCGACAGCGTGGACGTGAACCGTATGTGCAGTTGACGGACTTTGAGCGAGGGCGTATAGTGGGCATGCGGGAGGCCGGGTGGACGTACCGCCGAATTGCTCAACACGTGGGGCGTGAGGTCTCCACAGTACATCGATGTTGTCGCCAGTGGTCGGCGGAAGGTGCACGTGCCCGTCGACCTGGGACCGGACCGCAGCGACGCACGGATGCACGCCAAGACCGTAGGATCCTACGCAGTGCCGTAGGGGACCGCACCGCCACTTCCCAGCAAATTAGGGACACTGTTGCTCCTGGGGTATCGGCGAGGACCATTCGCAACCGTCTCCATGAAGCTGGGCTACGGTCCCGCACACCGTTAGGCCGTCTTCCGCTCACGCCCCAACATCGTGCAGCCCGCCTCCAGTGGTGTCGCGACAGGCGTGAATGGAGGGACGAATGGAGACGTGTCGTCTTCAGCGATGAGAGTCACTTCTGCCTTGGTGCCAATGATGGTCGTATGCGTGTTTGGCGCCGTGCAGGTGAGCGCCACAATCAGGACTGCATACGACCGAGGCACACAGGGCCAACACCCGGCATCATGGTGTGGGGAGCTATCTCCTACACTGGCCGTACACCACTGGTGATCGTCGAGGGGACACTGAATAGTGCACGGTACATCCAAACCGTCATCGAACCCATCGTTCTACCATTCCAAGACCGGCAAGGGAACTTGCTGTTCCATCAGGACAATGCACGTCCGCATGTATCCCGTGCCACCCAACGTGCTCTAGAAGGTGTAAGTCAACTACCCTGGCCAGCAAGATCTCCGGATCTGTCCCCCATTGAGCATGTTTGGGACTGGATGAAGCGTCGTCTCACGCGGTCTGCACGTCCAGCACGAACGCTGGTCCAACTGAGGCGCCAGGTGGAAATGGCATGGCCAGACGTTCCACAGGACTACATCCAGCATCTCTACGATCGTCTCCATGGGAGAATAGCAGCCTGCATTGCTGCGAAAGGTGGATATACACTGTACTAGTGCCGACATTGTGCATGCTCTGTTGCCTGTGTCTATGTGCCTGTGGTTCTGTCAGTGTGATCATGTGATGTATCTGACCCCAGGAATGTGTCAATAAAGTTTCCCCTTCCTGGGACAATGAATTCACGGTGTTCTTATTTCAATTTCCAGGAGTGTATATATAATGCTTTATAATTAGGCAATGAATGACAATGTTCTCTGTAAAACGACTGATGAACATTACTCTGTAATACTATGTCATTTACTAGCTCTTGTTTTCAATGATGACTTCTGATGGTTTATAATTAGGCAATGAGTGCCAATGTTCTCTGTAAAACGATTTATGTACATTATTCTGTAATACTATGTCATTTATTAGCTTTTGTTTTCAATGATGACCTCTGATGGTTTATAATTAGGCAATGAGTGCCAATGTTCTCTGTAAAACGACTCATGAACATTATTCTGTAATACTACATACATGGTACAGAAATGTTCGATAACTGGACAATGAGTGCCACCAACTATTAGTGTAATTCTCAATGAAGACTAGTATGTGACTTAATGTCCTTCACCTTCTGATCTAATTACCTGGAATTACTGCAATATCCGTTTGTCCTGTATATCCTCATGATCATGGAGCACTATATTTGGTTTTTGCGCTAATTCTACGTTGGTGTACCTTGCAAGAGCGTGGTGTTGACACGACATGCTGTCCACTACCGTGAGCGATGGAGATGCTATTATGGTCCCACTGTTTGGTGTACCTAATGTACTACCAAAAAGATAACATGGAATATTACTACGACATTTTAGTGTCTTGACTACGCTGATTAATACTTCTGGGAAAAGAACTTCAGATTGTCTCACTTGGTGTTGTGCTTCTGTAGAAAGATATGGACTTTCATTGCAGCTGCGTGCAACCTAAAGTGCTACAACCATGATGCAATCCTTCCCTTTCCTATCCTAATTCTTGTAACATAGTGAAAATCATTTTTGCTAACATGATTTGTATTCATGATCTATACATTTTTTGATTTGCTGATATGTTCTGAACTACAGTGCGCGTGCATTTTTTTTGTCATTTGTTAACATGATTTCTACTCATTGCATATACATTTTTTTGATTTGCTGATATGTTCCGAACTACAGTGCATGTGCACTTATGTCATTTGTTAATTTGTTTTGTACTCATTGTATATATATTTTGTCATTATCTGATATGTTCTGTACTCGGTGCATGTGCACTATATTTACTTCATGTTCTATACCTATATATATCTGTATATTCTGTGATTGTAAAGTTACTTAGTTAACAAAAATTTGTTGCTCATGGCAAGTCCAAATGACTCACCATCGCTGCCAAATTTTTGCCCCCCCCAGTGGAGGGTTATGAAACACGTATGTATTCATTACCAGCGATGGCGAGGCATGACAGAATCTCTGACCAGAAAGTTATTTATCGTTGCTAGTCTGCGCGAGTCTGCAGTAGTAGTCAGTCGGCAGTAGTAGTAGCGAGTGGACAGTTGTACTGAGCAGAAGTCGGCATGCGTCGGCGGCGTGTTCTTCTTGCGGCTCTGTTCAGGATTGTGGTGGACGATGAGTATTGTTGTAGAAAGTAATGAAGCAGCATTGCGCACATCTAGTAATGTATGTTAATTGTAATTAATTTGTTCAAAAATGCCCCAATAATAATTTTTTATAAAGTAACTCTTTTAAAGAAAAACATTCATTTCAATTTAAAGAATATTTCCTATGCATTTCCTCCAAGAATCAAAATTAAATAGACGCCAGCATTGCACGAAGCTGTGTCGATAGATAAGAGCAGATATAGATGCAGTTTTTTATTGAGGTAAGAATTTTTGCTTTTTTATTCAGAATACGGGGCGGAAGGACAGCGCTGCTGTCCTTATGAAATTTATCAGGTTTAATTATTTCTGTTGAGATGTTAGATACGGTTCATGGTTCATTATCTAATTAATATTATTGTGTGGTTTTTGGTCAATTTTCATTTATCAATTTTGTGGGGAGTTCACGCATGGTTCCATTTAACAGTTTTTCATTAAACATTATTCTGCTGGGAGGTTACATTTGGCACCATTTTCATGTTTTTCATTTTAAAATAATTCTGCGTAGAGGTTACAAGGTGTACTCCTAAATATCCTACGACGTACGTCCCACGTCATCACCCGTGTGCTACTTCAGATGAAGTGGGAAGGCAGAACCGGAGAACCGCTCGGTTTCGTTGCAGCCGTCCCTGCAGAACGCACTGTTCAGGCCTGCGGACTGCGGGAGGTGCGACTGTGCAACGAGCTGGCAGCCAGCCCTGCAGGGGCCGTGACGTCGAGTCCTCCTGTTTTATGCGCGTAACACGGCTCGCCCACACTGTTCGACCACGTTAAGCCAGCAGGATTTGTAGGACGCCGCCTGCCACCACTGGGTCGGAATCGGCAGTAGGCCGTGCAGCCCGCGTGCCTGACCTTTGGCAGCCCACACGTTTCCCAGTTACCTAGGCGCACTCAGAGTCGGGCCCGAATCCACCGCAACGTTCCCAAAAACGCAACACGGAACTGACATCTAAATCCTAGCATTACGCTATGTCGCACACATACAGTACTTTACCATCCCATGGTACACTACTGGCCATTAAAATTGCTACATAAAGAAGGAATGCAGATGATAAAGGGGTATTCATTGGACAAATATATTATACTAGAATTGACATGTGATTACATTTTCTCGCAATTTGGGTGCATAGATCCTGAGAAATCGGTACCCAGAACAACCACCTCTGGCCGTAATAATGGCCTTGATACGCCTGGCACTGAGTCAAACAGAGCTAGGATGGTGTGTACAGGTACAGCTGCCCATGCAGCTTCAACACGATACCACAGTTCATCACTAGTAGTGACTGGCGTATGGTGACGAGCCAGTTGCTCGGTTACCATTGACCAACCGTTTTCAATTGGTGAGAGATCTGGAGAATGTGCTGGCCAGGGTAGCAGTCGAACATTTTCTGTATCCAAGAAGGACCGTAAAGGACCTGCAACATGCGGTGGTGCATTATCCTGCTGAAATGTAGGGTTTCGCAGGGATCGAATGAAGGGTAGAGCCACGGGTCGTAACACACCTGATATGTACCGTCCACTGTTCAAAGTGCCGTCAATGCGAACAAGAGGTGACCGAGACGTGTAACCAGTGGCACCCCATACCGTCACGTCGGGTGATACGCCAATATGGCGACGAGTAATACACGCTTCCAATGTGCGTTCACTGCGATGTCGCCAAACACGGATGCGACCATCATCATACTGTAAACAGAACCTGGATTCATCCGAAAAAATGACGTATTGCCATTCGTGCACCCAGATTCGTCGTTGAGTACACCATTGCAGGCGCTCCTGTCTGTGATGCTGCGTCAAGGGTAACCGCATCCATGGTCTCCGAGCTGATAGTCCATGCTGCTGCAAACGTCTTTGAACTGTTCGTGCAGATGGTTCTTGTCTTCCAAACGTCCACATCTGTTGACTCAGGGATCGAGACGTGGCTGCACGATCCCTTGCAGCCACGCGGATAAGATGCCTGTCATCTCGACTGCTAGTGATACGAGGACGTTGGGATCCAGCACGGCGTATCGTATTACCCTCCTGAACCCACCGATTCCATATTCTGCTAACAGTCATTGGATCTCGACCAACGCGAGCAGCAATGTCGCGATACGATAAACCGCAATCGCGATAGGCTACAATCCGACCTTTATCAAAGTCAGAAACGTGATGGTACGCATTTCTCCTCCCTGCACGAGGCATTACAACAACGTTTCACCATGCAACGCCGGTCAACTGCTGTTTGTGCATGAGAAATCGGTTGGAAACTTTTCTCATGTCAGCACGTTGTAGGTGTCGCCACCGGCGCCAACCTTGTGTGAATGCTCTGAAAAGGTAATCATTTGCATATCACAGCATCTTCTTCCTGTCGGTTAAATTTCGCATTTGTAGCACGTCATCTTCGTGGTGTAGCAATTTTAATGGCCAGTAGTGTATATAGGCACGTCATTACTCACAACGTGGCCTTATGGACGGCTTTGGCTTTGCTATTTCCTTCATACTGATACGACTTGGAGGTCAGAGTCCGGGAATCAATTTTCTAAAGCATTTCACAAAAACAGTCGAAAAAATAAACGCTGATGATATACAAGTGCTATAAAATATGAAATATTTCGTGTTTTTTTTAACAGAGCTGCCTGTATAGTGTTCTCGTCTTGCAATCGCGCGCCGAAGATTCTATTCTTGCTAGGCACAACGTGTTTTTCCTCTTGTAATGTTATATTGTATCCTGTGTTTATTATCAAGCTGTAAAGTTAAGAAACAAAAGTTTATTCATAATTTTCTAATAAAATTAATATCTCTTGTTTTTTATTTTGTTAAAAAAAAGCTTAAGTAACATCAAACAGAACATAAATCACTCTCTTCTTTTCTAGAGAATACGAATAAACATGAACACAATATTAAAACAGTTTATTGATATCTATAATAGCGCCGGAGTGGCCGAGCGGTTCTAGGCGCTACATCCTGGAACCGCGCGACCGCTACGGTAGCAGGTTCGAATCCTGCCTCGTTCATGGATGTGTGTGATGTCCTTAGGGTAGTTAGGTTTAAGTAGTTCTAAGTTCTAGGGGACTGATGATCTCAGCAGTTAAGTCCCATAGTGCTCAGAACCATTTGAACCATTTTTTATTTAACAATAAGAGATTTCACATTTTTGTACCAAATTTTAATTTATCATAACTACTCATATTTTCATATGATTAGTAATTAAAAATAAAAAGATGTGTTTTTATTAAAAATTATGGTCCAATATTGTTTTGAGAAAATGTGTACCATAGTTCCTGAAAACATAACAGCTATGAATAAAATCATGTGATTCAGTTTCCGTTAGCTAGCATTTCAGTTTGATAACAAATACGGAACTGAACTGAAAGCAAAAAAAGAGTCATACACAAGACTCGAACGGGCAATCAGAAGATTATAAAACCAGAACGTGACGCTTGCAGCTACGGTTCACTCTTTTTTTTTTTCTAAGTTAAAAATTTTCTGTTGTGCTGAAATGCAATTAATTACAACGTTGTGCAAATGTTGATGCAAAGCTTAACCATCATCAACACAACGTTCAAATTATTTTAAGCAATAAATTAATAGTTGTGGTTGTGGTCTTCAGTAATGAGACTGGTTTGATGCAGCTCTCCATACTACTCTATCCTGTGCAAGCTTCTCCATCTCCCAGTAGTTACTGCAACCTACATCCTTCTGAATCTGCTTAGTGTATTCATCTCTTGGTCTCCCTCTACGATTTTTAACCTCCACGCTGCCCTCCAATACTAAACCGGTGATCCCTTGATGCCTCAGAACATGTCCTACCAACCGGTCCCTTCTTCTTGTCAAGTTGTTCCACAAACTCCTCTTCTCCCCAATTCTATTCAATACCTCCTCATTAGTTATGTGATCTACCCATCTTATCTTCAGCATTCTTCTGTAGCACCACATTTCTAAAGTTTCTATTCTCTTCTTGTCCAAACTAGTTATCGTCCATATTTTGATACCTATAATACTTTTATTTAACGATAAGATATTTCACATTTTTGTACCAAATTTTAATTTATTACAACTACTCAAATTTTCATACGATTAGTAATTAAAAATAAAAAGACTTGTTTTTATTAAAAATTATGATTCAATATTTTTTTGAAAAATGTGTACCACAGTTTCTGAAAACATAACAGTTATGAATAAAATGGTGTGATTCAGGATCTGTTCGTTAACATTTCAGCTTGATAATAAATATGGAACTGAAATGAAAGTAAAAAAGAGTCATTCACAAGACTCGAACGAGCAGTCAGGGGATTATAAAACCAGAACGTTACGCTTGCACCTACGGTTCAGTCTTTTTTTTCTAAGTCAAAAATTTTCTGTTGTGGTGAAATGCAATGAATTACAACGTTGCGCAAATTTTGATGCATAGTTTAACCATTATCAACACAATCTTCGCCGGACGCTGTGGCAGATCGGTTCTAGGCGCTTCAGTCCGGAACCGCGCGACTGCTACGGTCGTAGGTTCGAATACTGCCTCGGGCATGGATGTGTGTGATGTCCTTCGGTTAGTTAGGTTTACTGAGTTCTAAGTATAGGGGACTGACCTCAGATGTTAAATCCCATGGTGCTTAGAGCCATTTGAACCATTTTTCAACACAATCTTCAAATTATTTTAAGCAATAAATTAATTAAAAATAAATACAAATGAGAGTGTTAGAATGGTAAGAAATTTTTAATGCTTAATGGCGCTTTGCAATCCTTACACTCGATTTTTTCGTTTTTGAGAAGTGCTTTGTACTGCTTTTGAAAACTGATGTCTAGCGACTGACCTTAAAATAAGTAGGCAGGAAACCAAAATGGTCCAGTCTGTAAAGTTTCTCTTCGAGGTGCATACATCAGTACAACAATTACTAGACCTACTCGCAATATTTGACAGCTACTCGGAGAGCCGTGCGCGTTAAAGCGCCCACTTGGGGAGCAGAGAGGCGCACAGGCCGTGCGCTCCAGTCCGGCGGGCGGTTTGAAGATAGTGGCCGGTGCGCCGGCCAGACTGCACGTGGTTTTTAGGTGGTTTCCCTCTTCCCACTACGTGCATACTGGGCCGGTACCCATGTATCGCCTATGTTGCACGCTACGCAAACATTCAGAAAACTTTCGCACACTTGCACATAGAATTTACTCTAGATGGGGTACACTGTTTCCGTCCTTGCAGCTGAGGAGACGGATGATCTTCGATGTTTTTTCTCTGTGAACACGTAATCAATAGCAAAATATTTGTCCATCTTTTTAGCATATGTTCACCTCAGGTGTTACGATGACAATTGGTCGAAAACTGTACGCGACGACAAAGGAAACAGGCCGATTACCTTTTTACAGTTTAGCAACATCTAAACGACGGAATAAATGTTAATGTTTTCACACGGTCGAAGGTCGCACGCGATGATACGAAAAATTTCTAGATCGATGCTCTCATTGGGGTCACTGCGAGAGAACAAGTCTATTGTTTGTTACGACGAAGATATCGAAAACCGTAGAAAAGGCACAATGCACAGAAAAGGTTTTCAAGTGGGTATTTCCCCAGCCGACTTCAGTGTGCAAACGTGGCTGCTACCGCTTTGTTCCCATGATCACGAATCCAGAAGTAGATGCCTGATTACAGTACCTTTATATGATGTGCTTCAGCGCGGGTTACAGCTTTCGTAAGGCCCTGGGGCAATAAGAAAAAGTCCCTCTTGGTTGTTCAATGTTTATACTGCGTATACGAGGGGCGTTGAATAATTAATGCAACACATTTATTTCTGAAAGCAGGTTGGTTTAAGCAGGTTGGTTTTATTCAGGGTTCCAACACAAGCGACTGAAAAAGTGCAGGTGACGCCTGTATATAAGAAGGGTAGAAGGACGGATCCTCAAAATTACAGACCAATATCCTTAACATAGGTTTGTTGCAGGATTCTCGAACATATTCTCAGTTCGAATATAATGAATTTCCTTGAGACAGAGAAGCTGCTGTCCATGCATCAGCACGGCTTTAGAAAGAATCGCTCCTGCGAAACGCAACTCGCCCTTTTTTCACATGATATCTTGCGAACCATGGATGAAGGGTATCAGACAGGCGCCATATTCCTTGACTTCCGCAAAGCGTTTGACTCGGTGCCCCACTGCAGACTCCTAACTAAGGTACGAACATATGGGATTGGTTCCCAAATATGTGAGTGGCTCGAAGACTTCTTAAGTAATAGAACCCAGTACGTTGTCCCCGATGGTGAGTGTTCATCGGACGTGAGAGTATCATCTCGAGTGCACCAGGGAAGTGTGGTAGGTCCGCTGTTGTTTTCTATCTACATAAATGATCTTTTGGATAGGCTGGATAGCAATGTGCGGCTGTTTGCTGATGATGCTATGGTGTAGGGGAAGGTGTCGTCGTTGAGTGACTGTAGAAGGATACAAGATGACTTGGACAGGATTTATGATTGGTGTAAAGAATGGCAGCTAACTCTAAATGTAGATAAATGTAAATTAATGCAGATGAACAGGAAAAAGAATCCTGTAATGTCTGAATACTCAATTAGTAGTGTAGCGCTTGACACAGTCACGTCGATTAAATATTTGGTCGTAACATTGCAGAGCGATATGAAGTGGGACAAGCATGTAATGGCAGTTGTGGGGAAGGCGGATAGTCGTCTTCGGTTCATTGGTAGAATTTTGGGAAGATGTGGTTCATCTGTAAAGGAGAACGCTTATAAAAGACTAATAAGACTTATTCTTGAGTACTGCTCGAGCGTTTGGGATCCCTATCAGGTCAGATTGAGGGAGAACATAGAAGCAATTCAGAGGCGGGCTACTAGATTTGTTACTGGTAGGTTTGATCATCACGCGAGTGTTACGGAAATGCTTCAGGAACTCGGGTGGGAGTCTCTAGAGGAAAGGAGGCGTTCTTTTCGTGAATCGTTACTGAGGTAATTTAGAAAACCAGCATTTGAGGCTGACTGCAGTACAATTTTACTGTCGCCAACTTACATTTCGCGGAAAGACCACAAAGATAAGATAAGAGAGATTAGGGCTCGTACAGAGGCATATAGGCAGTCATTTTTCCCTCGTTCTGTTTGGGAGTGGAACAGGGAGAGAAGATGCTAGTTGTGGTACGAGATACCCTCCGCCACGCACCGTATGGTGGATTGCGGAGTGTGTATGTAGATGTAGATGTAAAACATATTATTCCCCACACATCTGACTTCAAAACCCTATTTTTCAACATAATCTCCGTTCAAAGCGACGACCTCACTCCATCTTACTGTGAGGTCCTGTACGCTAGCGAGGGTCCACTGTACTGGTCGACGTCGGAGCCAGCGACTTGCTGCATCAAATGTTGATGTCCGTGGAGTGCACCCATCAGAGCCAAACAGACAAAAGTCGGAAGGTGCGATATCCGGGCTGTAGAAGGACGAGGAAGAACAGGTTTGTGCGAGCTTGTTGCGATGATGAAAGACACCTACTTCTGTTCACTGTCAGCACTCCACAGGGATTATGCGATGCTCTTATTTTTCACCAGAAGAAACTTAATGACAGCTTTCTGCTTAAGATTACGTATAGCCCCACCATCTATCGGAATTTCTTGAAACTATAGGAGCTGATGCGGAAATATTCCACTACGTCCCACAGCAAATTCCGCATTTATTCAACCAAAGATAGCCGAGAAGAAAAATGTTGCATTACTTATTGTACGCCCCTCGTGTGACTATTCACTTACGTATAAATAAAACCAAATTTTTCGCTTGAACACGATGTTGTCTGGACGCTGAAGACTGAGGTTTCATAAAAGCAGAAAAAAGCTGTATTTTCACTCTACGTCGCACAGGTGGTTCCTCTGTAGTCTCTATGACGTACCACTATTTAACACTGAAGTGACAGTCTCCAAGTGTTCAAGCAATGCCAAGTAAAATACCTGTGTTTCGACGGAACGAGGAAACGTTTCAAATTTCCTTCTAGCCATCCATTTAGGTTTTCTGTCATCTTTCTAAATCGCTTAAGGCAAATACCGAAATGGAAATATCTGTAGCAAAGTCATGCCCGTTTAGTCCAATTTCGTAGGCCTTACGAATTTGTTACTGAGAATGACGCAGATACTGCTACAAAGTCTTTGCGAAAAGAAAGAAAAAGTGGAAGTATGACATAAGCAGAAAAATAAACTGAACGCGTTCTGATTTTTGAAAACAGAACCTCGGGAAAGCTTTGTCGTATGTCTCGGTAACAAATGACCTCTTGGAACAATTCTGGAGGCAATATTTCCTCGCTGTCTTTCTCTAATGCAACAAGTGCCTTTTCATGTGACGCTGCAATTTTTTAAAATCAAAGACGCAGCGAAACTCTCTTTGAATACGGGTTACAAATTTAGCTTTGGCAACCACACAACTCATTTCTCTTGTGTCTGTACTGTTGCCTTCGTGGAGACTTACTTTGACTACCGGAGCGTACAAGCTCTGCTGCGTTGAGCGTACTCCACGTAGCAAAAGAATCGTCTTGAGAGCTCTCCTTTAGCCTGCTGCGTACCTCTGATTTATATCTCTTGTTTGTTTCACCGCAGTGAAAACTTGAAAGACCAACGCAGTGACGTGAACCCATTGCGCCTGTATGTACGAGATTTTGAATATGAAGGATTATTAACGAAGGCAGCTGAAACACGCCACAGACGCTTGGAAATGAGAATGTTCACGAGAACAGTTGCTTGTCGTACGGAATGCGATCATTTTGCATAACTAATTCCATAATCGACACGGGGAATCATTTTTGTTGCAGTCGTGACTAACTTTGGATAGAAGAACTGATATATTTCCATTAAGGATCGGCACCAAGAGGAAAATGATTTTCTAAACCAGCTCCGACGTTAGTATGAGCAAAGCTCACCTATAGGCCCCACTATAAACGCATACATTTCTTCGAAGAATTCCAATTAAGTTTTGCGATATGAAGGCTGATATCTCTGTTACATTCTCCTGCAACATGATGGCTATACTGTAATCATTTTGCGGACATCATGTCCACCCGTTAAGCGGACGTGCAGTTCGACACAGTGGTGGTCAGCTTCTGTGAGAGTGGGTTTCCATGCTTGACATTCACCAACCAAAATCGCACGCCTTTGAAAATGTCGTTGTCACAGCCTGAGTGGAAGAGAACTGTCCAATATTGCCGTATACGTTGCATCAGGTGAACTGGAAAGGGTTGTTGTTGTTGTGGTCTCAGTCCTGAGACCGGTTTGATGCAGGGGTAACCAAACAAAACTACGAGAAACAATCTTGGATTATACTACACACATCAAAAAAGTTTTGCGTCACCTCGGTTCCAAGAGTTCCGGAACCTGCACAGAGAATTGAAATAGAGATCAACGTAAACATCATTTCCGCCCTTTTTATTGCTGATGAAAACCACACAATGCATGTTGTACTACCATACAGCGAGACCTTCAGAGGTGGTGGTCCAGATTGCTGTACACACCGGTACCTCTAATACCCAGTAGCGCGACCTCTTGCATTGATGCATGCCTGTATTCATCGTGGCATACTACCCACAAGTTCATCAGCCCACTGTTGGCCCGTTGGCCCAGATTGTCCCACTCCTCAACGGCGGTTCGGCGTAGATCCCTCAGAGTGGTTGGTGAGTCACGTCGTCCGTAAACAGTCCTTTTCAATCTATCCCAGGCATGTTCGTTAGGGTTCATGTCAGGAGAACATGCTGGCCACTCTAATCTAGCGAAGTTGTCATCCTGAAAGAAGTCAGTCACAAGATGTGCACAATGGGGCCGTGAATTGTCGTCCATGAAGACGAATGCCTCGCCAATATGCTGCCGATATGGTTGCACTATCGGTCGGAGGATGGCATTCATGTGTCGTACAGCCGTTACGGCGCCTTCCATGACCATCAGCGGCGTACGTCGGCCCCACATAATGCAACCCCATAAGAGCAGGGAACCCCCACCTTGCTGAACTCGCTGGACAATGTGTCTAAGGCGTTCAGCCTGACGGGGTTGCTTGCAAACACGTCTCCGACGACTGTCTGCTTGAACTCATATTCGGCACTCAGCGGTGAAGAGAACATGATGCCAATCCTGAGCGGTCCATTCGGCATGTTGTTGGGCCCATCTGTACCGCGCTGCATGGTGTCGTGGTTGCAAAGATGGACCTCGCCATGGAGGTCGGGAGTGAAGTTATGCACCATGCAGCCTCTTTGCGCACAGTTTGAGTCGTAACACGACGTCCTGTGACTGCACGAGAAGCATTATTCAACATGGTGGCGTTGCTGTCAGGGTTCCCTCGAGCCATAATCCGTAGGTAGCGGTCATCCACTGCAGTAGTAGCCCTTGGGCGGCTTGAGCGAGGCATGTCATCGACAGTTCCTGTCTCTCTGTATCTCCTCCATGTCCGAACTACATCGCTTTGGTTTACTCCGAGACGCCTGGACATTTCCCTTGCTGAGAACCCTTCCTAGCACAAAGTAACAAGGGGGACGCGATCGAACCGCAGTATTGACCGTCTAGGCATGGTTGAACTACAGACAACATGAGCCGTATACCTCCTTCCTGGTGGAATAACTCTGGAACTAATTGGCTGTCGGACCCCTCCGTCTAATAGGCACTGGTCATGCATGGTTGTTTACGTCTTTGGGCGGGTTTAGTGACATCTCTGAACAGTCAAAGGGACTGTGTCTGTGATATAATATCCACAGTCAAGTCTATCCGAAGTAGTTGTGGAATCCGGGGTGATGCAAAACTTTTTTTGATGTATGGATAATCTTTTGGCCACCAAATCTCACAGTAGGAATAATACTTTCCATAACATGCATGTCTAACAGCAAATGCAATGTGTGAAGTAATTCTCCCCATCAAGTGGAGCTCACCGATGTTTTGGATATCGATGTCATCTTTTTGCACCAATTAGATTAGACAGCGATCAAATAAACTAGGCTCGTATCCGGGAAGAACCGGTTTCTAACACTCCTCTATCAGTCCTAATGTAACTTACCTGTGATTATCTTTTAACTACTCAACTGAATGTCCCAATGATTTCTTGAAAAAGGTGTTGGTCGTTTCCTTCCCTCTCCCACCCCTTGTTCAACAGGAACTAACGTGTCGTCTCGGAAATCTAAAATGTCCTTTTCCACGGCAGCAAGAAGTCAGTTTGATATCCATCATTTTATTTGTTCTGACCAAAGGAATTCAGAGGGAAAGAATTGTCCATGAGTATCAAGTCATCAACTGGACTTGGCTTCGAAAGGCCGTGGCTATTATTCCAAAGAATCTTGTTGATTACTCAATCGCACTTCAACTGTTTGTCTGGCTTTTTTACGCTATTTTACATCAGAGTTACTTATTGCTGATAGCAGGGTCTGAAATATGCCCAAAAGCTACTGGATTAAAAAGCGAAATTAGTGGTCATAAATAATCGTGCTAATCCTGCGGCACACGTTTTTTGCAACTGGTCCATGTCGCCCGCAATATCGGCATTCTTCTATCGACAGAGCGAGCGATTTGATCAATAACGCATCTCTTTTCGCTCAAGGTTTGTGAGCCCCCCCCCCTCCCCCCTCCTTAATCTCATTCTACATATGGCATGAGTCAGTTTCTTTTCCCTACAGGTCGCGTATCATTTATAATAAGCTATTGTGATAGCCTCGATTGTGTTCAGCTCGAATTTGTACATTTCTTCTGTGCTGCAGAATATTGATGGTGTATTGTTTATATAGTCATTACAAAACTATGGATCTTTCATTGCTAATGGATGATCTCGCTACAATAATTACCTCAATGAGACCCTAAGGTAATTGGTATGCCATCATTTTTCATACATCGGTTTGTTTTTCTATCCTCTATGGAATGACTATTGTTTTCGTATGAATAGAGACACGCAGTGCAGCTTTGACTTTCTAAATACATCGACTTTTCTCAGCTGTGGAAATGGGTTTTTCGTCAGAAGGGAGGAATAACGTACAGAATTTAACGTCCAGTAGTCATCTAGGTTATCAGAAACTTCTATGGCCTAGCCGAATGGTCCACCTAGCACTTGGCCGAGTTAGTTTAAGGAAGCGCACTCCCTCGTCCGCACCACCAGTCAAGAGATGTAATTCAGTGGGAGGAAGACAGGAGGGTTTCACTTCTAGTAAGAATTTGGTACTGTCATGTGCTAACCAATCTTCAACTGGTAGCGGTTTCACTGTAGTTACTTTTACAAATATCCGATTTAATGTATCTCTGATAAGGGAAGTAATTATTAATATGCTTGTGTCCCTTTTCCTGTTTCAAGACCAGTTCTTACTTTAAGTCGTTTCGCTTAGTTTAGTTTTTTGCACGTTCTGTGACCAAATTTGTGGCCACTCGCCATGGTGCGGAGTGATTCGGCAGGTTTACAAATGAGATACATTTTCTCTTTGAAAACATGGCCATGGGCTGGCCATTTACAGAACTGCATTTGTTTTAAAGAAACTTAATCTACAACAAAATTTGATATATGTAATCCAACTACAAGCAAACTATGTACTTAGTAATTCATCTATTGAGTAGAAGGAGTTTTCAAGTAGAAATATTTTTAATTTGTTTTTAAAGCGTTCAGTATCTGCCCGCACTTTTAATTCACAAGGAAGGTGGTTAAATATTTTTACAGTTACAGCAATAATAAGCTTAAATTTTGCAGAGTGCCGGCTATTTTTGTTCTTTCTATGTTTACGAATACTCTGATACTGTGTCTAATCTGTGCTGGAAACTATACACCACTTGCAACGTCCGCCTAACTTGCTAATTGGTTTCTTGCAACGTTTTCATGTGTTATAAAAGTAAAGCATGGGGGTCATAACTAAAACGTAAAATGCTCGAACAGTTACACTGAAAGAAACACTTCAGTTTCTTCAGAGGCTATAAAATTTATTTCGAGTCTAACAAAAGTAGTCAAGTTCGTTCCTTGTTCCAAAAACGTCTCCCTCTTTACCGTTTACCCTACCCCTAACACAAGTCTTCTGTCAGAAATCACATTCCGAAACTAAATCACAATACTTACCTTCGAACCTTCGATAATCACAATTACCAAAAATCGTCTTTTCTCTACGTCTCACACAACGCTAAAACACGTACTCTACACAGCACGCCTGTCTGCAGCTGACTGAAAAATTTCTCGAATGCAGAGCAGCACAAAAAATTTGTTAACAGTTGTTCTCCCATCTAATCCATACTTCTGTTTCAGATTGATTGTCTTTTTGCCCTGATACTGCTTCTGCCACTACAAACTGCACATTCGTGTTCGTTGCTGGCGCTTGACGCTTCGTTGTCATCACGTACACTCGCAGGGAATGTCAGAACAGTTACGACGTCGTCATGGGGAATCTTTGAAACATCCAATAAGTGTTCTGCAAGGAAAGAAACTTTAAGTCAGCTGTACTCATGTCAGAGATATCCACCCCATCCGCAAATAGTTACTGGAAAAGGAAGAAACCCTGGGACGAAAAGGACCTGAAACATCTCATGCATATTGGTTATCGAAATGCCTGCCATAGTCTCAATGACAAGAAGAGCGGTCTCTCAACGCCCACCAATCTTTCTCCAAATTTTGTTCCGGGTTGGATAATTTACTACGGTGAAAGCTCGTGCCCTACTGTGTTAGACTGATCATGCTACAAACAGAGGGAAAACGAACGAAGAAAATCCGTAGTGGAACCTGTATCAAAGATACTGAAGGATGTGAACTTTGGTTCAATGTCTCGCCGGTATTGAGAATATTAGAGACAGAAAACTGATGTAATTGGAGAACGGCGAGAGAATGAACTGGCTGTTGCGTTATTACGTGATTTAGGAAATCCACTCACGGCGAGTGTACAGGTATTTGAATCCTGATCCTACAATATGCAGTATGTACTTCTCCCCAGCCCATTACTGTCATGGTAAGAGAGAGAGAGAACGAAAGAACAATCATGTTATTAGTGACGACGAGATTACTCAGAATTGTCCACGGAGTTATCTATTCCTTTTAAGGTTAGCATTACGATCTGACGAATCACCACATAATACGTTTCTGTGTTATGTGGCGGCGAGAGTGCGAAATACGATGCAGTGAAAGGGAGGGCCAGCAGAGCGCTGAGCGGTACCCCGTGGTCGCTCAAGTGTAGGCGGCAGCCCGAGTACTCCTCTGCCGTTGGAGCTACACGGCGCTCGCCGTGTGGTGTGCTGTGGTGTCCTTGCCCTTGACCCTTATCTCCCTGCGCACAGGTCGTACGTGTTGCTGCGCCTCTAACTCCACCAAACCAGGGCCAGTAGGGGTGGGGGGGGGGGGTGGGGGGGGGAGGAAGGACGGGGGAGAGGGACTTAAGCTCTACTGTATAACAAAGGAGCATACACTGATGATCCATCACCTTTTGACCACTTGTTTAATAGAGCGTTAGTTCACCTTTGTAATATAGTACAGCAGCGATACTCCGTGACATCGTTTCGACAAGTTTTTGGTAGGTTTCTGGAGGTAAGTGGCAATAGATATCTACCCACAGGTTGCGTAAATCCCGGAAATTTCAGCCGGTGGTTTATGGGTGCGGAGATGCCGTCTGATGGCATCCCATCCGGTACAGATCAGGCTAATTTAATGGACAAGACAGCAATGTGAGTTCACTGTTGTTGTCGTCGAACCACTGTAACACGATTCTAGCCTTGTGGCATATAGGATGTAATGGGTGTGAGAACAGATATTTCTGCTGGTGACTGGGGACATTGTACTGAACAACAGCACATCAGTATTTACGTCAGTTACAGACTAGTACTTTTAGCTGTTAAAAGTAACGTGTTTTTAAGTTGGTTAGTACCTCCAAGTGCGTATGGCAAGACCAAGCCATTTACGCTTAATTTAGCCTCAGCAGCATGTCAGATGTTGAAGTGTCAAGCGTGGACACACAACAGTTAGTCTATAACGACGGTGTAGTCCACTTGGTGGTGCAGTTACGACTGTGCAGAAAACACCAGGTAATAAATTATGTGATTTCATTGTGGGAAGACTGTTCGATGCAGAGAAAAAAAACATCCAACACACTTTTAAAGCCGGCCGCTGTGGCCGAGCGGTTCTAGGCGCTTCAGTCCGGAACCGCGCTGCTGCTACGATCGTAGGTTCGAATCCTGCCTCGGGCATGGATGTGTGTGATGTCCTTAGGTTAGTTAGGTTTAAGTAGTTCTAAGTCTGATGACCTCAGATGTTAAGTCCCATAGTGCTTAGAGCCATTTGAACTATTTGAACACTTTTAAAAATATCTGCACTTATACCCGTTATCTTGCTGTAAGATGCCATCGCCATCAGGGATGACGTCGTGCATGGAAGACTGCATGTGATACGCAGTAATTTTGACGAAGTCTGCGACTGTCAGGGTGCTTTCGATTACTATTACAGATCCCATAGGAAACCAGGTGAATGTCCCTCATAACAAAATACTGCTCCCACTGGCCTGCGTCCGTGGCGTGTTGCACTTTTAGAACAACTGTGCGCTTGGATGACGGTCTTTCCGGACACAGCTATCGACCTGGCGTAGCAAGAAATATGACCTATCTGAGCAGAAGACACGTTTCCATTGATACACACTCCAGTCTCTATGATTCCGAGCCCACTGCAACTGTAATTAACGACGTTGTTGGACCATCGTGCGTACACATAGGGGTCATCTGCTGCAAAGTCTCGTTTTCAACAATGTCTGCTGACTGGTGCGCTCCAAAAAGCTTGAGTTTGCACCGGCACTGGACTCTGTCATCCTACCTGCCACAGATCGCCGCTTATTCTGCTTTGTAGAAAAGCCAGTATCAGACCTCCAAGTTATGTGATGAGGCTTCGTCGTCCTACATCCTGTCCCCAACCTGTGCTTCCACCATGCTTCACCCACCTTCCGTAATTGTATGCGAAAACGTCAGCCAATGGGTAAGGTGATTTTAACATACTGAGGTCATGCAGTATGTGTCATCTACAGACTAAGCTAGCTTCACGCTGTCGGCTTACTCGGAAGATGGCCGAAAGGTATACCATATGATCAAAAAGTATTTGGATAGCCCGATGAAATAAGAGTTTCGTCAATGGGTCAGCGAGGAGCGGTCAGTGGGGTTTGGTAAATTCCTGGAGAACGTTACATGCCGCCATGTGTAGTGCCAACAGTGGAGTACAGAGAAGATGTTATTAGGGTATGGGGGTGCTTTTCGTGGTTAGGATGTGGTTTCCAACTATGCTTCAGAAAACGCTAAATGTGTAAGGATACGAACACATTTAAAGCTTTGTGGACTGCGTACAGAAGAGGAACATTCTGGTGAGTATGAGTGATCGTATCAGCATGACAATCCACCCTGTCATTTAGTAGCATCTGTAAGGGAATTTTTTGTGGCAATAACATTCCTGAAACAGCCTGGCCTGTCCAGAGCCTCGGCCTAAATCCAATCGAACATTTTTGAAATGCGTAGCAGCACACACCAGTGTCCAACATCAGTACCTACTCTGGTCTCGGCACTTGAGGAAGCAGACATTCAGACACCTCCTTGAAAGTGTCCCCAGGAGAATAACAGAGATCAAAAGGGCATAAAGGCGACGAGTGGACACAGCCTCTATTAACGTTAACTAATAAGTGTCCGGCCATCCGGTTAGCCGTGCGGTCTAAAGCACGGCTTTCCGGAGTGGGAAGGAGCGCCTGGTCCCCGGCACGAATCCGCCCGGCGGACTTGTGTCGACGTCCGGTGAGCCGGTTAGTCTGTGGATGGTTTTTAGGCGGTTTTCCATCTGCCTTGGCGAATGTGGGCTGGTTCGCCTTATTCCGCCTCAGATACACTGCGTCAGCGAATGCTGCGCAAACAAGTTCTCCACGTACGCGTACACCATCGTTACTCTGCCATGCAACAAACATAGGAGTTACACTCGTCTGGTGTGAGACGTTCCCTGGGGGGGGGGGGGGGTCCACCGGGGGCAGAACCGCACAGTAACCCTGGGTTCGGTGTGGGGCGGCGGAAGGGTGAAGTGGACTGGGTAGCCGTCGTGGGGTCGTGGACCACTGCGGCTGCCGCGGGGACAGAGCCTCTCCGTCATTTCTAGGTTCCCGGTTAACATACCATACAATAAGTATCCGGACACTTTTAATCAGAAAGAGTACACAGCCCAAGTACCAGTCGGAGAAATGGAGCTTCTGTGGCTGCAGGCCGGAAATTTAATGGATCGTGATTCCAGTCAATGATCAGTTCAAACTATGTACAGTATTAACGGCCGACTCCACGAGGCAGTTTTATTCTGGACGACAGATTTAGAGGGCTCCGTGATCTCCCTGGCGACGGTTTGCTGTCGTAGTAGTCGCAGTGAGCTTCCTTTCGTGACTGTGGCGCGTTTCGTCTGTCCAGCTGAGTCCGTGACGGCTCCCAGCGGCCCCCGTGCGGACAGCGGAGCCCCGTGCAGCCCATTACGGCCGATAAGGCCGCCAGTAGCCGGGGGATCGTCCGGCCGGTGCCCAGGGTACACAACCGGCAATTTCGCCGGCACGATGGCTGCCGCGGCCGCCGGCCAATCAGGCGAGTGGGCCCTGTCCGCTGTTCCCAGGCGACCTTTTTGTGGCGGCGTGGCGCGGCGCGAGGCGGCCTTCGCCTCCGTGGGAATGTGGCGCGCATTCCTGCATGATGACGGCGCCGCCGCGGCCGCCGCGGTGAAAGTGCGACGCCCACGCCTCCGGCACACCTGTCGCCTCCTCCCGCGCTAAAAGCTACTCGCTCGCTGCGGAACTCGGAGCTGTTAATGGCGGCGGGAGTGGTGGCACAGTTACTGGCTAATCAAACAGCTTCTGTCTGTTCTGTAACGCGTCCCAGGTGGTAAAGAGGTGCACTGAAGACTCACGACGCTACAGATATCTACTTGGTGTTCAAGTAGGGAGGTTGGTGCTCGATACATTCTGGGAATACTTTGAAGTGTCACCAGTGTGCTCTCTGTCTGCCTTACGTCACACTTTCCAGCTGTTGCCTATCCTAGCATGGTGCGGCCCCTAGGGGAAGAAGGTCACTAAACCCCAACCATCATTCTCCCCCCCCCCCCCCGCCCCCAAAAGTAGTGCAACCATAAAATGAAGGGTTTCACTACCGGAAGTTTCAGTCGCCGAGAATTCTTCCGGGTTGTATCGCAGTAGTCCATGGAACTCTTCTATCCCTGACGTTTCGTCCAAAGCTACGTTGGACATCTTCGGAGGTGCTCCTGGTTGTATCTTCGTGCTTCCCAAACCGTACATTGACCAGCAAGGTCACCGGATCTGTCCCCAATTGAAAACTTTTGGAGCATTATAGGTAGGGACTTCCAACCACCTGGGGATTTTGATTATCTAATCTGGCAATTTGACAGAACTGGACACCATATCCCTCTGAAGATGTCCAACGTAGCTTCGGACGAAACGCCAGGGATAGAAGCGTTCCATGGACCACGGCCATACAACCCAGAAGAATTCTCGCCAGTAGTGGAACCCTTTACATTCTTAGAGCAAGGTTGGGTAAATCGCCACAATGGGAAAAATGGTCATTGCATATTTTTTATCCTAAACAATGCTGTCACTTGACGAGAAGTGGTCACACTAGTCGTAATATACACCATCATTGTTCTCAATGACTTTGACAGAGAAAGCTTGTTGCATTATTTTTTAATAAACATTTTTGTGATTTGCAGTCATCTGTTGCAAGGGAACTCATTTATATGATTCTTGCTACCTCGTTTATACGTAGAGTAATACTTTTTAACAATAACAATATTTTAACAACGTCTTTCTGTTACAAATTTCGAAGTTCCTTGTTGTTTCTTTAGGGTTCATAGTTTCATCTATGCCAACATGGCGTCATGTCGCGGAAAGAGGCCATGGTGTTTGCCTATATCCCAATAAGAATCAGTTACTCCCGTATATCATGCATAATAAACTGTAAGAAAAGAAAATAGACGCACCACTGAGCAATTATCCGAATATGTGATGTACATGCGTAGACAAAATATCGGAAACATTGGATGATTTATTCAAGAGAAAAATCTTCACAAATTGGGCAAGTCAGTAATGCGTTGGTCCACCTGTGGCCCTTATGTAACCAGTTATTCGGCTTGGCATTGATTGATAAAGGTGATGAATGTCCCCCTGAGGGATATGGTGTCAAGTTCTGTCAAATTGGCACATTAGATAATCAAAATCCCGAGATGGCTGGAGGCCCTGCCTATAATGCTCCAAAAGTTTTCAATTCGGGAGAGATGTAGAGACCTTGCTGGCCAAGGTAGTTTTTGGGAAGCACGAAGACAAGCAGTATGCAGGCGGGCGTTATCTTGCCGAACTGTAAGTCTATGATGGCTTGTCATGAAGGGCAATAAAAAGGGGCGCAGAATATCGTCGACATACCACCCTGTTACAAGGTGGCCGCGGATGACAACCAAAGTGGTCCTGCTATGAGTGAGATGAACCGTTCCCCAGATCATCATTCCTGGTTGTCGGGCCGTGTGGCGGTTGGTTGGTATCCCATCATTGTCCGGGCGTCTCCAGATCCGTCTTCGCTGGTCGTCAGGGCTCAGTTCGAAGCGGGGCTCACCAATGAAGACAATCGTGCTCCAGTGAATCAGATTATAAACCAAAGACGTCTCTGAAGTAGCCCCGGACAGCGGCTTCATGGCAAGCCATAACGGGCTTACATTTCAGCAAGATAATGCTCGCCTGCACACGGTCGGGTATTTTACTGCTTGTCTTCGTGCTTGCGAACGCTACCATGGCTAGCAAGGTAGCTGGATCTCTCCCAAAATGAGAAAGTTTGGAGCACTATGGACAGGATCCTCCAGCCAGCTCGGGATTGCGACGGCCTAAGGCGCCACCTGGACAGAATCTGTCACGATATCCGCCAGACGGACATCCTACAATTCTATGAATCAGTGCCACCACGAATAACTGCTTGTATAAGGACCGGACGTGGACCAAGCGTTACTGAGTTATTTATGAAGCTCTTTCTCTTTAACATATCATCAAATTTTTCTCAAACTGTAATCATTTGTTTGTCCGTACATCACATATAAGGGTATCCGTCCCATTCGCATTATTCCTTCATGGTGCGCCCTTCTTTCTTGTGTTCGATCATACTACAAATAAGACTGGCTTTTAAGCCCTTTTATATACAACGATACCATCCGTCTTTGTTTCCCTTTGTCTGCCCCCGGTAGCCGAGTGGTCAGCGCGACAGACTGTCAATCCAAAGGGCCCGGGGTTGGAGATTTTCTCCGCTCAGGGACTGGGTGTTGTGTTGTCCTAATCATCATAATTTCATCCCCATCGACGCGCAAGTCGCCGAAGTGGCGTCAAATTGAAAGACTTGCACCAGGCGAGCGGTCTACCCGACGGGAGGCCCTCGTCACACGACATTATTATTTTGTTTCCCTTTGTGACTATTTTGAATTATCATTCTGAATATTTTGTGCGCTACCATCCAAAATGTTTTAATTCAATGGTTTGTTTGTTTTATTTTTTGTAATAGGTTTTATAGACTTACAGATGTAAGTAGCCTGTTTGTATGTTGGCAGCGCTATAGACTGTGTTAATATCGCTGACAGCGCTCTGCGCCCTCGGCAAGAGATTCTGTGGTTGGACGGACTTCCGGTTAGCGAGTGGTTAGAGAAGTGTATGGAAATGGAGAAAATTTTGAAATTTGTGGTAAGATCTTATGGGACCAAACAGCAGAGGCCATCGGTCCCTAAGCTTACACATTACTTAATCTAACTTAAACTAACTTACGCGAAGGACGACACACACACCCATGCCCGAGTGAGGACTTGAACTTCAGACTGGGGAAGCCGCGCGGACCGTGACAAGACGCCTCAGACCGCTCGGCTACGCCGCGTGGCACACGTATGAACATGTTTTTCTTAGTGGAGGCTCTGTGTTGGTAGGATATGCATTGTAAGGTGAGACGCAAGGAAATGTAATATGAGGATGGATGTTGTTGGTAATGTTTGGGCTGTGGAGTTATTGACAACTATATAATTTTTGGAACTGGATGTCACATGAATAAGATAAAATTTTCGAAATACATTATTTGCTCTTCAACAAAATCTTTCATTTGCTAACCATATGCATAATAGTAGTTAGAGTCTATAGTAGTTAGAATCTTTTTATTTAGCTGGCTGTAGTTGCTGCTTGCTGTAATTGCTGTAGTTTGTGTTATGAATATTTTCTGTGAGGTAAGTACTTAAAAAAAAGAATGGGATTCATGACTGAAATGTGTTCAGGCAATTATCATGGTTGGAGGTAGTTTCATATTTCTTTAATTTCATATTTTTTTGAATTTTATTAGTGTTAGGATGTCTTGCAATTTAGGACCATTCTTTTGTGTTAATTATTGGAGGCCTTGTTGTCACTGTACAGCACTCAGATTGCTTTGGGCTTGTGTATTGTGGGTAATAAATGAATAGGTTAAGACTGAGTTGTCTTTGTCAGGGAAAATTCCGTAGGTCGGCGTTTAAATGATAAAAATAAGTAAAGACATAGTTTCACAGATTTTAATGTATTGTTTGGCTGTGTTTTAGTTCACACGACATAGCTTTTCATCTATTAGACGTACGTAATTATAACAGGAAGTACTGCTTTCATAATCGCTACACCATGTGCATGTAAAAAGTGTATATAAATACTAAAATTCATGCCGCTTTACATAGATATTACTGTGTGGTAGGTCTAATGAATATTTGTTGTTAGTTAGGAGAACTTTACATGAGCTTAGTGCCACCATCAGAATAGCTAATTTGACAAGTATGGGCCGGCCGTTGTGGCCTTGCGGTTCTAGGCGCTTCAGTCTGGAACCGCGTGACCGCTACGGTCGCAGGTTCGAATCCTGCCTCGAGCGTGGATGTGTGTGATGTCCTTAGGTTGGTTAGGTTTAAGTAGTTCTAAGTTCTAGGGGACTGATGACCACAGATGTTATGTCCCATAGAGCTCAGAGCCATTTGAACCATTTTTTTGACAAGTATGAAATTTTGCCCAAGTAAATTACATTTTGCAATTTGACTGCTTCTCATAGTTCCTGGAAGTCCGCGTGGAGGTCAGTTCCTATACACGGATAGGTAATAATTAGAAATGACCAAGTCAGGAGAATGTTGTGTGCTGGTAGTACCTAAAACCCCCTTATGGCGATGGCGGCAGGCCGTGGTTTTGCGACTCAAATGGGGACGAGCGTTCTCGTTTTGCAAGAGCACTTTTTCCTCACGGTGCACACTCTCCAGACACTGCCACCAGTCGCTTCTGAATATCTGTGGCGTTTACACCTGCCTTTCACGGAAACAACATCGTCCAGCGCTGTCCTTGATGACGACAGTCGCTGTTGTCTACTAACGTAATGAGAGCAGTTGGGAAAATGGCTGTACTTTGCAGGGACTACACTGGCAGAGATTGTTCTGTCATCTACGGTCAGACCAAAGTAGTACATACTTGCGACTGTAGTGGCGAGTCAATTGGCACACCATGAGCGATGGGAAGAAATGAAGAAAAAATCAGTGTGGAGCAGCCCTCGTATTTCTCGGGTCGCTGGCGTCGTCGAGACTGCGCGGGGTCTCCGCAGGTAGGGCGTGGTGAGTAGACGCGGACAGACGGCCGCCAGCTAACCGAGTTATGCGCATAATCTCGTTTGGAGGTGGCACAATGGGCGGCGTGGAGTGCGCGGGCCGCGGCTGCTGACGCGAAAGAAAGCAGAAGCCCTCCGCCTCCGCTGCCGGCGTTGCTAGGGCTGCACTGGCGCTCCATCCACACTTGTTGATCGCCCACACACAATACAGTACAGCGCGTTCCCATCTCAGTTAACGCCCTGCGAGAAACGTTTCACGGGATCACATTGTTCCCGTTTCAATATTCGCTAGAAAATTCTAAGTAAAAAAAAAAAAAAAAAGAAAAAAAAGGGGGGCGGGGCATTGGAACAGCGCAGGTTCCGCAATATTAGGGCAAGAAGAAAATTTGCCGTCCTTACAAATGGAATTCGCTAAAATCATTGAAAATTAGTGCTGTTTCATCGGAACACGACACAGCCAGGGCAAAAGCACCACAGGCGCAAAGTTGCGAGCTGGTGCCAGTGCCTTTGTGACTCGCCACTGGCGCGAGTTCCACCAGCGTCATGGGCGGCGCTGAGGATGAAGATACCAATTGTCAGACGAGTACCAGAAGCCTACACGAACATAGAAGAGCAGCTCTCGCCCATTTGGTTGGGGTTGGGTTGTTTTGGGGAAGGAGACCAGACAGCGAGATCATCGGTCTCATCGGACTAGGAAAGGACGGGGAAGGGAGTCGGCCGTGCACTTTCGAAGGAACCTTCCCGGCATTTGCCCGGAGCGATTTAGGGAAATCACGGAAAAGCTAAATCAGGATGGCCGGACACGGGATTGAACCATGCCCACTTGGTTAGCGACCATCGTCCAGGGTTGACTTAGACAGGGAACGTCGTTTAGTGAACTCTTAGAAGTGAACAGACAGTTGTTGTAAATTGCGTTTGCTACGTAATGTGAAATTTACCCACGGTTATTTGCACTTAGCCGTTGAGGGCCCTTTTTTGTGTTATGTTACAATCAGTGTTGCAGACTTCATTATTCAACTAGCTACAAAAACAAGTAAACCTTTTAACTCATTAGTGTGACTTCGTTAGTAATTTGTTGGAGTGTTGTAGAACCTTCGTTCTCTTACCCTATTACCTGACCCTGGGGCATAGCTGTGCAACAGTGGCAGGGAGAAATTGTCTTAGCGGCGTACTGCACTAGCAGTCAGCCTACATTAACGACATTGGCAACTAGGCCTCCACAGGAGTAGCGACGAGGCCATTTAAAAACTGGCGACGAGGTTTTATAAAAATTAGTGTTTGTTATATTGGTACATGCTGCAAAGAATAACTCTTTCACTCTGTAGGTGTTTCGAAACTTCCTGGCTGTTGAAAGCTGTGTTCCGGACCTGTTTTCCAACCTGGAACATTGCCACATTATTAAATGAAGAGTGCAAGATTAATTTTGGAATCTTCTGTGTCGTGGGCTTTTGCCTGCTCTGTCAACAACACACGTTACAAAAAATGGTTCAAATGGTACTAAGCACTATGGGACTTAACATCTGAGGTCGTCAGTCCCCTAGACTTAGAACTACTTAAACCTAACTAACCTAAGGACATCACGCACATCCATGCCCGAGCCAGGATTCGAACCTACGACCGTAGCAGCAGCGCAGTTCCGGATCGAAGCTCCTAGAACCGCTCGGCCACATCGGTCGGCCACATGTTACATCCAAGTTAAACAGGCAGCCGGCTTCATGACAGACGACCCACAGGGATGCCTCGGCACAGTTACACACGGCCACCAGACGGTAACCCAAGCGCCATCACGTCCTACGAACCTCTTTCTTAAGCCGGCCACGTGACAGGAAGCAAGACCAACTGTATGCTGGCGCCTGGAGCTGCACTTAGTGGCGGAATGTTTTAAAAATCTATTGGTCCGTCGATTGTTTTTTCGTTCAGTCGGTTTTTTCAGTCGAATGAAAAGACAAAATGAAACTAGTCTCTGTGGCCATGTCAGCTACAGGGATGTTTTCACTCACTGATCAGGTTTGAGTGGTTTCATTCAGTGCGAGGTAACCGACTCACACAAGTTTCTGTCGGTTGCGGCCTTTTTATGAATGTTTTCACACAGTTTCGGGTTCTAGCGCTTTCATTTACATATTTTTTCAGCCTCTTAGGCTATACATGAACCACGACTGGCTTGACAACATTTTTTTTTTCTTTTTTACAGACAAATAAAGTACGAGTATCTTATTTCATGTAGATGTGAATAAAACGTATGTTTAGCCGGCCGAAGTGGCCGTGCGGTTCTGGCGCTGCAGTCTGGAACCGCGAGACCGCTACGGTCACAGGTTCGAATCCTGCCTCGGGCATGGATGTGTGTGATGTCCTTAGGTTAGTTAGGTTTAACTAGTTCTAAGTTCTAGGGGACTAATGACCTCCGAAGTTGAGTCCCATAGTGCTCAGAGCCATTTGAACCATTTTTGAAAACGTATGTTTCTAAAAATAAAGTATTTTCAAAATGTATATATTTACTTACTCAAGTAAGAATTTTCGTACTTGTGGCATTAAATATCAATTTTTGGTCGATTTTAAAAGTTTAATATCTGAGTTTAATATCTGGTGCTGGTATCCACTGTTTAAAAGTCCATAGCTGGCAAAGTATTTGACGGAGTTGTCTCATCTTAGGTAGTCTAATAGTTTGTAGTTCCAGCAAGCGCCACACAAGCGTTGTATTGCGTTGTTTTGTTTTGTCAGATGACATTCGCCAAATAGTCAGTGTTTTGTTCTTAGTTGCACCTAGTACTCGAGTAAACATGGCTGGCGCAAGGCTTACATTCGATGAAAGGGAGTCAGTTTTGAAGTCGTATTTTAAGTACGTAAACATTAATGAGGTTCAACGGCAATGGCGAAATGAGTATCAAACAGAGCCACCGACACGTTTAACGATTCGTCGCATTGAAGTCAAAGGCTATGTTAAAGATGTTCACAAACAACGATCTGAACGGCATGTAACAGTAACAAGTGCAGCTAACTCCCGTCGTGTGTTACAACAATTCACTCGCTCACCACAGAAGTCTGTGAGACAGTGTGCCCGTGAAACTGGAGTGAAACGCTCAAGTGTTTGGCGAATTTTGAAGACAGCATAGTGGAAGTGCTACATCCCACGATTGCTACACGCAATGAACGAGGACGACCCAGATCGCAGAATGGAGTTCTGCGAGTGATTTACTAACATGGTGCGCAACGATGAAGAGTTTACAGAGATGATTGTGTGGTCTGATGAGGCACAGTTCAAACTCAATGGTACAGTAAACCGCCCCAATTGCTTCTACTGGGCCGCCGAAAATCCGAACGTCCGTGTAGATAAAGCAGTGAATTTGTCAAGAGTAAATGTGTGGTGTGGGTTGTCTTACCGGGGCTTGATTGGGCCATTCTTCTCTGACGGCACAGCTACCGGTGAGGTGTACCTTCAGAAGCTTCAGACATCCATTTTACCTACCATCCGAGACTGGTATGGAGACGGAAGAGTTTACTTTCAACAAGATGGTGCCCCAGTCCACTACCAAAATCGTGTTAGGGCGTATCTCGCCGAAAATCTACCAGGAAGATGGATAGGCCGTAGAGGTGCTGTGGAGTATCCACCACGTTCCCCAGACCAAACTCGTCTGGACTTTTACCTGTGGGGAACACTAAAGGACGTCGTTTATCGACAAGAGCCACGCACATTGGATGAACTTCGAAAATCCATCGTACATTCACGTGAAAATATCCAACTGAACCCGTTGCAGTCAGTAGTTCGTGCTGCAGTTCGGCGGCATCGTTTGTGTGCGGATGTTAATGGTGACCATTTCGAACACCTACAGTGATATCTTTAAGTAGGACTTTAAGCTACACTTTCACCAAAAATGAGACAACTCTGTCAATTATTTCGCAAGATATGGACTTTTAAACAGTGGATACATTTTTTTGGACCCCTCTGTATATATATTCAGTTTTTAACACGTGTTTACCAGGTCGGTTTCTTGTCTGTTTGTTCGGTACAAATTTTGCAGTTGATTTTAAACTAACTTCCGGATAAGCCAAAGACTTTAAACTTTCAACATAGCTCAGAACTGGATGACAACGCAATATTAACTCCGTTTTTATTCTGGTGTGTGGTGGGAGAGTACTTGGTGCTGCTGCTCTAATTTTTACATTCGCGGTCTTTTGGCGAGGTGTGCGTGGGGGAAGAAATACATTGCTTGACGCATTTGAAGAGAAACTGAAATAAACTAGAAATTTACCGCATGTCTCTTTGTAATTTCATCAAAATGTTTGAAATAAATTGAAAAATTTCACATGCACACAAGAGTAATAAGCTCAAAATTACTATTTAAATAAAAATCTTTTTAATAATAATTTTTTTGAAAACGGACTAAAATGCATTAAATTATCGCCGCTAGCCCCATGCAAATTCCTAATATTATACAGGGAGTCTTGAAATTTTGAACTCGTGAATTTTTAATATCTATGACAATACATGTAAAACTGAAGACTTAAAACATGGGGCGCATGCAACTGATAATAATAAGGAGCGCAGAGGGTAACTGTAGCTGAGAAAAATTACAGAACAATTCATATTATATGAACTGCAATAAAATTGTTAGCGACTTAGATGAACCATCAGTTACGTAATACATTCGTCGTTACATTTTAAATGTTAAAAGTTTTGTCATAGCTATTAAAAATTAACAAGCACCAATTTTCAGGGCTACGTGTATGGTGCTAGGAATCTACATGGGACTAGGAGAAGTTATTTAATACATGTTAGTCTGTTTTAAAAACGTATTGTGTTAAAAAGATTTTTACTTAAACAATTATTTTTGGTTCAAACTTACTGAAACTATACCTCTCTGTTACTGCCGGTTAGCACCCAACATTCTTTTTCGGTAAATGCTGAGGTGGCGTGAACATACTGTTTATCGCACTGAGTTTATCTTGAGGATCACGTCTTACTCAGTCATATGATTTCTCCCATTCATATACATTACTCTGATTAATACATACCCATGTTTGTGTAATAGTTAGTGCTTCTTTAGTTTTGTCAGGCTTTTGGTACATGAGACTCACATAGTGTGTTATTTGTTTCCTTTTAAGTGGTACAAACGGACAAACAACATTTACAAATTTCAAGCTTTGCGGCTTCTTACAACAATCGAAACACAATAATCTTGACGATGCAATCCAAGGTTACCTCTAACGGTAGTCTTATGTGAGTTGAAATGAGTCCGCGTAATATTGCTAATATGTAGGTACATTTTTCCTGTGGTAAGCGTTTGTGTATTGTTTGAACGAGGCTGAAACTATTAACCAACCCAGCATTAGCGTAGACGAGCGTGGATCGCCTTTCCAAGTCTGGCACACAGCGAGCAGACATATTTTTGAAACAAGGTCTCAAACTATGAACACATATATATTTCATTTAGTTAGCTTAGGGAAAAGTTATAATTTTTGCAACAATGAGTTTCCCTGGATTGGTCCTAGTTTTGAGGGCCTTCACAGGCGTACTGGAAGAGTTTTTATCCGAGTGTCTGAGTTTAGCCGGGACCTTTTTTCGCATCTGTGGAAATTAGATTGATTGGAAACAAATAGATTGTAATAAACTTCGGCTAAAATTCATTAAATGAGGATCGGACTGTAGGTAGAATCCTCGTTTTAGTCTATTAAAAACCCAGAGGCAAGCACGCTTAGACGCTGTCCTACACACACACACACACACACACACACACACACACAACCATACACACAAACGCGCGCGCGCGCGTGCAAATTGATCACGAGTATTTCAGAAATGGGAATATGTAGAGGAATGCGGTTTGCGGCATAATGTTCACACACACCTACAGCTGTTTTTTCTTATTTTTTTATTTAGTTATTAACCTGCCACCGCCCCCCCCCCCCTCCCCGCCTCACCAGCAGTTGACACAATGTGTGGAATGGTTGGTACAGATCAGATCTGACACCCAGGTCCTGCGGAACCCCATTACAGGTTCTTTTCTTTGGGCAGGACCAGCGAGTTCGCATCAGAGCAGCAACAGCAATCATTATGAACGATACGCTAGGCCTGACATGGTACTGGGATATCGCTTAGATATCCTGTGTGTCCGCAGCCCGTGGCCTAGTGGCTAGAGTTGCTGCCTCTGGACCACGGGGTCCCGGGTTCGATTCCCGCCTGGCTCGGAGATTTTCTGCTCCCGGGGACTGAGTGTTTGTGTTGTCCTCATCATCTCCTCATCATTCTGGAAGTGTCGAGTCTGGAAGCGGAAAGATTTGGAACTTGTACGGGCGCTGACGACCGCGATGTTGAGCACTCCACAAACCAACATCATCATCATATCATGTGTGCTACAGATGGCGCACACATTTCAGATGACCACCGTCCCTCCTTTTCCTTCATGACAATCATGATTTTTCTAGCTCTCTCCCAAATTTTTTCAAAAGTAATTCGGGACACCTATCTATTTCGGGTTTAATAATTATGAAACGATTTATCCCCAATTAGATATTCATTTCACCTGTATCAGTATGCTGGTACTGAAAGGGTGTTTTTCCACAGAAGTAATGCATGGAGCAATGATAAAACACAGTTTGTTGTAGGAACCAGAAAAGCAATGTTAGTGACTACAGTGAACTATGTTGAAACTTGACTTGCATGTTTTCATATGCTGTTGAAGAATACAGACATGTTGAAGAATACAGACATGCTGGAGAAAATTTACAGTACTGATAAAAACTGTATGTCTGCTAGCACTCTTCAAGTTACAAGATACTAATAAAACGTAAATTAATATACTTCTTGTAACAAACTGAAATGGCAGTTTGCATTTATTACATTTAATTAGGACTTTTTTTACAATGCCAAAAATTTATATGTGTCTCGAATTTTGGTCCAGAAAATGTGGTCACCTTAACACAGTGACTTCTATTAAACAGCTACTAGAACCCCGGTGTGTATCAGCATCATGCCTGAAACCACACGTTTCTATATCTTCACGTATATGAAATACATGCGATCAGAGTCGTAAAGATAATTTTGGAACACCCTGTATTTCTCATACTTCCTCACTGGGACAGTGAGGAGCCGCCGACAGTCGGCGATCGCATGCACCGCGACGCCGGCCCGCTGGCCAGATAACTAAATATATTTAATGGCATTTGCCTTCTACTCACTGAGCTATATTAAAAATCACTTCATTTATGTTCACACTCCTTACTGAAAATGAGTACTATGTTTGAATATGGACGTCTATGTAAAGCGCTTCCACAAATCCTTGTTACTCTCGTGTGTAATTTATACACTCCTGGAAATGGAAAAAAGAACACATTGACACCGGTGTGTCAGACCCACCATACTTGCTCCGGACACTGCGAGAGGGCTGTACAAGCAATGATCACACGCACGGCACAGCGGACACACCAGGAACCGCGGTGTTGGCCGTCGAATGGCGCTAGCTGCGCAGCATTTGTGCACCGCCGCCGTCAGTGTCAGCCAGTTTGCCGTGGCATACGGAGCTCCATCGCAGTCTTTAACACTGGTAGCATGCCGCGACAGCGTGGACGTGAACCGTATGTGCAGTTGACGGACTTTGAGCGAGGGCGTATAGTGGGCATGCGGGAGGCCGGGTGGACGTACCGCCGAATTGCTCAACACGTGGGGCGTGAGGTCTCCACAGTACATCGATGTTGTCGCCAGTGGTCGGCGGAAGGTGCACGTGCCCGTCGACCTGGGACCGGACCGCAGCGACGCACGGATGCACGCCAAGACCGTAGGATCCTACGCAGTGCCGTAGGGGACCGCACCGCCACTTCCCAGCAAATTAGGGACACTGTTGCTCCTGGGGTATCGGCGAGGACCATTCGCAACCGTCTCCATGAAGCTGGGCTACGGTCCCGCACACCGTTAGGCCGTCTTCCGCTCACGCCCCAACATCGTGCAGCCCGCCTCCAGTGGTGTCGCGACAGGCGTGAATGGAGGGACGAATGGAGACGTGTCGTCTTCAGCGATAAGAGTCGCTTCTGCCTTGGTGCCAATGATGGCCGTATGCGTGTTTGGCGCCGTGCAGGTGAGCGCCACAATCAGGACTGCATACGACCGAGGCACACAGGGCCAACACCCGGCATCATGGTGTGGAGAGCGATCTCCTACACTGGCCGTACACCACTGGTGATCGTCGAGGGGACACTGAATAGTGCACGGTACATCCAAACCGTCATCGAATCCATCGTTCTACCATTCCTAGACCGGCAAGGGAACTTGCTGTTCCAACAGGACAATGCACGTCCGCATGTATCCCGTGCCACCCAACGTGCTCTAGAAGATGTAAGTCAACTACCCTGGCCAGCAAGATCTCCGGATCTGTCCCCCATTGAGCATGTTTGAGACTGGATGAAGCGTCGTCTCACGCGGTCTGCACGTCCAGCACGAACGCTGGTCCAACTGAGGCGCCAGGTGGAAATGGCATGGCAAGCCGTTCCACAGGACTACATCCAGCATCTCTACGATCGTCTCCATGGGAGAATAGCAGCCTGCATTGCTGCGAAAGGTGGATATACACTGTACTAGTGCCGACATTGTGCATGCTCTGTTGCCTGTGTCTATGTGCCTGTGGTTCTGTCAGTGTGATCATGTGATGTATCTGACCCCAGGAATGTGTCAATAAAGTTTCCCCTTCCTGGGACAATGAATTCACGGTGTTCTTATTTCAATTTCCAGGAGTGTATTTGGTGAGCGGTAGTAAGAGGGCGACAGCTCGCATTGTTAGCACCGAGCTACTGAAACGCAAGCGACGAAACATTCGCCCTCCCACGTCTGCGCTCCCGGCGGCACATAATGACCATCGGCCAACTTATCGTCTACAGACCTCTGTGTGTGTCCGAGAAAATAATCCGATTTGACCCATATGTCCGGGGTTTTCGGAGTTTTTGTCCGCGGTCGGCAATTGAAGTAGTGGCACGCCTGCCCAAGCGATACGTGAGCGTAATTAGTTACGCGTTAATGCCACCTGGAACAACTTAATCCGCAGCAATATGTGAATCAGTCGTAAATGATGAAAAGAAAAATTACTCCATTAAATACATAATTAAATAAACGTATATAATGTTAATTTAAACTTTGGCACAGCCCTTGAGATATGTTTTCACTTATCCCTTGGAATGCCAACGGCCTTTCCGCAGCGGTAACACCGGTTCCCGTCAGATCACCGAAATTAAGCGCTGTCGGGCTGGGCTAGCACTTGGATGGGTGACCTTCCGGTCTGCCGAGCGCTGTTGGCAAGTGGGGTGCACTCAGCCCTTGTGAGGCAACCTGAGGAGCTACTTGACAGAGAAGTATTGGCTCCGCTCTCGGAAACTGATATGCGGTCGGGAGAGCGGTGTGCTGACCAAATGCCCCTCCATATCCGCATCCAGTGACGCCTGTTGGCTGAGGATGACAGGGTGGCCAGTCGGTACCGTTGGGCCTTCATGACCTGTTCGGGAGGAGAGAGTTATCCCTTGGGATGGGGCTATCCTCTGGTGGTATAATCTAGCACTCTGTTAGTTCAACTTTAGAATTTTTGCAGACTGGCTCCATTCAGAAGAATGAATGGATAACTCAGTCAGCTAAAGCACTTTAGAGTGGTTTTAGTTAAAACAATGAATACATGGTTCAACCAACAGAAAAACTACTGACTTTTTCCATTTGAAAAGAAATAATGAATAATTAGTATATGTATCTACAACGGTGGCAACGGCCTTGTCGCAGTGGATACACCAGTTCCCGTGAGATAACCGAAATTAAGCGGTGTCGGGCGTGGTCGGCACTTGGATGGGTGACCATCCAGGTCGCCATGCGCTGTTGCCATCATAACGACTGGTAGGACGGTGTGCTCATCCCATGCGCCTCTTATCCGCAGCCTCCTCTGAGGACGACACGGCGGTCGGATGGTACCGAAGGGCCACTTTTGGCCTGTAGACGGAGTGGTATATCTACAAAGGTGTCGAATGGTGTCTTTCGGTTACTCCCACAGACTGCCACAACTCGAAAAATATAAATGAATAATAATCCAAGCCACACTTGAAACTACAACCGACTGACTCGAGTGTTTTCATTTGGTTGCTCCCACAGACTGTGTTTCACTCAAAAGAATGAACAAATAATTCAACCGATACGTAAAACTAGAACCGAATGAATCGACTGTTTCCATGCGGTTGCTCTCATCACTAACAGTACTTACGCCGTCGCTCGGACCCTGAGAGGCCATCTGGATGAACACGGTGGAGACGCAGGTCCGCCACCACCAACGGCTCCAAGCCAGGGTGATGCGTCTCGCACTGCGTCTACAACGGGACTTCCCTACGGCCGACCTTCACTGGGTCTCTGAGATTCTTCCATTACGAGGTTTCGCCAGACTGCACAATTGTTTTATGCAAACGCTGCCCAGCCGATCGATCGTATCATCCACTGCCTTGGACAATGGGTGTAGTGCCTCAACACTACTCGAAGACCACACATACTTACGCTTAAGTCTCCAGCTCAGCAGGGCATCATTTCCAGGAAGCAAGCCATGAGGAGTCCTCTATGTTACGTCAGCAGGGTGTCTTCATCTACCTCAATCTTTGAGGCGTGGCCATCCATCCTGCACTCCACTGTCAGATGGAGACCCATCTGTCTCCATCGTATGCAGCAGTAGCAGCCGGAAGGCCAATTCATTCCGAGTGAGTTCTTGGGCCAGGTGCAGAATGCACTCGTATTTCATCTCTCAGGAACTCACTCAGAGACAGCACGACACCATCACCTCTGTCTGTGCCTGTCTCCTCTAAGTTGAACCTCCGACGCAACCCTTCCGGAAGAAGACGCGGATACCATCACTGTGACGCCATTGGGCGCCGTAATATTTTCTCTTGTTAGCTATTGACATCATGCCGCACTTATATTTTTATATACCTTCTTAACATTAACTGTGGCTCGTCCTCTAGGGTCCACTACCAAGTGTATATTACTAACTGTGGTAGTGTGATATTCTTACTTGAAATCGTGGCACATAAGGTTGCAACGATCAGAGTTAGATTTTTCATTAAATATTCAAGTCCTAACGAGTCAAAGTCAGTATTTTTGTGTTCAATAAAAACTCAGGACTGGACCTTATTGAAGGGTGTGTTTAACACTTACTCCTGATGTAGATGATTGTTTGAGTTTGGTAAACGTATTAAACATATTCTGCCTGAGTGTGTTTTCCCTGTGCCGCCTTTGGTGGATTACATTAGAAACAATCCTCTACTCTGCGGCTAAGTCATTTCTCCGCAGTAGCCTTTCTTCCAGGAGTGATACTCCCGCAAGGTATGCAGGGGAGTTTGTGTGAAGTTTGGAAAGTAGGAAAGAAGTCGTGGCAGAAATGAAGCTGTGACGAGTTGTCAGGCGAGTCCGGGTTACTAATGGGTAGCCGCGCGGTTTGAGATGTCATGTCACAGACTGCGCCGCGCCTCCCGCCGGAGCTTCGAGGCCTCCCTCGTGCATGGGTGTGCGTGTTGTTCTTAGCATAGATTAGTTTAAGTTAGTTTAAGTAGTGTGTAAGTCTATGGACCGATGACCCAAGCAGTTTGGTCCCTTAGGAATTCGTGCACATTTGAACATTTGAACTAATGGGTGGGAGCATATAGTACAAAATTTCCTTGTCGCCCTTATGCACTAGTGCTGTTCGTTTTTGTATTCGGCTCAATCAGTTTCCGGCTGCATTGGGAAGCGGGTTTTTGTTCATCCTGAAGATGATGGGATGTTTTCCCTCATCCTCCTAAATGTGTAGTGGCTGGAACCGACTAGGCTGATTTGAAGAACGAATAACTTCCCGAGGACGGCTGATGTTCCCAACACTCATCGTAGAGTGAGTTCTAAGGTCCTACTAGAAGTCGACGCCTTACAGAAGTGTTACAAACGGGAGCAGGAAGTAGTCAATCAGAGAGACTACATTCTGCTCCTGATGGTATATAGTTTCGTGGAGCGCGGAGGCAGTGTTTTGGGAGTGTTTCTTGAACTCGGGAGTAGGTGATCCTTCGTGTTCCACAAGTTATTTAGTGCAGTACGGAAGAATGAAAGAATCCGAAGTGCATTCTCATGTACGAGCGTTAAATTCTGCTTAGGAACTTTCCTGAGCGTGGACTCATTTCAGTACAAAGAGGCCACAGGGAACAGCGTGAAGCGTTTAGAGATAGTTGGAAGTGGTGTTGGATAAAATTGATGACTTGGCTTGAGTTAATTCGTACAAATAAATTTCATTTGTTTCCGTGTAAGTGTGAGAGTGATGTTTTTGTCTGACTCTACGACTACTGACTTGGCGCTCTATTCCGGTTTGTTTTCTTGGTGATTAATGCGGGCATTGCTAACAGCCAGTTGATCGCGGTGTATGACCATACCAGCGGTGTGTGTATTGCAGCCCAGTTGTCGGATCTCGAAATCTTACTGACAAGGAAACAACAGCAATATGACGTCATATTTAAGGAGAGAAAAGGCACATTGGAAAGATAGCGGCCCAGCAATTTTTCCTGCACAAAAATGTAGACCATAATTGTGATAGTACGCCGTGATAGTACGCCGTTATGACCTCCTGTATGTCCAGCTTGTAAATATTCGACCGCTACGGTCACAGGTTCGAATCCTGCCTCGGGCATGGATCTGTGTGATGTCATTAGGTTAGTTAGGTTTAAGTAGTTCTAGGGGACTGATGACCTCAGAAGTTAAGTCCCATAGTGCTCAGAGCCATTTGAACCATTTTTTTTTAAACATTCGCGCGGGCCGGTTGTTTGTTGCTCGCACCGCACCACTGCAGCCGCTTAATGGTCCAGGGCAAGGTACTGTACGGCGGAGTGAGAACCAAAGCCCTCTTATTTGCAGGATATTGATGGCGAGGTAAGAGGAGGGGAAGGGGTCATGTCTGTGAAACGTTTTCAAAAATTTCGTTCGAGATCATGTTATTTCGATAAGAGTACATAATAAGTCACTTAAAGCACATTATATTCAATATATTTTTAAAATTATAAACCTTAAATCAAAATGAATAAACCTAAGGAAGGGAAGAATTATTATGATATATATATAAAAAAAAACAATTTTGTTTTAGAACTTAATCTTTCCAGAACAGCGCAACTCCTCCAAAGGGACTTAACTTCAACATTCTCAGCTTTAAAATACAAAGAAAATTCCACACAATGGCGATGCAAATAATCAAATAGCGCTACGATACTTCTTTAGCGACACATGCATTCATTTCATTCATTTGCACTCAATATGTGAATCGGAACATAAAAATCGGACCAGAATAATTTTCAGAGCAGAAAGATGACGCACTTGGACACAACGAACAAAGCAATGTACACTACTTCACGCTCAGTCATTAATAGGCAATACTGGGTCGGAGAGAGTGACGAACATCCGGTACGCGTGCGTGCTTAAAGGCTGTATTTTTACAAGGTCGTAACTGCGTGCTATCTGAATTATGGCCCAAATTTTTCCGCGGGGTCGATTGCAGAGGCTGATATCTTGTAAGTGTGCTTTTTTCCCCCTTACAGTTTGCGGTCAAGTTACTGGTGTTGCCTCGAGAGAGTGGTCAGATATCTACAGGGCTTTGACTATTGACACAGTAGCAGTGACAGATTTAACCCTCCTAAGCAGGTCAGTGCGAGGCTGGTGATCATTATTTAGGCAGATTCGATAGTGTCGCAGAGCAGACTACATGCAGGTCCGCCAATAAACTTTTCTTATTAAAGCCGTCCTCATGCGGACGAGGCAGCTAAAGTTCACGCGGACGCCGTCGAGACATCCGACCTCGCGAGAGACAGCACCGTCGACACCCTGGACTTCCGTTGTCAGAGCTCTCCAGCAGCCGTTGTCGGCTTTATTTGGCTCGCAAACCACACATTTCCATAGGAAAAAGGACGCACGTAATATTCCGTTAGCGACTGTCGAAGAAGAGCGGAAAAATCGTGAAGAGTATTCTGGACTCATCGATGGCTTGAACAGCGTATTGCTGATAGAGGAACATTACATAATGCTGCACAGTGATGTGAGAGACATACTAGAAAAAGTTACTCGTCAACTCAATTGAATTTTTATCCCATTTTTGGGATGCAGTTAACATATAGTGTCTAATGTTAGTTTGCCCCATGCGTAATATCCATATTCCCGACATCGCATTTGCTACCATCACTCTGAACTAACGTACTTCATCGCATACATATCAAGATCGAGATTCTTTTTGGAAGTTCATTCGAATGGAAGAGGAGAGTTTCTCGAAGCTGCTCATCATAAATGAAAAAGATATTTACCGGAAAGTTACAAACATGAGCCAGTTCATAAACCCACAGATAGATACATAAATTTTGCAGAAAGTTTCAAAACAGCCACTGGGGAAACGTTTCAGTCATTGGTCTTTGGAACAAAAATTGCAACAAATACATGATTTACAATATGGCGTCGACCTTTGAGATAATAATTCTATCGAATGAATAAGAAATACCCGGAATATTTTAGAAAACGAAAAGAGAAAGAAAAAAAATTCTGCTATTTTTCACTTCGTAACTCGGAACGCACGACGCTACCAATGGCGGTATACCCTCGACCTAGCAAATATACCTCTTTGTATGATGTAGGCTATCTAAAGACTGTATATACATACGCCATTATTTGGAATTTAATATGCAGTTGTACTGAAAACACGCGCTTTTGACAGATCACTATTGTGCCGTAGCACTGAAACGATATACATTCGTAACACGCAAGTTATAACACTAAAAACGTCAACTACAGAAAAACCTTACCTAACGCTATGCAGTTTCCCACCGTTTTATTATAACAGATTGTAGCTTAAACGATGCGTTTTCGAGAGACCCGCAGTTTGCCGGTGCTTTGAAACAACGTATACTCAAACCACTCCCTCTATGAGAAAGAAAGCCCACCAAATACGAAATTTAACGTCTTACAATATGGTGGTTTCAATGTTCTGTTTGCAGCGTAAGACAATGTCGCCTTTCTTTGGCCACGTTACTGTCCACGAGACAAAAGTCTGGCATGCCAGATTCTTTATTTCACGCTGCGCGGTGCAGTGGAACCTGGAATTCCACGTTATGACGTCACGAGCTTCTCGTCCACGTGCATTCCCACGTCCCGTCAGAGGACAACTAGTCTGTGGAGCGGCACGTGACATAATTTGCCTCGCTCTGCACGCCATCTAGAGCGCGCGTGGTTTGGCTGTTGCAGGTGAGACCCGCGGCGACGTCACAAGAGTTCCGAGCCAGGACGTCTGAATGTAATTCATGTGCCAACTGGACCTGTGGAATAATTATGTCTGTGTCGAGCTACTCTTGTGCAAGTTTCTGTAACTCTGCAGAGCCATTGCAATCAGAAACCATTTGAAGCTGCTTACTGTCAATCCTTGGAATCCCACTACACTTTTTATCCAGCACACTTCACTCCATAACCAAACTAACTATTCCCTCATGTCTCATGATGTGTACCTACCTCTCCTTTAATCAAGTTTTAACATACAGCTGTTTTCTCGCTGACTAGGCTCGGTATCTCTTCAACTATTATCCGATCTACATAATACTCAGCATTTTTCAGCAGCAATAATTTCCAAAGCTTCTGTTCAGCCCTTGACTGAACCTTTTACTATCCAAGATTTACTTCCGTACAAGGAAACTGCTGTTTTTCCTGAAACTATTTTCTTGCCATTGCCAGCTAACATTTTACCTTCTCTACACCGGCCGGGATCAGTTACTTTGCTGCACATACAGCAAAACTCGTCTATCACTTTTAGTATGTCATTTCCTGATCTAAATCATGCAGCGTCACCCGGTTCAATTAGGCTACATTCCATTATCCTAATTTTACTGTTTTTCTACATATACATCTACATATACATGGATACTCTGCAAATCACATTTAAGTGCCTGGCAGAGGGTTCATTGAACCACCTCCACATAGCGCGCGGAAAGAATGAAGACCTATATCTTTCGGTACGAGCTCTGATTCCCCTTATTTTATCGTGATGATCGTTCCTCCCTATGTAGGTCGGCGTCAACAAAATATTTTCGCATTCGGAGGAGAAAGTTGATGATTGGAATTTCGTGAGAAGATTCCGTCGCAACGAAAAATGCCTTTCTTTTAATGATGTCCAGCCCAAATCCGGTATCATTTCTGTGACACCCTCTCCAATATTTCGCGGTAATACGAAACGTGCTGCCCTTCCCTGAAGTTTTTCGATGTACTCCGTCAGTCCTATCTGGTAAGGATCCCATCCCCGCAGCAGTATTCTAAAAGAGGACGGACAAGCGTAGTGTAGGCAGTCTCCTTAGTAGATCTGTTACATTTTCTAAGTGTCCTGCCAATAAAACGCAGTCTTTGGTTACCCTTCCCCACAACATTTTCTAAGTGTTTCTTCCAATTTAAGTTGTTCGTAGTTGTAATACCTAGGTATTTAGTTGAATTTACGGCTTTTAGAATAGACTGATTTATTGTCTAACCGAAGTTTAACGAGTTCCTTTTAGCACTCATGTGGATGACCTCACACTTTTCGTTATTTAGGGTCAACTACCACTTTTCGCACCATTCAGATATCTTTTCTAAATCGTTTTGCAATTTGTTTTGATCTTCTGGTGACTTTATTAGTCGATAAACGACAGCGTCATCTGCAAACAACCGAAGACGACTGCTCAGGTTGTCTCCCAAACGGTTTATATAGATAAGGAACAGCAAAGGGCCTATAAGACTACCTTGGGAAACGCCAGAAATCACTTCTGTTTTACTCGATGACTTTCTGTTAATTACTACGAACTGTGACCTCTCTGACAGGAAATCGCAAATCCAGTCACATAACTCAGACGATATTCCATAAGCTCGCAATTTCACTACGAGCCGCTTGTGTGGTACAGTGTCAAAAGCCTTCCGGAAATCCAGGAATACGAAATCGATATGAAATCCCTTGTCAAAAGCACTCAACACTTCATGTGAATAGAGAGCCAGTTGTGTTTAACAGGAACGATGTTTTCTAAGCCCATGTTGACTGTGTGTCAATAGACCCTTTTCTTCAAGGTAATTCATAATGTTGGAACACCATATATGTTCCAAAATCCTGCTGCATATCGACGTTAATGATATGAACCTGTAATTTAGTGGATTACTTCTACTACCTTTCTTGAATACTGGTGTGACCTGTGCAACTTTCTAGCCTTTGGGTACGGATCTTTCGTCGAGCGAACGGTTGTATATGATTGTTAAGTAAGGAGCTAATGCATCAGCATACTCCGAAAGGAACCTAATTGGTATACGGTCTGGACCAGAAGACTTGCTTTTATTATTTAGGTTGCTTCACTACTACGAGGATATTTACTTCTACGTTATTCATGTTGGCAGCTGTTCTCGATTCGAATTTTGGAATATTTACTTCGTCTTCTTTTGTGAAGGCATTTAGGATTGCTGTGTTTAGTAACTCTGCTTTGGCAGCACTGTCTTCGATAGTATATCCACTGCTATCGCGCAGAGAAGGCATTGATTGTTTATTGTCACTAACATACTTCACATACGACCAGATCATCTTAGGATCTCTGATCGAGACAGTTATCCATTTTCTTCAACTACTCTTCCAAATACTTCGCTGTCTCTGACAGAATTACACTCGCAATAGGAAATTTCAATGTTTTTACTTCTTCTTCCTGAAATTTCATTCCCTCCACCGAGCGAGGTGGCGCAGTGGTTAACACACTGGAATCAAATTCGGGAGAACGACGGTTCAAACCCGCGCCCAGCGATCTTGATTTAGGTTTTCCGTGATTTCCCTAGATCGCTTCAGGCAAATGCCGGGGTGGTTCCTTTAAAATGGAACGGCCGATTTCCCCATCCTTCATTAATCCGAGCGTCTCCGTCTCACTAATGACATCGTTGTCGACGGGTCGTTATATGCTAATCTCCTTATTTTCCTCCTCATACCTTCCTAAAAATATCCTTGGTTTCATTCACAGCTTGCTCGATGTACAGACTGAATAACACCTGGAATGGACTACAAACCTGCCCTACTCCCTACTGCTTTCTTTTCATATCCTTCGACTCTTTATAACTGATGACTGGCTTCTGCACAAATTGTAAATAACTTTTCGCTCGTTGCATTTTATCCCTGCTAACTTAAAAATTTCGAACAGTGTTGCCCAGTCAACATTCTCACAAGCTTTATTCTAAATCTAGAACTGCTATAAACGTAGGTTTACCTTTCTGCGACCTATCTTCTAGGATAACTCGTAGGGTCAATATTGCCTCACATGTTCCCACATTTCTTGGGAACCCTTTCTGATCTTCCTCGAAGTCAGCTTCTAACAGTTTTCCATTATTCTGTAAATAGTGCGCATCAGTATTTTGCAAACATGACTTGTTAAACAGATGATTTGGTAATACTCTCATGGTATGTTCTCCTAAGGATCTCAATAATTCTAAGTGAATGCTGTCAGCTTCAGATCCCCTGTATCGACTTACGTCTTTCAATGCTCTGTCGAATTCTTGTTGCAGTAACGTGTCTGCTATACGATCTTCATCTACATCCTCTTGCTTTTCTACAATATGATCTTCAAGTTTGTCACCATAGTACAGCCGTCTTACATATTCCGTCCACCTTTCAGCCTTTCCTTCTTTACTTAGTACTGGCTTGTCATCTTTGTTCTTCATACTGATTCATATCCTTCTCTTTTCTTCAAAGGTATCTTTAGTATTCCTGTTTCCCGTATCCATGCGTGGTTCTGGAGGTTTGTATTTCTCCTCTAGCCATTGATGCTTTGCGTTTTTGCACTGTCTGTCGTCATTTTTAGACATCTCTATCCCCTTTTGTCTATTTCAATTGGTGCAATTATGTGCTTCCTCCTTCCGTCAATTAATTAAAGTATATTGTGTGGTATCCAAGGATTTCTACTGTGACTGTGTCTTTCTGCCTGTTTGCTCCTGGGCTGCCTTCACTGTTTTCAACTGGCGAAGCTACAGAACGTTACATTTGCTTTAAAATCTTTGTCGTACCATTATAGACTGAAGCGCCAAAGAAACTGGTATAGGCATGCGTATTCAAATACAGAGACATGTAAACAAGAAGAATACGGCTGTGCGGTCGCAACGCCTATGTGAGACAACAACAGTTGTTACATCGGTTACTGCTGCAAAAATGGCTGGTTATCAAGATTTAAGTTGAAATGGTTCAAATGGCTCTGAGCACTATGCGAATTAACTTCTGAGGTCATCAGTCCCCTAGAACTTAGAAGTACTTAAACCTAACAAACCTAAGGACATCACACACACCCATGCCCGAGGCAGGATTCGAACCTGCAACCGTAGCGGTCGCGCGGTTCCAGACTGTAGCGCCTAGAACCGCTCGGCCACTCCGGCCGGCTCAAGAGTGAGTTTGAACGTGGTGTTATAGTCGTCGCACAAGGAATGGGACACAGCATCTCCGAGGAGGCGATGAAGTGGGAATTTTCCCGTACCGTGAATGTCAGGAGTCCGGTAAAACATCACATCTCCGACATCCGACAAAGAACGGGATCAACACGACTGAAGAGAGTTGTTCAGCGTGACAGACATGCAACCCTTCGCCAAATTGCTGCAGATTTCAGTGGTGGGCCATCACCAAGTGCCTGCGTGCGAACCATTCAACGAACCATTCAGAACCGAAGGACCACTCGTGTACCCTTGACAATCGCACGAAACAAAACTTTACGCCTCGGCTGGGCCTGTCAACACCGACATTGGACTGTGATTAATGGAAAAATATTGCCTGGTCGGACGAGTCTCGTTTCAAACTGTACTAAGCGGATGGACGTGTACGGATATGGAGACAACCTCATGAATTGAAGACTCTGTATGTCAGCAGGGGACTGTTCAGGATGGTGGAGGCTCTGTAATGGTGTGGAGCGTGTGCTGTTGGAGTGATATGTGACCCCTGATACGTCTAGATACTTCTCTAACATGTGACACATACGTAAGCATCCTGTACGATCACCTGCATCCATTCATGTCCGTTATGCATTTCGACGGACTTGCGCAGTTCCAGAAGCACAATGCGACACCCCACACGTCCAGAAAAAATTGATACAGAGTGGCTCCAGGAAGACTCTTCCGAGTTTAGACACTTCCGCTGGCCACGAAACTCTCCAGATATGAATATTATTAAGTATATCTGGAATGCCTTGCAACGTGCTGTTGAGAAGAGATATCCATCCCCTCGTACTCTTACTGATTTATGGACAGCCCTTGAGGATTAATGCTGTCCGTTCTCTTCAGCACTACTTCAGATATTAGTCGAGTCCATGCCATGACGTGTTGCGGCACTTCTGCTTGCTCGCAGGGGCCCTAAGCGATATTAGGCAGGTGTACCAGGTTTTCGGTTCTTCAGTGTGTAATCAGTCTGAAACCTTACGATATGCCCAACTATGTACCGCGTATACACCCTTCTTTCGTGATTCTTGAAACAAACTTTAACAACGATTACATTACATTCTATGCAAAATTGTAGCCGGTGACTTCCCCTTTCATCTCTTTCCCCCAGCCCACAATTTCGTCATTCTTGCTTCACGTTCTTTTCCTACAATCGAACTTCTGTCCCCCATCCCAATGCATTTCCATCTCCGTTAAACACATGAATAATTTCTTTTATTCATCACACATCTTACAGGGCTGGCTAGAGGGCAAATGTATCTATCAGTAGAGGAAAGATAGACACTGCCTACAGGAAAATTAAAGAGACCTTTGGAGAAAAATAACCACTTGTATAAATATCAAGAGCTCAGAGGGAAAACCAGTTCTAATCAAAGAAGGGAAAGCAGAAAGGTGTAAGGAGCATATAGAGGGTCTATACAAGGGCGATGTACTTGAGGGCAATATTATGGAAATCGAAGAGAACGTAGGTGAAGATGAAATGGGAAATATGATACTGCGTGAAGAAATCGACAGAGCACTGAAAGAACTAAGTCGAAACACGGCCCCGGGAGTAGACAACATTGCATTAGAACTACTGATAGCCTTGGGAGAGCCAGCCCTAACAAAACTCTACCATCTGGTGAGCAAGATGTATGAGACAGGCGAGAAACCCTCAGACTTCAAGAAAAATATAACAATTCCAATCCCAAAGAAAGCAGGTGTGAAAATTACCTAACTATCAGCTTAATAAGTCACAGCTGCAAAATACTAACGCGAGTTCTTTACAGATGAATGGAAAAACTGGTAGAAGCCGACCTCGGGGAAGATTAGTTCCGATTCCGTAAAAATACTGAACACGTGAGGCAATACTGACACTACGACGTATCTTAGAAGATAGATTACGGAAAGGTAAATCTACGTTTCTAGCATTTGTAGACTTAGAGAAAATTTTTGACCACGTTGACTGGAATACTCTCGTTCAAATTCTGAAGGTGGTAAAATACATTGAGCGAAAGGCTATTTACAATTTGTACAGAAACCAGATGGCAGTTATAAGGGTCGAGGGGCATGAAAGAGTTGCTGTGGTTGGGAAGGGAGTGAGACAGAGTTGTAGCCTATCCCCGATGTTATTCAATCTGTATATTGAGCAAGCAGTAAAGGAAACAACGCCGGCCGGAGTGGCCGTGCGGTTCTAGGCGCTACAGTCTGGAACCGAGCGACCGCTACGGTCGCAGGTTCGAATCCTGCCTCGGGCATGGATGTGTGTGATGTCCTTAGGTTAGTTAGGTTTAATTAGTTCTAAGTTGTAGGCGACTGATGACCTCAGAAGTTAAGTCGCATAGTGCTCAGAGCCATTTGAACCATTTGAAAGGAAAAAACAGAAAAATTTGGAGTAAAAACTAAAATCCATGGAGAAGAAATAAAAACTTTGCGGTCTGCCGATGACATCGTAATTCTGTCAGAGACAACAAAGAACGTGGAAGAGCAGTTGAACGGAATGGGCAGTGTCTTGAAAGGAGGATATAAAATGAATATCAACAAAAGCAAAACGAGGATAATGGAATGTAGTTGAATTAAATCGGGTGATGCTGAGGGAATTATATTAGGAAATGAGGCGCTTAGAGTAGTAGACGAGTTTTGCTATTTGGGGAGCAAAATAACTGAGGATGGTCGAAGTAGAGAGGATAGAAAATGTAGACTGGCAACGGCAAGTAAAGCGTTTCTGAGGAAGAGAAATTTGTAACATCGAGTATAGATTTAAGTGTCAGGAAGTCTTTTCTAAAAGTATTTGAATGGAGTGTAGCCATTTATGGATGTGAAACATGAACGATAAATAGTTTAGACAAGAAGAGAACAGAAGCTTTCGAAATATGTTGCTGAAGATTAGATGGGTGGTGAAGATGGGTGCTGAAGACTAGATGGGTAGATAAAGAGGTACTGAATAGAGTTGGGGAGAAGAGGAATCTACATCTTCATCTACGTATATACTCCGCTAGCCACCAAGCGGTGTTTGGCGGAGGGCACAATTCGCGCTAAAGTCATATATCCCCCCCTCTGTTCCACTCGCGGGTCGCGCGATGGGAAAACGGTTGTCTGTACTCCTCAGTACGAGCCCTAACTTCCCTTATCTTTGAATGGTGATCATTGCGCGATTAGAAAGTTGGTGGTAATAATATATGCTCTACATCCTCGGCGAATATCGGATTTCGGAATTTAGTGAGCAGCCCCTCCGTCTACCTGCAAGTGTGTCCCACTTCAAACTTCCTATGAGATTTGTAACGCTCTCGCGATGGCTAAATTTACCAGTCACGAGTCTTGCCGCTCTTCTTTGGATCTTCTCTTTCTCTTGAATCAGACCCAACTGGTAAAGGTCCCATACAGACGAACAATAATCTAAGACTGGACGAACTAACGTATTGTAAGCAATTCCATTTGTTGAAGGACTGCATCGCTTCAGGATTCTACCAATAAACCGCAATATAGAGTTCACCTTGCCCGTTACTTGTGTAATCTGATCATTCCATTTGAGATCATTTCGAATAGTCACGCCCAGATACTTGACGGGTGTTACCGCTTCCAAAGACTGGGAATTTATTTTGTACTCGTACATTAATGGGGATTTTCGCCTTGTTATACGCAGTAGGTTACACTTACTAATATTGAGAGATAACTGCCAGGCATTACACCACACATTTATTTTCTGCAAATCCTCACTGATTTGTTCGTAACTTTCGTATGATACTACTTTCCTGTAGACTACAGCATCATCGGCAAATCGTGCCGAGTAAAACTGTGAGGGACTGGAAAAACCCACCGTGGTACAACAACAAAATTAGGAAACTACTGCGAAAGCAAAGAGAGCTCCACTCCAAGTTTAAACGCAGCCAAAACCTCTCAGACAAACAGAAGCTAAACGATGTCAAAGTTAGCGTAAGGAGGGCTATGCGTGAAGCGTTCAGTGAATTCGAAAGTAAAATTCTATGTACCGACTTGACAGAAAATCCTAGGAAGTTCTGGTCTTACGTTAAATCAGTAAGTGGCTCGAAACAGCATATCCAGACACTACGGGATGATGATGGCATTGAAACAGAGGATGACACGCGTAAAGCTGAAATACTAAACACCTTTTTCCAAAGCTGTTTCACAGAGGAAGACCGCACTGCAGTTCCTTCTCTAAATCCTCGCACAAACGAAAAAATGGCTGACATCGAAATAAGTGTCCAAGGAATAGAAAAGCAACTGGAATCACTCAATAGAGGAAAGTCCACTGGACCTGACGGGATACCAATTCGATTCTACACAGAGTACGCGAAAGAACTTGCCCCCCTTCTAACAGCCGTGTACCGCAAGTCTCTAGAGGAACGGAGGGTTCCAAATGATTGGAAAAGAGCACAGATAGTCCCAGTCTTCAAGAAGGGTCGTCGAGCAGATGCGCAAAACTATAGATCTATATCTCTGACGTCGATCTGTTGTAGAATTTTAGAACATGTTTTTTGCTCGAGTATCATGTCGTTTTTGGAAACCCAGAATCTACTATGTAGGAATCAACATGGATTCCGGAAACAGCGATCGTGTGAGACCCAACTCGCTTTATTTGTTCATGAGACCCAGAAAATATTAGATACAGGCTCCCAGGTAGAGGCTATTTTTCTTGACTTCCGGAAGGCGTTCGATACAGTTCCGCACTGTCGCCTGATAAACAAAGTAAGAGCCTACGGAATATCAGACCAGCTGTGTGACTGGATTGAAGAGTTTTTAGCAAACAGAACACAGCATGTTGATATCAATGGAGAGACGTCTACAGACGTTAAAGTAACCTCTGGCGTGCCACAGGGGAGTGTTATGGGACCATTGCTTTTCACAATATATATAAATGACCTAGTAGATAGTGTCGGAAGTTACATGCGGCTTTTCGCGGATGATGCTGTAGTATACAGAGAAGTTGCAGCATTAGAAAATTGTAGCGAAATGCAGGAAGATCTGCAGCGGATAGGCACTTGGTGCAGGGAGTGGCAACTGACCCTTAACATAGACAAATGTAACGTATTGCGAATACATAGAAAGAAGGATCCTTTATTATATGATTATATGATAGCGGGACAAACACTGGTAGCAGTTACTTCCGTAAAATATCTGGGAGTATGCGTGCGGAACGATTTGAAGTGGAATGATCATATAAAATTAATTGTTGGTAATGCGGGTACCAGGTTGAGATTCATTGGGAGAGTGCTTACAAAATGTAGTCCATCAACAAAGGAGGTGGCTTACAAAACACTCGTTCGACCTATACTTGAGTATTGCTCATCAGTGTGGGATCCGTACCAGATCGATCTGACGGAGGAGATAGAGAAGATTCAAAGAAGAGCGGCGCGTTTCGTCACAGGGTTATTTGGTAACCGTGATAGCGTTACGGAGATGTTTAATAAACTCAAGTGGCAGACTCTGCAAGAGAGGCGCTCTGCATCGCGGTGTAGCTTGCTCGCCAGGTTTCGAGAGGGTGCGTTTCTGGATGAGGTATCGAATATATTGCTTTCCCCTACTTATACCTCCCGAGGAGATCACGAATGTAAAATTAGAGAGATTAGAGCGCGCACGGAGGCTTTCAGACAGTCGTTCTTCCCGCGAACCATACGCGACTGGAACAGGAAAGGGAGGTAATGACAGTGGCACGTAAAGTGCCCTCCACCACACACCGTTGGGTGGCTTGCGGAGTATAAATGTAGATGTAGATGTAGAACCTAATGCCGCTGTCGGTACCATCAACCAGATCGTTTATGTAAATAGTAAAAAGCAGCGGACCTATTACGCTGCCCTGGGCACACCTAAAGTTATGCTTGTCTCTGTTGAAGTCACTCCATTCAGGACGACATACTGCTCTCTGTCTGTTAGAAAACTTTCTATCCAACCGCATATGTCATCGGATAGACCGCAAGCGCTCACTTTTTGGAGCAAGCGACAGTGCGGAACTGAGTCAAACGCCTTTCGAAAGTCTAGAAATATGGCATTAACCTGGGAGCCGGTATCTAGAACCTGTAGTATATCATGCACAAAGAGGGACAGCTGTGTCTCGCATGACCGCTGTTTCCTAAAACCGTGCTGGTTTCTGCAGACGAGCTTCTCAGAGTTTAGAAAGGTCATTATGTCTGAACACAAACTATGTTCCCTGATTCTACAACAAATCGATGTCAGTGAAATTGGCCGGTAATTATGTGCATCCGATTTTCTACCCTTATTATAGATTAGTATGACCTGGGCCTTGTTCAAGTCCCGTGGAACTGTTCCAGTGATCTCTGACAGATGATGGTAAGAATAGTGCTATATTAGTAGCATAGTCAACATATATTTTTACGGGGATACCGTCTGGGCCAGATGCCTTCCTGGCGTCTAAGGATCTTAACTGTTTTACAATCCTAGATACAATAAATTTGTGGCAAAATTTGACCAGAAGAAGGGATCGGTTGGTAGGACATGTTCTGAGGCATCAAGGGATCACCAATTTAGTATTGGAGGGCAGCGTGGATGGTAAAAATCGTAGAAGGAGACCAAGAGATGAATACAGTAAATAAATTCAGAAGGATGTAGTGTACAATAGTTTCTCAGAGATGAAGAAGCTTGCACAGGATAGAGTAGCATGGGGAGCTGCATCAGATCAGTCGCTTGACGGAAGACCACAACAACAAACAACATCTTGTAACGCCTTCATCAGTTGCAGAGCTCGTGTAAATCTACAGACGCTGTTAACGTAGGTTTGCCTTTCTTTAGTGAGTGGTAAACGCTGAGGCCCTCGGAGCTTCCAGCTGCCGTGGGAGGAGCAGAGGCCGGCAGCTGGTGAGGAGTAGTGGGTGAGCGAGCAGGGAGCAAGGCGCGCTGACCGCGGCGGCGGCCAAGGCCGCTCTGGGCGGGGCAGCACACAATGCGCGCGCAACAATGACCCGCGCCCGACTACCGACTACCTGCCCGGCTGCCTTCGCCCTTGGACGCCGCGCGCGGCTCCCGGCGCACTTTCACCGCCGCAGCCTCCAGACGCCGCCACTTTTGTCGCTCGGCCTCGACCGCGGCCCGACTCCCCGTCTTCTCTGCTGCCTGCCTCACACCACACACAGACACCGCCGCTTCGACGAAGTAGTCACCATTTGGCGATTTATTTCGATATAAATATGCAGCCTGTCGCTTTTTTGATGCGATTTTCTGTGCCATTAGGTATAGGGGGATCACACTCCCTGACTCATTCACACACTCCGTTGGCCTCTTTGGAACGTGACGATCCGGTGCCACTCTCACTATCTGTCTACGGTTCTCCCTTTCTCGTGGTGCTTCCTCCCATCCAGTGATACCCACCACTCTGCAGTTGGAGTTCACTACGTCTTGCCATCTGCTTCTCGGTCTTCCAGGTGGTCTTCTTGTCACGTACCTGATGGACTCTTCCACATTGAGAATTATTTCATCCCATTTTGGCGTGGTGGTACAAAAACTTTCAATTGCGACTATTTAGAAAACAGTCGTAGCTTGCAGAATGTTTTTATTAAGCTAAGTACGACGCGTTTCGCCCGCATAGTGCATCATCAGGCGATGTTAAAAGATCAGAAATTGTCTGCCAAAAAGCGCATAACCTTATGATGCCCTATCTGGGAGAAACGCGTCGTTCCGAAGTTAATAAAGAATATTCTGCAACGTACGACTGTTTTTAAATAGTATTCTCCCATAATTCATTCTTACAACATTGCCCGCTCATAGTAAACGTCTCGCTTTGGTGATGTTCACTACGGAGGGTTGGTCGGCTAGCTTAACTAGTTTTTTGTTGGATCTCCAAACTCTTATTTGTGTTGCTTGCTCTAGTTTTGGCCCAAAAATTTATCTTATAGTTTGTTTTCGAAGACTGGGAGTTGGTGTTCCTAATTTTTGGCAGTGCTCCTTGCTTCGGCTCCGTATACCTGTACTGGCATTATGATTATGTAGTAGAGTTTCAGCTTGGTCTTCTTCGTCGTGATTTTGACGGGCAGAAGCTTTTGGAGGGAAAAGTAAGCTTAATTGTGTTCCTTAGTCTAATTTGGTTCAAAAAAATGGTTCAAATAGCTCTGAGCACTATGGGACTTAACATCTGAGGTCATCAGTCCCCTAGAACTTAGAACTACTTAAACCTAACTAACCTAAGGACATCACGCACATCGATGCCCGAGGCAGGATTCGAACCTGCGACCGTAGCAGTCACGCGCTTCCGGACTGTAGCGCCTAGAACCTCTCGGCCACCGCGGCCGGCTCTAATTTGGTATTCGACTTGTTTCTATTGCAATCATTTGTATTTACACCAAGTTATTTGTAGTTAGGTGTGTTCCTGAGAGTGTGGGTTTCTATTTGAAGGTTATCGCATTCTCCTGTAGTCATATTTTCCCTGCGTATCATCTTGTATTTTGTTTATCCTTCATTAATTTTTGAACATATTTTCGTGGACGTTTCATTTAACTTGAAGAACGTTTCATTTCCACCACTGTCATTTCCTATTATAACTATGTCGTCTGCATAGGCCAGTATATTTGATTGTTTATCTCCTTTGTTTCCATTTGTTGGTCGTTTGGTTCCTCTTACCACTTTTCCCACGGCAAGGTTGGAGATAAGTGGGCATAGCGCATCACCTTGCTTCAGTCCAGTTGTGTTCACAAAACAGTCCGATACCGAGCCACAGTATATCATCCTGCTTACTGTCTTCTCCATACATATTTTGACCCAGATGATTACCTTCTTGTGGATTCCGTATTCTGTCGTTATTTCCCATACCACTTCTATGTGCAACGAATCGTACGCCTTTTGGAAGTCTATGGACAGATAATGGATGCTCTTGTTGCATTCCATTATTTTTTAATTGATGATTTTGACGCAGAATATGCTATATATTCTTGATCTATTTTTCCGAAAACCATTCTGATATTGTGCCCTGTGTTCGGTATGTGTCTTTGCAGTGTTATATGTGACAGAACTTCATACGCTGTGACTAGTAGGGGTGTTCCTCTGTAATCGTTTCTTGTTTATAGGGACAATGATTGATTCCCTGTATTGTTTCAGTGTGCCACATTTTAAGGATAAGACGAAACAATTTCTCGTGACGTTTATGACGGTCATATTTCACCAAATACTTGCTATTCCATCAGATCACGCTGCTCTGTAATTTTTCAGACTGTTGTTTACCCTTCGTATGTTGGGTCAGCTACAAGAGGTTCAGCTGTTGTAGGGAAAGTTTTCTCCAGCTTGTTTACCGATTCCGGGCTGTTCAATAAGCCGTCAAAACATTCTTTCCAAGCGTGTTATATATCGGCTGAACCAGCGACATGTTTTCATCGATATCATGAAGATTTGCTCTTCGCGGTTGATATACCTTTATGATGTTATTTACAGTGGCATTCGCTTCGCGAATGTTGTTTTCTTTCTGGTAGTTCTCAATACTCTCTACTGTATGTTCAGGCAAAACCTTTTTTCCTCTTCGTAGGCAGCTTGTGATGCCCCGAGGCACGGCACGAGCATTTCGGAAACCGCACGACTTGTCAGGTGTTCGAGGAGTGCTGTGGTGAATGTCTTCAACAAATGGTGAAACCACGTCCAGACGTTGTCGGGTTGTGCAGCCAGCCCTCATTACACATGTTGCACGCCGTAGCCTGGGCAGATTCGTAAAACAGGACAGGCGACGAACTGTGCCGGAACTAATAGCAGACTAAACGCTGGGTAGAGCACAGGTGTGTCTGAACACACAGTGCTCCGAACAACCCTAATGATGGGACATGCATGGGCCAATGTAAACACCATGACATCGGCAACTACAGCTGAAGCGGGCAACTGACCATCGGCACCACTTGTTTTCGCAGTAGCAGACCGTTCCATGGTCTGATGAATCCCGACACCCTCTTCATCATGGGAGGGCGCTAATCCGTCGCCTTCCAGGGGAACAGCTCCTTGACACCTGTATTGCGGGAGGGAGACAAGCTATCGGCGGTTCCATTACGTTCTGGGGTACATCCAAGTGGGTATCCATGGGTCCAGTGGAGCTCGTGCACAGCACCATGACGGTCAAGGAGTATCGTACACTGGTTGCAGACCACATAGATCCTTTCATGACGACGGCAGTGGCATTTTTCAGTCATATAATACGCCATGTCACGAGGCTAGAAGTGTGATGCAGTGGTTCGAGGAATACAGGGGCGTTTTCTCTAGCAAACAATCAACTTGTCCCTCCGTCGGAGGTTCGAATTCTCCCTTGGGCATGGGTGTGTGTGTGTGTTGTCCTTAGCATTAGTTACTTTAAGTTAGATTAAGTAGTGCGTAAGCGTAGGACCGATGACCTCAGCAGTTTGGTCCATAGTCCTTACCATAAATTTCAAATTTCAGTCGACTTGGCAACAACAGGCGGTATTTTTGATTCTCCCAGAGCTATTGAGCTCATTAAATATGGAAACCCTGCCACGCGGCGCAGTGGTCTTGATAATAATCACACATTCGGCAAGAACGTGCTTAAAATTAGCGCTTCGTGGCTTCGCTGATTCAGAGAATGCTGGGAAGGTTCCACGTACACAGCCACGGTCGCCTGAGGTAGTGCTGCCTCTCCTTCGACCTCGCGGCCGGCGAGACGTTGAACTGTAACCTTCTACCCTTCCATTTTCCAAATGCGGCGAGACGGGCGCGCGTGAGGCTCGGTGCAGCCTCCGGCAGACGGACAATGACGCCGGCGGTGGGCGGCGGGCGGAGGTCGCGCTTCTCGCTTCCCCGCCGCATGTGGAACGCCGCCGCACCAGCGCCAGTTTCCAGTCTTCGCTCGATGAGTTACAGAACACATTACAATTGTTCCTTTCCCTGCGTGAAGGCACAAACTCTGCTGACACTGCCCGAGGTACGGTGAGGAAATTGTTACGTAACTGCGCAACCGTGGCGAAGGAACGTTAAGCGGCGGGTCTGGATCAACTTCCAGCGCTTACATACCTCTGAAATTGCTTCTACAGGGGTCGCCAGCCTCGCTAAGGCCCACGAGACACGCTGAACTGTTAGATAGACATCCCTGGGGTTGTGAAGCAGCTGAATGGGTTGAAAATAAATAAATCGTCAGGTCCAGTTGGCATTCCAATTCGGTTTTACAGGGAGAACTCTACTGCATTGGCTCCTTACTTAGCTAGCATTTAGCGCGAATCTCTTGCCCAACGTAAAGTCCCGAGTGACTGGAATAAAGCTCAGGTGACGCCTGTGTACAGGGTATTACAAAAAGGTACGGCCAAACTTTCAGGAAACATTCCTCACAGACAAAGAAAGAAAATATGTTATGTGGACATGTGTCCGGAAACGCTTACTTTCCATGTTAGAGCTCATTTTATTACTTCTATCGAAATCACATTAATCATGGAATGGAAACACACTGCAACAGAACGTACCAGCGTGACTTCAAACACTTTGTTACAGGAAATGTTCAAAATGTCCTCCGTTAGCGAGGACACATGCATCCACCCTCCGTCGCATGGAATCCCTGATGCGCTGAAGCAGCTCTGGAGAATGGCGTATTGTATCACAGCCGTCCACAATACGAACACGAAGAGTCTCTACATTTGGTACCAGGGTTGCGTAGACATGAGCTTTCAAATGCCCCCATAAATGAAAGTCAAGAGGGTTGAGGTCAGGAGAGCGTGGAGGCCATGGAATTAATCCGCCTCTACCAATCCATCGGTCACCGAATCTGTTGTTGAGAAGCGTACGAACACTTCGACTGAAATGTGCAGGAGCTGCATCGTGCATGAACCACATGTTGTGTCGTACTTGTAAAGGCACATGTTCTAGCAGCACAGGTAGAGTATCCCGTATGAAATCATGATAACGTGCTCCATTGAGCGTAGGTGGACGACGAAACTAAAATGAGCTCTAACGCGGAAATTAAGCGTTTCCGGACACATGTCCACATAACCTCTTTTCTTTATTTGTGTGTGAGGAATGTTTCCTGAAAGTTTGGCCGTACCTTTTTGTAACACGCTGTATAAGAAAGGTAGAAGGACGGATCCTCAAAATTACAGACCAATATCCTTAACATCGGTTTGTTGCAGGATTCTCGACCATATTCTCAGTTCGAATATAATGAATTTCCTTGAGACAGAGAAGTTACTGTCCATGCATCAGCACGCCTTTACAAAGCATCGCTCCTGCGAAACGCAACTCGCCCTTTTTTCACATGATATCTTGCGAACCATGGATGAAGGGAATCAGACGGATGCCATATTCCTTGACTTCCGGAAAGCGTTTCACTCGGTGTCCCACTGCAGACTTCTAACTAAGGTACGAGCATATGGGATTGGTTCCCAAGTATGTGAATGGCTCGAAGACTTCTTAAGTAACAGAACCCAGTAAGTTTTCCTCGATGGTGAGTGCTCATCGGAGGTGAGGGTATCATCTGGAGTGCCCCAGGGAAGTGTGGTAGGTCAGCTGTTGTTTTCTATCTACATAAATGATCTTTTGGATAGGCTGGATAGCAATGTGCGGCTGTTTGCTGATGATGCTGTGGTGTACGGGAAGGTGTCGTCGTTGAGTGACTGTAGGAGGATACAAGATGACTTAGACATGATTTGTGATTGGTGTAAAGAATGGCAGCTAACTCTAAATATAGATAAATGTAAATTAATGCAGATGAATAGGAAAAAGAATCCTGTAATATTTAAATACTCCATTAGTAGTGTAGTGCTTGACACAGTTAAGTCGATTAAATATTTGGGCGTAACATTGCAGAGCGATATGAAGTGGGACAAGCATGTAATGGCAGTTGTGGGGAAGGCGGATAGTCGTCTTCGGTTCATTGGTAGAATTTTGGGAAGATGTGGTTCATCTGTAAAGGAGACCGTTTATAAAACATTAATATGACCTATTCTTGAGTACTGCTCGAGCGTTTGAGATCCCTATCAGGTCGGATTGAGGGACGACATAGAAGCAATTCAGAGGCGGGCTGCTAGATTTGTTACTGGTAGGTCTGATCATCGCGCGAGTGTTACGGAAATGCTTCAGGAACTCGGGTGGGAGTCTCTAGAGGAGAGGAGGCGTTCTTTTCGTGAATAGCTACTGAGGAAATTTAGAGAACCAGAATTTGAGGCTGACTCTAGTAAAATTTTACTGTCGCCAACTTACATTTCGCGGAAAGGCCACAAAGATAAGATAAGAGAGATTAGGGCTCGTACAGAGGCATATAGGAAGTCATTTTTCCCTCGTTCTGTTTGGGAGTTGAACAGGTAGAGATGATGCTAGTTGTGGTACGAGGTACCATCCACCACGCACCGTATGGTGGATTGCGGAGTATGTATGTAGATGTAGACAGCTCCTAGTCCAACCGATAGGCTGTCGGCCAGTTGGAAGAATAGCCCAGAACGAGATATTACTTGCTTTGTGTGTACAGGACAGTAGGAAGAACACATGCTCATGTTTGCACGTGATTTGGGGGTTCGCAGGTGCCCAACTCAGTACCCAGACTTGCCAACTCTGGCGGCAGCAATGGCTTCTATCACATCTGGGCATCGAGTAGGACTCAGTTTGGATCTGCATCAACATCTACATCTTGCATAAGAGGTGCGGTTGCGTCATTCCTCGCTGCTTCAGCTCTGTGGCAGAGTTGATCATTGTTAGTGACTGGCGAGTGGTGACGTACCAGTCTGTCGGCAAATCGTGATAAGATATTTCCACTTGGTCAGAGATCTGGAGCGGTATTATCTTTCAATTTTTTCTGATGTTACTAGCTATTTCTCTCTCTTTAAATGTGACATTCTGTTGTTGTTCGCTGTCTTCGAGTGTTTTTTCACTAATGACTGTCTCTTAATAGAACAGTCTCACAAGAAGCAATGAAAACAATTTCCTTAATGATGATGAGGTCCCATACTCCGAGGAGCGTAGGGAACGATGCGGGAAACCCGCACCGCTGTACTAGGCAAGGTCCTAGCTGAGGTGGTTTTCCATTGCCTTCCTCCGACCGTATGGGGATGAATGATGATGATGAAGACGACACAACAACACCCAGTCATCTCGAGGCAGGAAAAATCCCTAACCCCGACGGGAATCGAACCCGGGACCCCGTGTGCGATAAGCGAGAAACTACTGCAAGACCACGAACTGCGGACATTTCCTTATTGTTGACTCAAAAATAAATACGCCCCATCATCTCTATCTCATTCCACCTATCCCGATATCTCCTTACATCCACATCTACATCTACATGGTTACTTTACAAGTCACAATTAACTGCCGGCGAAGGGTTTATCGAACCACCTCCAAGCTATTTCTCCACCGTTCCGCTCTCGAATAGCACGAAGGAAAAACAAACACTTAAAACTCCCTGTGAGCTCTGATATCTCCTATTTTATTATAGTGATCACCCAGTGTCGATGGGCACCGACAAAATAGTTTCATAATCTGAGGAGAAAGTTGGTGAATGAAATTTCACGAGAAGATTCCGGTGCAACGAAAAATGATTTTGTTTTAAGGATTGTCACCGTAATTAGCTTACCATATTCGTGACACTCACTCCTGTTTCGCGATAATACAAAGCGAGCTGCCTTTCTTTGGACTTTTTCGATACCCACTGTCAAATGTTATTTGATGCCGATCCCATACTGCATAGCAATACTCCAGAAGAAGGTGGATAAGCGTATTGTAAGTTGTTTCTTTAGTAGACATGCTGCATTTTGTAAGTATTATGCCAATGAATCGCAGCCTTTTTGTCTGCGTTCCCCACAACACTCCTATCTGATCGTTCCAGTCTAAGTTATTTGTAATCGTAATCCCTAAGTATTTAACTGAGTTTACAGCCTTTAGATTTGTGTGATTTAGCATGTAACCGAATTTTAGACGATTCCTTTTAGTACTTATTTGGATGACTTCATTAGTATCACTTATTTAGAATCATTTGCCACTTTTTCCACCATACAGATATGTTGTCTAAATCGTTTTGCAGTTTATTTTGATCATATGATGACTTTACAAGACCGTAAATGACAGTATCATCTGCAGAGAGGGCTACTCAGATTGTCTCCTAAATCCTTTATGTGGATCAGGAACATCAGAGGGCATGTAACACTTCCTTGGGGAACGCCAAATATTACATTTGTTTTATTGGATGACTTACTGTCCGTTACTATGAAATGTGGCATTTCTGACAGGAAATCACGAATCCTGTCTCATAACTGACACGATAGTGCACAGGCAAGCAATTCGATTAGTAGTCGCTCTCTTTCTCTCCCTACCTCTCTCCTTGCCCCCCCACCCCCTTCCCAGAAAACCTCTAGAACGTCCTTTGCCAGATTTGTAAGCAATTGCATTTACACATAATTAAAATAACGTGCACTTACAGTCACAACAAGTATCAATTACATGCATATACCGGGTGGTCCATTGATCGAGACCGGGCCAAATATCTCACGAAATAAGCATCAAACGAAAAATCTACAAAGAACGAAATTCGTCTAGCATGAAGGAGGACACCAGATGGCGCTATGGTTGCCCCGCTAGATGGCGCTGCCATAGGTCAAACGAAGATCAACTGCGTTTTTCTAAACAGGAACCCCCATTTTTATTACATATTCATGTAGTACGTAAGGAAATATGAATGTTCTAGTTGGACCACGTTTTTCACTTTGTGATAGGTGGCGCTGTAATAGTCACAAACATATGGCTCACAATTTTAGAGGAACAGTTGGTAACAGATAGGTTTTTAAAATTAAAATACAGAACGTAGGTACGTTTGAACACTTTATTTCGGTTGTTTATATGTGATACATGTACCTTTGTGAACTTATCATTTCTAAGAACGCATGCTGTTACAGCGTGATTACCTGTAAATACCACATTAATGCAATAAATGCTCAAAACGATGTCCGTCAACCTCAATGTATTTGGAAATACGTGTAACGACATTCCTCTCAACAGCGAGTAGTTCGCCTCCCGTAATGTTCGCACATGCATTGACAATGCGCTGACGCATGTTGTCAGGCGTTGTCGGTGGATCACGATAGCAAATATCCTTCAGATTTCCCCACAGAAAGATATCCGGGGACGTGAGATCCGGTGAACGTGCGGGCCATGGTATGGTGCTTCGACGACCAATCCACCTGTCATGAAATATGCTATTCAATACCGCTTCAACCGCACGCGAGCTATGTGCCGGGCATCCATCATGTTGGAAGTACATCGCCATGCTGTCATGCAGTGAAACATCTTGTAGTACATCGGTAGAACATTACGTAGTAAATCAGCATACATTGCACCATTTAGATTGCCATCGATAAAATGGGGGACAATTATCCTTCCTCCCATAACGCCGCACCATACATTAACCCACCAAGGTCGCTGATGTTCCACTTGTCGCAGCCATCGTGGATTTTCCGTTGCCCAATAGTGCGCATTATGCCAGTTTACGTTACCGCTGTTGGTGAATGACGCTTCGTCGCTAAATAGAACGCTTGCAAAAAATCTGTCATCGTCCGGTAATTTCTCTTGTGCCCAGTGGCAGAACTGAACTCGACGTCCAAAGGCGTCGCCATGCAATTCCTGGTGCACAGAAATATAGTACGGGTGCAATCGATGTTGATGTAACATTCTCAACACCGACGTTCTTGAGATTCCCGATTCTCGCGCAATTTGTCTGCTACTGATGTGCGGATTAGCCGCGACAGCAACTAAAACACCTACCTGGGCATCATCATTTGTTGCAGGTCGCGCTTGACGTTTCACATGTGGCTGAACACTTCCTGTTTCCTTAAATAACGTAACTATCCGGCGAACGGTCCGGACACTTGGATGATGTCGTGCAGGATACCGAGCAGCATACATAGCACACGCCCGTTGGGCATTCTGATCACAATAGCCATACATCAACACGATATCGACCTTTTCCGCCATTGGTAAACGGTCCATTTTAACACGGGTAATGTATCACGAAGCAAATACCGTCCGCACTGGCGGAATGTTACGTGATACCACGTACTTATACGTTTGTGACTATTACAGCGCCATCTATCACAAAGCGAAAAACGTGGTCCAACTAAAACATTCATATTTCCTTACGTACTACACGAATATGTAATAAAAAATGGGAGTTGCTATTTAAAAAAACGCAGTTGATATCCGTTTGACCTATGGCAGCGCCATCTAGCGGGCCAACCATAGCGCCATCTGGTTTCCCCATTCAAGCTAGACAAGTTTCGTTCTTTGTAGTTTTTTCTTTTGACGCTTTTTTCGCAAGATCTTTGGCCCGGTCACGATCGATGGACCACCCTGTATATTATTGTCACTCTGTACGTAAATAAGCATGACAAATGTCATGTTGAATATCTAAGCATGTGAAATTAAAATTGTTGACAGTACTCTAACTAAGTTTTTAATTTCTTATTTTATTTACAGTGGAAATAACAGTAAATGCAATATTTCATCACATCACTGTAAAATAGGTTAAATATGCACCATTTGCATGTAGTGCTGTGATAAACATGCTGAATAGTTTCATAATGTTAAGTGCAAACGTGGAAGTTCTTCACCAATGCCGAAGACAAAAGTCATGTGGTAAAAGCAGGTAACACACTTCCAGGCCCTACTTCTCTCATTTCGCTAGCCTTATCTCATTAATCCCGCCTAAAGTATAGTTTACCTCGTTATGTTTGACAAGTGTGTCGTTCTGTCCCTGTTAGGTGGATAACTGAAGCAGATGGAAATTCGAGTGTATCCATACGACCAGTGATGTACCTCAGAAACGCATCGGACAGCAATTAGAAAATAAAATATTATTAATTATTAATAATTAATAATCCAGTGTCTTTAATTTTCAGTATTATTTCCTTTCTTCTTTCTGGTGTGTATATCTTTCTTTTTGGTACGTTACTGGTGCTGAAAGCAAGTAACGAAAATACATATCTCAAAATACTGTATATAAGTCATAAAAGGTAAGCTGTACATTGATATTGTGATGGTGGATGAAATTTTAATATTTCAAACAATTACACTTGCCGTGAAATCATAGCTGTGTCCAGATTTCTGTCATATGAAATACTTCCTTTTTCCTACCGCACTGCATGGAATAGTTGGAGCTAGTGAACTACTTGATCGATCTTCAAAAATGAGGTCTAATGTTGAAACGAAGCGAGCCTTCTTTTTTAAAAAAACTTAAAACTATCAATTTTGGACTGTCAATGTTTGAGTTTTGACAGCAATGAAAAAACATTTGTGTGAATTTTCTGTTTCATCTCAAGAACTCGTAGTCTGAATGGTTGAAGCTTAGTCAGAATTACCAGAAACATCAAAAAATGAGTAGATAGACAAGCTATGCAACCAAACTATGCAGACAATGGTATCACATACAGTACGTTAAGCTACCACCCAAGACTGGTACGGCAGAGCTCGCAGAGTTTGTTCGAACTTGAAGTGGAAATAGACTGGAGCATAACTGCAGAGCTTATACGTGCCAACTGCATCTTCATCTATGAAGTATCGTTTAGAGTCTTATGACTATACAGGGTGTTACAAAAAGGTACGGCCAAACTTTCAGGAAACATTCCTCACACACAAACAAAGTAAAGATGTTATGTGGACATGTGTCCGGAAACGCTTAATTTCCATGTTAGAGCTCATTTTAGTTTCGTCAGTATGTACTGTACTTCCTCGATTCACCGCCATGATTTCATACGGGATACTCTACCTGTGCTGCTATAACATGTGCCTTTACAAGTACGACACAACATGTGGTTCATGCACGATGGAGCTCCTGCACATTTCAGTCGAAGTGTTCGTACGCTTCTCAACAACAGATTCGGTGACCGATGGATTGGTAGAGGCGGACCAATTCCATGGCCTCCACGCTCTCCTGACCGCAACCCTCTTGACTTTCATTTATGGGGGCATTTGAAAGCTCTTGTCTACGCAACCCCCGTACCAAATGTAGCGACTCTTCGTGCTCGTATTGTGGACGGCTGTGATACAATACGCAATTCTCCAGGGCTGCATCAGCGCATCAGGGATTCCATGCAACGGAGGGTGGATGCATGTATCCTCGCTAACGGAGGACATTTTGAACATTTCCTGTAACAAAGTGTTCGAAGTCACGCTGGTACGTTCTGTTGCAGTGTGTTTCCATTCCATAATTAATGTGATTTGAAAAGAACTAATAAAATGAGCTCTAACATGGAAAGTAAGCGTTTCCGGACACATGTCCACATAACATATTTTCTTTCTTTACGCGCACGATAAAGGTTTCCTGCTTTAAAAATGTTTATAAACAGTTTTTCATAAACTGTACGTCTGTTTTGTATACGACGTTACACAAATTAAGATATCATCAATGGTCCTGAGACCGAATCTCGCACTTGCCCCAGCCCCTCCTCCTTTTCCTACCATGCACCACTCACTGTGGCTCTTAAAAGTTAGCACTCGAGCAAACATAGAACTGAAAAGTGTTTTCCGCGTCATCTCTTGTCGCTCCATAAACCGCACGTTGCCGAGCGGTTCTAGGCGCTACATTCTGGAACGCACGACCCCTACGGTCGCAGGTTCGAATCCTGCCTCGGGCATGGGTGTGTGTGATGTCCTTAGGTTAGTCAGGTTTAGTAGTTCTAAGTTCTAGGGGACTGATGACCTCAGAAGTTAAGTCCCACAGTGCTCAGAGCCGTTTGAACCATTTGAAACCGCACGTTTACCGGGAGCGAGCCTACCTCGTTGTTACCGGCTGGGCTCGTGGCAGAATGGGATCTGCCCGCTGTGTAGCTCGCCGCCATTCCTGTCACATGCTGCCGTTTGTCCCTGCGGGCCTGGCGGAGGGGTGGATGCGTCCCTCCTCGCTCTAGGGGCTATCTCGCTCCTACGACAAGTCTTCCACCGCGATGGCTTTTATCACCCGTGGGGTTTCCGATAAACAATACCTCGCGCTCCCGATAGCAGGATGTTCCTCGGAAGGCAGACTGGCGGCGAGCGGGATCCAGAGGCAGAGGCTATAACTTTAAATTTCCATTCATCCGCCTGTTTTTTGTTGTAGAATTGTGGTTACATGCCTACGGCCCATCCTGTAACATACTTAGAAGAAAAATATGCAAGGAATGAGGACGATTGCGGATTAAAACAGGTCCTCATTTCCAGATAGACATATTAACTGAATATGCGAGGGCTATTCCGAAAGTAATGAACGATATGTTGGAAAATGGAAACCACAATGAAAATTTGATGAAGCTTTGCACAGATGTGTTGGGTAGTGTCTCTGGTATGCCCGCAGATAGTGTCACGTCGCTCTATTCGGTTCTGAGCCCACAGTGTTTCCGTAAAGACCCCTAGAAAATAGAGTCTCCCGCTAAGATTTCGGCTGATTTCATGCAACCCCACATAACGTAACTATCATACCATTCCTCCTAATTCCTACAGTTCTCAGCCGCACAGTGCATGGGCAGTAAGACGCTCCTGTACCGTTTTAGATGGGAAGCGTTTGATGACCCACTATACAGCCCGGACTTGGCTGTCTCTGATTGTCATGTCTGCTCAAATGAACCGATGGTTATGAAGACAAAGTTTTGACACAGACAACGAGTTGCTGTCCAGCGTAGAAAACTGTCGGAAAGTACAAGAGGTTACTTCTACGACGAGGGCGCTGGAAAGTTGGTACAACGCTACGACAGATGTCTTAATTCGGGCAGGCGACTATGTAGAGAAGTAGCTGGAAGGCGTGGCTGACTGTTGCAAATAAAACAGGTTTGATTTTCACTGTGGTTTTCACTTCGTAACCGATTGATCCCTACTTTCGGAACAGCCCTCGTATTTCAGGAACTACACAGATCTAAAATATCAGTCTTGGTTCTTTCGTGTCATACCACGTAGACAGTTTCCGACGATGCTGAAGAGCTGGTTTGCAGTAAACTGATTGTTTAGTGCTCCCGAGTTCTTAAAAAAAGAACTTGGACAAGAACGAGTAGGCTCAAATGGCTCTAAGCACTATGGTACTTAAACTTCTGAGGTCATTAGTCCCCCCAGAACTTAGAACTACTTAAACCTAACTAACCTAAGGACATCACACACATCCATGCCCTAGGCAGGATTCGAACCTGCGACCGTAGCGGTCTCGCGGTTCCAGACTGTAGCGCCTAGAACCGCTCGGCCACCCCGGCTAACCAAGAACGAGTAAAATTAACCGTAATACTATTTTGTTTCTCATTCACTATGTCTCTACGAAATTACTAACTTTCGACTCATCGACGAGAAGAGTGCTGCACAAATTTTACACAGTTTTCTAACAACTTGTTGATCTTACTGCAGTTTCAGTTCTACTAGAACATCAGTGTCTGCCCTCTTTCTTCGGTGATCAGATTTTATACAGATGAATTATCCCTCCTCTGTCTGTATTAAAATTGATCGGATTGTATGTGTGTTTGTGTGTGTTGTAGGGGCGGGGGGAGGGGGAATGAATACCAGAACTCTCATTAGAAGAAAAGATTTGAGATCGTTCTTTTTCTTGGGTTAATGTGTAATACCGGAGGTAATGCGGTCATTAGAGACGAAGAACGTTTTTCTCAATTCAGACAAAAAAGCTCGCCGCGACCTTAATTAAGACGCCACCCTGCAATACTGAGATAACGACGTAGATCTGCCACGTTTTTCAGAAAGTTGTAGCAATTTGTAACTTAGCCTGAAGAGGAATGCATTTGGGAAGTCCAGGTTATCAAGGCAATTTGTCATACGCACTCAGTAAACTGTTATTTTCAGCTACTTTCTAACATACTGGCATACTGTGATGCACTGCTGCGAGTCATGTGGGAACCGAAAACTAGTATTTACGCCTTTTGGAAGTACTGTCAAAATAAAGGGGTGGGACTATAAGACGCTACGGACTATAAGACAGACCTTAATTTTTAAGCAGTTTCTTTAGAAAATGACAGTTTTCCATTTTTATTAGAAAGCAAAGCCAGACTAAAAAAATCTTAGTTTATAAAATCGAACTGACTTTCAAATGTCTGAAAATCGTCATCTGAACTTTATCCTCCTCGCCCTCCTCCTCTTCCTTCTCCTCCTCCTCCTCCTCCTCCTCCTTCTTCTTCTTCTTCTACTTCTTCCTCTTCGTCGTTATCGTTGTCCTCTTCACATATGCGGTACTTTCAATTTATAGCCCCCATCATATGAATACCTCTTATTTCTTTCCATTACGAAACTACTAAAAAAGTATTGTACTGTTACCGATAAAACAAATTACTTTCAATTAAAGTTCACTGGCGCCGTAGAAAGCACTGACGTATCAAATACTTGACAGCGTTCTGGGTTTGTGATGGCGGGGCGAGAGGCAGACAGTGTTAGCAAGCTTGCGAATCTCTGCAACTCATGTTCGTCGCATCGCTGCACTGCTGCTGCCAGTTGAATCCAATGTTTTGCCAGATAGAGATAGGTTTCCCGCGGCGTCGAATATATGGCCATTTTTAAGACGGGTGAGAGTTTTAAATCGAACACTGGCCATTTTTTTATTAATTTCGAGTATAAGGCGCACCTGGATTTTGGAGGCGGTTTTTCGAAAAAAAGAATTCTCGTCCATGAAATACGACGTACGTCGTTGTTATGAATAATTGGATCGCTAACGATCTAATTGAGAAAAAGTAGGGACTTTGGCACAACAAAGGTAACAGCTGCTAACGCAGATCATAAAAACTTATTTTTGGGGTACAGGTTGTTTTCGTGATAGATGGCAAACAGAATCAATAGATACTGGCTGTTTGAGAACAAAATTAGCGCTGAATTACTCCGTTATCTAATTCCATCCGTGGTGTGTATGAGTGTGTGTGTGTGTGTGTTTTTTTGTATGTGTGTGTGTGTTTGTGTTGTTGGTGGCACCTTCCTCGCCACTGCCGCCAGGGCATTTGAAACTTAATTACGTTATGTTTCTAGAAATCTAATACAGAATTTTTTTATTCCTTACTATCGGCTGTGTCCTCTTACCGTGTATGGCCTAAATTTGCTGCTTTCGTGTTTTATACGGTAAGAAAGCTACAGCTCTGTTAAATCTGAAAACATTAATTAGCTTTCAGTATGTTTCATGATTACTTCTTTACTTAATATAAAGTATTTTAGCGTCCTGTCGGAAAACCTTATGTAGCATGTTCTTTATTTTTGGTTTTATGTGAGGTACTTAGTAGCAGGTATTGCTATCATTAATGACTGTTGATTAAACTAATTGCTTCCAGTTTAGAAAACTGCCCAAGACTGACATAAGCCTCGAAGTTATCAAGATTTCAAACAATTTACTAATTCATTTTATACAATATCACTGAATTCTTTCTTTAGAGAAGTAGCTCTTCAGCGGATATGACGTCGTCTTTCATGTCTTCCTGTCATGTGATAACATTTTTTCTTGTATATCTACTTAAGCCATCATTCCCGGTGATCTATTTCATATACGATAGTCATTCGCTGTCACTATAATTTTTTCGCTCTACTGCTCTTCACAATGTGCCAAATTAGCGTTTCTTGGTTGCCGTGGGACGTGTCTCGTGATATTTCAACATAGGCTTCTTTCTGTGCTTATCCTATCTAGTATTTTGTTTTTCATTTCGTGCTTTATCTTACTGAACACATTCTTCAGTTAACTGGCAGTGACTGCTAAAGCACGGTGATGACACAGCAGTCGCGTTCCTAAATCCTGGCCAGCCGGAGTGGCCGAGCGGTTCTAGACGCTACAGTCTGTAGCCGCGCGACCGCTACGGTCACAGGTTCGAATCGTGCCTCGAGCATGGATGTGTGTGATGTCCTTAGGTTAGTCAGGTTTAAGTAGTTCTAAGTTCTAGCGGACTGATGACCTCAGAAGTTAAGTCGCATAGTGCTCAGAGCCATTTTGTTGTGAGGAAGGTTGGTTCATTTTGTAAATTTGTGGCCCGGCATCATCATTCTGGAATTTGCTGGCAGCAGGATACGGCTGTATCCTCGGCTGCTCTCTTTCGAAGCGACTAGAGCCGTGTATGGGCGGGCGAACGAGCACAAAATGCAAGAAGGATGAGCTAAGCCCAACTGGATAGGATGCTCGCACAACTTCTTCTGGCCGAGCATAGAATCCATGACCAAATATAAGGAACGTTCAAAAAGAAACTATCCTGAGGCATAATTACAGAACCAGTACCTGTATATTAGAAGTATTGACCCTGGCTGTTCAGACACTTGTCCCACTGTGACACATGGCGGTGAATGGCTGTCTCATAAAATTCCCGGGGCTGCGATGTTAACCAGTTCCGCAAGTACAGCTGGACGTCGTCGTCCGAGGTGAATCGTTGTGCTGACGTTCTTCTTTGACCAAGACGGCCCCCTACTGATTCACTTCCTGCAGCACGGGAGAACAGTGAAAGCCCAGCGCTACTCGTAAACCTTGACCACCCTTCGCCAAGTGATCAAATCACAACGACCAGGCAATCTCACCCGCGGGGTCATTCTGCTCCACGACAATGCAAAGCCTCATACGTCCAACACAGTCACGGCACTCCTGCAGAAATTCACATGGGAGGTTCTCAGCCACCCCCCATACAGTCAGAACCTCTCTCTCTGTGTTTACGCCACTTTTGGTCCCCTTAAAAAGGCTCTGAGGGGCAAACGATTCACCTCGGACGACGACGTCCAGCTGTACGTGCGGAACTGGTTAACATCGCAGCCCCGGGAATTTTATGAATCAGCCATTCACCGCCATGTGTCACAGTAGGACAAGTGTCTCAACAGCCAGGGTCAACCGATACTGATTTCTGTAATTATGCTTTCAGCTCGTTTCTTTTTGAACACCCCTTATAGGTAATACTCAAGACCAAAGACATTAAACCTGTCTTTATCCTTGTGCGGCTACAGCCAGCAGAGGATTCTCATTCTTGGTTTGTCTGCCTGTATTCATGCAACGTGAGGAAGCCAGTGGAGCAGTAAGTAAGACTGAAATCAATTTGTACACATTGAAGAAACGGTAGTGCCGAAAAAGGGAAGAGAACAGCAAAGCTACTGGATGGTATCGTGCATAAACTGCTACACATTATTGTGTTTCTAGTAGCGAACGACTCGTTTGAAGAAACACAGTTGCAAGAACCTCACATTAACACAGCTCCTTCCGGAATACCGACAGTAATAAAAGTAATATTACAGCTAAATGTGATGAAATGTGCACTAAAGATAAGAGTCCTTTTAATAATGCTTCTGATGTAGGTTTCAAAGGACTAATACATCTAGGCGCACATTACCGAGAAGTTACCCTTTCAGTTGTAATGCCACGTTCGTCTACAGTAAGCAGACATGTCAGAGTACAGGCTAATGCAATTAGAAGCAGCATAAAGCCTTCTGTTATCACGGAAGTTATTGATGAAGCATGTCGTGCGACAGTTGATATGGGGAATGATTCGTATAATTAGGTGCACATCTCACACTTACAGCGCATTACATAAACGCAGATCGGTCTCTTGTGAATAATGTTTTATTTACATTAAAATTCTCTGACGTTAAATAGGTCGGAGTGAATATTACGAAAGACGTAGAAGAGAGGATGGCTGTCTGGGCCAATTTGTTGGACATATTGCACAGTTTTGTTTTTGCCTCCGACCAGGCTCCCAATGTAATATAAGCTTTGGAAAATTATGAAAGGATTCCTTGTGCTGTTTATTGTATAAACATAGCACTTAGGCCAATTTTCGATGAAGATAGCTTCTTGTTAATCATGCTCCAAACGTCGCAGTAACAATAAATACTGCAAATGCATAGTGCGGTACTCGAAACGAAATGGCCTCTGCTCTTCTTCGAAATAATTTTTGAAGCAGGAAGTAAGCACAAGCTGGAACGGCTTGCACACTCTGCTAGAGTCCTCACACACTCACTCTAAAGACGTTGGTGCTTTACTGACGGAAAAGAATTCCGATTAAAGGTTACAGGGATATGATAATGAGCTTGTAGGACGAATTGTGGATTTCCTGAAACCATTTAAAGAGGCCACAAATGAATTAGAAGGCGAAAAAGAACGTATAATAGAGTTAGATCTTCTTTGGTTTCACAAATTTCAACAACTCTGCAGCGTCAATGATAAACACTGTGAGGTGGATGATTACACCACTTGCAAATTATGATACGAGTAAAGGGCAACTTTATAATTAACTACCGTTGTTCATGTATACTGACAGAGATATATTTTTTAAGAGGAGGTGTAATGGACTTATAGTCGAGCCCTGAGTCTTCTTTGTGAGCAGAGTGTAAATACTTCCAAACGCAAAATTACTACGTTCCTTTGGCCATCTTTTCGTATCTTAATATCCTTGATATATATGAAAGGCAGGAAGTTCTTACCAATATGCGACAAATGTGAGCAAGTTACGCAGGTATAACATGCAACCATTAACATGTTTGTTCTTATGTAGTTACTGCATAGTCCCATGTAGCCAATGGGAAGTATTATAAATCGTATAATACTTCATCAACGTAAAACTCTCTTCTTCTTCTCCTTTTTTTTTTTTTTACTGGGCACGCCTTTGTTATTCCCACATCAGCTCTGTAGTACTTCTCTCTCCTCTCACTGAACATCTTCATGTGCAGTGTCATCACCACCCAGAAAGAGAGACTTTTTCAGAGAATAGAAGAATAAGAAATCGTCCGAAGCAGATGAAGTAGATCTTTACATTTTAATGAACCTAGAGAAGATGATGACATCAGAAAGTGGTGGAACAGACACGAAGAGGATCTACCAAGCCTGACTGCAGTTGAAAGACGTATTGTGTGCATCACATAACAAGTGCAAGTAGTACGGTGGTTTAGTAAAGTTGATTAGTTAGTTAGTGAGTTAGTTACGTGTTCCATAGATCATCTGAACGATTCTTTCATCGAGAAGATGTGGAAGGAGTCAGTTTACAGGATATGTATAAATTATTAGTGTTAACATTAATGAACATATTAATGGCATGTTATTAAATCGAAGCCCATTAAATCAGAAACGCGTGAGTGGTCCACTGCTGATCAACAGTAACAATAAATTTTCTTCTATTGCATGTAAGTGGAAAATGTGAAAAGTTACAGTTGTAAATTTGCAGGGTGGTTATAGTTGAATATTCTTTACCTAAGCCAGTGTAGACGAAAAACTGTTTACCATATGAGTACCCAATTCTACAGGAAAGATTGTCAGAATATGCACTGAAGTATTTGCGTTGTCAGTCATGACGTGCCATTGGGCGCCGGTTCTGGTACGCCGACGTGGGACTGAAATACAAGCATCTGTGTGCATTACAGTTACAGACAGTCAACATGGGTCTTCACAATGTGATCAGGGCTTTAGTCGTAAAGCTCTTTATCAAAACAGCAATAATGCTATTAAATGAAACAACAAGTTCACTGTTACCAGTCACCGTTTTATTTATTTCCACGACGCGTTTCGAAGGTTTAAACCTCCATCATCGGGTGGGTTTACATTAGTAAGTATTACATTTGTGTGTGTGTTGTGTTACGATTTTTGGAGGAACTCGTGGCACTGCCTAGTGGAGAAACGAGACACTATTTCAGAATATGGTTTAGGATAACTTTGACGAAAAATTAAACTGATATCTAATGGTAAACATTAAATAAGTAAACTACAGTACCTTCAGTGATCACAGGTTCCTTTTGCTGTCGTAACACATCACATGTATACTGCCACATTTGTAAACAAATATGGCGTCTGGAATCAGCTGGGTGCAAAGTTCGTATAGCAGAAGTGAAGACATAATCGCAAAGTGCAAAGAATATACATCATAACAATATTATTAGAGAATAATTGCTTTAAGCATTTGACGGTGTTTGTTTTCAGGTGTCAAATATATGTGTGAGTACTTCAGGTGGTATATAAATCCAATTCTGACAAGTTAAAACAGCAAACATTCGTACTAGTTTATACAATCAGGTGAAATGTTAAAATGGCTTAAACATCATACTTATTGATAACAATTAGGTGAAATGTTACAGACTATAATTTCAATGATCATATTGGCTACAACAGTAAAATCATACATACATTACACTCTTTGATTGGGGTTATAAACAGATGTGAAGTGAGGGGCTGGAGGCAGAAGGAGAGGTAGAGAGAGAGAAAAAGTGTGTGTGTGTGTGTGAGTGAAAGGGAGAGGGAGAGGGAGAGGGGGGGGGGGAGAGGGAGAGAGAGAGAGAGAGAGAGAGAGAGAGAGAGAGAGAGAGAGAGAGAGAGGAAAGAGTGATTATTGAGAGGAAACATTTACATGGCAAGGAGTCTTAAGATTGCATGTTGCATATAGTAGCTGCCTAAAGGTTGGGGAATACATTGGTTAATGCTATGAAATATGCAGATAGTTATACATTTGTGCCAGTAATGCTGCTGCTATTCGCGAGTATCGACGCATTAAAGGAATACGGAGAGGTCTTGTTTTCGCACCGGAAGTCTGAATTAACTGGCGATTTCGGAACTGCTCCTGGGAGAGGCCGACCGCCAGATGCGCGACAAACTGTTGAAGAAGTTACTGTTGCCATGGCTGAGAATGCTGGACGCAGTGTGCGATCTTCAAGCAGTGCACGAGCTGTGTTACGACAGGTGAACAGTCCATGGTCCATCGTCCGAAAAGTGCTGCGAACAATTGTGAAATGGAATCTCTAGTGCGGTTCCAGGCTGTAGTGGATGCAAATGGTCGTAACATTGGGCAACGTTCGTAACCTGGAACGTAAACATGGTACGCAATTAACAACGTCACCCTCTCACGTGGAATTTAAAGTGTGTTTCTTTTAATGGTTTCTCCTCCGCATGTCCTTACAAACATATCCACAAAGTTTCATTATTCTATGATTAGACATTTTTCATGTGGGCCCTCTCAAGTAATGAAAGTTTAATTACAACCACCCTGTAAAATGTTGTTTGTATGTTTTTTTCTATAACGACAATCGTCTTCTCCATTATAGCGATACTTCTTATTTAATGTGTATGTAGTTTCCTCTTAATGGCATGCAGAATAGATCTTCTGTTCGTAAATATGTCTGATCTGTGACTGTAGTGAAATATATTATTTTCCACCTGCTGTATGAAATTAACTGTGCCACGTAAGCGTTCTTGGAGACGTTGCTAAAATTTCTACACCAAGAAGAAATGCACATGATAAACGGGTATTCATTGGACAAATATATTATACTAGAACTGACATGTGATTACATTTTCACGCGATTTGGACGCATAAATCCCGAGAAATCAGTACCCAGAACAACCACCTCTGGCCGTAATAACAGGTACAGCTGCCCATGCAGCTTCAACACGATACCACAGTTCATCAAGAGTAGTGACTGGCGTATTGTGACGAGCCAGTTGCTCGGCCACCATTGATCACACGTTTTCAGTTGGTGAGAGATCTGGAGAATGTGCTGGCCAGGGCAGCAGTCGAACATTTTCTGTATCCAGAAAGGCCCGTACAGGACCTGCAACATGCGGGCGTGCATTATCCTGCTGAAATGTAGGGTTTCGCAGTTATCGAATGAAGGGTAGAGCCACGGGTCGTAACACATCTGAAATGTAACGTCCACTGTTCAAAGTGCCGTCAATTCGAACAAGAGGTGACCGAGACGTGTAATCAATGGCACCCCATACCATCACGCCGGGTGATACACCAGTACGGCAATGACGAATACACGCTTCCAATGTGCGTTCACCGCGATGTCGCCAAACACGGATGCGACCATCATGATGCTGTAAACAGAACCTGGATTCATCCGAAAAATGACGTTTTGCCATTCGTGCACCCAGGTTCGTCGTTGAGTACACCATCGTAATCGCTCCTGTCTGTGATGCAACGTCAAGGGTAACCGCAGCCATGGTCTCCGAGCTGATAGTCCGTGCTGCTGCAAACGTCGTCGAACAGTTCGTGCACATGGTTGTTCTCTTGCAAACGTCCCCATCTGTTGACTCAGGGATCGAGACGTGGCTCCACGATCCGTTACAGCCATGCGGATAAGATGCCTGTAATCTCGACTGCTAGTGATACGAGGACGTTGGGATCCAGCACGGCGTTCCGTATTACCCTCCTGAACCCACCGATTCCATATTCTGCTAACAGTCATTGATCTCGACCAAGGCGAGCAGCAATGTCGCGATATGATAAATCGCAATCGCGATAGGCTACAATCCGATCTTTATCAAAGTCGGAAACGTGATGGTACGCATTTCTCTTCCTTACACAAAGCATCACAACAACGTTTCACCAGCCAACGCCGGTGAACTGCTGTTTGTGTATGAGAAATCGGTTGGAAACTTTCCTAATGTCAGCACGTTGTAGGTGTCACCACCGGCGCCAACCTTGTGTGAATGGTCTGAAAAGCTAATCATTTGCATATTAGAGCATCTTCTTTATGTCGGTTAAATTTCGCGTTTGTAGCACGTCATCTTCGTGGTGTAGCAATTTTAATGGCCTATATATAGAGAGAGAGAGAGATAGAAAGTTAGATAGAGTGTGTGAGAGAGGCGTTGGATTTGTGCAATGCGGCAAGGTGAGCCGAGGTGAGACGTCAGCGAAGGACTGTCATGTTCGGTTATTCGCGTGTCCAGAGAGCGGACAATAGTCATGGAGAGAATACGTGACCGAAGAGAGTCATATGGGACCGGACACCAGCGACTCGGTACCCCCATGAGCAAGTGAGTCGTAAACGGGCAAAGAGCGTTGCAGAACTCTAGTAGCGACTTCTATTGGATATACTTTACAGCATCCGAGTCAAATTTTCCAGTTTCCTAGCTTCTAGGTGTTACTCTCCCTCTCTCCCTCCGTCAAAACTGGCCTTAAAGGCCCAACGGTACCGATCGACCGCTGTGTCATCCTCAAGCCATAGGCGTCGCGGATGCGGGTACGAAGTGGTATGTGGTCAGCACACAGCTTTTCCGGCAGTTGCCAGTTTTTGTGACGGAGCCGCTACTTCTCAACCAAGTAGCTCCTCAATTGGCCTCACAAAGACTAAATGCACTCCATGTGCCAACAGCGCTCGGCAGACCGGTCAGTCATCCATCCAAGTGTTAGCCAAGACCGACAGCGCTTAACTTCGATTATGTGGTGAGAACCGACGTTACCAGTGTGGGCATCTATAATTATAATTGCCCCACTGGGAACGAGTCGAGACGAAAAACATACCTTCCGTCACACATCTCTGGCACTACGTAGTCAAAAAGACAGTCGTTTAAGCGATTTAACACATAAGGGCTGCCAACTGGCGCGGGACGGTCCTCTCTTCGTCAGCACGAATCGACTGTGGTGTGTATCGCAGCGGCCTGGCAAGCGATATTCCACGTCCACGGTCATGGCCTATTTGATTTCATGCCAAGGAGAATAAGATCTCGCAACGCAGCTGCTGCTGATGGTGTCCCAAAATAGTGGTTCTGCGCCAGCAGCGCTGATACACTGACCTGGATAGTAAAACCGTTTATTTATATCGTCTTACAGTTGGCTACATTTACGATTATTTTGGTATTTTTCTGGTGACTATTCACCGGCGAGGCATTTTATCAGTAAGATTCTCCAGTGCCGTCATGATGACCTTCTTATCTCAAATAACTATCAGCAAACTGGACTTCTCTGACGGTAACTCTTTTCCTCATGTAATCGCGATGTTGGGAAAACCTATTCCCTTATATAATTCGGCTGACTTAACCAACTGTGATCATATCGTTTGTTTTCAAAAACATATCGACCAACAAGTGTGTTCTCAAGCAAACAGAAACCAAACTACGTGTCCAAACAAATTTCGAGCTTGCAGCCAGTCGTCGTTTAATTCATCGCACGATATTTCGACTGGGCACCTGCCAATCATCTTCAGACAAGCCATAGAAGACTTCGATGGACGGAAATACTTCAAAACTCACACAAAATTAGGTATTTACGTAAATACACGCTCCATCGAGACCACTATATATATTTATACCCACTTTCTAACTTGTTCGCGTAATTATTTTCAGAGGCAAGAACATTCAGAAAATACGATATGTTTTTCCAGCAGTTGCCTAGTATGCTTACGTATGCTTTGCATCTCATATAAAAACAATAAAAACTTATGGTAACATAGAAGGCGTAAGCAACAAAGGAGTTATTTGAAGTAAGTAACGTATTAGGAGAAGGTAGGACGTATGCCAAGATTGCCTTCGATTACGCAAAAGAGTTTTTAATGTAACAGAGCCTTAGTAACAAGCTATTTGCACTGTTTATTCGCTTGCCTACATCACAAAAACGCAATTTGAAGTATAGAGAAAAAAAATTCGTGAAAACGTAGCTTGCTCTTATCTCTTCCAAATAATGCTACATGGCACACTTATAAATGAAAGGTTATTGGCAAATAGCACACCTGAACTTTACATTAAGGGGAAGGAGGTAAGTTTAGAGTTCAACATCAGGGTTACATTAAGGGCATTAACAGTAGCTTTAATTGATTAGGAGGACAGCTGTAAGTGTTTTATAGTTTTCATGTTGTCACGCACATTTCAGAGGTGACAGAGTACTTCAGCGGTTGCTCTAGACGTTACATCCGTAAATACACACATCAAAAAAAGTTTTGCGTCACCGCGGTTCCGAGAGTTCCGTAACCTGTACAGAACATTGGAATAGAGATCAACATAAACAGCATTTCCGCCATTTTTATTGATCATGAAAACCACACATTGCATGTTGTACCACGATACAGCGAGACCATCAGAGGTGGTGGTTCAGATTGCTGTACACTCTGGTACCTCTAATACTCAGTAGCACGTCCTATTGCTCTGATACAGGCCTGTATTCATCGTGGCATACCATCCACAAGTTCATCAAGGCACTGTTGGTCCAGATTGTCCCACTCCTCAACGGCTATTCGGCGTAGATCCCTCAGAGTGGTTGGTGGGTCACGTCTTCCGTAAACAGTCCTTTTCAATCTATCCCAGGCATGTTCGTTAGGGTTCATGTCTGATAACATGCTGGCCACTCTAGTCGAGCGATGTCGTTATCCTGAAGGAACTCATTCACAAGATGTGCACGATGGGGACGCGAATTGCCGTTCATGAAGACCAATGACTCGACAATATGTTGCCGCTATGGTTGCACTATCGGTCGAAGGATGGCATTCATGTATCGTGCAGCCATTACAACACCTTCCATGACCACCAGCAGTGCACGTCGGCCCCACACAATGCCACCCCAAAACAGCAGGGAACCTCCACCTTGCTGCATTCGCTGGACAATGTGTCTAAGCCGTTCAGCTTGACCAGGTTGTCCCCAAACGCTTCTCCTATGATTGTCTGGTTGAAGACATATGCGACTCTCATTGCTGAAGAGAACGGGATGCCAGTCCTGAGCGGTCCTTTCGGCATGTTGTTGGGCCCATCTGTACCGCGCTGCACGGTGTCTTCGTTGCATAGATGGACCTCGCCATGGACGTCGGGAGTGAAGTTGTGCGTCATGCAGCCTGTTGCGCACAGTTTGAGTCATAACAAACGTCCTGTGGTTGCACGAAATGCAGTATTCAACATGGTGGCGTAGCTGTCGGGGTTCCTCCGAACCATAATCCGTAGGTAGCGGTCATCCACTGCAGTAGTAGCCCTTGGGCGGCCTGAACGAGGCCTGTCATCGACAGTTCCTGTCTCTCTGTATTTCCTCTATGTACGACAACATCGCTTTGATTCACTCCGAGACGCCTGGACACTTTCATTGTTGACAGCCCTTCCTGGCACAAAGTAACAATACGGACGCGATCGAACCGCAGTATTGACCGTCTAGGCATTGTTGATCTACAGACAACACGAGCCGTGTACCTCCTTCCTGGTGGAATGACTGGAACTGATCCGCTGTCGGACCCCCTACGACTAAGAAGCGCTGCACATGCAAGGTTGTTTACATCTTTAGGCGGGTTTAGTGACATCTCTGAACAGTCAAACTGAGTGTGTCTGTGATACAATATCCACAGTCAACGTCTGTCTTCAGGAATTCTGGGAACCGTGGTGACGCAAAACTTTTTTGATGAGTGTAGTATTGGATACACCACAGAGCTCGGTTGTTTGCAGCCTCGTGGGCTGACAGAAATACCATCTGTTTGTTTACTTTCTGTTTCTGCAGATTTCTAACACTATGCAAGTGGGCAGGTTGATCAGAGCTTAGTGCTCTCGCCTGTCTTCACCGATACCCCAGCGGAATTGGAAATAAGAAAAAGATTCCCAATCTGGAGTATCTTTTACAGCCACTGGCAGTCTCCTGGGAAATGCGGAGCAGGAGCCCGCAGACTGAACCTATTTTAAGTTTTGACCACAGCTCCAGTGTTTCCAGTAAAATGAAAGTTAGAGTGAGTATATAAGTGTGTATATGAATAGTTCCGCATACACATGTCATTGCTATTCCTCAGCTATTTGCTTATTATGTTGCCACCTCTCCCTCTAGTTGCTCGGAGGCCTATAGCGTAAAGCACAGTGCGCTAGATTGCGAGACAGTGAGGTGGGCCAAACCCGGATCGAATCCGTGCGGTGAGTTAACGGCCTTGGCCTGCTACAATGGCCAACATTAATGTGGTTTTCTACGCTCGTTTGGGCAAATGGTAGGCAGGTCTCCAACTTCTGCCTCAGAGAATACGATTATAAACAGTTTAAATACGACAACACTCAGACCAAAATTATACGATTCACAGGCAAATGACACACATGGCTTCGCTACCTTAGGTTACCTTGTCGACTGTGGCGTCAGGATGAGCATCTGGGAAAAAGTTAAACTTTAAAATAAAATTTGACAAAATTTGAAAAACAGTGAACCACGTAGCAGATGGGATTACCGCCAAGAAAAAGAAGGGATGCTGTATTTCCCTATCTCCAGCCCAGTTAATTCGAAGAGAATCGTGTATACAACTGAACGATCGAATCTTCCCACTCCACCTGTTTCACTTAAAGCCATCACTGAATAACGAGAGCTGTTTTCAGACTGAATAGTTCTCTTTTATTTTCAGAGAAGCTGTAATTATAAGCACAATATGGTCACCCACTCAGAGACACCTTCGTATTAACTTTGGCAGTCATATCTATAAATAATGAAGGCTACCGAAAAGTGCTTACCACAGTGCACCAGGCAGTGTTGGTGACCCTTACCTGAAAAAAATAGAAAGTCGGTGTTACTGGTACTGAACAGAATACAGCAAAATCTTTAGTTAAGATTGTGACTACATTATTTGCAAAGACCGTACTAAGAGTGAGATGATTTAATGCTACTGCTGTTCACATTTCCAGTCCCGCAATCTTATATGGAGAAGCAATAGTTTCACGTAATACATAACTCACGTATGCACCATTAGAAATGTGTAAGTATGACAACATATAGTAAATGCATATGACACACTAGCATATAAGAATAAGCAATGAATTGTATTTGCATGAATCAAAATGAAACGTAGACTTGTTTTTGTCACGGAACACATTCTTATGGTTGTGCAACACTTGCACTACGTCCTAAAAACGTGAAATATTTGTAGATTTTAGTTCGCACCGAGCAGAATGGCGTAACAGTGAGACTCTAGACTTGTATTCCGTAGGACGGCTGTTCAGTTCCTCGATCGGCCATCCAGATTTAGTTTTTCAGTGGCTTCCCTTATCCGCCTAAGGAAAATGCTGGAATGTTTGCTTTGAAATACACGGCCGGCTTACTTCCTCCACCGAGCTCGCGCTCTGTCCTACCTGTCGAAGGGGCGTTAAATTCCACCACTTTATTGTTAAGTCCGATGCAAAACAGAAAGAGTATTGGAATACCGAAAATCACGAACAACAAAACAGATGTGTGTTACTGTCCAATCACTAACAAGCAGCGGATGAGCTAATCACTTTGCCACACAGTGTAACAACTTCCTTTCTTTTTAGAAAGAAGTACTGACTCCACACACAACTCTGACAACCCTTGGGAAACCCTCTTACCAGTAGCAAGTACGTGAAGCACTGCTACGTGACAAGTGGGTCCTCGCGCCAAGCTAGCCGTGAGATATATGGGGACAGCTCACTATTCTTAATATTGTTGGTAGGACTGTTTCCATCTGCGTGGCTACCAGAGTGAGGGCACCCATACCCTGGAGCAAAGGGGTGGAGGACGTCCCCCTCTCCCTGGATCTCACGGAAAGACATTTTTATTTCAAGAAAATGATTTAAAAGTCGATTTTACGAATGTTTTTAGCAGGGTCGGAACTGAAACTTTTTTAAGGCTACTTACAAGGTACCGTACTTCACAACCTTCCACGTCCCTTGGTTTGCCCCTGTCCTCCCCCTACAAACTATCTTACGGACGCTAGTGTCAGGATTTGCCTTAGGGCCAAAAAGTCCATCTGATGGGCCGAAATTTCTTTTTATGTATCTCCGTCCACTCAGTTTGGCAATGACACTGCTTTTCATCATAACAAGAAGGCAACTGCATGCAGGAATACGGCATACTTTGCCACAGTTCAGAAGTTTCTTTATCAACATTAAGAGGAGCCGTCAGAAAGTATCAGTTCGAAGACCCTACAGTACAGAATCGGTATGCCAATCTGATAAAATCGCCGTGATTATGAAGGCAACCATCCCACCGGCGCACCGGGTTCAAAGTACCAGTTTGGTAAAACATCATGTTCTGCTGCACATCCTCGTCCGACAGGAATAATCGACCCTTAAAGGCCTCTTTTTTTTTTTTTTTTAGTCGCGTGGGGAGAGGTCAGGACTATAGGGTGGGTGCTCGAGAGCTTCAGTTAGGGTAACTTCTACGTTACGACATTTGCGACATGCGGATGTGCTCGTCGAATTGCGACATCACTTCTCGACGGTGCTTTTCGACAGACACGCTGCCCCGTACACTTTCTTCATTCTTCGATGGATATCTGCAGTGTTTGTCATTCGGCAGCCAAGAAAAGAAGAACAGAATGCTGGTCCTGTTTAGACGCACTTGATAATAACGTCACCATAGTTCACGTTTTAGCATTTACCGTATGCACGTCGGAAAGATACGAATTCGAGTCCAATCCCTTGCCTACACGTCGGTGCTTAATTATCCGCAACGGCGTCGCGGTACGTTGCATATGTGCTGCAGAAATGCCCTCAAACGGAAACTTCTTGGCTGTTCCTTACAATAAACCAATTTTTCATCATGCGATGAAGCATTTGAATTTGCTACGTCTGGATTACTTAGATAATTCTTTGCTCAGGTCTTAAGCAGCGTGCTTACTCTTTTGTGACTCACGAACGTGCGCTCAACAGGCAGTCTGGTAATTTTGTCATGCATTGAAGACTGTGTTGTTGATTGCATTAGATGTCGTTTGATGGAATGATTCGGCTCGCCGATCTCTATTCAGAGGCTGGAACAGTTTCATCTAGCTGCAACTTTGAATATTTCACAATGCCAAGGAGAAAGGTTGGCGGCAAGTGGAGAAAAGAATTATTGCTGAGGGATTAGCCGAGCGGTCTGAGGCGCTGCAGTCATGGACTGTGCGGCTGTGCGGAGGTTCGAGTGCTCCCTCGGGCATGGGTGTGTGTGTTTGTCCTTAGGATAATTTAGGTTAAGTAGTGTGTAAGCTTAGGGACTGATGACCTTAGCACTTAAGTCCCACAAGATTTCACACACATTTGAACGTTTGAACTATTGCTGAATTCATTCGGAGACATCGCAAACAGTGAGCAATATTCGGGAATCGCATTCTTCGTGTAAAAATAAGAGCGAAAGGTTACATAAATATGTGTCAGGACGAGCTAGTTTTTAAATTTACAACTGCAAATATAATGGTTAATATCAAATTTCTGTTTTCATCCGTTTCATTTGGTTGGCACTGGCACACACAGTATGTTGGAAAAGCCTGTGATGAGATTCATTTGTATCTCAGCATGGAAAAAGTAGATATTATGGTGGGCAAGGACCAAACCGGTGATCAATGAACTGTAAAACACGCACGCTACACTTTTAATAAATTAAGAATAGTTTAATTCTTAGGATTATTCAGAGGCTGGATCAGTATGTCATTTGCATGCATGTTCATCTTCTTCCTGAAAGCACATAAACTGCTGTAACAGGTGTGCTGTTACTTGTTAAAGAGAAAGGCGTGTACAGTTCATAACGGTGGTCCTGCAGGTTTCATTGGGCCAATTCAGCGCACCTGAATACACAACGTGCTGGCCTGGAGAGATGTAAGTAAGTGTGGGTCAATTCCTTGGCGTTCTGCACTGTCGGAAACATGCCCTTTTAGCCGCTTTGTGTGGGACTAAGTCAAGTGGAGCATTTTCGAAACATCTGTCAGTGATGAAACAATTATGTTCTCGGGCCACTGGTGGAGACGTGTGGGACGTTGCGTACTATTCCAGCGTGGCCACTACTTGCTGAAGCGTCCAGGCGACGTGATCCTTGTATTTTAGGCGCGAAGTGTTCTCTCTGAACAGTCTGCGTGAGGTAATGCGAACTACTCGTAAAATGCAGCAAATAGCAGGTTAATCAAACAATTGCCTCAGATATCATACTGTGCGCGCAGTAGCACGATTCGGATACTAAGCACTTGCAGACTCACAGACATAATTATTTCTCCTTTTTTTTATACGAGGAATTCGATACCAAAGCACTGTCCAGCGTTTCTGATATGCATATTGTAATGTTTGACGCAGGGTGGTCCGCTGGGGTAGTGTCACCCTGAATGCCGTCTGCCATCGCTCCGAGACGAGGCAGCGACTGTGGAGCACTTGAAGAGGGGCCGCAGGGTAAATGTCCCAAGAACCGTTCACACAGTGGAATTGCGTATGTGAGAAAAGTTTTACCTCGAAAATATTCGAAGGACATACTCTCATAAAAGTCTTTTTAGCTGTGACCTGAGCCAATACATTATGTATGAAGGAAGATTAGAGTTTAATGTGCCGTCGACAGAGTGCGGAAGGATGATGATGGAAATCGGCCGTGCCGTTTCAAAGAACCATCCCGGCATTTGTTTTAACGTTTTAGGGAAATAATGGAAAATTTGGATACGGATTGCTGGATGGGGGGTTTGAACCGTCGTCCTCCCGCATGCGAGTTCAGTGTGCTGACGACTGCGTCACCTCGCTCGGTAAAATGGTTATGGGCAAGAACTGTATATATTACGTATTCATCAGAACGAGGACGAACTAAATAGGTTGCTGAGCAGACAGGGAAATTGCCAGCCTCTGCTTTGCGCTCAGTAACTGGCACAGAGAAGAAAGAACACGGTTGCAACTGAAACAAAAAGTAGGTGCTGTTTAAATACCGATATCCCATTTTTGTGCATTTTGTCTTCGCTGCACTACATGCCTGAATACTTCTGTGATACAAGAAATAAAACGCAACGTTTATCAGTAAGACGTGGAGATTATCAAAACTACCATCGTATCGGGTATCAAGCGAAATCTGTGAGTGGACTGAGGATTGTTTGGTAGGGAGGACACAGCAAGTTATTTTGGATGGAGAGTCGCTGACAGATGTAAAGTAACTTCGGGTGTGCCCATGGAAAGTGTTGGAACCTTTCTGTCCGTGATGTATATTAATGACCTTGCAGACAGTATTAAGAGTAACTAAGACTTTTGACATATGATGATTAGTGGCTAGCACTACCCCCTTCTGTCTGCTCGGACAGTCAGTGTTGCACCACGCTAAGTCGGTGCAGAGCCGTCAGACAAGGCGACGACGTACAAAAATGGTTCAAATGGCTCTGAGCACAATGGGACTTAACTTCTGAGGTCATCGGTCCCCTAGAACTTAGAACTACTTAAACCTAACTAACGTAAGGACATCACATACATCCATGCCCGAGGCGGGATTCAAACCTGCCACCGTAGAGGTCACGCGGTTCCAGACTGTAGGGCCTAGAACCGCTCGGCCGACGACGTACAACCAAGTGGCGTTATGCCTCGCCGACGTCCAAGGGCGCAATTCAGCATGTAAGTGAGATCGAACGGGGCACAATGACTTGTCTCTGGGAAACGAATTTGATATAGCAAGACACTGCACCACGTTCAGTGCACTCTAATAAGATAGTGATGCGTGTGTGGAAGCAGTGGATAGAAGAGGGTCGTCCACAGTGATGAGCAGGCAGTGCACCACACAATGTGACGAGACCGCGAGATATGTGCCACCTCGAGCGCATGGCCGTAACTTATAGAACAGCGTATTCCATAGCGCTGGCTCGACGTTGGAGCACTGCAACGGGTGGGAACATGATTGCGTCGATGGTTCCACGCCGTCTATTGAAGGTTGGGTTGGTGGAATGTACGTCATTCCGTTGGCTTCCATTGACCAGTAACCACAGCGCCTCGGACAGCAATGGGCGTGTGAACGCCGTCATTGACGTGCTGAGTAGCAAACTACAGTGTTTTCGGACGAGACCCGCTTCAAGTTTCCTGCAGTGATGGCCACGTGTGTGTGATGGTTCGGGGTGCCATTGGCTACAACATGCGACAATCTGAACAGCAACAGCTACGTCAGGGAAGCTTTAAGAGACCGAGGCACTGCATCTCCTGCAGGCAGCTCCATATGCCATATTTCAACAGGAAAATGTCCGTCACATGTGGCGAGGAATGCGCTGGCCTTCTTCGAAGAAAGACAGGTACCACTGCTTCCCCGGCCTTCACGTCCGCCTTACATGTCGATCGCCGATCATGTCTGGGATATGGTCGGTCTACACCGTGTTTGTTGTGCTCATCCTGCTATCACTATCGGTACTTTGCACATACCCCTATAAACCGCATGGAAATGTGTTTTCCAAAGGCCTATCCAGACCCTCTTTGATTTCATGACACGACGTCTTGAGGTTCTGATTGCCTAACGTGGTGGCTTCACACGGTACTGAATTCTCGCGATCAAAGGGTACTTACAGTTCTGTACTTAAGATCACTTTGTGTTGTCATGTCTCTCATTTGTGGAATACATTTCATTGTAATCACATGTCTCCTTCTTGGTGTTGCAGTTTTCACAAATAGTAGTGTGTTTCACTAAGACAGCATGCGTATTCTGTGTAAGACCTTAAGATTTTCATTCGAAAAATCGAGCAAGTTCAATCTTAGTGTCACCTACCTACTCACACTAAATGTCTCCCCTACCTTCTCCTCAACGTCCTTAGGTGAAATATGGGACAGTAGGTATTGAACGATCGTACTGTCTGTGCCGAATATACTGACCAGTTAAATTTATCAAACAGACTTTCAAAAGAAGAGTGTAATATTTCTTCTAAAGATTCCCACGCGAATAGCTGGAAAATCTGAGTGCTAAAGATTTCATATAAATCTGCATCTGTACTCTCGAAACCACTGTGAAGTAGATGGCAGAGGGTACGTCCCACTGCAGTAGTTATTAGGGCCTTTTCCCGTTCCATCCATTCACGATTACTTAAAGCCCTTTGGCGTGCTGTAATTAGTCTTACCTTTTCTTGGCGATGCCTATGGCAGAGATATGCAGAGGGCTATAATATAGTCCTAGATTCGTCACTCAAAGTTGGTTTTAGAAACTTTCTAAGTCGGTTTTTACAGCTAGTTTTCGTCTGTCTTCAAGCGTCTTTCAGTTCGGTTCTTTCAGCGACTTCGTGATACCCTCCCACGGCTCGAACAAACCTGTCACCAACCGTGATGCCCTTCTCTGTATACGCTCCATATCTGCTGTCAGTTGGTTGTGGCACGGGTCCCGCACACTGGTGCATTATTCTAGAATGGGTCGCACGAAAGTTTTGTATGCACTCTACTTTGTAGACTGACTGCACTTCTCTTGTATAACGGCAGTTGCTTGAACGTTGTCACTTTGTTTGCTGGCTCTTCACCGACTGAGCGTGGCGCAGCACTGAGTGACCGGTCACACGAAAGATGGTGGTGCTAGCCCTATGTGCACACCGTTTCTCCGCAATCTTAATCACTTGTTACGGTTACGCTCTTGTGCAGGTATTCAGATTTTGTAATGACTCAGACCATGCCTCTTAGGTGTTGCTGTTCCACAAACAGCTGGGTACAAGTTATATTTCAGGTTCAAGTCACACATTTACCGGTTGGTTGACCTAAGATTGAACTAATAACAAAAATATTCTGAGGTTCTTAAGTACCCTTTTCATGTGCAGCACAATTTATTGCAAATAATGTTGGTGGATACGTATGCTTCAACGGAGAATGGCATATAGAAAATGGAACGGAGCTCAATCTCATATCTTGGGAAAAAATCATAAAAAGCCCTTGCCCACAAGCGGTTGCAGAGAACTATGGTTGAGTCCTTGAATGAAAACTGATTTGATGAAACTGGCAATTACTTTCCTTGTTCCCTGCTCCATACAATTTAATCAGACTCAAGCAAAGAACGTCTCGAGCTGACAAAAAAAAAAAAAAATCTTTCAAATGCGTCTCTCGAGGTTACCACTTAGCGTCATATTAATCCTAATGGAAATTACTAGCTTCACTCCTCTTAGAAGGTGAGTGTTACCTCGACACGTGGAAGTGGTTATTTGTGTTGTTAAGGCCAAGAATAAAAAGTGTTTCCCGACAAGGTGAGCTTCCATATTAAACCTAGGATATAAAGAAGCAGTATAAGTAAACCTTTATTAGATAAATAATTTTACGAGATAAATAGCAGGTGCCGAACAGACTGTACGAGTGAAACAAGAGATCATCATTGATATTTCCTACTGGGTCATCAGTATGGCGATAGATTATAAGCCTTTCATAGTTTTTTGCGATCGTTTGCATAGTTTTCATCTTTGATGAAACCTGATCGGATTGTATCCCGCTGGTGAGCCGTTACCGTTTTCTGCCTGGCACTGTATAATGAAAATGACCCACTGGATGGATGCAAAGGAGAAAATGCAAGGTGAGAAACGAAAGCAGGTGTTTAGTCTCAAAAGCAGCGTAGCAAGGAGGGAGAGAAAGAAGGAAGGAAGATTGAGGTTAACGTCCTCTCGACATCGAGGTCATTAGAGACGGAGCACAAGCTCGGTTTGTGTCACGGATAGGGAAAGAAATCGGCCATGCCATTTCAAAGTAAATATCACGGCATTTGCCTGGAGCGATTTAGGGAAATCACGGAAAACATAAAATCTGGATGGTCAGGCGCGGGTTTGAAGCGTCATCCTCCCAAATATGAGTCCAGTGTGCTAATCACTGCGTCCCCTGGCTCGGTAGCAGCGTAGCAGATGCACCGCGAAGAAACTACTTTCGTAGCAACAGTTAGTATATCTTCTACACAGTTGGTTGCTGGATCTATAAATGATTTCTTCGAATCCTGTTCAACAGCTTACTTATACTGAGGTGACGAAAGCCATGGGATAGCGATATGCCCGTATACAGGTGGCGGTAGTATCACATACACGAGGTGTAATAGGGCAATGCATTGGCAAAGCTGTAATTTGTATTCAGATGACTCATGTGAAAAGGTTTCCGATGTGATAATGGACGCACGATGGAAATTACCATGCTTTGAACGCGGAATGGTAGTTGGAGCTAAACGCACGGGACATTCTATATCGATAATCGTTAGGTAATTCAATATTCTGATATCCACGATGTCAAGGTTGTCAATACCAAATTTCATGTATTACCTCCCACCACGGACTACGCAGTGACCGACGACCTTCACTTAACGACCGAGAGCAGCAGCGTTTGCATACAGTTGTCAGTGCCAAAAGACAAGCAACACTGCGTGAAATACGGGCAGAAATCAATGTGGGACGTACGACGAACGTATCCGTTAGGATAGTGGTGCTAAATTCGCCGTTAATGGGCTACGGAGGCAGACAACAGACGATAGTGCCTTTGGTAACAGCACGACATCGTCTGCAGCGTCTCTCCTGGGCTCGTAACCATGTCAGTAGGACTCTAGACGACCGGAAAACCGTGGCCTGGTCAGATGAGTCCCGGTTTCTGTTGGTAAGAGCTGATGGTAGGGTTCGAGTGTGGCACAGACCCAATGAAACCATGGACCCAAGTTGTCAACAAGGCACTATGGAAGTTGGTGGTAGCTCCATAATGGTGTGGGCTATGTTTACATGGGATGGACTGGGTCCTCTGGTCTAACTGAATCGAACACTGACTGGAAATGGTTATGTTATGCTACTTGTAGATCATTTGCAGTCATTCATGAACTGCATGTTACCAAAGTTCGATGAAACTTTTATGGGTGACAGTGCTGTATATCACAGGACCGCGCTTGTTCGAGATTGGTTTGAAGAACATACTGGACGATGCGAGTGAATGATTTGACCACCAAGAGCGCCCGACGTGACTCCCATCGAACATTTATGGGACATAATCGAGATTCCAGTTCGTGCACAAAATGCTGCACAGGCAACACTTCTGCAGTTACGGACAGCTATAGAGACAGCATGGCTCAATATTTCTGCAGGGGACTTCCAACGACTTGTTGAGTGCATCCCACTGTTGTTGCACTAAGCCTGTCAAAAGGAGGCCCGACACGATAGTAGGAGTTATGCCACCACTTTTGTCACCTCAGTGTATTTACGCAGCAGACCCTGAGGAACACCTCCCATTATCACTAGTTCTGCTGTGATCTTTTGTGATATGATAATGAAGAAGGAAGGAGCAAACAGTTTTACAGCGCAGTTGTGGAGCTGGTCTGATCTGTCTTCATACAGAATCTCCGCACCCAATCTGGATGGATTCAGTACTTCCGTAAGTAGTTCTGAGTGCCACCCTACTGGCACTTTTGTGAATTTCTTTTCCAAATAACACAACACAGTAGATCGCACAAGATAAAAATATTTCATCATTCGTACTTTTGGTAAAACCCAAAGGACGGCTTTATTAGGTTACTGTTTCTATTCAGTTACAGAATTTTTAAGACACGTGAAAGACTTGAAACAATGAAGTCCAAAATCTCATACCGCAAGTCGTGCAAGCTCTCTTGTAGATAAGGGCAAAAAATCATTTATTTACTGCAGTAGCAATGTTAAATTTTTTATATCATGTACGTGCGTGGGTGTACGTGTGTGTGTGTGTGTGTGTGTGTGTGTGTGTGTTGATGTGTGTGTGTGTGTTTCAGTGTGTGTGTGTGTATGCGCGGGCGCGTGTTGTGTGTGTCTGTGTACGCTGTCTGTGCACGCATTCATACACAATGTTTATGACGGACTGATGTATCCTACAATCTGGAAAAATTTATAGATGGGTAAATAAATATGTACATAGGAGCGAATCACGCAGTGACATAGTCAGCAGTGTTGCAATTCAGTGGTCTACGCTCCCTGGCAATCGAACAAACTCACTGCCGAACCGTGTGTACAGTTACACGGACATAACATTGAATATTACAGAACATGCTTCCATACAATTAGTAAGAGAAATCCAGAATCTACTGCAAGTAAGTAAATGAAAATAAAATTATTTGCAGAAAGTAGGGCGCGAACAACCGGTAACCTTTCGCATCAGGATCATATCTCTGTTGAGTACATTACGGTTGACTCATGTTAATTAGAATCTATATCTGTTATGGTTTAAAAGTATATACGCCAGAAGCCAATGATGAATAAATGAATAAATTTATATATTTGATCCTACAATGTCCCGAAACTTTTAACGGCCAATTTGCCAATGACTCACATTTAATTATAACAAATCATATAGCAAATTTCAATGCTTCCGTGCCTTAATACGACATACTTCAATTGCACACAAAAAGCCTTTAACCATCAATATTAGTTTTCCCTCATTTTACTATTAAAAATCGTATCGAAAATGGGAGAGATAATATGCATTCCAACAGCAAATATTGTCAGCGCGCAAGGTATAGCATAGCGCTATGGTTGTAGTATAAAAACCGCCTAATATAGGCTCCAACTGCAAACTATGTAATCCAGTATGGCGTCTGTAGAGTTCTGCCTGTGGCGCAGAAAGTGATTTTGCATCTCACTGGCCAAGTTGCTCTCCACGAAATGAAACTGCCTTTACGCTTGAGAATGCTTCGCAGTGTGCAACTGATTTTAAGGCATCAGCAACTACCAGTCCCCGTAGCCTTTCTGGACGGAGAAGAATGTCGGTGTATTAACGACGTGGGGTCGGTGAGTATGCCAATCTGGATGTGGTTTTGCGGGGGTTTCCCACATGCCATTAGGTGTATACCGGCCATGTTCCCATGCTACTCCTCAGATACACGCTATGCAAACAGTTAGTAAACTTCCTCAAACTTGCACACAGACTTTACTCTATATGCTGACAGATTATAGACCACTCAACAAATATCACTCACCCAAGTCTGCAAACACATCCGCCTTCGCAGCTGAGTTTTCTAAATCGCGCCTGTGCAGTAGCGTTCGACTCGAAGATACCCGGTTCATATTATGGTGGCGGATGAAATCTGACCCTTTAGTATCTGGCCACCAAGGGATGGGGACATTGCACGATAAAGTTCGTAATAAAAAGATATTACGTCAGTTTCCTAGATTAAATTCTAAACCTTTCCTCAGTGTCTCATGGAGTAGAGGCATGATACGCTACTGGAGACGAACGTCCGTCGTATGGGTAGGTGAAGCTCGGTGGTCCCCTCGGTAGTATGGGCTATCAGAAGGCAACGGCCGGCCGCTGTGGTCGAGCGGTTCTAGGCGCTTCAGTCCGGAACCGCGCTGCTGCTACGGTCGCAGGTTCGAATCCTGCCTCGGGCATGGATGTGTGTGATGTCCTTAGGTAAGTTAGGTTTAAGAAGTTCTAGGTCTAGGGGACTGATGACCTCAGATGTTAAGTCCCATAGTGCTCAGAGACATTTGAACCATTTTTTGAAGGCAAAGGGTTTCGTTCTCTCCCTTCTCACTACGTCATGCATTAAAAATGCTACTAATGAAAGGTATCTTTACAATTAAGGCGTATCTTTACAATTAACCTAAATGTGGGAGGTAAAGTGTGGTCTCAATTCAACTGTCGCGCAAACGGAATGCAGGAGGATGTGCCGTACATCAGAGCTGGATGAAGCATGGAGCTGAATTTTAACAGTGACAGCGTAAACAAAAACTCTGACAAAAGAAAATTTATTAGATCGGTAAATTTAATGGCGCGCTTGAACATGACTTGTGGGTAATATGACGGTTGCTGCTGCCTGCAATCTATTACGTCGCGTATTAATTAACCCTAGAACTTTACTTCGGAGTCCCCTACAAGGTCTATCATCTATGGAAGAGGAATGATCAAAGGATGGTTCAATAACGAACACTTACAGTCACATGCGCTTGAGAGACTAACAGGAAGGAAAAGAACTAAAGAACTTCTCCGCAGCACACGTGGGTAGCAAGAGGGGTTGTTTCCTTGAGTTTAGCATGTGGGATAAATGAACAGAATTTCTATTTGAAGTGAATTGCTATAAAAATGAAGCATAATTAAGAATCATAATTAATTCAGATATTCTACAGCGGAAGATCACTGTGGCCTTGGCACTGTAAACTTTCTCATTAGATCACGACCACGTGGTCCTCACAAACAAAAGTGTGCACAAAGGCAGTTATCAAATGAGACGAATTGCACAAAATTCAGTCATAAAATCACGGAAATCATACGCAATATACATGCTCTCGTGAAAGGGATAGTAAACAAAATGAACTGAATCACAATAAACTCACACGGCTCCACGTGTTTGATTAACATTTCAACTGAACAACAGCCTACACCGTCCCTGGATTTTAACGCAGTTAACACTCGCGTACTAAGTAAAACCTGTCACACACGATAATAAACTATGAACGATGAAAGGAATCATTTCCTTTGACTAGCTTTGAAAAACTTACGTAAAACACAACATTAACATCTCATCGAAAAGGCACACTTACCGCCAGTAGGTCTCACCCGTCTCGCGTCAGACGGAACACTCCTCGAGCATTCGCTCTGCAACCAAAGCCGCTCCCCGTACCTACGGAAGTGGTCAGAGGGACCCCTATTGTGGTGCCAACCTATAGAAAAGGTTCGTCCAAGGCAAACAAAACCTTCTTTGCTACCTGGTACGTGTTTCCTACAGTTGGATGTTCTGACACAGTGGCAAGCTACCACACTCCCACAGATCTACACACTGAAATCCTTGCACACTCTCATTCATACATGCAACTGATCGGACAAGAAGAGGAAAGAAAAGATACATTGAAATATGGCACTTAAATATATCAAACATGCGTGTGGGGCTCCTACAAGTCCAATAAGCTAATGAAATGTTAAAACGAAATACGGATAGTATACTGTGGCCACCACAAACACACTCAGCTGCTCAGTCTTTTCCGTTTCCTTCTTTACATCTAGGGTTACAGACCATTTGCACCAACAACTGAGGTGCCAGAGGCAAACATGAAGCTGTGTGGTATGGCAAAATCATCAAGAGGCTCATGCAGAGACCCCTCACTAAACTAGTATTCAATTGTCAGGGTAGGGAAGAGGGAGGGGGAGGTGATAGCGTATAGTTCTCCATCACGAGGTTGTGTGACAATTATCTGTGATGACACACCTGCTCTCTCACGCAAAGCGCCTCCCCCCCCCCCCCCACCACACACACAAACCCACTCCCACTTACACTTACACTACTTACACACACACAAACACACACACACACACACACACACACACACACTAATCCATCATCTTATAGAGTGGTCATACGTCTGTCTAATGGAGAGGTTGAGCTAGGCCGCTTCTCGGTACACTTAAGGAAGAACAACCGTTTGACTGCAAAACGCTACACAGTTTTCAAGGGTTTGGTTGGATCGTTCGCCCTGATGGTGGAATATTAACAGCAAGACTGTGTTGTAGGAATTACACAGATGATTATTAATTACACCAACATTCACTATTTTTAAGATAACATTAGGTTATAATAACATTAACAAAAAAGGAGGAGATTAGGATTTTAAGTCTCGTCAACGATGAGGTCACTGGAGACAGACCATTTTATTACTTGTTTATTGATTTCTTTAAACTGGCAGGCCCTCTCAACAAGGCATTTTACATATTTTACATTACATATATTGCGATAAAAATGATATATTACATTCAGAAACTAAAGTCACACACACACACACACACACACACACACACACACACACACACACACACACACAGAGAGAGAGAGAGAGAGAGAGTTTACATTTGTTCATGATAAGTACGTGGGCATGCTAAAAAGTAATGCCTCCAAATTTTTTATGTGAAAACGTTTGAAGCTGTTTAAATAAAACAAACGTTATTAACATTCTACATCTTTATTCTCCACGTCTACATTCTGTATTTGCGGCCTTCTGCCGCTAGAGGGCTCCAAACTGTAGCGTGTAACATGGTGGTGTTTGGACGTAACTACGTCGGCGCGTGAAAAACAGCGTGTTGTAATGGAGTTACGAATTGGAAGAGTTGGTCCACAAATGGAGCGCCCTCTCCTGAAACGTGACTGTGCCAGATCGCACACAAGCGCTGAAACATCTGCAACAATCCGACGTCTTGGTTTCACTGTCTTCCATCATCATCCTCCATACAGTCCAGGCTTGGCCCCATCCAATTTTCATGCTTCCAAAACTTAAAGAACACCAATGAAGGTTTCACTTTTATAGTGATGGAACAGGACAAGCAGAGGTGAGATTGTGGCTCCATCAACAGAAACAAACGTTTTACTGTGAACTCGTTTCTCGTTGTGAGAAATGTGTTTGTCGCCAGTGTGACCGTGTTGAAAAATAAATATATAGATATAAGATTAAAGATGTAGAATGTAATGTTTACTTCATTTAAAAAGCTCTTAGAGTTTTCACATAGAAATTTGGAGGCATTACTTCTCAGCACACCCCTGTACAATAGTAATCAAAAATTCCTGAAAGATAGGTTTTAATTATGAGCGATAGCAGCAATGTGCAATAGAGAAATGAGTGGAAGAGGTACAGATAGAGAAACGCGATAACACACAGTTAAGGACTGCAAGAGAGAAGAAACTGTCGTGATTCACGAAGAAGGGAAAGAGGAAGGAGGCCTAACTGGGAGACCACAGGAATTGGATCGTCTTTTTGGCGGAGGGAACGTTGGCCATATACGCTAATTTTTGCGGAAACGTTGTAAGGTTGTCAAAAGGAAGTGTTTATGTTTCTTTAAAGTAACAGGACATTGAGTTGTGCGGAGAGTGCAGGGCACCTTGTTCCAGAGGCGAACAGCAGCAACAGCGAGTTTGCGAGTGTTTTTGTTTTACGAACGGCCACGCGTGTGCTTCAGCACTGACCGACGAGCCGATGCATCAGGTATGGAGTGCAGTAGTCATGTAACGTGTCTGGCCGCAACCTCCCCAATTGGTCGTATCAAGTACTGACATGGTCATATTAGACGAACGTTGCTGTGATCTAACGTACACAAGCATTTAAGGGTTAGTTCTAACATTCTTTCTGAAGCTATTGATTTCGGGTGGGATACTAAGCTAGCTTGTGACTTTTTTTACATTCAGTTTATGTGCCGTCGCGGGACGTCAGTGAGCAGCAGCTGTTCAGAAATGGCGCCACCGGTGCTGCGGTCATCGCTGAGCGACTTCTCGGGCGCAGCAGCAGCTGATGTGATGTCCTACATATACCTTGAATTATAGTTTTCTTTCTAATCTACAATGTGCGATAGAAATATGCTAATGGTCACAAAATTAATTTTGTAAAGGGGAGGTGTAATCGAATTCAAAAGTAGGTGAGAGTTTCTCTTGACGGGACGTCTACAGCTGTTATTCAATGTCGTGGATAAAATTCTCTGCAGTTGTAAAAATTATTTATTTCTAAAAAGGAAGGCACCATCCAGTTTCAGTACCTGTGTCCCATCCTCAGGTGCGTATTAAAATGTGAGTCCGCAAAGGATGTGTAACTTTTTAACATATTTTAACCTTAGTTATGTACGAGGGTTGGAACTTAAATAGTGGCAATTATTTATTCACAACCGATAGAAAAGAGTTACATGTTTGCACCTATTACTGTCCTTCAAAGTAGTCACCAGCGTTGTGTAGAACCCGTTGCCAGCGATGTGGTAGGCGTAGTATACCGTTAGCAGAGCCTGTTCTGTTGGTGGTGCGAATGGAGCGGCCTACTGCCTGTCGAATCTCTGGAACAGTTCTGAAGCGAAAGCCACGAAGTGGTTCCTTCATCTTCAGAATCAAATCGAAGTCAAAATGACTTAAGTCCGGGGAGTATGGTGGATGGTACAGCACTTCCCAGTCCCATCGACCGAACGGAGGAGCCACAGCGTGCGCTGTATGCGCCCGCGCATTGTCGTGCAAAATGATAGGTGGGTTGCGTAGAAAGTGTCGCCGCTTGTTTCGCAAAGCTGGTCGCAGGTGATGCTCCAAAAACGAACAGTAATACTGTGCCTTGACGGTCTGCCGTGGAGGGACGTAATGCGTTAGGATAACACCATCACAGTCGTACACGAGAATCACCATAACTTTAGACCGCTCCATTCGCACCATCAACAGAACAGGCTCTGCTAACGGTATACTACGGCTTCCACATCGCTGTCAACGGGTTCTACACAACGTTGGTGACTAATTTGAAGGACAGTAACAGTTAACTCTTCTGTATCTGTTATGAATAAGGTTATGAATAAACAGTTGCCACTATTTAAGTTCCAACCCTCGTATCTTCTGCGGACTCACATTCTAATATGCATCTGAAGGTGGGACATATGTCCTGAAACCGGGTAGTTCTTTTCTCTTTTTAGAAATAAATAACTTTTACAACTGTAGGTGAGAGTGTTGTACCTATCATAAAACACAAATAATTGAGGTAGTTAAAATATTTAAACACATAGTAAAAACCTATTCACATGGCCCAGAATCATTATTTGAAATGCAGTAAGCTACACATGGCCAACTACGACGTTCCACTCGCTTTGCCAGACTAGGCTAATTATGTGATCTGGAACGAGACACCCACAGGCGTGATATACCATAAGAGTGAGACACTTTAGTAACAAGGCACCAAGCATACATTGCATAAACGCTTTGACTGCGCATTTCAAACGCACTGCATTATAAATGATTTTGCCCTGTGTGGAAGGATTTGGCCATATTATATAATATTTTAACTAACTTAACTATTCGACTTTTTTGATACGTTAATGTCGTTCGCCTTCCCCCTCCCTCCTCCCCGTCTCCCAGGTCAGTGACGCATTTCGGACCCATTTGAACTGTTTTATGTGACTAACACAATAGGACTACAGTCATTCTTCTAAGGTTAACGGGCGCTGATGACCGCATAATTGAGCGCCCCACAAACCAACCCTCATCATCACCTAAGGTTAACATAGCCTATAGGTTTTAGACCCTACTGAAGAGTACCTTCACATGTATGTAACAACTGCTCTTACCTAGTAATACACCTATACAGGGGGTAAAAGGTATAAGTGCAGATATTATTATTGGTGACTGAGGACCACGTGCTCAACAACATTACATCAGCATTTATGTTATTTGCAGTCTAATAATTACAGCTGCTACAACCCGTATGTTTTTAGGATGGGTAGTGCCTCTGATTCCATGTGGCACGAGTAAGCCTTTAATTCATGTTTTTCCCTGAGCAACAGGTGCGGTGTTGAAATGTGGATGCGTGGACACAAAATGGTTAGTCTATATCGACAGGAGTGGTCCACTTAGTTGTACCGTGACGGCCACGCAGATAACATGAGGTAGTAAATTGTGTGACGTGTCTGTGGGAAGACTGATCGATGCAGAGATAAAACAACCAGCACACTCATGTGTGTACTTATTAAGGTACCACATATAAAATATCTGCGCTTGTACCCATTATACCGCGTTTTATAGGCTGTTCGAAATGTTTGCAATAACTGCAAATGCGACATAGTGCAGACGCTATTTAAGTATTTTGGATATTACGCTGATCAAGTACACCAATGTAGCTTGAACCTGTTTAGTCCAATGTAATCAACATACAGGGTGAAAATTATTTAAACCGACAAACTCTGGGAGGTTGTAGGGGACATCAAAACAAATACTTTTCCCTAATGTCATTTTTTCTATGAGGATTATTTAAACCGGAGGAGGCCATATTACGCTCTTCAGTTGTTAGAGACCATATTACGAGCTTCAGTTGTTAGTGGGCATATTTCGCTGTTCAGTTGTAGCCAACTGCTGTCCACCAGTGTAGTAGTGCATTGTCTCTATTTACTAATGGAGCGATACACCTGGAGTGAGTACATTGACATGTTTGGTGCGTACTACGTAACGCACCACAACGGACGAACTGCACAGCGGGTTTATCAACAACAATATCCTAATTGCCGTATCCCGCATCATGCGACCTTTGCTGCTGTGTACCAACGTCTGCGTGAGACCGGGTCATTTAGCAGATTACGTGGACAGGGACGCCGTCACACGGTAACAACGCTGCAATTTGAGGAAGCTGTCTTGCAGCACGTGGAGCGAGGTCCTTCAATCAGCACTCGTGCAATTGCACGTAACATGGGGACGAATCAGACGAATGTAAGAACAGTCCTTCGAGAGCAATTGTTACGTCCATTTCACTTACAGCGTGTCCTCAACCTGGAACCAGTTGATTATCCACGCAGAGCACAGTTTTCGCAGTGGTACCTGGGACACTGTGAAATGCATCCTACATTTCCATCCTCTGTGTTGTTTACCGATGAAGCAACGTTCGGGCGTGATGGAGTCTTCAACATGCACAATTCATATGTTTGGAGTGAGGATAACCCACATGCCACAGTTACTAGCGCTCATCAAGTGCGGTTCGTCGTTAATCTTAATTGGGCCGTATCTGCTACCTAGGTCATTAAATGGCAGGCACTATTACAATTCTCTCGCCAGAGCGTTACCAGAATTGCTGGAAAACGTCCCGCTCCCTACAAGACAACGCATGTGGTTCCAGCATTACGGGGCGCCGGCACATTTCAGTCGCCGTGTGCGTCGGTTCCTGAACCGACGGTTCCCAGGAACGTCGATTGGCAGAGGTGGTCCTGTACCATGGCCTGCTCGATCCCCAGATATGTCCGCTCTGGACTTTTTTGTTGGTTTGATTAATTTGTCGCCAGAGAAATCTTCCTCTACCGGTTTAAATACTCCTCATAGGAAAAAATGACATTAGGGAAAAATATGTGTTTTGATGTCTCCTACAACCTCCCAGAGTTTGTCGGTTTAAATACTTTTCACCCTGTATAATCATTTTTGAGAAGAGATTTTAGATATTACGATATTGTATTTTGTGCAGTATAATAAATGCAACGTTTTCCATATCCAGTAGCCCGAAGATAGCGTTTAGGAACATGCAAGCCGGTTTCTTTTGAATAAACCATTAAGTACAGCAGATGGTGTTATCATTTCTACAGAAAGGATACAGTGACAGCTGTTGTCCCAGTATCGACCAGAAGTTAGATTAGAAAGACAAACTCTTTAAGATTGTACAAACGACTGATGACGCACGCAACTGTTAGGCAGAAGCCGGCTGCAGTTTCCCAGGTAAGAGGACGGCATCGTCATAAGGCGCGCTTTACCTGAGCGATCCAGCTGCAGAACGGCGCGACGTTCTCGCCATGGGAACCGTACGTGGACAACGCGCAAGCGCGCAGGACCGGTGTCAGCTCCGTGTGCGTTCTGGAGCGCTGCCTGCCTGCCTGAGACACGACACAACGCAACAGCCGGGCCGCCCTCCGCCGCCGACGTGCAGAGCCTGGTCGGTGGTAGCGCGGCCGTGACCGGCAGCTGCTCGCCCACCCCCGCGCGTACACACAGGGCCGGAGCGAAAGCGAAGAAAAGGAACCGACCGGGGCCGCTGGGCCTCCGCCCCCGCAATCGGCGGCCTCGCTGGCAACGCCGGTCCGTTCCCTCCCCCAGGATCCGCCGAAGAGCGGTGAACAGGTGTGCGTCGGTTGCGTCCGCTGAGCGCTCAACGCCAGACATTGCGGTACTGTCCTTGGCGCAAAAACGGAGCTCTTCCGTTGCGCCAGTCAAAGACTGCAACCACTAACTGTCGAACTGTCGTCATATCTTCTAGGCGCTACAGTCTGGAACCGCGCTACCGCTACGGTCGCAGGTTCGAATCCTGCCTCGGGCATGGATGTGTGTGATGTCCTTAGGTTAGTTAGGTTTAAGTAGTTCTAAGTCTATGGGGACTGATGACCTCAGAAGTTGAGTCCCATAGTGCTCAGACCCATTTTTTGTCGCCATATCTTCCATTGGATCTGTAAGGTAATTCCGAGAGAGTTGGACCACTGGGTGAGATGGACCTGTGGCGTATTTCACAAACCCGCAGCTGGAAAGCAGGTACTTGCTAGGAACCTCTTTAGTGAACAAACATGGCTCAAAAGTGTTACTGTCATTTTCGTGTCAGTTATGGAGCAAAATCAAAATCTCTGTTCCGGTAAGACGAAAAGTTTTATCGCGTAGTTACATATTCGTAATTTTAGTATTAAGGCTTAACACTATGCCGTTCCGTGACACCACAGTGGTGTCGTGCGCGAAATAGCAGTCAACAACCTGCGACACAAGAGTGGTGTCGTCTGCATACTATCGTGCAGTGGCCGGCAACAGCACTTTAGTATCTATTGCATTCTGTTGCTGTTTTGTTTAGGTAACAATAAGATACACACGACAACGAGTTTTTTTGTTTTTATAAGTACTTGTACCCTTTCATCAAGGCGGACGAAAGAGACAACAGGATTATTTACGATGAATGCGCGAACGTCTTGTCTGACGTTCCGGACGACTCGGCCGATTGGGAAGAAGATATTGGATATCAAAAAAATGAAAGTGAAGCAGAATTGTAGGAAGATAGCGAAATACGTCCGAGGAGAATTCGGCGAACGCTACGGTTGCCAACGGATTCGGCTGAATCAGACAAAGAAGACGGTGCACAGTGGTCAGACTTTGATTTACCGAGGACCAAAAATGAATTTGAAGGATCCCCGGGTCTAAACATATTTCCCAAATATACACAGAGCGTCGAGGATATCGTAGAATTGTATATTGGGAACGATCTAATTGAATTTATTAGCAACGAAACCAACAAGTTATGAAACGTCCCCTTTGAACAATTTATACATGACTGTGCTTAACCTGACACACAATATTTTTTAGCGCAACGCAATCTGACTTTCAAAAATCCCTACAAAAGAATGGCCCTGACTAACATTAACCTATACGTTTCACAAATCACTTACCTCACCAAAAATCTTCGTTACTCGAACTACTGCAATACAGCGAGTGCCACTACTGCCAGCTAAATAAAAGATTCAAACTACGGAAGGCACTAACTACTGATAGGGATAGTTAGCAAATGAAAGATATTAATAGAGAACAAACAATGTATTTACCTTGATATCATCATATATAAATATAGCAGTTCATGACAAATTTCAAAACTCCGCCATCTCTCTCCCCACATCCACCACTGCTGGCGGCTCACCTCCAACTGCGCAACGCTACGCGCTGTTCACATCCAGCTGCCGCTGCCCAACACTACAATGGCAGACAACAATGCAAACTACCCACAGACTGCACACAGCACAGCCAGTGATTTTTCATACAGAGGTGGCGTTACCAATAAAGAAAAGCTAAACAGCCTACTTCTCTCTCCCCACATCCACCACTGCTGGCGGCTAACCTTCAACTGCTATATTTATATATGATGATATCAAGGTAAATACATTGTTTGTTCTCTATTATTATCTTTCATTTGCTAACTATCCCTATCAGTCGTTAGTGCCTTCCGTAGTTTGAATCTTTTATTTAGCTGGCAGTAGTGGCACTCGCTGTATTGCAGTAGCTTGAGCAGCGAAGATTTTTGTGAGGTAAGTGATTTGTGAAAGGTATAGTTTAATGTTAGTCAGGGCCATTCTTTTGTAGGGAATTTTGAAAGTCAGATTGCGTTGCGCTAAAAATATTGTGTGTCAGGTTAAGCACAGTCATGTATAAATGATCAAAAGGGGACGTTTCATCCTTTTGATCATTTATACATGACTGTGCTTAAACTGACACACAATATTTTTTAGCGCAACGCAATCTGACTTTCAAAAATCCCTACAAAAGAATGGCCCTGACTAACATTAACCTATACGTTTCACAAATCACTTACCTCACCAAAAATCTTCGTTACTCGAACTACTGCAATACAGCGAGTGCCACTACTGCCAGCTAAATAAAAGATTCAAACTACGGAAGGCACTAACTACTGATAGGGATAGTTAGCAAATGAAAGATAATAATAGAGAACAAACAATGTATTTACCTTGATATCATCATATATAAATATAGCAGTTCATGACAAATTTCAAAACTCCGCCATCTCTCTCCCCACATCCACCACTGCTGGCGGCTCACCTCCAACTGCGCAACGCTACGCGCTGTTCACATCCAGCTGCCGCTGCCCAACACTACAATGGCAGACAACAATGCAAACTACCCACAGACTGCACACAGCACAGCCAGTGATTTTTCATACAGAGGTGGCGTTACCAATAAAAAAAACCTAAACAGCCGACTTACAAAGTACTACAGTCAAAATTGCAATAGAAGGAAACTGGATTTTAAAAAATGCCAAATTTGTCGACGTTATGGAATCCGAACTTAGAAAATGGTTTGGTCTTGCTATCCGTATGGGAATTGTAAAAAAAAGCATGGATCGATGATTTTGGTCAACGAATCCGTTTATAGATACGCCGATATTTCGCAAAACGATGTCCCGCAACCGATTCTGAGAAACATGATCATTTTCACATTTTGCCAACAACAGCAATAAACCGGATAATACCGACCAGCTTGTCGAAGTGCAATTCGTAATTGATTATTTTTGCAAAAAGTTTAAAGAAACGTTTAATCTACGACAAAACATCTCCATTGATGAAGAAATGATACCGCAGCGTGGACGGTTCAATTTTAAAGTTTACAATCCGTCGAATATTACGAAATACGGCATACTCATTCGGATACTGTCTGATTCGAGTACGGGATACATTTCCTCATTGAAGATATATTCCGGCGCTGGACAGCCTTTAGCAAAAACAGTGATAGAACTATTGACACCTTGTGATGGAAAGTGGCGTATCTTCTGCATGGATGATTATTATAACAGTGTAGAACTTGCAGAGAAATTAATAGAAAAAGAACGAGTTTGTCGAACGATACAGCAAAGTAGAGAATTCCAGGAAAATTAAAGAGCGAAAAAGTCAATGTGTTTGAAGCTTCTCATCAACGGAAAGGTGACAAGCGACTGGCGACAAGCCACGTAATCCTCAATAGAGGAAAGTCCACTCGACCTGACGGGATACCAATTCGATTCTACACAGAGTACGCGAAAGAACTTGCCCCCCTTCTAACAGCCGTGTACCGCAAGTCTCTAGAGGAATGATTGGAAAAGAGCACATGTTTTTTGCTCGAGTATCATGTCATTTCTGGAAACCCAGAATCTACTATGTAGGAATCACATGGATTCCGGAAACAGCGATCGTGTGAGACCCAACTCGCTTTATTTGTTCATGAGACCCAGAAAATATTAGATACAGACTCCCAGGTAGATGCTATTTTTCTTGACTTCCGGAAGGCGTTCGATACAGTTCCGCACTGTCGCCTGATAAACAAAGTAAGAGCCTACGGAATATCAGACCAGCTGTGTGGCTGGATTGAAGAGTTTTTAGCAAACAGAACACAGCATGTTGTTATCAATGGAGAGACGTCTACAGACGTTAAAGTAACCTCTGGCGTGCCACAGGGGAGTGTTATGGGACCATTGCTTTTCACAATATATATAAATGACCTAGTAGATAGTGTCGGAAGTTCCATGCGGCTTTTCGCGGATGATGCTGTAGTATACAGAGAAGTTGCAGCATTAGAAAATTGTAGCGAAATGCAGGAAGATCTGCAGCGGATAGGCACTTGGTGCAGGGAGTGGCAACTGACCCTTAACATAGACAAATGAAATGTATTGCGAATACATAGAAAGAAGGATCCTTTATTGTATGATTATATGATAGCGGAACAAACACTGGTAGCAGTTACTTCTGTAAAATATCTGGGAGTATGCGTGCGGAACGATTTGAAGTGGAATGATCATATAAAATTAATTGTTGGTAAGGCGGGTACCAGGTTTAGATTCATTGGGAGAGTGCTTAGAAAATGTAGTCCATCAACTAAGGAGGTGGCTTACAAAACACTCGTTCGACCTATACTTGAGTATTGCTCATCAGTGTGGGATCCGTACCAGATCGGTCTTACGGAGGAGATAGAGAAGATCCAAAGAAGAGCGGCGCGTTTCGTCACAGGGTTATTTGGTAACCGTGATAGCGTTACGGAGATGTTTAATAAACTCAAGTGGCAGACTCTGCAAGAGAGGCGCTCTGCATCACGGTGTAGCTTGCTCGCCAGGTTTCGAGAGGGTGCGTTTCTGGATGAGGTATCGAATATATTGCTTCCCCCTACTTATACCTCCCGAGGAGATCACGAATGTAAAATTAGAGAGATTAGAGCGCGCACGGAGGCTTTCAGACAGTCGTTCTTCCCGCGAACCATACGCGACTGGAACAGGAAAGGGAGGTAATGACAGTGGCACGTAAAGTGCCCTCCGCCACACACCGTTGGGTGGCTTGCGGAGTATCAATGTAGATGTAGATGTAGAATCCGAACTAGCACTGCTGGCGCCAAGCGAATAAATTTGTACGAGACGTGCGGACGGCAAAGTGTTAATTTGAAAAATAATGATGCAGCTTTTTTTACTGCGAACTTGACAAATGGCATGAAACTAACCTAAAATAGCCACTGAGTTCGTTACCTACAGATAGAAGTCGGAATTATCCATCTCTCTCAGACAATCGGGAGAGATGGACCAGTGTTATTTGGGAGGCATGGACCACTTTGTTTTAATGTGAGAGAGATGGAACACAATTAAATTTTGTTTCAAGGCATGTGGAATAATCCCAACGAAGATGGCCGCATAATCTCAGACTATGCTTATTTGTCGGAAGCTACGTCTATGCCAACAAATGGAAGAGCAGTATTTCACGCATAGGCCAACCAACTACTTCCAAACACATGAAAAGGCCTACTGGTACCAAGCACATCAAAATAGCAGAGGTACAAGTCAAATTCCTCCAGTGACACGACTTAGGACTCCACTACCACTAAACGTAAGACTTCCAACATTACCACCTCAAAACCGACTACCCATAAACAACCAGGAAATATCATCTGTTCCTTCCATTGATAAAATATGAATTTTAAGAGAAAGATAGCAACTATACCCAACCTCCAAACTCTGGTCAAAATATTGAAACCGTAAAGAAAAATTGGGATAAGAGAAGAAAGGAAGCAGTAAAAGCGCACAAAAAGATCACCACAGGGAATATTAGTTAACAGAAAAACATTTTGAAGGAGCTAAAAAAGAAAAATACTGCAAATAGCTTCACTAGATGCAGGCATATTAGAAAATTACAAAAATAACTTTGAGGAATGGGATGAAGATGAATGTGTTGGGTGTGGTGAAATCAATTAAGAAACTAATAAAAGTCACAATTGGATTTAGTGTGTTTCCTGTTCACGATGGTCACATGAATGTTGTTCAACAGTTGGTAATAAGTGTAATTGCTGTGGTGAGAGAAAGACAGGCTAATGCTTGAACAAAAAGAACTGCTCACTAGAAAAGCCAGTGTTCGATCAAGATTTATAATAAATTTCTTTTGGACTATAATATTTAATAGTATAATTCTGTATTCATTAAAACATATTCCAAATAAAAATATGAAATTTTAATTGACTCTTTTTGTATGGTTCATCCCAGTAGGCTGGTCCATCTCATCCATACACCTAAGAGTGAGAGGGACCTCTCATGTACATTTTCATTCTATGATATCTCTTGTATTTTAAGTCGCAGTGCATCAATAGTATGCTGTACTTATGTACTTAAGTTTATATGACACTACATATCAACATGGTGCCAGAAATTAAAATACGTTGAAAACCACACAAATTTATGCTGAAGAAAAAAAGTGGTCCTACTCTCTTAGACCTACGCTAACTGTGCGAATGGGGGAACAATTTCAACCTATTACCCACGGCTACGGACACATATCAATAAAATGAAATAAAATGTACGTATGGCTGGGGGACACTGTGCGGGACGTTCGGCCGCTGGATGTAACTCTTTTTCTTTGATGCCCCTTAACCGATTTGCGCGTCGATGAGGATAACACACACACTCACTCCGGAGCGGAGGAAATCCGACCCGGCCGAGAATCGAACCCGGGACCTTGTAATTGAGAGTCAGAGACTCTAACCACTTCTTCTTTTTACTTCTCAGGCTACATTCTTCAACACGATTTTTTATTTTTTTCTCCTCTTCGGTTTCGTTATTTAGTCTTAATTCTGGAAGTTAAATGCAGTTCTCCTGAAAACGGAAAAAAATAAAATAAAAAATAAAAATAGTCCCTTCTTGAAGGTTCTGATATTTTTTTCTGGTCCAGTGAAGACCACTAGCACTGCAAGAGCAACTTCGGTCCTCACTGAATTCCAACTTGTTTACTTCGTCAATGCTAACTTGGAGGGTTGATTAAAAACATTTGGAACTGTCGTATGAGCCAGTGTGGATGTTTCAGATAATACTGGTAGTCCGATATGTCAGAAGTACCTGTGGTGATCCAGTGATGAGTAAAATTCGCCACGTACCAAGCATGAGACCGATGCTTTTTCCCTGGCACCTGCGCCAGTCCGATTGCAAAACGACGTTCACGTCAATGCTGGTAGGGCTCGTTCTGGTAATTAAAGACAATTTCTTCCTTGTCCAGTATGACACTGAATTTTGATTTGAACAAATGAATCTATTTGCGAGGGTATCCTCGAACTGACGCTTCTGCAGACAGGTTTTGATGTTAGATCGTAGTTGCGCAACATCATTCTAGTTTAAAATTCCTGGTAGATTAAAACTGTGTGCCGGAGCGAGACTCGAACTCGGGACCTTTGCCTTTTGCGGGCAAGTGCTCTACCACCTGAGCTACCCAAGCACGACTCACGACCCGTCCTCACAGCTTCAGTTCTGCCAGTACCTCGTGTCCTACCTTCCAAGCTTCACAGAAGCTCTCCTGCGAACCTTGCAGAACTAGGCCTCCTGGAAGAAAGGATAAAGCGGGGACATAGCTTAGCTACAGCCTGGGGGATATTTACAGAACGAGATTTTCACTCTGCAGCGGAGTGTGCGCTGATATGAAACTTCCTGGCAGATTAAAACTGTGTGCCGGACCGAGACTTGTACTCGGGACCTTTGCCCGCGAAAGTCCCGGTTGGTATAAGAAACATATGGTGTAGTGTAGGGATTCCTGCTCCACGTACCTTGCCATAATGAAACAGAACTGCACCCTGTGCGCCTGGGTTTCCGTGTCAGCCACGGATGTTGCCCCTTACACGTCGACTGCAACAAAAGACTACGAGCTGCTGAATCATATCAGTGGTTTTGTTACGATGAGTGATGGAGATGGCACTAAAATAAACTGTGGGATTTCTAAAATTATTAAATAGCGTTAAACTGGCGAAGGAAGAAAATAAATAATTTGTAGCTCCGTGCAGTTACAACGTTGGTACACGCAATAACATTAGCTGTCTTCACGGGTCTGCCTGTTTACCCGCGTCTGCAAAATGCAGCCTCACTAAAAGCCTCCTACGTTTTACATGTAAACGCACGACCTATCTCCCTTTGTCATACAGCATTTACGAGAGTTGTCCAGAAAATAAAGCACAGAATTTTTTTCTCATCCGAAACAATCCTACGAATGCGTAACGTCACGTTTGTGTTATCTGAAGTCTTCTGAGTGAGCGCACCAACACAAATAGCGTAGCGGCAGGGCAATATCAAAATAGGTGATGTACGTTACATGCAACGTCCCGTCTTGAATTTCTCACTGCAGAGAAAGAAACTGTGGGGAATATTCACAAACGCTTGTGCAAAGTCTATGGAGCAATTGCTGTCAACGGAAGTACAGTTAATCGCTGGGCACGGAGGGTGAGATCATAACAAGGCGGTTCGGCGGAGCTCCACGATTTGCAGCGGTAGGGGAGACCATCCACGCCTGTCACATTCGACTTGTTGCAGCGAGCTGATGTCGTCATTCGAGAGGACAGATGCCATTCGTGGAAGACATTCTGAGGACGATGGGAAGTTGATTTACACAGTGAAGCACTGGCTGCGCCACCAGGACAAGAATTGGTACCGACAGGGCATACATGCCCTTGTTTCGCGCGGGAGGAAGGCCATAGATCGGGATGGACATTACGTGGAAAATAGGGTGTGTCGATAAAACATAATTCCTTCGCGTGTGTAATTGTCATTATGTTGAGTAAAGAATTGTTGAAGGAAAAAAAGCACTGCATTACTTTCTGGGCAACCCTTTCAAGTGGCGACGTCGCTGTAGGTCTTCAAGTGTATCAGAATCTATAAGGGATGCTTGAACTCAGCGAATAAAATGAGAAGGGCTTGTGACTGATATTGGAAGTATGGATTAAATACGTTGAGGACTGTATAAGCGTTGTGCTCATTACACTGGATGGTATTATGCAGAACTTTTTCACAAATATGATAAATGTCGAAAGCTAAACAGTAAGAAGCTTTTTCAAAGAGTCTTTATGTCTCCATATTTCGCGGTACACACTTCAAATCAATAAACATGTTCTACTATACACTTTATAAAGTAGCTAACGTTATTTTTCATCGTTCAAGCTATTTCCATACCAAATTTAATCAAACCCAGTTCAGTGATATCCTTATGTATTCTGTATTGACATTGATAACTGTCTCATCTTTTAATTGGTTGTGTATCACTCTCCATGTTTCATACCTCCTGATGCAGCCTTGTGTAGTACTAATTTTATTTTATTTTATTAGTTTTGTTTATTAATAGAAACTGTTATGTAGGCATGCTATTCCTATTTTGTGCTAAAGGCTTTCCTGTCTACTCCATTGCTATTTATGCACAGTTCAGTTTTTACTTTTTCATAGCAAAGATGTTACTTACTGTATGTTTCTACTTCAGTCTAGATGCGTTACTTCTCTTCCAATGTTGTCTGCTAACATTTTCTTCTTTGGTGATAATATTCAGTAAATGTCTGAAGATGGCCTTGTAAGCCGAAAACCGGTTAACAATAAAAGTAATATTGTAGAGCAAAAGCAAACGGGTGCTTTTCATTTATTGTAAAGGTTCTTTTTATTTAGAACACGACCGGTTTCGGGCTCACTATAACACCTGATGATGGGCATATAAGAGCCCGAAACCGGTCGTGTTCTAAATAAAAACAACCTTTACAACTGAAGCGGTATTTTCAACCTCTGCTATAATGCTCGGTTCCGGATGTTCCTCGGACAAGATTAACTATGGACTAGGTGACCTTTATTGTAGGCCACTTGCACCCATCAACGCCTCATGTCTTACGCGATGGAAATGCCATCTTCCATCAGGATAACTAACCTTGTCACAAGGCCAGAATCGTGCTACAGTGGTTCGGTGAGCGCGACAGAGAGTCACGCTGATCGGCCACCAGATTCGCCAGATCTGCCTATGATGGAACACATATGTGGCACCAGCTCCTCGTCCACAAACCATCTGCCGGTAACTTACTGTACTTGTGAGATCTGTGCGTAGACATCTGGTGCCATATAAGGTACTTCAGGAAACCTACGAAGGACTTATCGAATCCATGACACGCCGAATCGCTTTCCAAAGGTGAACCAACATGTTAACACGCATGTGGTCATAACGTTATGGCTCACCATCGTATTTGCACATCTGTGTGAGTAGCACAAGTTGACGTTTATAACGTGACGTTTTCATCGAGTTGCAATTTTTACTAGCAGCTTTACGTGATTTTGAAAGCACCAGTAGTCTCGTGAGACTTCTGGCAGCACACTGCGCGCACGTTGCCGCAGCAGGAGCACAACGTGGCACGTAAACACACGGAGACACTGCTTCCTGACGACCCCAGGACCCTGCTGTTCTCGTCTGCGGTTTTGGCTCGTGACGTGGCCAGCCCGTCGGCCGGTCGAGGTCACGTGACCTGCGGGATTTGCGGCGACGCGACACAAAGGCGGAGACCGCAGGTGGCCGGCCGCGTCCGCCGATTGCCAATCACTGCACGTGTATCGGCAGCCAGCCCGCGCCCGTGATTAGGCAGCACACAATGCACACACGCGGCGCCCAGCTGCGGGCCGCGCATTATCAGGGGCTCACTGCTGCCTGCCGGCTGGTCTTCGTAGCGGCGCGTAGCACTGCATCCCTCACACATCGACGGTTGATGAAACCCGTGTTCGCTATCTACATCTACATCTACATTTATACTCCGCAAGCCACCCAACGGTGTGTGGCGGAGGACACTTTACGTGCCACTGTCGTTACCTCCCTTTCCGGTTCCAGTTGCGTATGGTTCGCGGGAAGAACGACTGCCGGAAAGCCTCCGTGCGCGCTCGAATCTCTCTAGTTTTACATTCGCGATCTCCTCGGGAGGTATAAGTAGGGGGAAGCAATATATTCGATACCTCATCCAGAAACGCACCCTCTCGAAACCTGGACAGCAAGCTACACCGCGATGCAGAGCGCCTCTCTTGCAGAGTCTGCCACTGGAATTTGCTAAACATGTCCGTAACGCTATCACGCTTACCAAATAACCCTAAGACGAAACGCGCCGCTCTTCTTTGGATCTTCTCTATCTCCTCCGTCAACCCCTCCCTTGAATCAGAAACGATTTTGCCCTTAACTTCCACAGGAGACCAATGAACTATTTTTAGTTATTGTCATGTACTGTTAGAAGATAGTAACTGCATCGCACCCCACAGCTAAAGGATCACCTTTGCGGAATCCCATAACTGTCTCCCACTGCAACGTAGAAGTTTGAAATTAGGCTGAAAGGTACCTACAACCCGCCTCTGTAGTGATGAAACAACCTTGTATGAACCACTGGTCGAACAATAGTAGCAATAGGACTAGGGACAGGCGTAGGCGAAGGAAATACAAATGGCTGGCTTCGGAGTAGTCTATGTCCGGGCACGAGGGACTGCTGATGGATAGCGGCGCGCTGTATTCAGTGACGAATGAATCAGGGTTCCGCACTATGCTGGATGCCTTTATCGGTGACTACGGCGGTGAACTTGTAACCCCCCCCCTTCAGAATCGACCTACTGGATTGCGATATAACTCACGGTGATCACATATGCCTAATCAAATTTTACGGTGAGTACGGCTGTCGTTACCGAAGGAAAATAATGCCAGTCAGTGGAGGAAACAGATCCCTCACAAGGGAGTCTCTATTCTAAACCTTATCTACATACTGATGATAATTTTGAAATGAATGGAATATACTGCAATCTCTCACGAACCACACAGCGGGGAAAAGGGTACCATGCAATATTTACTACAGAAATTACTGATAATACAAATAATACACTGATTACTTAAAAAGAGGATAATTAAATGGTCGCCAGCCCGGTAGGGCAATGAATCTCCAGAATCTTAAGAAAGGTAATGGCAAAGAAATTTACGCAAATAGTCACTGGTGTGGTAGCAGAAGATCATCACGCTTTTCCATAGTACAACAGTTTACGAGAAAATAAATGAATCAGAAAGCACCGAGTTTGCAGTTACTTATACCGAAATAGCTATTAAATTTTTAAAGTAAACTTAAATAGAGTTATTGGTTAAATAAATGTAACTAAAATTTATTACATAAAAAAATACGTTCTGTACCCTCAGTGTAAAGTAATCCAAAATTTAGAAAAGGGCAAGCAATTTACTTTTGATTATTGAAAAACTGAACTGAACTCCCTTTAAGCAAGCGAGCGACTGATTTTGCTTTTAATATAACAACGATAAAATACATACCAAGCCAGCAGAAGTCACTTACTTAGCTAAGTAGAGAATAAATGAAATTGTGCGTTCTTAAGTTGTGCTGCATCTTTAGTTATTAGTTTTGCCACTGACATTTTACGTTACTTTAAGTGAACGAAGTTAATACTGAAAATTGCAAATTATTCAGCTTATGTTTTGCAATATAAGAATGAAGTTACTGAGGCTGAAAATTTAGACTGAAACTGGTCATTAGCAAATACACAAAACTGTCAATAAATAGTTAATTAGTTTTCATAATTTTACGACACTCGGTGAATGCCTGGAAAGGAAAGGGGCCCTGATTGGTAATAACGTCTGAGGACAATGATAACACAGGTGCATTACAAGTTTCAACTATTGCAGGTTATTATTCAAGTTAGCCATACTTTGTTAAAGAAAAGCTTCTGGGTAATGCCTACGTAAGTTTATAATTTTTCACTTAACAGTCTTACGATGTTATAGCTGTGCGGATGATGAAGAATGAAGCCGACAACAATGCTGAGCTATGGCTGTTGCTAGAATGAGATTTTCACTCTGCAGCGGAGTGTGCGCTGATATGAAACTTCCTGGCAGATTAAAACTGTGTGCCCGACCGAGACTCGAACTCGGGACCTTTGCCTTTCGCGGGCAAGTGCTCAACCAACTGAGCTACCGAAGCACGACTCACGCGCGGTACTCACAGCTTTACTTCTGCCAGTACCTCGTCTCCTACCTTGCCCGCGAAAGGCAAAGGTCCCGAGTTCGAGTCTCGGTCGGGCACACAGTTTTAATCTGCCAGGAAGTTTCATATCAGCGCACACTCCGCTGCAGAGTGAAAATCTCATTCTGGAAACATCCCCCAGGCTGTGGCTAAGCCATATCTCCGCAATATCCTTTCTTTCAGGAGTGCTAGTTCTGCAAGGTTCGCAGGAGAGCTTTTGTAAAGTTTGGAAGGTAGGAGACGAGGTACTGGCAGAAGTAAAGCTGTGAGTACCGCGCGTGAGTCGTGCTTCGGTAGCTCAGTTGGTGAGCACTTGCCCGCGAAAGGCAAAGGTCCCGAGTTCGAGTCTCGGTCGGGCACACAGTTTTAATCTGCCAGGAAGTTATGGCTGTTGCTGTTTGAGAACTCCGAGTCGTCTCCAGAGCCACGAATAATTATGGGACAGGCAATAGTTAAATTTGTAACTTCTTCCACCTGTCCACTCCTACCCTGCTCTCTATACTCGCGCGTTAACCACTTTGTTAAAATTTTCGATGGTGGAGAAGTTATTTTATCTGCATTTTCATTTTTACAAAACGAGGAGAGGTCCAGTTCTTTCAATATTCTGGAATTGCACAGCAGTGTTATTTCTAGCCTCTCCTTATGAAGAGCCATCGGTTATGAGTTCAAGTCGTAGCTAGAAGTGATTGAGGAATTCTGATGGCACAAGGATACCACGGGCATCCTACGTTTAATGTGTTTCCTCTAATGCGACAGTACGATTGTGCCGTTTCTCTGCAAAACAGTGCTCGTCCACATACGGCACGTGTCTCTATGAACTGTCTGTGTGTTGTTGATGTACTCATGTGGTCGACAAGATCCCCAGATATGTCCCCAATAGAATATGTATGAGAACAACTTGGGCGTCAACTCCGTTCTTGTGCCATTATTCAGGTTATCAAGGACCAGTCACGACAGCAGTGGGCCAGCTTGCCTCAGGAGAGAAGACAATGTCTTCATGGCACCCTTGTCAGTGGAGTCAGTGGACGAATCCTAGTCAGAAAGTGTGTGACATTCTACTGAAAAGTGGACTCACACTGCCAAGTTCTTTGGAGATTTCACTCTATTTTGTAAACACTGAAATAACATCACTTACCATATCAACCCGTGAAGTTTCCTTTGGTTTCCTCTCCCCTTCTGGCTGCTTCACTCCTTTTGTTAGGCAGTATGGTGCATACCACATTCTGCACTCGATTCACTGCCTAACAAGAGGGTAAACGTTCGTGCATCATCTGCTGCGCTGCCTACTGCTGTTGACGTCACAGTTCACGACACTGGCTCTATGACAAGGTCGTGACGATGTGAGGATTGCTGGCAAAGGTAACAGTGCAGAGCTGTGTATTCTGTCCTGCATTGTAGCTGCAAACACCACTACACAAACTAAGATATTACTCAGGATATAAGTAACACTGACACTTGATACTTTATGAGCTTGGAGCCTTTTTTTCTAATCGCCTTGATACAAAAATTCCGACAAACTATAAAGGTGTAAGTGACATCTTCTACGCTACATGTAACTCACGTTTAATGAGTGTTCTTGCGCTTGTGGTGTCACCGCCAGACACCACACTTGCTACGTGGTAGCCTTTAAATCGACCGCGGTCCGTTAGTATACGTCGGACCCGCGTGTCGCCACTATCAGTGATTGCAGACCGAGCGTCGCCACACGGCAGGTCTAGTCTAGAGAGACTCCCTAGCACTCGCCCCAGTTGTACAGCCGACTTTGCTAGCAATAGTTCACTGTCTACATACGCTCTCATTTGCAGAGACGACAGTTTAGCATAGCTTTCAGCTACGTCATATGCTACGACCTAGCAAGGCGCCATTTTGAGTTACTACTTCAAGAATGTATTCTGAACAGATAAAATTGCGACTCATGTACCGTCAAGACCGAAGTTCATCATTAATGGATTAAAGTCAAGTATCAAACTAATTACGTCCGCTTTCTGAATTCTAATTCCTTGTCATGTTCCAGACCTCACGTCAGTATAGTTCTTCCCTCCTCACGCCAGCCTGCGTGAGCTAAAACGCGTGCATTTCGGCCTCCATTCGTAACATGGTTTTGGCTCTTCTGCCAACACAACAGTGCCAACTCTGGCCTTTGATTGGACGTACACTGATCAGTCAGAACATTATGGCCACCTATCCAATAGCCGGTATGTCCATCTTTCGCATAGATAACAGCGGTGACGCGCCGTGGCATGGAAGCAATGAGGCCTTAGTACGTCGCTGGTGGGAGTTGACACCACATCTGCACACACAAATCATCTAATTGCCTTAAATTCCACGGAGGAGGGCGATGATCTCCGACGCCACGTTCAATCAATCCCACATGTGTTCGATCGGGTTCAGATCTGGTGAGTTGGGGGGTCAGCACATCAATTTGAACCCCCACTCTGTTCCTCAAACCATTCCATCACATTCGTGACCCTATGAGGTGGAACATTATCTTCTTGAAGAATACCACTGCCATCGGGAAACATGATCGTCATGAAGGGGTGTACGTGGTCTGCAACCAGTGTACGATACTCCTTCGCCGTCATGGTGTCTTGCACGAACTCAACTGCGTCAATGGATGCCCACGTGACTGTCCCCAGAGCGTAATGAAGACGCCGCCAGCTTGTCTCCGCCTCATAGTACAGGTGCCAAGAAGCTGTTACCCTGGAAGATAACGGATTCGCACCTGTCCATCGGCACGGTGAAGAAGATATCGGGATTCATCACACCAAGCCACTGCGCCAACGTCCAGTTCCGATAGTCACATGCCCATTTCAGTCATAGTTGCCGAGGTTGTCGCGTTGACATTGGCTCATGCATGGGTCGTCGGCTGCAGATGCCCATCATTAGGAGTGTTCTGTGCACTGTATGTTCAGATACAACTTGTAATCTGCCCAGCGTTAAGTCTGATGTTAGTTCCTCCACAGTTCGCCGCCTGCCCTCTTTCATCAGTCTGTCCAGCCTACGAAGTCTGAAATCTGTAATGAGGAATGACCGCCCAATCCAACGACGTCTGGACATGCTTTCACCTTGGTTCCGTCACATGTTGATGACACCACAGCACTTCTCGTACACCCGACAAGTCGTGCAGTTTCCGAAATATTCGTGCCGAGTCTCTGGACCATTACAATCTGCGCTCGGTCAAACTCAGACAGATCGCGCGCTTTCCCGTTCTAAACACGGACAGCACACATGTATCGTCATCATCCTCGCCAGGTGACGCTGCTATCGCCTGGACGGGTTGATATCGACAGTAGGTCTGTGGCCATAATGTTCTGGCTGATCAGTGTACATCTGGCCTTTGTTCGTCGTACAGTGAACAATGGTAACAACATGATCTGAGGAACTATCCGTTCGGCATTTATGCATCCTTCTCCGGTCGGCGTTGGATGCAAAACAGCTGGTTAGGACAGGTGTCGCGCCCACTCATCAGGCGAGAAGATACGACGGAAGATCGGAAAGTAAGGCACAATAATTTTATTACCAAAAAGATTAGTAGGCTACAAAACAAAAAAATCAAAAATGAACTTACACCTTTTACCTACTTTTCTATATAGTCACGAACGTTCTCAGCAGAAGTGTGCCATCGCGGTACCAGTATCAGTATGCCATTTTCGCAGAAGTCGTTTTGCTGGAGTACTGCCACCTGCGGACCGCTGATTTCATTTCCGTATCTGTCTCTTGATTCCGCTCTGTAGAGGCCTGCTTGCTTTCGGGTGTGTAGTGGTACTACCGCGACTCATCGCCAGTGACGATTCCTTTCCCCTTCTGCGGTGTAACGCGTAAAGTGATTCAAGCTTGTCGTCATTCGCTGGCCCTTGTGGTTGTCAGTCAGATTCTTAGGTACCCGGCGAGCTCTAACTTTACGAAATTTCAACGTATCATGAACAATATCGTACACCACAGCGTAGGAAATTTTGAACTGCTGTAATAGGGCTCGCAGCTGCACACATCATTCGTTCAAAATTACTGCCTCAATGGCTCCGAGAAGCTCCGATGTTACAGCTGTTACCGGCCGCCCGGATCGTGTAGAATCACTAAGGTTCACACGACTCTCTTGGAAGAACGCACACCACCTGGAGTTACTGCTACGGTCGATACAGTCATCCCTATACTTGGTTTATGGCCTTTGGCCCACAAAACGTGACGACAGTGACATGCGTACCATGTTTATTTCGTAGTTCAGGCATCTCTCGCTTCAGCTGCGCAGAATCCCCTCTGTAGCGCAAACTTCAATTTGTATCGCCGTTAAATACCAAGGGAGAAAAAAGTTGTTGTGCGTTACTTTCCGATTCTCTCTTGAATTCCTTCACGAAAGAAGACGAAGTAAATATTCCAGAATTCGAAACCAGAACAGCTGTTAGCATGAGTGACATAAAAGTAGATATCTTAGGTCTTGCGAAACAACTCAAATCACTTAAGAAGGGCAAGTCTTCCGGTCCGGACGGTATACCAATCAGGTTCCTTTCAGAGTATGCAGACACAATACCGCCTTTCTTAGCAATCATATACAACTGCTCACTTGACGAAAGGTCTGTTCCTAAAGACTGGAAAGTAGCACAGGTCACACCAATATTCAAGAAAGGAAATAGGAGTAACCCAGTGAATTACAGACCCATATCACTGACCTCAATTTGCAGTAGGGTTTTGGAGCATAGTACTCGAACATTATGAATCACCTTGAAGAAAATGACTTATTGATATATAACCAACACGGATTCCGAATATATCGTTCTTGTGCACTTTATTCCCATGAAGTAATGAGTGCTGTCGATAAGGGATCTCAGATCGATTCCATATTCCTAGATTTCCAGAAGACTTTTGATACCGTTCCTCACAAGCGACTATTAATCAAATTGCGTGCATATGGAGTATCGTCTCAGTTGTGTGACTGGAGTCGTGATTTCCTCTCAGAGAGATCACATTTCGTAGTGATAGCCGGTAAATCATCGGGCAGAACAGAAATGATATCAGGTGTTCCGCAAGGTAGTGTCATAGGCCCTCTGCTGTTCCTTATTTAAATAAATGATCTAGGTGATAATCTGAGCAGCCCCTTAGATTTTTTGCAGATGACGGTGTAATTTACCGTCTAGTAAAATCATCAGACGATCAATTCCAATTACAAAATGATCTAGAGAGAATTTCTGTATGGTGCGAAAAGTGGCAATTGGCACTAAACAAAGAAAATCGCACAAATCTAAGGGCTGTCAATTCGACTAAATACCTAGGAATTACAATTACGAGCAACTTAAATTGGAAAGACCACATAGATAATATTGTGGGGAAGGCGAAACAGACTGCACTTTGTTGGCAGAACACTTGGAAGATGCGACAAACCACTGAAGAGACGGCCTACATTACGCTTGTCCTCCCTGTGCTGGAGTATAGCTGCGCGGTATGGGATCCTTACCAGGTAGGATTGACGGAGGACATTGAAAAAGTGCAAAGAAGGGCAGCTCGTTTCGTGTTACCGCGCACTAGGGGTGAGAGTGTCACTGATATGATACGCGAGTTGGGGTGGCAGTCACTGAAACAAAGGCGGTTTTCTTTGCGGCAAGATCTATTTACGAAATTTCAATCACCAACTTTCTCTTCCGAATGCGAAATTATTTTGTTGACACCCATCTACGAAGGGAGAAACGACCATCATAATAAAATACGAGAAATCAGAGCTCGAACGGAAAGATTTAGGTGTTGCTTTTACCCACACGCCATTCGAGAGTGAAATGGTAGAAAAGAAGTATGAAAATGGTTTGATGAACCCTCTGCCAGGCACTTGCAGAGTAACCATGTAGGTGTAGATGTAGAATGTTGTAGTCTCGGTTTTTCGCACCTGTCTGAGGAGATTTGAAGAACCCGCCAACTGTTATCAGGTGAATCTCAGTCGATGTGACATGCGCCTACTCGCGACAGCCTATTTTCGAGTTTACTGCCATTTCCGTCGGATGTTAACAAGCGAACTTCATTCACTTTACCCTCTTAAGTCAGCGTGATGGAGTGAGAAACGTGTCGATAATACCTAGTGCGAATATGTCTAAAAACACAAGTACTACGTCTTCAAGGATGGTTCAAAGTGATCCATTCCACACCTCCATGCCGTTCGCAAGGTATCGCTGTCGAACTTAACAGGGGTGGTGCTGGTCGTGGAGCTGGTGATATCCGTAAATATAGCTCTGTGGTAGGCCCTCATCAGCAGCAGCAGCATCTCTAGCTTGCAGCTCGTGTTACTGTTAGGTGCTGATAGTGGTCTGTTGAAATAAAATCATTTCGTTATGTAAAGCACTGGGAATGTGCAAAATTCCGGTTTGTTTATAGAACTGCTTCTGAATAAAATCATTAGAATAATTTTTGCGGTTAGTTTCAGAAGGTAAGTTACTTGGTTAACTGCCGTGGTCAATTTATAGTCTCTACAGCACTGCCTTATTCGACGAAGGACGGTTCCTGCAGTTTTCTTCAGTTCCGTCCTTAAGTATGACGTGGGCTGCTGAGCTGCATCAAACCAGTTTTCGCACTGAAGACCACAACAAAAACATTCCACACGATTGGATTATAGATCGATCCTTGCGGGTATCCCTTCAAAATAGGTTTTCTTATTATTTAATTGATAAGTTCCGTTCTATTACTATCGCCATCAGTGATCGCGTAGACTATCGGCTGAAGTGTTAGGAACCCGGAAACTTCTTAAGCGCTGGGAATGAGAGATTAATTACTATCCTCCAGAAATGGCGCTGTTCTTGAGACGCAATTCGTTGTGACTGTGGAGACGGGCAGTCGATTGTGGAGGGGAACAAGCCACGAATCGCCTCCAAACTAGACTTTATAATGTGAACTATTGAAACGTCCCCTTAGAAAAATTATACATGACTGTGCTTAAACTGACACACAATATTTTTAGCGCAACGCAAACTGAATTTCAAAAATCCCTACAAAAGAATGGCCCTGACTAACATTAACCTATACGTTTCACAAATCACTTACCTCACAAAAATCTTGGTTACTCGAACTACTGCAATACAGCGAGCGCCACTACTGCCAGCTAAATAAAAGATTCAAACTACGGAAGGCACTAACTACTGATAGGCATAGTTAGCAAATGAAAGATTTTAATAGAGAACAAACAATGTATTTACCTTAATAGTGTTGAAAACTCATAATATACATAGCAGTTCATGGCATCCAGTCTTACAAATTTCAAAACTCCGCCATTTCTCTCCCCACATCCACCACTGCTGGCGGCTCACCTCCAACTGCGCAACGCTACGCGCTGTTCACATCCAGCTGCCCAACACTACAATGGCAGACAACAATGCAAACTAGCCACAGACTGCACACAGCACAGCCAGTGATTTTTCATACAGAGGTGGCGTTACCAATACAAAAAGCTAAACAGCCTACTTACACTATGAGTATGTGAATAAGGCAATATCAAATAGTGAAGGCCGTGTCAGTACAGGTTTAATATACTTCAAGAGTTGCCCTTGTTCTGGACAGTAATAAAGCAGGTTTTTCTGAGCAACTGTAAACTTTAATTTGCAAATTTGTCCACATTATTTAACATGTTATTTGTATTTAATCTATTTTTGCCGGGAGTGAAGCCTTTGCAATCTAACTATTCATGTCTGACACGAGTAAATAGTTATAAGTAGGGTAAGGATAAATCGCAGGAACGCGTGAAGTCACAGTGACCCTACGGCTTATCTTGCAAGACTAACTGAAGTATAGCAAACCGACATTTATAGTGTTTGTAGATTTCGAGAAAACTTTTGATAACGTTGGCTAAAGTACATTCACTGAAATTCTAAAGGTAGCAGGGATAAAGTACGGGCAATCAAAAGTTATCGACTACTTGTACAAAACCAGTCTGCAATTATAAAGAGTTGAAGAACATGAATGAGACATGGTTGTAGCCTCTCCCTCCATGTTGTTCAGTCTGTACATTAACGATCCGTGAGAGTGGAGTATCGGTAATTATTACGCTCGCGAATCTTCGCTGGGAAAATTCTGTGACTTTCCTGACCGGCCGAGAGAGGGCATGCCAGGGGAAGGCAATTTAAGTGACTCCGCCGGCTAGGAGAAGGAAACTGCCGACTGCAGCAAATGTAGACAGTTTTCCTCGTGGCTGCTGACTGGTCACAACACCGGAAGTCGCCCCTTCTGGTGTGGCCATGCGGTGGACTTAGATCTACAGCGGTCATGATTTTCAAGGGGCCCTAGTTATATGGAATTGTCTCTCAGTAAGGAAGGCAGAATGGACTTGTGAATGTTAGTCAACTTCTGTAACGAATGTGGATTGGTTGTTGCCGAGAAAAGGTTGCGTGGTAAGCAATTTGTGAACCTAATACTCCCTTTGTTGTCGAATGTACTTAACAAGGCTGGTTTGTAATGTTCGGCATGTCAGAAACTTGTAGTTGCCGTTGCCGGAATAACTGTTGATTCACCTTCAGTATTGAGTGGAAAAGCTACCAAGGCAAAATAATATTGCAGTTCGGCTATCGTGTAAGTATTATTTTCTGCTATGCCGAATTAATAAGACTTACGTGTATTAAAAGAATTTATGTGCTTCTCCTCATTTGCCGTCTTAATTCCATAGAGTTTATTTTAAACTTGTGGTGAATTGTGTGTTTTACCTGTTGTAGAGCTGGTCACTGTGGCCTGGCCTGTAATTACTGTTGCTGATCGGCCATTCAACAGCACTTAATCCGATATTACTAGAGCGGGTAAGCTCATGAAATTATATTGGCTGGGAGTCCGGTAGTTCACTGCAAATTTTGAATTGCCACCAACAAGGGGAAGCAATCTATTTTGAACGTCATTGCCGTTGAAATAAAATTAATTTTGCTATTTGCTCTAGTTTATCTATAACATTTAAAATTCAGTTCTGTCAAATTTGTCATTTCGGCATCTTTGGTATTTCTGTTTTATTCCTTATGTAACATAATTTCTTAAAGCTGTATGTTGGCTTCTGCGCAGTTTGTGTAACTCGCATTTCAGCGAAATTGCCTTGCACGTATATTTCTTTCAAAATAGTACAAGCACAACTGCAATTGAGTGAAAGTGCCTTCCATTTAATTAAGAGCCTTCAGCTGGTCGGTCCTTGTGTTTTCTTTTAATCTGCTTACGTGTTGGTTAAATTGTTGTGTTATTATGGATGCAATTTGACTAAAAATGTTGTACGTGTATTATTCTCTAAGGGCAATAGATCACCTTCTGCGAATTCTTGCCAAATAGTGATTGTATATAAATTGCACTACCTTCTTGTTCCTGATCGCTTTCTGGGAATTCTGTTATGCTATTCTGAATTTTTTTCGGTAATTTTAGAACTGTTATCTAATGATCTTTTTACTATAGACTTATTTGTAACTATGTGTTAAAACGCCCTCCGCGACTCCTGCTATCATTTTGGATTTTTTCTTTCTGATAGTTAGATTGAAAACATTTGTATGTCTGAGTTAAATAATAATCAATAAAATCTCGTGCGATATTCCCGGCAAATAAATTCATCCCCTTGGAGTTTTTTTAGTTCTTTCTCCTCCTCTTATCAACTGAACAAGCAGCAAAAGAAACCAAGGGAAAATTGGTTAAGCGAACCAAATTTCAGAAAGACGAAATAAGAGACTTCTGCAAACGGCACGGCTGGTCCCGGCGGAGGTTCGAGTCCTTCCTCGGGCATGGGTGTGTGTGTTTGTCCTTTGGATAATTTAGGTTAAGTAGTGCCTAAGGTTAGGGACTGATGACCTTAGCAGTTAAGTCCCATAAGATTTCACACACATTTGAACATTTTTTGCAAACGGCAAGGTAATTCTGTCAGAGACAGATGTGGACATCTAGGAGCATTTGAACGGAATTGATAGCTTTGTAAAAACGTCATAAGATGAACGTAAATCAAAGTAAAACAGGGGAATGCAGTGTAGTCAACTTACATCAGGTACTGCTGAGGAAATAATATCCGAAAATGAGACACTAAAAGTAGTCGATGAGCATTACTATTTGGGGAGAAAGCTAACTGAACATGGCCGAAATAGAGACAACATAAAATGCAGGCTTATACGGGTAACAAATTTGTTTCTGAAAAAGAGAAACTCGTTAAAATCAAATATAAAATTAAAGGCTGAGAAGGTTTATCTGTAGGTATTTGTATAGAGTGGAACATTGTACAGATGTGTAACCTGGACAATAAGCAATAAAATGTGGTGCTACAAAAGAATGCTAAAGATTAGATGGGTATATGGTATAATTTATGAAGAGATGCTAAATCGAATTTGTGGTACAACTTGAATAAAAGGTGGATTCATTTGATAGGACGCTTCCTGAGGCATCAAGGAATCGTCAGTTTGGTAATGGAAGGAAATGTGGGTGGTAAAAACAGTAGAGGGAGATCAAGGCTTGAATGCAATAAGCAGGCTGAAATGATGTAAGTTGGAGTAGTTATGAAGAGGTGAAGCGGCTTCCATAGCATAGACTATCGTGAAGAACTGGATCAAACATGTCTTCGCACTGAAGACGGCAACAACAACAGTGGAAATGGAAATGAGCGTTTGGCGTCATTGGCCGGGAGGCCCTTTGGGGGGCATGTCCGGCCGCCTTGGTGCAGGTCTTATTACATTCGACGCCACATTGGGCGACCTGCGCGCCTGATGGGGATGAAATGATGATGAAGACAGCACAACACCCAGTCCCTGAACGCAGAAAATCCCCGACCCAGCCAGGAATCGAACCCGGGCCCGTAGGACGGCAATCCGTCACGCTGACCTCTCAGTTATCGAGGCGGACAACAACAACAGTGATTCTGTAGATCAGATCACGAACTTGGGAAACGAAATGAGACGAGGAGGAGGAGTTATTACGGTTCGAATGGTCCTGGCTGCGCCACACGCTGGTGGAATCGGCGTTAGGAAAGTGCCACGGCTCCGGTCACATCGGGCGTCACTTTGTCATGTCACTTGGAACAAAAACAGGCAGAACGAGCCTCCATATGAACACGGAGCGACACTCTGCGCTCACTCACCTGCCGATCTCGCATCCCGTTCGTGTTCAAACGCGAAAACATTTTTTCGCGAAATTGAAAAAGAGTCCGGTGTAAAAAGCAAACAACAATAAATATAATTTCCGTCAGATGGACGAGGCGGGGTGTGGGGACGGCGTCGGCCGTGACGGCGCGTTACATTTGTTTGGCACCGGGCGCGGCGTTATCTGACGGAAGCGTGACAGCGGCGGCGGGACGCTGTGAATGCTGACGGTGGAAGGGGGGGGGGGGGGGAGAGGGGTTGGACTCCGGCGCGCCTGCGCGTAGGCAGCAGCTAAGACACACAATGCAGCCGCGTGTTTTTCCTTTTGTTTACAACGCTTTTGCACCTACTACGCATCACGCGCTATCCCAAAGACAATATTTTCAATAAGCCGCAGTGCCCATACTGCCTTAGGTACAACTAAGCACAGTGGTAGACACGGAAATCACCGCTTCAGTTGTAAGGCTTTTATTTTTAAAATTCACTAACGGTTTCGAACTAACAAATGCCCATTATCAGGTGCAGTTACTGAAACGCACAAGAAAAGTGCGCTACAAAATAATTTTTACATACGCTCATATGCATAAAATAAAGCAAATGAAGACTATCATTTATAAAATTCTAACAGCGGTAGGGCTAGATAAGGTGAAAAGTGAGAAAGAAATATGTCGTGATACCACCGAGACAACTAATAACAAAACAGACAAACCGCCCAGGTGAAGAGCTATGGTGTAAGATAAGAACCAGAACACCTACGTCGTGTGCTGCGACCTGCGCTTTTTTCTGAAAAAAAGTTTGAGGGTACTCCGACATTGGATATAATGCAGCGAAAAGTAACTGAAGCAACGGATACCACCCGTCTGCTTTTAGCCATGACGTCATCAACACGACGAACGGACTCTTCAGTTGACTCCATTTCGAAGCTGCGGCACCCGGTCTCGACAACTGAATCGCTGGCAGCCAGTTCGACAAGCGTGTAGTGCCCTCGCCCGCTAATAGTGGGTGATGGTAGTGCTAAACGGATATGCGATGTGATATAGGTTAAAATGTTTGTTCAGTAATATTTCCTTGTATTGCTTTGTACGTCGGAAGGTTGACTGGACTCACGTGTTTCATTTGAGGTGTATTATAGGTCAATTGAAGTGTACGGTACCATTTTCTTTTATTGTTGAGGGGTTGATGGGAATCGCATGCTTCATTTACGGTGATGTAAACTGAAGTGTTCGATACCACTATCTTGTATGTTTGGGTGTTTCTCAGTATCGCCTGCTTCATCTGAGCATCTAAATGCTTGAAACAATCAATGACATGGCTTTTCCCATAAAAAACTGCACTGGTATCGTTCGTATTGCAATTACCAACACGAAAAAAATGAAATAAAAATTTACGTGATTGAAATAAATCTTTGGCACTCTTCCAAGTTCTCAACATCGGAAGAAAATTACTTTGACGACGAAAAATTTTAGGGGTACGCATCCCCCGGCGTTCCCCCAGAAAAACAGCACTGGCTGCGACCCCTGGTACCGCGACACTGGTAGGGCAGAGGCGACCACCGGAATCGAGCGCAGAGCTCCTCAATGAGGCATGTCATCGGGATTTTGTTAAATGTATAATCACTTAATGTCATATGTTTATCACTTATGGCAATAAATTCATGATTCAGTTAATTTTTATTCTGCACAGTTTTAAGAATTGTGCTTCTAATAGAAATGTTGGCAACCTAACGAAGTACGTGCTGAAAACTAACATCCGCACCTGAACAAGCCAAGAAGGAAGAGACATTAAGTGAACACACAGTAGTTACGACTTTAAATCGCAGTTTCCGGTAAAATATCTATAAATAGCGGCAGCAGACTAACAGAGCACCACAGCCATTAGAGGAAATAACTTGAAAATTGTGAAGAAAAAAGTTCGTAACATGAAAGTGTGCTTATGATTCATAAGCGAAGTTATAATGCGACTCCCAGCATTTGACCAGATGAGAGAAAATACAGGTGCCAACCAAAAACTCGAATACTGTAAGTAATCACTTATTTACAGAAAAAACAAGACGTGAACTCTTTTATAATCTACAAATATCGCGTATCACCACAAAACAGTGCCGGCCGTTGTGGCCGAGCAGTTCCAGGCGCTTCAGTCTGGAACCGCGCGAGCGCTACGGTCGCAGGTTCGAATCCTGCCTCGGGCATGGATGTGTTTGATGTCCTTTGGTTAGTTAGGTTTAAGCAGTTCTAAGTTATAGGGGACTGGTGACCTCAGATGTTAAGTCCCATAGTGCTCAGAGCCATTTGAACCATTTGAACAAAACTGTATCATTCCAGAATCCGCTGAAGATACGTACCTTAAGGTAAAAGGCGAAACGCGTGTGGAACAAATCAAACACATTGCAGCAAGATAAAAGCGGTTTTTGTTTACAAAACGGATACATCTGTACATGCTGCAAGATGATGGCCATGGAAACAAGCTTGTTTTCCTGGATCATGTCTGAATAAGTGGGCCCCTGTCACAGTGCGAAAAACATCATCGAAACATCACAGAACCACCTACGGCCTGAATCGCACCATCCACAGACTACAAGTTAAACGTGTCACCGGGTCGCTAGAGTACTTCCTGGCCTGCATCGTTTGAAAAGAGGCAAAACCGCGACTTCTCGGAACACACTACACTCCTGCAGGCTGCTACCGTCCACCTTCTGTGTTGTTTGGCCCACTGAAGATGTGCAGCTTTAAGTCTGTCTATGCTCTTCGTTTCCTCGATCCACACATGTGGTCCTTCGTTCGTTTCTTTTTTTGTTCCTCCGTAAACAGGCGTGTGATCCGCGTATGTACTAAGAAGTTTTAAAACCAGGACGCGTCACCTTGCCTTGTAAATAATAAATACACTCCTGGAAATTGAAATAAGAACACCGTGAATTCATTGTCCCAGGAAGGGGAAACTTTATTGACACATTCCTGGGGTCAGATACATCACATGATCACACTGACAGAACCACAAGCACATAGACACAGGCAACAGAGCATGCACAATGTCGGCACTAGTACAGTGTATATCCACCTTTCGCAGCAATGCAGGCTGCTATTCTCCCATGGAGACGATCGTAGAGATGCTGGATGTAGTCCTGTGGAACGGCTTGCCATGCCATTTCCACCTGGCGCCTCAGTTGGACCAGCGTTCGTGCTGGACGTGCAGACCGCGTGAGACGACGCTTCATCCAGTCCCAAACATGCTCAATGGGGGACAGATCCGGAGATCTTGCTGGCCAGGGTAGTTGACTTACACCTTCTAGAGCACGTTGGGTGGCACGGGATACATGCGGACGTGCGTTGTCCTGTTGGAACAGCAAGTTCCCTTGCCGGTCTAGGAATGGTAGAACGATGGGTTCGATGACGGTTTGGATGTACCATGCACTATTCAGTGTCCCCTCGACGATCACCAGTGGTGTACGGCCAGTGTAGGAGATCGCTCCCCACACCATGATGCCGGGTGTTGGCCCTGGGTGCCTCGGTCGTATGCAGTCCTGATTGTGGCGCTCACCTGCACGGCGCCAAACACGCATACGACCATCATTGGCACCAAGGCAGAAGCGACTCTCATCGCTGAAGACGACACGTCTCCATTCGTCCCTCCATTCACGCCTGTCGCGACACCACTGGAGGCGGGCTGCACGATGTTGGGGCGTGAGCGGAAGACGGCCTAACGGTGTGCGGGACCGTAGCCCAGCTTCATGGAGACGGTTGCGAATGGTCCTCGCCGATACCCCAGGAGCAACGTGTCCCTAATTTGCTGGGAAGTGGCGGTGCGGTCCCCTACGGCACTGCGTAGGATCCTACGGTCTTGGCGTGCATCCGTGCGTCGCTGCGGTCCGGTCCCAGGTCGACGGGCACGTGCACCTTCCGCCGACCACTGGCGACAACATCGATGTACTGTGGAGACCTCACGCCCCACGTGTTGAGCAATTCGGCGGTACGTCCACCCGGCCTCCCGCATGCCCACTATACGCCCTCGCTCAAAGTCCGTCAACTGCACATACGGTTCACGTCCACGCTGTCGCGGCATGCTACCAGTGTTAAAGACTGCGATGGAGCTCCGTATGCCACGGCAAACTGGCTGACACTGACGGCGGCGGTGCACAAATGCTGCGCAGCTAGCGCCATTCGACGGCCAACACCGCGGTTCCTGGTGTGTCCGCTGTGCCGTGCGTGTGATCATTGCTTGTACAGCCCTCTCGCAGTGTCCGGAGCAAGTATGGTGGGTCTGACGCACCGGTGTCAATGTGTTCTTTTTTCCATTTCCAGGAGTGTACATATTAGACTGAGTTTTCTTCCTGAAATTCAATAACTTTTCTAGAGGTTGAGTACTAGTTTAGATTTGCAGAAATTTTGTTCGTTACAATAAAACAATGTATTTTCTGCAGGTCCTCCATGCGGATCTTAGGTCATAATGCACATTTGCTAATTTATATTTGGTCTCCGACAATGCAATACTGAGTTAACCGTTATTTCCAAACACTATATCTTTTCATGAAATATTAACTGATGAGCGGTTAGAAACTCTTCTTAATGAGAGCAATGCGAAATTATCTGACTGGGAAGATGACGAATTCTCGTTTTGATTGAAGACTGTCCTGCTGAGCTTGATGGAAGTGAGAGGTAACAAATAAGATCATTAACATGTCGTGTCAGTAGCTAGATGAAGTGGACGTCCTTGAACAGTGAATTCTTCTGACTGTGAATATGCAGATGATGTAGAAAGTGTAAACAAAAATTCAAAAAGAGCTGTGCTGCAACCAAGTTCAGAAGTAAGGTGTTACAATGCTGGCCAACTACCAAAATTTGTTGAGGAAAGGAATGCCTCAAAATGCAGGAAACCTGGCTGCAGTTCCAAGATAACAGACATGTGCGTCAAATGTGAAATGTATTTATAGATTGTCAAAAACAATTGTTTTGAAGCTTACCATAGAACAAAAAGGCGTTTTTTTTATCGGTAGCAGCAAATTATTATGTACCCGAAATTATTATAAGATTATTATTCTCTTGCATCTAGGAAGTTGTTTTAGAGCATTAACAAAAACTGTGTTGGAATTCATATATTTCAAAAATATTAACGTTAAGAATCCGGTTTTGTGTATGCATTAGCATATATAGTTCACTGATTCAATTAAAATTTACACATGGTGTTCGGAAATTCCCATTACAAACTTCTAGAACTTGTAGAGGGGAATGAATAATTAATATTTTGAATAGCAACCCATATCGGGAAGCGCATCGTTTCCGTGCTAAGGTCGTTTGAGATTATGTTTGCTGCGTAGGTTTGCAAAAGAATGGTCACGGTGAACGTGCTTACGTCGGACTGCCTGATGTCATTTCTACGTCTACATCTAAATGAATGCTCTGCAAATCGCACTTAAGGATAATATCATAGTGTAATTGTCAATATCTTTAATGCAGTGGTTACAGAGATTGGTATAATGGTTACAGAACAGATAAATCACAAGTCTGGACCGTCTCTGGCCGGGGTGTTCCCGGTGGATCATCTACGTAATTGCTTTGTGCCGTTTTTTTTCACTTTCCACATACCTTGCATTTATTCGGGACTGGAATTTTTAGACTTTTTCGATTACTTACGATGCCATATTTCCTGTGGCTTGTGTTTCCTATAATTCTAGCATAGTTACGAGTCAAATTAGAGACACACTTCATAATTTGGAATTTTCAATGTAATACCTATTTAACTTACATTCCGGCGAATATTTGGATCCTAGCAGTGGTCGGCAAGCTCTTCACGAAGACACCCGAATCAGTGTCCTAGCTAAACGCGTTTCCACGTTACACCAATTTATAACCTGACAGGAAGCTGATTCGTAACAACTACGCGCATGCGTCTACAACTCAACCACAGTATTATTGCACTTGGCCGTTATCGTAATCACACGGTAATGTTACAGTGGCGACTAGGGAGAAAACATCGGACTGTCAATTATTTCAGGTCAGTTGTGCTTATATTATCAACCGCGATTACGCACCCCTCACTCACAGGTGCAATAATATTCTGGCCTAGCTGCTCAAATCTGGAGGTATTTTGTCCAATGAGAAAGTCCGTCCTAGGAGAGAATGGAAGCTTTTCACGTCAAAAATTAATTTACAGAATTAATTATTGAATATTTGCAGGTTTACAGTCATGGTACACACTGAAATTCTCTCGCGGCAGTTGCGTAGCACGTCGCTTGAGGAGTGCAACAAATTGTGTTAGGAACTGGCCCAATAACGGCAGGGGCAGTGACGAGCGTGTGGGCGGCAGATCAAGGCGGGAAACAAAGGATTAATCGAGAGTAATTAATGAATGTGAAATCAGGTGTCAGTTTCGGGATCTTTTACGACCAACAAACCGCTACTCCACCCATAGTTTGCATATTAATTTTATTTCGAAGTATCTAAAGATTCAGCCTCGAATAGAAGCCTCTAAATAATTAGAGAAACGAAAGAAACATTGTACGAGGGTCACTCCAAAAGAAATGCGCACTATTTTTTTTTAAATCCATCTTTTATTCTACATGTTTGAAAGTTTTACAGTGTGTAGATACATCCTTTAGGAACAATATTTTCATTTCTCCATGAAATTTCCATCCCTCTTAACTGCCTTGCGCCGTCTTGGAACCGGCGCCTGTATACCCGCACGGTAAAATTCTGGACCAACCTGTTGGAGCCACTGTTTGTCAGCGTGCACAAGGGAGTCATCATCTTCAAACCTTGTTCCACGAAGAGAGTCTTTCAGTTTCCCAAAGAGATGATAGTCACATGGAGCCACGTCAGGACTGTAAGGCGGGTGTTTCAGTGTTGTCCATCCGAGTTTTGTGATCGCTTCCAGGGTTTTTTGACTGACATGTGACCGCGCATTGTCGTGCAACAGCAAAACATCCTGCTTTTGCCGATGTGGTCGAACACGACTCAGTCGAGCTTGAAGTTTCTTCAGTGTCGTCACATATGCATCAGAATTTATGGTGGTTCCATTTGGCATGATGTTCACAAGCAAGAGTCCTTCGGAATCGAAAAACACCGGAGCCATAACTTTTCCAGCAGTAGGAGTGGTTTTGAATTTTTTTTTTCTTCGGTGAATTTGCATGATGCCACTCCATTGATTGCCTCTTCGTCTCTGGTGAAAGATGATGGAGCCATGTTTCATCACCAGTCACAGTTCTTCCAAGAAATTAATCTCCACCATTCTCGTTCTGTTCCAAAAGTTTGCTGCATACCGTTTTTCTTGTTTCTTTGTGAGCCACTGTCGACATCCTGGGAACCCATCTGGCACAAACCTTTTTTTAACGCCAACGCTTTCAGTATTCTGCAAACACTTCCTTCCCCTATCCCAACGTAGCGTGACAATTCGTTCACTGTGATGCGTCTGTCAGCAGTCACCAATTCGTTAACTCTCTGCACATTGTCTGGATTGTGTGCAGTACGAGGCCTGCCACTGCGAGGACAATCCTCAATATTGCCGTTCCCGCTTTCATCACGTAACCTGCTTCCCCACCGACTAACTGTACTGCGATCGACAGCAGCATCTCCATACACCTTTTTCAACCTCTTGTGGATGTTTCTCTCTGTCTCACTTTCACAGCACAGGAATTCTATGACAGCACGTTGCTTCTGACGAACGTCAAGTGTAGCAGCCATCTTGAAGACATGCTGTGACGGCGCCACTCACGGGAACAGGTTGACCTAAGTTTGAAAACAAGCACGAAGGATGTATCTACTCACTGTAGAACTTTCACACACGCAGAATGAAAACTATATTTTTACAAAAATAGAGCGCATTTCTTTTGGAGTGACCCTCGTAATAATAATTTCCTGCGTACAGAGGAACCAAAATCTGAGAGAAATTAATAAATTTTTCAGAACTGTGGAAGCAGTTAAAACATTCAGTTTAAAGGGAGCGTCTTGTTCGTTTTGAGGCAACGCGAACACAGAACATACCGCTGACCCACGGCCAAGGTTGCACCAGGTTAGGAAACTTCTGTTGCAAAAACGAAGCGGCCAGGGCTATGGCCCAGCAGGCGACCGCTAGCGGCCTGACCACGCAGCAAGTTGGCAGCGGAACTACTTTTTTCAGTCGTTGACACACTAGTGTGAGGTGCCGACCAGTTAACAAAACCCCTGAGCCCATTCTGCAACGTCTTCTTGGAGGGTACACCAGCTGCAGTCTCGCACGCGACCGCCTGTTTGTCCATACGTACGCCCCGCCATGCGGCAGTCTCGCTTAATGTTCCGTGACTTCGAGCACAGTGTAATAGTGGTGCTCGCATTCGATCGCAGTTTCGGTCGTCCGGCGATCGCGATTATTTCGCGGTACTACTGGAGGGTAGCAGCGCCAGACATCCAGTAGGGTTCACCGAATTCTGCCACCCCCTTTTTTGCTGGCGAAACCTAGTTGTCACGGTTCAGTATTCATAGTTAAACTTGTGTAGCTGTAGGAGAATGCTGTTTCTATATGTCATTCGCTGCATGTGTGTACGTCAGCGGAGGCAATACCCTTGGTTAAGAGTACATTGTTCTGTGCTCATTTCAGTAGCTCTTTGTTCTACTTTCTAAATGTTTTATTTTGTGTGACGATTTCTATTACCTTACCTCAGTAGTTACTCAAATCAGTGGCTCTCTGCAGGTAGGGTCGTACTCCGTGTCTTCCCACAGTCAGTTACAGGGTACAATAATAACCGATGGAGACGGCCGCGGTGGCCGAGCGGTTCTGGGTCCTTCAGTCCAGAACCGCGAGACTGCTGCGGTCGTAGGTTCGAATCCTGCCTCGGGCATGGACGTGCGTGATGTCCTTAGGTTAGTTAGGTTTAAGTAGTTCTAAGTTATATGGGACTGATGACCTCATATGGTAAGTCCCATAGTGCTCAGAGCCATTTGAACCAATAAACGATGGCCTACCAGTATTTATCTCGCCCACTAACAGGGGAAAGCGCTTTTCATTCAAGCCGCCTAGGATATTAAAACTGCGGCAGTCAGTTTAGGTGCGGCAGTGCAGAAACTCAGACAAAAATATCGCTTCCCATTGATTAAATGGCGTATCGTGTGGTAACTCCTTCTGCATTTCAGGAGAAACGCTGCAACAAAGCACTATGATGTGAGACATGAGTTTCTCCTAGAATATACAATTTTCAGACAACTTACGGGAATTCAGCCAGGTAATATTTACAGCGACCGCCGATATTTCGGCGGGAGTACACTCTGCCACTTTCAAGGCACATACTTGTGCCTTGAAAATGATGGGATGTACTCCCGCCGAAATATCGGCGGTCGCTGTAAATATTACCTGGCTGAATTCCCGTATGTTGTTTGAAAACCATTATGAATTTGTTGACGTCTACAGCAACAAATGGTTCAAATGGCTCCGAGCACTATGTGACTTAACTTCTGAGGTCATCAGTCCCCTAGAACTTAGAACTAATAAAACCCAACTAACCTAAGGACATCACACACAACCATGCCCGAGGCAGGATTAGAACCTGCGACCGTAGCGGTCGCGCGGTTCCAGACTGTAGCTCCTAGAACCGCTCGGCCACACCAGCCGGCTCTACGGCAACAAAGCACATCACATGATTAGATGGCAAAGACGCTTGCAGTGTGGTTAAACAAGTCTGAACGACGAAGAACGAAATAGTAAACCTTCTCTCTGGAAAGAACCGGATATTGCATGAGAGGTGAGGCCCTAGCGATCGAACACCGACGTGTTACAATCGAGGCGATGATGGAAACTAAACATCAGTGATCGTAAAATTTCGGCCAAAATAAAATCTGAATCGAAAAATTGCGCATCAAGACATTTGCGCATTTTTCCTGGGAAACGTTTACGGACGTTTACTAGTGACTGACAACCTACCTTCAGACGTGCGTATAACAAACTGAGGCACCAGTGTTTACATGTGAGTCGCCTCGCAGCGGAAATGGGTTGTTGATGTCACTTGGTGCCGGCGCTGCAGCTTGTAGGACAGAAGGGAGGCGGATGGCTCACAGTGGCTGACTAACGACGGCGGTGCGGACGAGTCCTGCGGTCGGCGGTGGCAGCAACAGTAGCAGCGAGCCGCCGCTTTGATCAACCGAGCCGCTAATGAGACGCCGCGCGGGCTGCGAGGCCTCGCCGCGCAGTGTAGGCCTACTCGTGTTGGCTCAGCCGGCGGCTCGCCTGCGCGCTGGCGGGATGCAACCTGCAGCACACCACAAGCCGGCCTGTGGACACAGCGACGCAGGGGACCGCAAATACAAGCTCCTCCACCTGCTAGCGTCGGAACGGCGTGGTGCGCAGTGGAAGCAAAGGGAACACACAGTTGCACCACTTGCTCTTCGTCTGCAGCACGTCTACTGCTCGGGGAATTCAAACGTATAACTGGCTAACTTTATGTCGTCCGTGTTGGGCTGTGGTTTGGAATCTGCTACTGTTCTAGACATAAAACGTTAGCTACAACAGCTTCGTTCAAGCAGCTGCCAGCGAGCACACGCGCATGCGGAGAGCTGAAATCACTTATAAACAGCGCTTTCTACCGCTTCTGGATACTTGGAATGCGGCTGTTTGCTGTATTAAGTAGTGAGAGCCAGCAGCCAGACGCTGCCCAGAAATTTTTTTCTGGCGCTCCCAAGCTGTCAGATAAGCGTATGCTCAGTGCTGTCTGAGTCAGGGACTCCACATGACTCGTGTTTTGTTTGCGACAGGTTATTAAATCTTTAGAAAGCTGTTGCAGGTCCCGCGTTTGACTATGAGCTTCATTGTTAACTGTAAGGTAAGGATTTTACTTATTCTTATAAAATTACCTTCACATGTAGAAGTGCAAAGCAATTGAAATTGGTTGAAACATGAAACTTATAACTGCCATTTGTTCCATATATCCAGGCAATCGGAATTGGATTTTCCATCGAGTAACGAGGAGTTTGTGGGACTGCATCGTAGCAAAGGACAAAAAGACGAAAATTATTTCGAGGATGTGGTGCCACAGAATATCGACACTAAAGTTATGGAACATTTTCGTGTGCGGCTTCATATGATCTCTAGCTATTATAAGTATTAGGTGGGGCGAAACGGGAAGCTGCTTCCACTGCAGCACCTTCTGACCTTTTTGTGGTTTGCTGGCCACGAAGTGGAATGTCTTAGAAACACGGCAGACGTATTTAACATTTGTACTGGCTCTTTGCACGATGACATAGAAAGAGTGACTTACTTTGTCGGTGGTTTAAGAGTCGACGCTATAAAGTGGCCATCTGCCGCGGAAAGAGGCCAAATTGAGGCCAAATTCCGGGAAAATAACATTCCCGGTGCAAATGGGGCAATCGACGGGACACACATTCGAATGGATAGTCCCTCAAAAGATCTCCAGTAGTACTTTAACCGGAAAAACTATTTTTCCCTGCAACTACAAATAGTCTGTGATCACAACCCATGGATTCTGTACTTACTCGTCGGTTATCCGGGTTCCGTCCACAACAGGCGAGTGTTCTGGACGCCAACGCTCTACCAAACCCTCGAAGAAAAGTACAGGGATTTTCATCTTTTGGGTGACAGTGCCCACCGCTGCATTAAGAATTTATTAACGTCATTTAGAAATACAGGGCATTTGTCTAGTTTTTAAAATAATAACACGGCACTCTTGAACAGCATATCAGTTGTTGATCCACCACTACGCAGGGGAATTCATTCAGAAATGGGATGAGAAGCGTTTAAGCAGAGCAAAAACCAAATACGGGTTTCTACGTCATCGTGGCAACACACGCCCAGTAATGCCTGTTTTTTGAGTTTAAAAGTAGCTTTCTGACAGCTACTTGAACGAACCTAATAATATCTGTGTCAGTCACTCTCATTTTCTCCCGCGGTTTCCAGAGTTTACACCATCATCTTCAAGTGGATAACTGGATTTATTTACATTTTTGTTTGATGGATGTAGCCAGTTGTGAGTTTAGAACATCTTTTCACTGTAAATGAGGTATAATTTGCGCATTTTATGGTAATGTGGCACTGGGGTTATGAATTTTGTACAATTATAAAGCTGTCTATAGGATCCTGCAACGGAAAGAACCCTGAGGGACATTATAAATTTATACTTTAATCATTAGATGCCACACAGACACGGAACAGCACTAAAAAGCCAGAGGCTGTACCTGTTTAAAAATACAACTTTAATGTGAAGGAGTATTACACTGCATTGCGAATGAAGGACTTATATCTTGCGAATGAAGGACTTATATCTCTGGTCCAGCGGTAGCATCTTTGAATAATGATCAAAACGTCCTCGGTCCCGGGTTCGAACCTCGCTACTGCTTAAATTTTAAATAAAAATCACCAGCAAAGGCGGCCGATGATTTCCGCCATAAGAAGTCACCCTCATTCTGCCAACGACCTTGTCAAATGTGGCAGAGTAGTAGACAGAGGTTCAGGGCACTCTCTTGCCCTTGGAGTAGGAATCTGCCCCTAAAAGGCGGAAGAATCAGCAATGATCAACGGCATGGTGATACAGAAGGCAATGGAAACCACTAAGACACATAGCGTGCACCCACAGGACATGCAGCCTGTAATTGAAAAAATGTCATGATGTAGCCTGTAATTTAAAAAAAATGTCATGATGATCTCTCCATTGGCAAATGATTCCGGAAAAGCCCGCCATTCGAATCTCCGGGAAAGGACTGCCAAGGGGTCATCCGGCTGTTGGCTGCACGGCTAAATCGGACGGCTTGGTACATGGTTTCCTCTGATCAAACTTCTTTGGCAGGTTGAAATTACATCCGGACTGCCCTGTGTTGTTATCGTGACATAATCGCTCTTGCTCGCGCTCGTCGTGTGCCTGGAATTTTGGCAGCTCTTGACTTCAGCCAGGCGTTCGATCGGATCAATCAAGAGTACCTGGAAGGGGTGCTCCGCAATATGGGATACCCTGATACAACCGTCGACATCGCAATGCGTCTCCTTCGTGGAACTACGTCCCGTGTTGTGTACGATGGCTGTCTCACTCCTCCCATCTCGGTACGGCATTCGGTGCGCCAAGCTGCCCGCTCTCTGCACTGTTTTATGCTTTCGACGTGGAACCAGTGCTCTGCGGCCTCCTTCAAAGCCTGTCTGGGATATCTTCGGTGGCCATGTATGCAGCCGCACAGCTTATGCGGACGATCTCGTAATGGTACTCCGTAACGGTGCTGGGGTCAGGTAGTCACTGGCAAGGGGTACCACCACCTACGGCGAAGTTACGCCCGCAAATCGAGCGCCATGGCTACAAGTGCGGTAAAATGTAAGTCCTTTCTTATTTGACGTGCTAGGCATAACAAGATAAAACTGTTTTGACACAATTCTTGAGTAGAAACCATTTAAAATTATTTGGAACATGTCAGTGGCTGGTTTATTCGAACCTCCAGACACTTCTAAATGAAACACATATTTCTAGTAACTGTGGCATACCACATTACAGCTGTTTTAAGTATTGCACATCTGAATATTTTCTGACGATTAACTATGGGCGTGGGGATATGTTGGTAAACGTGTTCCTGTTTCCTGAAAATTTAGATGAAGTGAAAACATCGCGTTATGCGCTGAACGCCTGATTTAATAGAACTAACACAGTGAGATATACTTCTATCCCTGGACAGCGCAATCTCAAGAATGCAAACCTTTGCTACCACAGGGCTATTTTAACCGCTCAGTGGCACTTTAGACTAGTCTCGAAAATAAATAAAATCTGCTGAAGCGTGCTCACCGTACAGGAACTGATGTTGGCTACTGCCCTTACCTGAAACAAGAAAAAGCTGGTGTTAGTGATGCTGTGCAAGAGGCGGGAAAGGCCAACCCTTAAATGAATTACACAACTAAAACATAACATCTACTGATACATTTCACAAACGAACAACCTGATCACTTTTTAAGGTGTACAGTAAAATTATTTACACTGCTCGATGAGTATGTTTGAAAATAGCTCTCAACATACACGAACGGCCATTAAAATTTCTACACCACGAAGATGACGTGCTACACACGCGAAATGTAACCGACAGGAAGAAGATGCTGTGATATGCAAACGATTAGCTTTTCAGAGCATTCACCAAGGGTGGCGTCGGTGGCGACACCTACAACGTGCTGACATGAGGAAAGTTTCCAACCGATTTCTCATACACAAACAGCAGGTGACCAGCGTTGCTTGGTGAAACGTTGTTGTGATGCCTCGTGTAAGGAGGAGAAATGCGTACCATCATGTTTCCGACTTCCAAAGAGGTCGGATTACAGCCTGTCGCGATTGCAGTTTATCGTATCGCGACACTGCTGCTCCCGTTGGTCGAAATCCAATGACTGTTAGCAGAATATGGAATCGGTGGGTTCAGGAGGGTAATACGGAACGCCGTGCTGGATCCCAATGGCCTCGTATCACTAGCAGTCCAGATGACAGGCATGTTTTCCGCATGGCTGTAACGGATCGTACAGCCACGTCTCTATCCCTGAGTCAACAGATGGGGACGTTTGCAAGACAACAATCATCTGCAGGAACAGTTCGACGACGTTTGCAGCAGCATGGACTATCAGCTCGGAGACCATGGCTGCGGTTACCCTTGACGCCGCACCACAGACAGGAGCGCCAGCGATGGTGTACTCAACGACGAAACTGGCTGCTCGAATTGCAAAACGTCATTTTTTCGGATGAATCCAGGTTCTGTTTACAGCATCATGATGGTCGCATCCGTGTTTGGCGACATCGCGGTGAACGCACATTGGAAGCGTGTATTCGTCATCGCCATACTGGCGTACACCCGGCGTGATGGTATGGGGTGCCATTGGTTACACGTCTAGGTCACCTCTTGTTAGCATTGACGACTCTTTGAACAGTGGATGTTACATTTTAGATGTGTTCCGACCCGTGGCTCTACCCTTCATTGGATCCCTGCAAAACCCTACATTTCAGCAGGATAATGCACGACCGCATGTTGCAAGTCCTGTACGGGCCTTTCTGGATACAGAAAATGTTCGACTGCTGCCGTGGCCAGCACATTCTCCAGATCTCTCACCAATTGGAAACGTCTGGTCAATGGCGACGGAGCAACTGGCTGCTCGTCACAATACGCCAGTCATTACTCTTGATGAACTGTGGTATCGCGTTGAAGCTGAATGGGCAGCTGTACCTGTACACGCTATCCAAGCTCTGTTTGACTCAATGCCAAGGCGTATCAAGGCCGTTATTACGGCCAGGAGTGGTTGTTCTCGGTACTGATTTCTCAGGATCTATGCATCCAAATTGCGTGAAAATGTAATCACATGTCAGTTCTAGTATAATATATTTGTCCAATGAATACCCATTTATCATCTGCATTTCTTCTTGGTGTAGCAATTTTAATGGCCATGACAGGCAACCTAGCGAGCATGTGGCGCCGAAGAGACATCTGTGAATACATCAGATGAATTCGTAGTTGCCAATATGGACAACCATCAGACGTAGAATGGAATGACGATGGTGATGATTTGTGCTGGACCAGACTTACAACCCGGATTTCCCGCTTATCGCGAGTGGTCGCCTTACTATTAGGCTACCCGAGCACGACTCACCGCCAGACCCATATGTCTATCTGTCGTCAGCCATGTATCAACAGGCTGCATTCGTACATTCCTCACGTTTATTTCCGTACAAGGGAGACATTTTCATTGAAAGTCGCTTCGCCGCGGTGGTCTCGCGGTTCTAGGCGCGCAGTCCGGAACCGTGCGACTGCTACGGTCGCAGGTTCGAATCCTGCCTCGGGCATGGATGTGTGTGATGTCCTTAGGTTAGTTAGGTTTAAGTAGTTCTAAGTTCTAGGGGACTGATGACCACAGCAGTTGAGTCCCATAGTGCTCAGAGCCATTTGAACCATTTTTTTGAAAGTCGCTTCCCGGTGTCGGTGGATAAACACGATATTGCAGTGACTGTGTTCGTCAGAAGTACGATGCAGTATTCCTTCGGACATGTCACCACATGCACGGCAATATCGTATAGAACTGCAATTGGTTGGCGGCTCGATGGAACGCAACACATAAAGTTACTTTAATCGAAGTATGGGTATTGTGAAAAACTATGCAGTCACAGCCTATGAGCTCGACGCGTTCGCTATAGAAGCGACCCACTTCGTGACGTGCAGGAGTTCGACAATAATATTGGAAACACTGCAAGAGAAATGTATGCTTGAACATAAATGCAGATGCTAGCCAAGCCTACAGATTGCGTTGTTGTGCTGGGCCACAAACGGCACCTGTGGAGTACCCACTACTGTGTGATTACGTGGTGATGTTACAAGCTTTCAGAGGCGATGGAGAAGGGTATATGTATCAATATGATGTAAGGGATCCTTGTGCGGAAACGACTCAGTCGAATGTTATAAACGGAAATCTTTCTGACACTCCTGTACTACCGGTGCTATTGATGCTAAGATTGTAGGGTGTGCAATTGACCCAACTGGCCCAGTAGACTACACCATCTTAACAAAAGTATTCGAACACTTCTACACAATGCAAAATTGACCACTAGATATGACGAGAGGTGGAGGCACCAGTATATAAAGATCTGGGGACTACTGTGCTGTCAGTAGAGAAGCAGCAACAGCAGAACGGGTCTGTCAGCAGAGCTCAGTGACTTCGAACGTGGACTCCTCACTAGATGCCAACTGAGTAACAGACTCACAAACCCATCAGAGATATTTCAAGCCTTCTGTAAAAGTTCCCATGTCGACCGCTCATGATGTGACTGTGAAGTGGAAACGCAAAGGAAGAACCAGAGCTAAACCAGACCAGGCAGACCTCATCTACTGACGGACAGAGACCGTCGAGCATTGCAGAGGGTGGTTGAGGCAGCTCGCATGTAGTCAGCGGAAGCAGTCACACGTCAGCTCTATAGCGCTACCAGCAGACCAGCTGGCACAATGAATGTGGGTAGGGAGTCCACATCGGTGGAGCAGCTCCTCATAAGCCATTCATTTCAGTAGTCAATGTTAAGCGACGCTTGTCGTTGTATATAAAGCGACGGCACTGTACAGTGGATGACTGGAAACAAATCATTTGGAATGATGGATGACGCTATACCCTGCAGAAATCCGATGGAAGGATTTGGTTTTGGCGAATGGCTGGAGAGCCTTCCCTGCCGTCATGTGGAGCGCCAACAGCGAAGTACAAAGAAGGTGGTGGTACGGTATGCTGGTGTTTCTCTGTCTCAGGCGTGGTTCCCTTATTACGCTTAAGGAAATGCTAAATGGGGAGGATACGATGGTTGTCCAGAAAGTAAGTTCCGATCGCTCGCGAAATGGAAACCACTGGGAAAATCCGGTAAAGCTTTGCACAGATGTGTTGGGCAGTGTCTCTAGTATGCCCGTCGATCGTGTCGCGTCGCTCTCTTCAGTTTTGAGTGAACAGTGATCGCGTAAAGGTGCGTAGGGAATAGCGTCTCCCGACAAGTGTGAGGGCCTGGTTAGAGACTTCGCCTGTGTCATGCAGCCCACATAACACAACTGTCAAGCAGTTCCTTCTTCATGCCAATTCTCGGCCGCACACTGCAGGGGAAATGAAGACGCTCCTGCGGCGTTTCCGATGAGAAGTGTTTGATTACCCACAATACAGTCCGTAATTGGCTCCCCCTGAGTCTCATCTCTGCTCATAAGAACCGCTGGCTATGAAGACAAAATTTTTCCCCAGACAATGAGCTGCAGACAAGTGCAGATAACTGACCTAAAGCACAGGTGGCTGCTTTCTATGACGAGGATATTGTAAAGTTGATACAACACTACGACAGAACTCGAAGTTGGAGCGGCGACTATGTAGAGAAGTAGGTGCAAATAAAACGTTTCTGGTTTTCACTGTGGTTTCCATTTCACGACCGATCGGAATTTAGTTTCTGGACAATCCTCGTATGAACACAGTTTACAGCATTGTGTGCCGCATCTAGTAGAGTAGACAGTTGGGAGATGATGACTGTTTGTGTCAGTATGAAAACGCAACGTGTCATAATTAAAGCATCTATGAGGCAGTGGTTTGGGTACAATAAAATTCCTGAAATGGACTGGTCTACACAGAGTCCTGATCTGATCACAATGGAACACCTTTGGGTGAGTTCGAAAGTAGGCTTCGTTCCATATCCCAGCGTCCAGCAACATTATCTTCGCTGGTTTCGGCTCTTGAGGAAGAATGGGCTGCCATTCCTCAACAGAAATTCTGAAACTTCATTGAACGTTTCTCGAACAGTTGAAAGTGTCATAAAGGCCAAGGGTGGACACACCATACATTAATATCCATTAACAGTTGTCCGGATACTTTTGATCAAATAGTGTACTTTATGCTGTTCAGGGCCACTTGCAGTGGCTTAGACTTTGGTTTTATAAACAACATAACGACGTGATCCCATACATGGATACGTTTAATTAAAGTTGATGGTTATACACTACTGGCCATTAAAACTGCTACACCATGAAGATGACGTGCTACAGACGCGAAATTTAACCAACAGGAAGAAGATGCTGTGATATGCAAATGATTAGCTTTTCAGAGCATTCACACAAGGTTGGCGCTGGTGACGACACCTACAACGTGCTGACATGAGGAAAGTTTCCAACCGATTTCTCATACACAAACAGCAGGTGACCAGCGTTGCTTGGTGAAACGTTGTTGTGATGCCTCGTGTAAGGAGGAGAAATGCGTACCATCATGTTTCCGACTTTGATAAAGGTCGGATTGTAGCCTATCGCCATTGCGGTTTATCGTATCACGATATTGCTGCTCGCGTTGATCGAGATCCAATGACTGTTAGCAGAATATGGAATCGGTGGGTTCAGGAGGGTAATACGGAACGCCGTGCTGGATCCCAAAGGCCTTGTATCGACTAGTAGTCGAGATGAAAGGCATCTTATCCGCACGGCTGTAACCGATCGTGCAGCAACGTCTCGATCCCTGAGTCAACAGATGGGGACGTTTGCAAGACAACAACCATCTGCACGAACAGTTCGGCGGCGTTTGCAGCAGCATGACTACCAGCTCGGAGACGACGGCTGCGGTTACCCTGACGCTGTATCAGAGACAGGAGCGCCAGCGATGGTGTACTCAACGACGAACCTAGGTGCACGAATGGCAAAACGTCATTTTTCGGATGAATCCAGGTTCTGTTTACAGCATCTTGATGGTCGCATCCGTGTTTGGCGACATCGCGGTGAACGCACATTGGAAGCGTGTATTCGTCATCGCCATACTGCTTTATCACCCGGCGTGATGGTATGGGGTGCCATTGGTTACACGTTTCGGTCACCTCTTGTTTGCAGTGACGTCACTTTGAACAGGGGACGTTAGATTTCACATGTGTTACGACCCGTGGCTCTACCCTTCATTCGATCTCTGCAAAACCCTACATTTCAGCAGGATAATCCACGACGACATGTTGCAGGTCCTGTAAGGGCCTCTCTGGATACAGAAAATGTTCGACTGCTGCCGTGGCCAGCACATTCTCCAGATCTCTCACCAACTGAAAACGTCTGGTCAATGGTGGCCGAGCAACTGGCTCGTCACAATACGCCAGTCACTATTCTTGGTGAACTGTGGTATCGTGTTGAAGCTGCATGGGCAGCGGTGCCTGTACGTGCCATCCAAGCTCTGTTTGACTCAATGCCAAGGCGTATCAAGGCCGTTATTACGGCCAGAGATGGTATTCTGGGTACTGATTTCTCAGGATCTATGCACCCAAATTGCGTGAAAATGTAATCACATGTCAGTTCTAGTATAATACCCGTTTATCATCTGCATTTATTCTTGGCGTAGCAATTTTAAAGGCCAGTCGTGTATATTTTTGAATTGCTGCTTTTACACTTACACTCCCGTTCTCCTTTTAATTTTTTTTAACGATAGACTTGGCATTTGGAGGGCCTATTTACGCAATCTGGCAATACGTAACAGCTAACCTTATGCGACAGGGACAGTGGTATTAGAAAGGACGCGTCGTTCGCCTGAAGCGCGCTTCGGCATCGCTGCAGTGCGCTGTGGCAAGAAATGCCGTTACACGCCTCTGGCTGCGACGTAATATACCGCCGGTTGCTTACAGTGATTGGAGACGCCAGCGCCTCCAGAGGAACCTTCTGCCCGTTCGCAGTTGTTTCTGAGACAAAACACAGCCTCGCTGACGTCATCTCCTTGATAGCTCGAGACGGCGCCGAGAGCTCTTCGCGAGATGAGACCACTCACCGTCCCGACTCCTGCATCGACGCTGCAGTTTTTCCCCTTGTTATAGCTACGTTTTAGGGCGGCCCAGAACTGTCTGCCGAGGAGGTGTCGGTTACCCTTTGAATACCAGTGGTTTCTGTCTGAAACCACCATTTTATTACTTTTTTTTGGAGTACCAGTGCCTTTTGCGTGAAACAACCGAAGCTATTGTAGGACTTAGACATCTACTGATACACTGAGGTACTTCTACGAACGTAGTGCATTTATGAGTCACTTCACAGCGTTAAAAGCCATAGTCGGCGCGGAGATTGTATTACATGATTGTAGGAGATTGTGACACATGATCGAATTGGGGATATCATTTACAGTGAAAGTGAGTGTATCTGAAGTTATTGTAAGGTAAATTCGAGCTTTTATTACTGCTTTTATGAGTGGTTTCGAAATGAAACCAACGAGGCAGTGCGTACTTTTGATATGTTGTTGTTGTTGTGGTCTTCAGTCCTGAGACTGGTTTGATGCAGCTCCCCATAGTACTCTATACTGTACAAGTCTCTTCACCTCCCAGTACCTACCGCAACCTACATCCTTCTGAATCTGCTTAGTGTATTCATCTCTTGGTCTCCCTCTACGATTTTTACCCTCCACGCTGCCCTCCAATACTAAATTGGTGATCCCTTGATGCCTCAGAACATGTCCTACCAACCGATCCCTTCTTCTAGTCAAGTTGTGCCACAAACTTCTCTTCTCACCAATCCTATTCAATACTTCTTCATTAGTTATGTGATCTACCCATCTAATCTTCAGCATTCTTCTGTAGCACCACATTTCAAAAGCTTCTATTCTCTTCTTGTCCAAACTATTTATCGTCCATGTTTCAGTTCCATACATGGCTACACTCCATACAAATACTTTCAGAAATGACTTCCTGACACTTAAATCTATACTCGATGTTAACAAATTTCTCTTCTTCAGAAACGCTTTCCTTGCCATTGCAATTCTACATTTTATATCCTCTCTACTTCGACCATCATCAGTTATTTTGCTCCCCAAATAGCAAAACTCCTATTTATTAATTTTAGGACCATTTATGCTTGTTATTTAGGTCTGTTATTTGTTTCACCCATTATGAGTCCATGGAGGCTTCGAGATGTGGGATTATGTCTAGGAAATGTACGAAACTGCTTTCAAATATATCTGATGTATGACGGGTGATTGAAACGTGTATATTCCAGTGTTTTCAAAGTGAAACCACTCCCTCAAAACAACTGACTGTTTACTTTTTGCCAACTTCTTCTTGTATTCATTGCTTACTAAAACAATGAAGTTTAATTTTGTGAAAATTGTAACACTATACTCTGGAGAGAAACCATTTTCTTAAAACAACTAATTGTTTACTTTTTGCCAGTTTCTGCTTGTATTCGTTGCTTACTACGAAGATAAAAGTAAATTTTTGAGACAGAATTAAAATTAATTTTTTACGTTATTGAGACTGAAAGGTTAAAGACTATTAAAACAGATAGCTTGTAACGCTCTTCTTAATGAGGGCAGGGTTATTAGCTTTGTGCTTTCACCAAGGGAATAATATTGAATGGCAATGTGAGGTTATCAGTTACAAAAGAATTAATATGGAGTATGGAGTATGTGATGTACAAAGCAACACGGCACTAGCTTGGTGCAAACGCAATCAGTATCCATACATAGTATAATAGTATATGTATGCACACAGGTATGTTCATACATACGTACAGGTATGTATGTATGAACGTTCCTCATCCCCTCCTAAACTACTGGATCGATCTGAACCAACTTGGTACACATATCATTTAATGTGTGGAAAGAAGCGCTGAGGGGGTAACAACCAAATTCCTATCAAAGTGTGGGGAGGAGGTGAAAAAGAAGTGGAGCCCAAGACACGCGAATACCCAGGTTTTATTCATCCATTGTTTACGAATTAGAGCACTTAGTCACTTGCAACAAACTTAACACATAATTTCAGAATTTTACGAAACTTTATCTTGCTATCAATATCTGTATATCGCTGACCACATTATCACATTTTTGCTGTTGATGCAATATAACTGCCGCATCAGACATCACATTTAAACTTATTAGTTCTTTACTGCCAACTCTATTCGCGACACATTTTGCAGACAGTATTCACCTGTACCACAGAATGTACCTGCAAACTTGTATCGTTGTAGAACGCCATTGTTTGGGAGATAAGGTCACAAACATTGCTGCGTGAAAACAAAACTGCATGGCAAAACTCGATAGAGATACCGGCGAAATATGTGTACAAATATGTGTGACGTAAGTCAAATATCTTTGAGATATATGACACAAGTGTGTACACAGTGAAACCGCTGCTAAAAAGCTCCTCCCAAACCCTTGGATCGATTTCAACCGGACATGGTACACATGTTACTTACGGTCTGCAAAAAATACTGTGGGATAGGAACCACAACCTCCTTTTGGGATGGGAGGTGACGGGCAGAGAATGGTGGGGCAGGAAGAGATGGATATACACAGAGGGGAATGACGGGATGGACACAGATAGGGGTGAGCGCAGCATTGTCAACAAGTGTTCTCTGAACAGCAAGTGAAACATGGGCTGTGGGAAAACCAGAACAGAAGAGAATCGAAGCATTTGGAATGTGGCGCTACAGAAGAATGTTGAAAATGAGGTGAACTGAAAAGGTATGAAGAGGCTCTCCGCAGAATCGGCGACGAAAGGTATATATGGAAAACACTGACGACAAGAAGGGACAGGATTGCAGGGTGTCTGTTAAGGCATGGCGGAGTGACTTTCATGGTACTAGAGGGAGCTGTTGGGGCTAACAACTGTAGAGGAAGGCGGAGATTGGAATACATCCAGCAAATAATTGACAACGTAGGTTGTGAAAGGTCTCTGTTGGATTCCTTTCATGTTAATTTCTTAAATCTGTTGTCATTTACGGCATAAATTCCACTTCTAAATTTACTGTGGTGTTTCTGACTCTATCTGGGAGGAGACTGAGCAGTGGAACGCGTTACTTTTACACATTAACAAGAACGATCTGTCACACTACTACACTTTAAAACACATTTCATATGTAATTCATGTCACACAGTCTTATACGGAACTTACATCCGCTTTCTTTTATATTCTGTATATGATAAGATACTGTCATCCCCCTTCCCTTCTGTGTGAAAAGATGAATGAGCAAATGTATTTCTAGTTGCATGCTTGATGGTAGCAGACAAGCCTGTCTGCTAGAGAACAGTACGACCAACGTCGGAACAGGTAGCTTTCTAAAAGCAAAGAGGTTTCTATTCTTAGTATGGTCCTGTCCGTCTCTTGTCATGTTGGTATAGGAAGCTGTCTCTCTGGTCACTTCCGTTTGTATCTGTGAAGCACCCTCAGTAGGAGGCCAGGCCAGTCGGTCCGCGGCGAGCGTCTGAAGTGGTAAGATCTTCGGCTAAGTGCGTCTCTGCTAAGTCCGTAGGACAATGGATTTCTTAAGTTCAGCCTAACTGAAAATTTAATCACCTTTATTTCAGGTTTAGATCTAAAATATCTAATGTAATCTTAAATTGCAACGCCGTGTAATTCGTGTGTGAAGTTCAGAATATTTTCCATTAGTTGCTTTGTCACTACTTTGTGAGTAAAGTGGAACCACGTGTTGATCAGTAACTCTAACTAAGATCATCAATCTTAAATGCGAATGTGCGTGAGATTATAACGTCTCGTCTTGACAATATTTTTCAATATAGTAACTTTTCTTTATGTTCAACCCACGTGGGGTGTACTTTGTGAGACCAGTACCACGTGCTTATACAATTGTTTGACCCATCAGGTTAATAGTAAGATGATATTAACAGTTCGAGGTTTTTCTTTTGTAAATTGCGTTTCGATGTAATTTATTTTAATTATCAAAATTATTGTGGAGTTACACTATTTGTGTAAACCAAGTGACCACGTGAAGCATGTGGTGTAATCATCAAAGTAGCCCTCAACTATTCTTTTCGGGAAGATTTCACAGATAATTTGTATGAATTTAGTATACCAGTGTGTGGTAATTTCATGACGTAACTTCTTTGGGTGAAAATTGAATCGGTTGGTTGTGGTTAATTTCCTCTTGCATATGTTTCAACATTCTTCGTGCGTTATTTTATGAATGCAGTGTTGTATACAGTCTCCCAATCTTGGCTCCATATTTGATGTGTTCTGTAAGATTACAAACTCACATTTTCACAATCCTAAATAAGGCACCAGTTTAGTTATGAATCAAGTTAAATATGCCGAAATTTTAACGGAATAATGATCAATATTAAAATAAATGTCCAAATATAAACTGATTTATTTCTTTTTATTTAAATTCTCTTTATATATATATATATATATATATATATATATATATATATATATATATATATATATATATATATATATATATATATATATATATATAAAAATAATCACCGGTTGTCGTATGATGACTATTAAAAGATTATAAGTAATGTTAGTCCGGTTGGGAATTTGGTAAGCTAGACTGGATACCTGGTAAAAAAACAGTTGCTCAGTAATGCAAGGTTAACTTCCCCAGATAGCTCACAGCTTTTAACCCGCTTTTATTGTCTTGAATATCAGCACCGCTTTCAGAACAACTTAATGCGTCAATATTACAGTTGTAAGTGCTCCTTTGAGATGAAGAGGTTGGCACGGGAGAGGATTCGTGGCGGGCCGCATCAAACCAGTGAGAAGACTTAAAAAAAAAAGTGAGAAGGAGATGGACAGAGAGAGGGGGAGGAGGAGATGGACAGAGAAACGGAAGACGAGGGGATGGGCAGAGAGAAGGGGTAGGAGGAGATATCGTAGAGAAGGGTGGAAGGGATAGACAGAGAGGGGAGAGGAGGAGATGTACAGAGAGGGGGAGAGGAGGAGATCCAAGAGAGAGGGTGGAGGAGATGGATGGAGAGAGGGGGATGAGGAGACGGACAGGTCGGTAGAAGGAGGATATGGACTAATAGAATGCTGGGGTAAATACGTAACTGAGCAATGCCGATTACTCAGTTCATACAGGCTTGTCCATGAGTGCCACTGTAACTCCGCAAGCCCTGCAGCCCTAAAGGGATTATATGGTAGGGTAGCTTCCCGTCCTTCACTGACGAAGAAGGTTTCAGTTTGAAACTGCAGGGGCTGGGTTCGAAAATATGGGTGACGAAAGGGAGCATCAACTCTGATGGGAAAACACAAGCACAAAAAAGTTACTTCACTAACCTCAATATGGAACAAAACTCAGTGGTCCAAGTCGATGGTTGGAAGTAAAATTCTTTCTACAAAATTGTGTACCATTAGTGGCTGGAGTAGATGAAGATGGCAGTCACCGAGACGTCGCTGCCAGAATATCGCGGGGTCGTGCCCGCCTAAATTCCTCGTTATTACGGGAGCCTGCCCGCCCTCACTACACACAACACAGTGCGGCTGGCACGTGGCTTGTCAGCGCAGCTGCTGCCTCGCAAAACTCAGTCCGCAAACTACGCGCCGCCTCGTGTTCTCCCGACTGTGAAAAGTTTAACTAGACTATTCGTTGCCCCTGTAACGGCCTATGTTCTAGATTTATCCAGCCGCACACTGCGCCAGGAACGTGTGCAACATGTGCCGCGCACCGATATTCCGCTCACACTGCACGCGGGCGGTGTGTGTCATCGCGCCTGCGGAGTTTTCATTAAGGGAACAGCTGAAGCTCACCGACCCAGCAGTGTGGGTCTGCTGTTTAATGCAGCTTTTCACTTCTGAATATACAGGCATTTGATGAAATTGGCATGTCCGTCTCTGGAGATAGATCCCGCGTTTCGAACATGTACCTATAGGCTGCAGAGAATTGAAACATTCGCACACAGCGCTAGCAGATTGATACCAAGAGCGTGAGCTGGATTTGTAATCCCGGAAACGTGTGGGCGGCCATTTATGAAAAGCACACGGCTTAAGAATATCTGCAGTTGCGGAACAGTGAATTGAGAAATTAGTACGTTTGTTTGCATGGGCGCCTTTCTAGCAGCTGTCATAATCAGTTATCGTTGATTATTTTCTCTCTTAAGCTGACTGCAGATAAAGAATATTTTTGACCAGACGCTTTTCGCTTTCATTTGTAAAGCATATTCTGTGGTCATTCTGGAAATAGGGACACGTAATTTGTCTCTACGTTATGGTATTTATGGATTTAAATCGAATGTTTCTTTATTAACTCTGCGTACAATTTACTGGTGGTATTTTTGTTTATTGTTTAGATATTCTAGAAACCAGTGGATGCATTACGTGTTCCCACATCTCGCCATATGAGGGTACGTCCAACATTCTCGAACATGATCATTTTGCTGATACAGGTGCAACAGCAGCGTGGGGAGGCGTATTGTACTATGGGGGTACTGACTCCATATCTTTGAACACGGTACTCTCACCGATCAACGTTATTCTGACACTATACTCCTCCTCCAAGAGCGTCTTTTCAGGAGTGCACCGAGTGAGGTGGCGCAGTGGTTAGCACACTGGACTCGCATTCGGGAGGACGACGATTCAATCCTGCGTCCGGGCATCCTGATTTAGGTTTTCTGTGATTTCCCTGGATCACTTCAGGCAAATGCCGGGATGGTTCCTTTGAATGGGCACGGCCGACTTCCCTCCCCATCCTTCCCTAATCCGAGCTTGTGCTCCGTCTCTAATGACCTCGTTGTCGACGGGACGTTAAACACTAATGTCCTCCTCCTCCTCCTCAGGAGTGCATTCGGCCCCAACTTCATTTTTATGGATGATAATACAAGACTGCATCGTACAGCTCATGTGGAAGACCTCTTGAAACGAGAGGATATTTGGCGAAAGGACAGACCTGTCTGTTCACACGATTTAAATCCCATGAGCTGGAGAGAAGAATAGCAGCACTTCCACATCCTCCAAGACTACAGACAATCGAGAGTTGTCAACCGTACTGGTGGAGGGATAGAACGCCCTCCAACAAGAACCATTTTCCAATGTTGTGGTCAGTATAGGAGAACGTAGTAAAGCATGCATTACCGTCCGTGGTGATCACACACCATATTAACAACCATGCCCCGCCGTTTGTCTTTGCATAAAAGCGTCATTTTTGTTCGTCTCACAGCGTATTTCTTTCTGCTACCTTCTGCATTATACTTCCCATGTACGGTTCAAGTTTCGTCAAGCCATGTTACTTGGCAATGCAACATCATGTGGAGTTACTCTCGTTCTTAATTTTTGCACACGACTTTAATATACAAGAGGGCAGACGTAACTGAACATTCGGTACAGAATCTGATTTTGAGAGATGAATATCTAGGAGGGTCACTCCAAGAGTAATGCACACTATATTTATAAAAAATTCTGCATGGGTGAACGTTTTACAGAGTGTAGATCGTCCTTCCCGCTTGTTTTCAAACTTAGTTCAACCTGTTCTCGCGAGTGGCGCCGTCACAGCATGTCTTGAAGATGGCTGCTACACTGGACGTTCGTCAGAAGCAACGTGCTGTCATAGAATTCCTGGGCTGTAAAAACGAGACAGTGGGAAACATCCACAAGAGGTTGAAAAAGGTGTATGGAGATGCTGCTGTCGATCGCAGTACAGTTAGTCGGTGGGCAAGCAGGTTACGTGATGAAAGCAGGCACGGCAATATTGAGGATTGTCGTCGCAGCGGCAGACCTCGTACTGCACACAATCCAGACAATGTGCAGACACTCGCCTTATAGTGCTGACCTGGCTCCATGTGACTATCATCTCTTTGGGAAACTGAGAGACTCTCTTCGTGGAACAAGGTTTGAAGATGATGACTCCCTTGAGCACGCTGCCAAACAGTGGCTCCAACACGTTGGTCCAGAATTTTACCGTGCTGGTATACAGGCACTGGTTCCAACATGGCGTAAGCCGGCCAGTGTGGCAGTACGGTTCTAGGCGCTTCAGTCTGGAACTGCGTGACCGCTACGGTCTCAGGTTCGAATGCTGCCTCGGGCATGGTTGTGTGTGATGTCCTTAGGTTAGTTAGGTTTAGGTAGTTCTAAGTTCTAGGATACTGATGACCACACCTGTTAAGTCCCATAGTGCTGCGAGCCATTTGAACCAAGATGGCGTAAGGCAGTTGAGAGGGATGGAAATTATGTGGAGAAATGAAAATATTGTTCCTAAAGGATATATTTACACACTGTAAAACCTTCAAACATGTAGAATAAAAGATAGATTTAAAAAATAGTGTGCATTTCTTCTGGAGTGACCCTCGTACTAATAGGTGCGTTAAAAATGATTGGCACTACAATTTTTTGTGTTTACAGAAACCATTTTCTGATCAAACGAATACAGATTATATTACAGGTATTCGCCAATGTCTGAGCTCTTTTGCCATCGTTCTGGCAGCTTCCATATTTGCGTAACAAACCATTCTTCGGGGGTGTCGCAGCGCTGCTGTTGAACAACTGCACGAAGTTTGTCATTGGTGGCGAATCTCTTACCCTATATGACTTCCTTCAGTGCGTCGAACAGGGAACAGTCGCTAGGAGCCAGACCTGCGAATATGTAGGATGTGACAGCACAGTAAACTCCAGTTCACGCACAGCGGAAATGGTGTGGGAAATACCACGTGGCCGCGCATTGTCGTGTTGCAGCAGAATACCACGGCCCCATTTTCTGTGGCCGCGTTGTTGAATGCGTCGGCGGAGTTGGTGCAGTTACAGCGGTTCCACCTGATTTATTTATTTCGTTATGTTGTTGGCCTCGGTGTCGACGTACTGGCTGAAAAACGAGTTGTGTAAGTACAACACTTACTACTTTAAATAATGTATACAACAGATGCACCTTTGCGTTTCACTGTCTTTTACTTTCACTTTTCACAACCCCTATATACACATTTATATGGCAAGTCCACTACTGTTTAACTTTTGATAAGCCTCATCAGTGGGTTACAGGCGAACATCCACATACTGCTACAGTAGTTTAATGTTGAACATCTACGAGCAGAAAAAAACATAACCATAAAGTTCACAGTTCTTCAAGAATAGAAAGGTACGTATGGATCAAACACTGTCAGTGTTTTAACACACAGCCTATTGGTGTAACACTTATTTCACTGTTAAGTTGATGCATTATTCTCGTTCTAAGCAACACAGATTCTTCGTCTGAAACTCGGCCGTCGACTGACTGACTCGTGACCAAAAATAGGGCCCTTATATATCATCGTAATAATAGGTGCTGAAACTACACAATGTTTGAAGTTAAATTTACAGAAATTACAATTAAAACTTAACTCATTAAATTAAGTGAATACATCGAAAAATTCGTTCTTTTTAACAGTTTCTTCTACTACAAAGATTAGGCCGAATTATTTGTTTAAATCATGAAATCAACACATACAGTTATGCAAACAATACTTTTGACAAAACTGTTAATTACTTTGGAATTAATTAAGGGCTGGCTTTGCTAACGTGTTTCCGACTATTGCCAAATAGATACATCAAGAATACTGACATTTCGTCTTCCAAATGTTTACAATTATTACAGAATTTGTATGTATTTATATGTCAACAATGGAATTTCAGTTACGGATCAATTACTGATTTCACCCTATATCGAAAGATACTAACTAGTAATAGTCGAAATAAATTGTAGACTCAGTTATATACATAAACTAAGCACAAAACTAGATGTGGTGTTATATTCTTTAAAACTGAGGGCTAACCTTTCTCTTTTATGAAAATGCAGATAATATTAACGTATGATAATGGTAAATAGTTAAAAGTAACAAAACAAGGAGGCAGATGGCAAAACAAGACGGGAATTAAATTTATCCCAGCTTGCTTCGTCACACAGTGAACTGCAGTGCCGATCAAAATTGAAGGTTGTACTGGGAAGTAGCCGATCCACAATTTCTACCCCTTCCTGATCCCAAAACACAGTCGCCATTTGTTTCTGCACCAGTAATCCCAGCTGTGACTTCTGGGAAGATGGCTTCCAGTATGTTTCCACTTCACAGATAGGCGTTTCTTCTCTGCAGTCTTGTGGAAGAACCATGACGCATCGACGGTGACCATACGATCTGGCTCTGAACTGTACTGTTGCGCCAACTGTTGGCATACCTCTACATGTTTCCGTTTCTGCGAAATGGTGAGGTAATAGGGCACCCATTGTGTTCACATCTTCCTCATCTTCAGATCCTCATGGATGATGGTGTGAAGTGTTCCCCATGACAGATCTGTTGGCTTCTCTAATACATCAAACGTGATTCGCTTGTGCCCCATTGTCAAATCATTGACACGGTGGGCATTGTTTGGTCTGCATGCAGTTGCTGGATGCTCAGTACAGTTGCGTTTTTCAGCACGGTCCCTGCCGTCTCTGAACAACAAAACTCATCTACAACTTTTAGAGTAAATTGCTAGAACTAATTTTCGCGACATCATCTGACCTAATTCGACTGCATTCCAGCACCCTTGTTTTACGTCTGTGGACGTTAATCTAATACGCTGAAGGCACCTCCCATTCTGTTCAATTCCTGGTATCTACCACACTGGACTCGCATTCGGGAGGACCACGGTTCAATCCTGCGTCCGGCCATCCTGATTTAGGTTTTCCGTGATTTCCCTAAATCACTCCAGGCAAATGCCGGGATGGTTCCTCTGAAAGGGCACGGCCGATTTCCTTCCCCGTCCTTCCCTGATCGGACGAGACCGATGACCTCGCAGTTTGGTATCTTCCCACAAACAACCCAACCCAACCCTGGTATCTACCAGAATTAAATCTCATGAAACGGGAAATAAAGTTACTGCTCAAAAGTAAAGTACCATGTGGTTATAATTAAAGTGGAGCTACTCACGGAGGTGCAGTGTGGCTGTAATTATCGTGTGGTAGCGAAACTTGGTAGGTATGCTAGTTAGCTTTAATGAAGAACCTAATTACTCTGGAAAACAAAATTAGTTCCAGTTGTGACCACCAGTTGCAAATCTGGTGCTGTACACTGTTTTTATGACGGTATGACGTCCTCACCGTCGTTTGACAAGCTCTAACGTGAGTGAACAGCATGGCTATCGAGAAGAAAGACCGTGCGCTGTTAGTGAAACTGCTTATGTGAACGGCAGTAATTACAGTGCTGCACTGAAAGAGAATCGCCGACTGAAAGGTTTGAGGAGCGGCCCAATGTCATTAAATGATTTAAAGAAGCTGTAATGAAATTAAAAAAACACTGGTGAGTTTGCTGTGGCACTTGGAAGAGGTAACTGACCACACAGCACGTATTCCGGGTAGTGATAGTGCTCGTGCAGTGTTAGAGAATCGTCAGCCCAATGGTAAACAGTGTGGAAAGTTTTACGGTCTATATTACACTGCTACCTGTACAAGATCCACACGGAGCAGCAACTGAAACCTCACGAGCAGCAAAAACGTTCTGAATTTGCTCTTCGCTTCCTGGCACGGATCTAACTTGATGACAGGTTGCTGGACAATAATTTGTGGAGTGACGAGGCACATTTTACACTACAGGGCGTAGGGAATACACTGAACTGTCGAATTTGGGGTACTGTTAAACCGCGTGTTGGGCGCGAAGAGCCACTGCACACACCCAGTGGGCCCATCAGGCATACCGCGACGTCTGCACGTTATCAAGGCCTCCTTGTACAGCATGTGATTCCTGCTTTGGACGAGCGCAATTGTACGGAAACAACTGTTTTCACGCAAAATGGTGCAACACTTCATGTCGCTCGCCCATTGAACAATCTGTTTAAAGTAAAATTCCACGAGCGTTCTAACTCCAAAGGTCTTTGGCCCGCAAGATTACCTGATTTGAATTCATATGACTTTTGGCTCTGGGAATATCTAAAGGAACGCGTTTGCCAGGGACACGTTCGGTGGAATTCACACATTAGGATGGCTACCAAGTTTCGCTGCCATAAGACTATTAGAGGCCACACTGAACCACTGCAAGTAGCTGCATTTTAATTGTTGTTGTGGTCTTCAGTCCAGAGACTGATTTGATGCAGCTTTCCATGCTACTCTATCCTGTGCAAGGTTCTTCATCTCCCAGTACGTACTGCAACATACATCCTTCTGAATCTGTTTAGTGTATTCATCTCTTGGTCCCCCTCTACGACTTTTACCCTCCACGCTGCCCTCCAATACTAAATTGGTGATCCCTTGATGCCTCAGAATATGCCCTACCAACCGATCCCTTCACGTTGTGCCACAAAATTCTCTTCTCTCCAATTCTGTTCAATACCTCCTCATTAGTTATGTGATCTACCCATGTAATCTTCAGCATTCTTCTGTAGCACCACATTTCGAAAGCTTCTATTCTCTTCTTGTCTAAACTATTTATCGTCCACGTTTCACTTCCGTACAGGCTACACTCCATACCAATACTTTCAGAAACGACTTCCTGACACAAATTTCTCTTCTTCAGAAATGCTTTCCTTGCAATTACCCGTCTACATTTTGTATCCTCTCTGCTTCGACCATCATCAGTTATTTTGCTCCCCAAATAGCAAAACTCATTTACTACTTTAAGCGTCTTATTTCCTAACATAATTCCCTCAGCGTCACCTGATTTAATTAGACTACATTCCATTATCCTCGTTTTGCTTTTGTTGATGTTCATATTATATCCCCCTTTCAGGACCCTGTCCATTCCGTTCAGCTGCTCTTCCAAGTCCTTTGCTGTCTCTGACAGAATTACAATGTCATCGGCGAACCTCAAAGTTTTTATTTCTTCTCCCTGGATTTAAATTCCTACTCCAAATTTTTGTATGGTTTCTGTTACTGCTTGTTCAATATACAGATTAAATAACATCGGGAACAGGCTACAACCCTGTCTCACTCCCTTCCCAACCACTGCTTCCCTTTTATGCCCGTCGACTCTTGAAACTGGCATCTGGTTTCTGTACAGATTGTAAATAGCCTTTCGCTCCCTGTATTTTACCCCTGACACATTTTAATTATGTATCTTTAATTAGAACCACCCATTTTTGATGGGGGATACTTTGGTCAGATGAGATGTTTAACAGCACTGCAACTGCAAGGCATCGAGGTATTTGCACACTTCCGGCAAAACCAAATTCTCCTATAGAGAGGTAGTGCAGGTAAGTATTGGATTATGGGCCTCATTCGGAAAAATTCCGAATGTCTGGTAGCAAGAGTGCCCAATCACGCAGCAGCCAAGCCTTGCAGGTGACGTCACAGCACACTGTGCACACACACACACACACTCTCTCTCTCTCGTCCCGGTCGTAGGAGAATTTCATGAGGGTTTGCAATTCTATCTGTCAGAACGGAAGAGGGACGCGATATTTGCATGCGGCAGCAGCGCGCTTCCAGGTAACACGTAGGCAGCAAGCGCTCGCATGTGATTGCCGACTGGGAGGCGACATCCACTGGGGAAAGACAAAGTCGGCAAAAATTTGCACATGATTGCAGGCCGACAGGAAGAACAAAGCGGACGGAATTCGTCGCGGGCGGCGCCCGACTTTCGCGGGGCGCTAACATCTCTTTCTGTCTGTCTGTCTGTCTCTCTCTCTCTCTCTCTCTCTCTCTCCCTCAGCACTGGAGTGTTCAACGCTGTAACGTGAATACAAGGTGGTCCTCGAGGGGGGCAAGCATACAATTGGCTTCCCTCTCCTGGAGTATTTTAAAGCCGGCCAGAGTGGCCGTGCGGTTCTAGGCGCTCCAGTCTGGAACCGAGCGACTGCTACGGTCGCAGGTTCGAATCCTGCCTCGGGCATGGCTGTGTGTGATGCCCTTAGGTTAGTTAGGTTTAATTACTTCTAAGTTCTAGGCGACTGATGACCTCAGAAGTTAAGTCGGATAGTGCTCAGAGCCATTTGAAGTATTTTAAATAGGGTACTGAAAACCGAATGTACTAGTTTAATCACTTTGATAACAGCAACAAATAGATATTTGGAAGAAGCACAATTTGTTGCCACTTGTTTCACTACTGTAATTGTTACTCTTGTGACCTACGTTTCGAGTTATTAGACCATTATCTAGCATAACTAACGAAGACGTTGTTGTGCATAATGCTACAAACATTAACAACAACTGATTTACAAGCATCACAATGACTGATTGCTAATCTATAGAATTAAAAGTTAAATATTCATTTGTTCAAAAACGGAAATCTCCGGGAGTTCTTCACCGATTCGAAATTTTGACACAGCGTTGCGTTCGAATGTGATCGTATTTTTGTATAGCTGTTTCTTAAAATATGTATAAAGGAGAGACGTTATTGCCAAAAATCTTGAAAAGTTATTGAGCAATTTACTGCAGATTTGTACACAGTTCTCTAATAAACATTGAGATCTGCAATAATAATAAAAAAACAGGGTTCAAGCAAGAGAGGGAGGAAGACAAGAGAGGTGGGAGGAAATGGACATAGAAGGCGGAAAGGAGGAGATGGAGAGAAATCGGTGGCAGGAGGAGATGGAGAAGGATAGGGAGGAGAAGATAGACAAACAAAGGGAGAGGAGTTGATGGACAGAGAGGTGGGTTGGTTGGTTGGTTGGTTTTGGGGAAGGAGACCAGACAGCGTGGTCATCGGTCTCATCGGATTAGGGAAGGAAGTCGGCCGTGCCCTTTCAAAGGAACCATCCCGGCATTTGCCTGGAGCGATTTAGGGAAATTACGGAAAAACTAAATCAGGAAGGCCGAACGCGGGATTGAACCGTCGTCCTCCCGAATGCGAGTCCAGTGTCTAACCACTGCGCCACCTCGCTCGGTCTAGGGAGGTGGGGTGAGAGGGTGGGTAGGAGGACAGAGAAGGGGAAGGAAAGATGGACAGAGAGAGGAGGCAGAAGGTAATGCACAGAGAGAAGGAAAGAGGAGGAGCTGGACAAAGAGAGGGGGAGAAAGAGAAGGAGATGGGCAAAGACAGGGAGACAAGGAGATTAGGACGTGTATCCAATTCCCGTACATATTAGAAACGTGTGCTTTCTCTTTTCTTTCTTTTTCACTAACCAGACTAAGCCACAGCAACGCGTGCCTGAGAATAGCTAATACTGTATAAACAAATTAAAAAACTGAAAAAAACTGTCAAATGTTTTACGAAATGATTTCCCTAAGAGTAGGAAATAAAACAGATTAGAGAAATATCGATGCGCCTTTGAATGATGCTCTAAATCGTGCACAGAAGCTGGATGATATACGATGTATGTCCACCAGACAAATATATTTTAATACTCTTTAAAATCCTAAGACTCTTAGTAAAACAATGAACATTAAATGGTTGAACGGTACCTCCTCTCCTGTGCATAATTCCGAACATCATTCAAAAGTACGGCAAAGGTTTCTCTAATTTACAGGGTGACTATATTAAAACTTCCGCTATTTGAGAGCGCCCCCATGAAAAATGAGTGATCGTAGGACAATGAAACTTTGTGCAAACACTGTAAGGATATGCGGAAGAGAAATTACGAATAAACCGTTGAAAGAAACACAGTTTTCCGCATGAGTGGGTAATAACTGTTAATTGCTTACCACGTTTACGTAACAAACGTTGTTCAGTTTGACCACCATCTGCATCTACGACAACCTCGAATCGCACTAGAGATTGCTCTATTGCTGCCCGACACGATGGTGGGCCGTGGACTGTTCACCTGTGGTGACACAGCTCCTGCACTGCTTGAAGATCGCACATTGCATACAGCATTCTCAGTCATGGCAACAGCAACTTCTTCAACAGTCTGAGGCGCAATCGGTCGGCCTCTCCCAGGAACAATTCCCAAATCTCCAGGTAGCTCGAACTTCCGAATCATGTTCTTCAAACCTGGTGCGGAAAGAGGACCTCCCTCCATATTCATTCACTGCATCGATACTCGCGAATAGCGCCAGAACCATTGCTGTTGTTTTAATGAAACGGCCTTAGGAGTAAAGCCTGTCCATATCCATGTTGACTGTCTATGTTGGCTGTCTGCAACCGTGATGCACATTGATGCTGGTGTTTCAATCAAATGTCGCCGTACCAATACCACCGTCTGACGGCAAGTCAGGACACTAACATTATTAACAATGCAAATCCTGCGGCGCGCAGTCTGAACGTCATTCCTATATAGTTAAGTACCCATACGGTAAATAGTTTTCCGTCTACATTGGCTCAATTGTAATTTTATTTCTTACTTTTACAGAATACATTTTACAAAAAATTGACCGTTGTTTTAAATGTTCAAGTTTTGTTCAGAAAGCATGAAATATAATATATTTAAATATCGATCAGTGTTCTATTATCATTAAAAGTATATGAATCAAGAGAAAGCAGAAAACTTTCAATTTATGCTGTGATTTAATACTGTTTCTGAAATATTTTTATCTTCCTTCAAATCACTAACTAACATTTCTTTAATTACCCTGATTATTTACAAGCACCTCCCCCCATGAGCCATGGACCTTGCCGTTGGTGGGGAGGCTTGCGTGCCTCAACGATACAGATGGCCGTACCGTAGGTGCAACCACAACGGAGGGGTATCTGTTGAGAGGCCAGACAAACATGTGGTTCCTGAAGAGGGGCAGCAGCCTTTTCAGTAGTTGCAGGGGCAACAGTCTGGATGATTGACTGATCTGGCCTTGTAACATTAACCAAAACGGCCTTGCTGTGCTGGTACTGCGAACGGCTGAAAGCAAGGGGAAACTACAGCCGTAATTTTTCCCGAGGACATGCAGCTTTACTGTATGATTAAATGATGATGGCGTCCTCTTGGGTAAAATATTCCGGAGGTAAAATAGTCCCCCATTCGGATCTCCGGGCTGGGACTACTCAAGAGGACGTCGTTATCAGGAGAAAGAAAACTGGCGTTCTACGGATCGGAGCGTGGAATGTCAGATCCCTTAATCGGGCAGGTAGGTTAGAAAATTTAAAAAGGGAAATGGATAGGTTAAAGTTAGATATAGTGGGAATTAGTGAAGTTCGGTGGCAGGAGGAACAAGACTTTTGGTCAGGTGATTACAGGGTTATAAATACAAAATCAAATAGCGGTAATGCAGGAGTAGGTTTAATAATGAATAAAAAAATAGGAGTGCGGGTTAGCTACTACAAACAGCATAGTGAACACATTATTGCGGCCAAGATAGACACAAAGCCCATGCCTACTACAGTAGTACAAGTTTATATGCCAACTAGCTCTGCAGATGATGAAGAAATAGATGAAATGTATGACGAGATAAAAGAAATTATTCAGGTAGTGAAGGGAGACGAAAATTTAATAGTCATGGGTGACTGGAATTCGTCAGTAGGAAAAGGGAGAGAAGGAAACATAGTAGGTGAATACGGATTGGGGGGAAGAAATGAAAGAGGAAGCCGCCTTGTAGAATTTTGCACAGAGCATAACTTAATCATAGCTAATACTTGGTTCAAGAATCATAAAAGAAGGTTGTATACCTGGAAGAATCCTGGAGATACTAAAAGGTATCAGATAGATTATATAATGGTAAGACAGAGATTTAGGAAACAGGTTTTAAATTGTAAGACATTTCCAGGGTCAGATGTGGATCTGACCACAATCTATTGGTTATGACCTGTAGATTAAAACTGAAGAAACTGCAAAAAGGTGGGAATTTAAGGAGATGGGACCTGGATAAACTGAAAGAACCAGAGATTGTACAGAGTTTCAGGGAGAGCATAAGGGAACAATTGACAGGAATGGGGGAAAGAAATACAGTAGAAGAAGAATGGGTAGCTTTGAGGGATGAAGTAGTGAAGGCAGCAGAGGATCAAGTAGGTAAAAAGGCGAGGGCTAATAGAAATCCTTGGGTAACAGAAGAAATATTGAATTTAATTGATGAAAGGAGAAAATATAAAAATGCAGTAAATGAAGCAGGCAAAAAGGAATACAAACGTCTCAAAAATGAGATCGACAGGAAGTGCAAAATGGCTAAGCAGGGACGGCTAGAGGACAAATGTAAGGATGTAGAGGCTTGTCTCACTAGGGGTAAGATAGATACTGCCTACAGGAAAATTAAAGAGACCTTTGGAGAGAAGAGAACCACTTGTATGAATATCAAGAGCTCAGATGGCAACCCAGTTCTAAGCAAAGAAGGGAAGGCAGAAAGGTGGAAGGAGTATATAGAGGGTTTATACAAGGGCGATGTACTTGAGGACAATATTATGGAAATGGAAGAGGATGTAGATGAAGACGAAATGGGAGATAAGATACTGCGTGAAGAGTTTGACAGAGCACTGAAAGACCTGAGTCGAAACAAGGCCCCGGGTGTAGACAACATTCCATTAGAACTACTGACGGCCTTGGGAGAGCCAGTCATGACAAAACTCTACCATCTGGTGAGCAAGATGAATGAGACAGGTGAAATACCCTCAGACTTCAAGAAGAATATAATAATTCCAATCCCAAAGAAAGCAGGTGTTGACAGATGTGAAAATTACCGAACTATCAGTTTAATAAGTCACAGCTGCAAAATACTAACGCGAATTCTTTACAGACGAATGGAAAAACTGGTAGAAACGGACCTCGGGGAAGATCAGTTTGGATTCCGTAGAAATGTTGGAACACGTGAGGCAATACTAACCTTACGACTTATCTTAGAAAAAAGATTAAGAAAAGGCAAACCTACGTTTCTAGCATTTGTAGACTTAGAGAAAGCTTTTGACAATGTTAACTGGAATACTCTCTTTCAAATTCTGAAGGTGGCAGGTATAAAATACAGGGAGCGAAAGGCTATTTACAATTTGTACAGAAGTCAGATGGCAGTTATAAGAGTCGAGGGGCATGAAAGGGAAGCAGTGGTTGGGAAAGGAGTGAGACAGGGTTGTAGCCTCTCCTCGATGTTATTCAATCTGTATATTGAGCAAGCAGTAAAGGAAACAAAAGAAAAATTTGGAGTGGGTATTAAAATCCATGGAGAAGAAATAAAAACTTCGAGGTTCGCCGATGACATTGTAATTCTGTCAGAGACAGCAAAGGACTTGGAAGAGCAGTTGAACGGAATGGACAGTGTCTTGAAAGGAGGATATAAGATGAACATCAACAAAAGCAAAACGAGGATAATGGAATGTAGTCAAATTAAATCGGGTGATGCTGAGGGAATTAGATTAGGAAATGAGACACTTAAAGTAGTAAAGGAGTTTTGCTATTTGGGGAGTAAAATAACTGATGATGGTCGAAGTAGAGAGGATATAAAATGTAGACTGGCAATGGCAAGGAAATCGTTTCTGAAGAAGAGAAATTTGTTAACATCGAATATAGATTTAAGTGTCAGGAAGTCGTTTCTGAAAGTATTTGTATGGAGTGTAGCCATGTATGGAAGTGAAACATGGACGATAACTAGTTTGGACAAGAAGAGAATAGAAGCTTTCGAAATGTGGTGCTACAGAAGAATGCTGAAGATAAGGTGGGTAGATCACGTAACTAATGAGGAGGTATTGAATAGGATTGGGGAGAAGAGAAGTTTGTGGCACAGTTTGACTAGAAGAAGGGATCGGTTGGTAGGACATGTTTTGAGGCATCAAGGTCTCACAAATTTAGCATTGGAGGGCAGCATGGAGGGTAAAAATCGTAGAGGGAGACCAAGAGATGAATACACTAAGCAGATTCAGAAGGACGTAGGTTGCAGTAGGTACTGGGAGATGAAAAAGCTTGCACAGGATAGAGTAGCATGGAGAGCTGCATCAAACCAGTCTCAGGACTGAAGACCACAACAACAACAACATTTACAAGCAATTAAACCTTTTATTCTGTCAAACTAGACCTTACGATGGTCTACTTCATACCCTGTTTGAACATTTCCCTCTTCGTCCGGGTGTGAAAATTCGAACAAAAACTCATTGTACAACTCCTGTGAAATCTGATTTTCGCTGCGCTCAAACATTTGACCAGTAATACAGTCACAATCACATAACACTAAAATAAATAACTGGCACAATGATTTGTAGTGTTATATGGTTATGAATATATTAATTTGTGTATTTGGTATTATAAACTAATTTTTAATAATTGTTAATTCTTTCCTTTTTTGTTTTTACCATTATACGCAACAAAGTTTTTTTTCGATTGTGCTAGACGATCGGGTAACAACCCAAAACCATAGGTCAAAAAATATTTAATTACTGAAACAAGAAGAAAAAATTGTTTTTTTCTTGGTGCAGTAACAATGTTTCAACAAATACCCACAGTGAAGTAATGAGATATAAGATGTCTTGTTGGTGAAATTAAACCCAGTTTGTTTTTCGAAGAGAATCTCCTTTTTATGCTTCTACTTTTGACACACTGAATTGCAAACATTTTCTTCTCAGAACAAAAATAAATTGTCTCAAATTGTAAAATAGTTATGTACGCTATATTTTCCTCATTTGGTAATATTTTTTCTCTCCAAGAACTCAAACATTCAAGAACAAGCAGAAATTATTTGGAAATTAGTCAGGAGAATAGAGTTGATGAATAATTAAGTCAGCTTTCAGCTGACCCACTTTCGCCATTGTGAGTGCTTCAAAATGAGTTGTAGAACTGTTTTGACTGAAGAACACTTTATCACGTTTTCAAAACAATCGATTAAGAATGAGCTCACGTGTAAAACGATCCAGTAACGAAGTGTAATAGGTTTCTTTCGAAGGGAACTACTGGGACGCTATCCTAAGAATTTCAAGAGATTGTTGTCAGCACCTAACTAACCCTCAGAATAGTCTTTCCTCTTCAGTCCATTCTCATGCGCTTTTATCCAGTGTTTTGATTGCCGCTACGACTATGAGACGGACCCATGTTTCTTTCAGTAGCACGCGAACGTAACAAAGAAGTCCTACGAACTGTTTCTAAACATTACTATATCAAATACTGTAATGTTTCCAGAATGAGATTTTCACTCTGCAGCGGAGTGTGCGCTGATATGAAACTTCCTGGCAGATTAAAACTGTATACTGGACCGAGACCCCAACTCGGGACCTTTGCCTTTCGCGGGCAAGTGCTCTGCCAACTGAGCTACCCAAGTACGACTCACTCCCCGTCCTCACAGCTTTACTCTAATGTTCTTCCGCATCGATTTTTGTCCAAAAGTAGGGACTTGTGACACAGAGTACGCACGCAGCTTCCTCAAGTTCTGTTTCTTGTTCACCTCTGAATTCTACAAAAGCAGTTACGAGTATACCGCACGAAGTTCCGCGTTTTTCTACCACTGTCAACCGGACTTTTGACGCGTGTCGTGAGTTCAGTTGACTGGGTCACCTTTTGTCCCCATGTGAACACGTTTAATCTCTATAAGCCAGAGGTAAACAGCCTCCATTGTCTGTGCTGAGTACTGAGTACTTCCTGCAACCTGGTTTTCATTTACGTTCGTGTTCATAGCTTCAACTTTCTTTGAGTTGTGCTTATGAAACTGTAGTGAGAGCGATAAACGCTATCATTGCGAATATTCAAAATGGAACAGCATTTTTATTTATGTCTTTACACACTTTAACCACTAAAATTTTCTTTATGCCTCCGTGTGTTTCGGCAGCATCATGTACGCATCTTATTACCTCATTCGTTTCACTAATATTTTTTTCAAAACATAGCCCATATTTAGCTGTTACTTCAGCGAAAATTACGTGTGTATTAAACACACCGTGTGAGGGCCGCTTTCCCACGTTTTCTTTTGGATGTGTTGCAGAATGCACACTACAGATCTTCCACCAACATTTCGTTTGCCATGGGCGGATAGTGGTGGTAAGTTCCTAAGGGACAAACCGCTGAGGTCATCGGTCCCTAGGCTTGCATACTACTTAATCTAACTTAACCTGACTTACGCTAAGGACAACACACAAACCCATGGCCGAGGGATGACTCGAGCCTCCGACAGGGGGAACCGTGCGAATCGGGCAGGGCGCCTTAGACCGCGGGGCTACCCTGCGTGGCTGGGCGGAAGGTAGAGGACGCTATTCGTAAATGAAAGCTCCAGAACACAGCAAATTCAAAGCACTGAAGATATTAATCGAGAAGCAGTGACAGAGGACAGGTTAAGAAAGCTCTGGTTTAGTTTCAGCAGATAAATCAGAATACAACAATAACATGTGACAGCAGGAATCTTCGGTGCAGCTTCTCCGAACGACGCGGCATTCAGAGGGATGATGCCACTGACGCCGACCGGCATAACACTCGGCAAAAGGGAACGGTTGTTTACGCTCTGATGCAATGAAATGAAGCCATTTCAAACATCGTAGTAACACCAGTAACAATAAATATTTAAAAATATTGTTCTGTGGGAAGTCCGAGGCAGGTTGACGAGCGGTAATGGATAACTAATTACTTAGTTTAAGCATGCGGATGCACACGATAAGGTATTAAAAACTCGTAGACGTTCAGTATGCATAAGATAATTCTGTTGTACACTGCCTGAGGTGTTATAATTTTCACCATATACAACATGTGACCTTGTGGAATAAAAGGGAGGATACTTGGTTATTCTTTTCTGTCTTTAACTACCTTACATAATACGTCTTTTACAGCTACTATTTAGTCATTTCCTAATCTTGTTAATCCTGGTATAAGAATCAAAGACGTTTAACACATCCGACTGAAGCTAGTTTACTGGGTCAAGATGAAGATCTCGACATGTGTTGAGAAGCGACTGACGAGGATAAAACGGCAACTGTCATAACTGGATTTCCAGAAACTTCGCTCCGAGGAAGAGGAGCCAAAATAAACGAACACATATCTCGGCTTACCCGTGAATACTCGAAAGTTTCTGAGAAAACGACCGTCAAAGTTTCCCAAGTTATTTAGAAGCCTTTAGCGCATGACAAAATCAGTCCAATTGGTGACATGGTGTCCAGCGTCGCGGCCTTTCATTTTTAAGTCCCGTGTTCTAAACCGGGATTATTATTATTATTTTTTTCATTTATCTACCCTTGTTCGTAGAATACTATTACGCGATTGCTTCTTATTAAGTTAGGTAAGTTAGGGGATACAAGGACATTACATTAATTGCAAAATTACGATAGGATTTCACAATAAGTATCATACATTTATTATATGCGTGTGTGCGGTATTTTCAGAAGTTACTTTCTTTTAAATTCTCACATTCTTATATTTAATTCTTGTATCAGTTCTTAATTCCTGTATTTTATCCTTTTGCGTTACATTCAGGAAGATTTGGTGGATTCACTTGGATGATACGGATAACAGAAACATTTGAAAAATAGAAATTCCGAACATCACGAGCACCACGCTGAGGCAGGTTTGCCCCAGCGACATTTCTTTGTATGAATCTCACTCAGGAAAGAAAGGGCATTAAGATTGCTGAAGATTTCACGCGTTAGCAATGAATTTGCCGGAAACCACGCATAACCGATCACTTTTATGAAAACTGACTCTTGGAATTGATTATGGATCGAGATACACTACAGGAATTTCACCAAAAACAATTTCAAATAACTGTTCGATTCGTTTATTGCTTGTTTTCTTTTTTATTCACTCATGACACAGACGGTTAGTAAACAAACAGTGAGAACGTTATTTCAGTACACATTGGAAAACGTTCATGTAGCTATCTTCTACGGACATGAGTAGATAAATGAAAAACAGAAATAAAAACAATAAGCAGGTTTCGAACACAGGACGTAAAAGTGTGAAGTAGTGGTGCTAGCCACTGTGCTACCACTTCGGTTAGATTGTTTTCTCGCCAAAAGGAACACAAAGTCCCTAGAAAACAATGACTGTCGTTTTCTCAGAAACGGTCGAATACGTATTGATAAGTTGAGACATGTGTTCGCTTATGCTGACACCTCTTCCACTGAGCGAAGCATCTGGGTAATCGGGTTATGGCACATGCCGTGTTCTCCTCGTGAACGCTGCCTATTTCAAAGCAGCGACAGTCGTTAATGCGGTTAATGGCTTCACGGAATGTGGAATCTAACGATATCATCCTCAATTGCTTAACGAGCACGGTTTTGATGTGCCAAAATACCACATGTCGCTACGGACCATCCCGAGACTAAAAATTATACTACTGAGTTTTCAGCTCCTAAAGGTCAACCCATAGCAATTCCTAATGAAATACACGATGAGCATCAAGTAGAACAAAATAAAGAAGCAGGAATTTCTACAAATGATGACCCCACTATGCCAAAACAGTTACGAAGTATTTTTTTTTATTTTAAGCTATTGCCTAAAGAAAGTATTTGTGTGAAAAAAATGGGGAGATCGCATTACCCAACGTGCAAGAGTCTTAACAAAATTAGTTACGAAACAGATGCTCATGCCGGCCGGTGTGGCCGAGCGGTTCTAGGCGCCACAGTCTGGAACCGCGACACCGTTACGGTCGTAGGTTCGAATCCTGCCTCGGGCATGGATGTTTGTGATGTCCTTAGGTTAGTTAGGTTTAAGTAGTTCTAAAGTTCTAGGGTACTGATGACCTCAGAAGTTAAGTCCCATAGTGCTCAGAGTCATTTGAACCAGATGCTGATTGGAAAGCACGAAGACAAGTTGGAACAAGAACGTTTAAAGAAAACAGTCTTGTATTTGATGATATCTAGGTTGATTTTCCACCAGAATTCTGGACTTTGAACGAAAAAAATCTATTTGTGAATTTTGTCCATCAAAAACGCAGATTTGAAGTTATATTAGTTTATTGGACAATAGTTCTTTCGTTAAATACCAGTCAGTGACAGATACGGAATTATTTAGTATTTATTTATTTATTATTGTATCAGAAGCACAAAGTATTTAGTCAACAAAAGGAAATCGATTGTTGGCATCAGTTTACATATTGGTTGACCACAAATTGGGCACATTGAGTGCATTGGGTAGTGCCCTCATTAAATCTCTAATGATGCGTGTGGGTGGAGATGAAGAACCCTGTAGCATATTGTTGTTGGTTTGCAAAGCACCGCACTTGCAAAAAACTGACTCCAGGGTAAGGCTCCACTTCTACAGGTCGGTCTTGCACTCGTGGCACCAGAGACTAATTTGTTGAGAGCCTTCCATGTTGCCCAGTTCTCTGAATGGCCAGGAGGGCGCTCTTTCTGATGGTTAGATATCAGAATTTTAGTTCTGAAAACATGTATTTTCCGGTATTTGTTAGGTCTCAGTTGTAACAGCTCTTTTTATTTTTGACTAATGAGATGATACAAAACCGGTATATCAATTTGCCATAGCAGTGCCGCTAAAAGGTTTGGTTTTCAAATAAAACTTTATTTTTAATTTTTTAACTAGCTTGATAGGAAGTTCTGTGGCTTCTGAAAGACCAGCATCGTCTTTGAATGATATTGTTTCTGATAAAAGGAGTCAACTTACAGGTCAACACATTACAGAAATTGGATCTATCAACAGGCTGGAGAATAAATGTTAAAAAATGATTAATTCATTATTTAAATTTTAGTTATTGCCATGTAATTATTCCTGGTAGATGTTATATTTTCTTACTATCTAAATTATTCATTTGAATTTTTTGGAAGATCATTTTTAGTTTTGTCAGTAAAAAGGAAATTGTATTCAATTTCTTATTAAAAAGTAAAGATGTCTATTTTACTAAAAATGGGTCTTTCATTCGAAACATTTAAAGAAAATTTTACACAAAAGCTTATTACACTGTTCAACATGGGTTCTATTTCTGATATTAAAGTATGTGCTTCTAGACCATTTTACCGTGGGAAATTCAAATATGTAAACAAAATATCGTTGTCAGGGATACTTTTTATGTAATATGCATATATATGTATATTCACAATTCATGGCAAACACAGAGATGTTATAGAGAAATACGGAAATACGCATCCAATAGTGATAGAACGTGATAATTTCTTGTGCAACAGCAGGTGGGAAGAATCAGACATCATTAGGTTATCCCCCGCCACACCTATGTCATTAAGACCACCTGAAACATCTCATTAACTCGAACGGCGACAGCTGGTCGCTGCCTCGGCAGTAAAGCTTCACGCCTGCTAGGGGCAGGTGCATCGAGTTTACAACAGTGGTGTTAGCCGCAATTTGTGTCAGTCTTAACGAGTGGGTGTTTTGGCTGACAAGTAACTGTCTGTCAATTTCCGAGCACGGTTGAATTTTTTAGTTCCTGTGTGTAAACTGATTGAGCCTAGTGCTGAAGGTAAAATGACTGCTTGTTTTACACATCAGCGTTCCTCTAGTTCCCTTCTATTAATTTAATACAGGTGTATTACCAAAGTGTTATTTTTAAATTTGCAGAAATGCCATGTCGTCGTGGAGGTCGATATAAGCCAAACAACTTCTGCTACATCTGTGGGAAGTTCACTTTTGCCAGAAATAGGAAGAGCGAAGTTCACTTTTGCCAGAAATAGGAAGAGCATTTCTTCAGTCATAAAGAAAGCATACAAACATTACTTTGGAGTAGAGGTAGGAGACCAAGATAAAGAATGGGCACCACATTTCTGTTGTGCTACATGTTACTGCAAACTAATTCAGTGGTGGAAAGGTAAAGAGAATGTGGCGTTATTTGCTGTTCCCATGGTGTGGAGGGAGCCTAAGGACAATGTTGCTGATTGCTATTTCTGTCTAACAAAAATTCAGGGTTTTACAAACAAAAAGTCAAAGAGGCACATTGTTTACCCAGATCTGCCTTCAGTGAGAATGCCAGTGCACCATTCCGACAACCTTCCAGTACCTTCAAGAGCTCGAGGTCAAATTCCAAGTGACAGTGAAATAAGTAGTACTGAAGAAATCACAGATGATGATTCTTTATATTACTGCACAAGTGAGTCATCACCACATTTGTTAACACAGGCAGATTTAAATGATTTAGTACGTGATCTAGGACTAAGTAAACAAAAGGTGCAGCTGCTTGGTTCAAGATTACAAGAGTGTAATCTGCTGCACCAACGTACTAAAATCAGTGGGTTCAGGCACAGAGAACATGCCATTATTTCTTATTTTTCAACTGACAAAGCACTGACATTTTGCAATGACATTGCTGGCCTGATGAAAATGCTGAACTTCACTTATATTTCACAGGAGTGGAGACTTTTCATAGATGCATCGAAAACAAGTCTGAAGGGTGTTTCGCTCCATAACAGAAATAAAATACCCTCTGTTCCAGTAGCTTTAATTACGAATTCGTACAAAGGATGCTAAATTCATTAAAAGACTATGAACACAAATGGAAAATATGTGCAGATTTCAAGGTAATTGCTATGGTACTGGGAACTCAACAAGGCTACACAAAGTATGCCTGTTTTCTTTGCGAGTGGGATAGTTGAGACCGAAATTCTCACTACGTGAAAAAGAAATGGCCTAGGTGAAGATGGAAAGTTGGCGAAAAGAATGTACAACGTGAAAGTCTGGTCGCTCCTGATTATATACTACTTATACCACTTCACATCAAACTTGGCCTGATGAAACAATTCGTGAAGGCCATGGATCCAACAGGCTGTGGGTTTGCATATCTAGCTACCAAATTCCCCCGTCTTTCAGCTGCAAAAATAAAGGAAGGTGTATTTGTGGGCCCACAAATCAGGGAGCTGCAGAAAGGTGCAAATTTTGAAGCATGTTTAACTGATAAAGAAAAAACTGCATGGGACTGTTTCAAGATGGTGTCAGAAAACTTCCTCGGAAGAAGAAGAGCTACTAACTACAAAGCAATGGTGAAGGATATGATCAAAGCATATCAGGATTTGGGGTGCAATATGTCTTTGAAGGTATATATGATGGACTCTCATCTGGACTACTTCACAGAGAGTTGTAGTGACGTATCGGATGAACATGGGGAAAAATTCCATAAAGACATTTCTACCATAGAAAG